>NW_021604569.1:6927003-6989499 GCF_004785775.1 Grammomys surdaster
CCCTTCCTGGTTCCAGAGCTCCGGTCCATCCTGGCAGGAGCAGGGAGGGAGAATCCTGAGGCCCCTGTTCAGTCCGCAGCCTGGACGCAGAGGGAGCCGGATACTGCGGCTCATCTTGCTTTCTCCTTCAAAAAACTTTTTTTTAAATATACATTTTATATATTTCATTTTTGAGTGAGGCCAGGTGGTGGTGGCGCACACCTTTAATCCCAGCACTTGGGAGGCAGAGGCAGGCGGATTTCTGAGTTCGAGGTCAGCCTGGTCTACAGAGTGAGATCCAGGACAGCCAGGGCTATACAGAGAAACCCTGTCTCGAAAAACCAAAAACCAAAAAACAAAAAAAAAAACAAAAAAAAAAAACAAAAAAAACATAAAGAACCTAACAGATGGGGCTGGAGAGATGGCTCAGTGCTTAAGAGCACTGACTGTTCTTCCAGAGGACCTGAGTTCAATTCCCAAAAGCCACATAATGGCTCACAACCATCTGTAATGGGATCTGACAGCTACAGTGTACTCATATAAATAAAATAAATCTTAAAAAGAAAAAGAACCTAACAGATATTAGGTTACTGAAAGAATAAATGTTATAAAAACCTAAGTGGGGATTATAAAACTAAGCCCCTTTGACATTGGGCATGGAGCTCAATGTTAGGTCAGTTGCCTTTGTATGTGCGAGACCATGGGTTCCATCCTAAGCACCATTTAAAATAAAAAGCTCTTTAATTGTACATAGAGTATTATCATGCCTTTTAAATAAATACATAGTTTATCATTTTAAACCAAATTAAAATTTTAGCAACTTAGAATACTTTATAAAAATTCCAAACAGGGAAACTAAAGCAATCTCTCAAAAAGGAGGACAAAGACTGGAGAGAATAAGAAAAGTATATGACCAATCAAGAATACCAATCAAGAATAGCAGGTCTAAAAGACAGATGGACATGAGGAAATAATGAAATAAACACTCTCAATGATTTTTAGTATTTTTATTTCAATTTATAGAAAGATTTCAATTTACATTTTAAAAACTAATGAACAGTGAAAGGTGGCAAGATCAAAATTAAAGGAAAAATAAATGAAAATACTTCAATATGCAAAATGTACAAAATTACTAATCAAAAGCATTAAAATTACATCCAAAGCATACTTAAACATACTCTAGTCTTGAAACATACTTAAACTAGCTCTAACAGAACATAATCAGAAATTCAAGATTTTTCATAAGCAGTATGCTAATCCAATCCACGGCTTTCAGAGTTTCCTAAATATAGCTTAGATATCATTTCCTGAGACTTATAGAGTAATTTTCTGCTGGAAGTATTATTTCCCCTTCTCAAATGTCCCTTTCTAGTTTTCTGGCATTTGCCCTCCCTCCCACCTATATATGTATATACAAAAAGTTGTAAGATTTACATAAGAGAAGATGTGCTGTGTGTCTTTGTAAGTCTGGGTCACCTCACTTAAAATATGTCCAAGTTTAATATACTTCCTAAAAATAGCATAATTCTATTTTCCCTTACAGATGAATAAAATTCCATTGTATATATGTACCACATTTCTGTTACCCATTCTTCTATGATGGGCATCTACGTTTATTATATTCCCATGGTATTGTGGGAACAGTAGCAACAGACATAGACAAGTATTTGTAATAGGATACAATCTTTCGGGGAGAGGTCCAGGAGTGATATAAACGGATCATATAAAAGTTCTAGCTTGTGAGGCCTAGTGGTGAATGCCTTTAATCCCAGCACTTAAAAGGCAGAGGCAGGTGGATCTCTGAGTTCAAGGCCAGCCTGGTCTACAGAGCTAGTTCTAGGACAGCCAGGGCTGCACAGAGGAACAGAAACCACAACACTGGTTTTCATAATGGCTGTTCAGTGTGCATTCTCATTTAGACATTAGTCTCCAGCTTTTGTCATCAGTTATTTTATGATATTCATTTTCAGAATGGAAAGACTTATCCAAATGCACACTTACAATTCTTGAAATGCAGGGAAAAAATTCTAAAAAGCTTCCAAGGAAGGCATTGAAGGATAGCTAAAGTAAATTGCTAGAATTGCTGATTGTCATGGCACACATCTATAGTTCTAAACTCAGAAAGCTGATGCAGGAGAATCCCAAGTTTTAGGACAATTCTGGGCCAAATGCAGCTACATAGACAGTATTTCTAAAAGGAAAAAAGCTAATAATTCAAAAAAGCAACACTAAATCCCTGAAATACAATGAAGCACAACTTTGACAATTCTGAGAGAAAATGACTTTCCACCCAGAATCCTGTATTGAAAAAAAAGCACCAAAAAGAAAAAAGGAAAAAAAAAAAAAAAAGCAGCAGTACACATAAAGAACAAACCGTTTAGATATGCCAACCCTAAAAATCATGTTTTCCATACAGCTTTTCTAAGAAAATACAATAAAGCAATAAACACCAAAAAAAGACAATTCTAGATAGTATGGGTAGAAAAATAGTAAAAGCTCAAGGATGAAATCTGAAGGGAAGCTAGTTTATGAGCAAACAATATAAACTGAAACTCAAGGTTAAGTTCAGATGAGACTGCGTAGATAGTAAAAAGATAACAGACCACTACTAAAAAGGTTTTAAGTGTTTAGAAAGCATTTGTGATTCATATATAGGAAATTACTCAAATGAAAAAAACCCCAGGAAACAAATAATGCAACCACTTAACATCTTAGCAAATCTTTGAACAGTATTTTTATTTTTACAAGTATGCTAAGAATTGATAGCAACCACATTGAGAAGATGTGACAAAGTAAACCTATAGATCATAAAAGGAAGGTCAAGGTTAAAATTGACAGATGAAGCAACAGACGTATAATACAATTTCAGAAAACAGAATATTAAACCATTAAGTTGAAAATAAAAACAGGATTGAGGAGGACTTAAAAAATACTATATGCTTTTCTTTCTATCACATTTTGAGGTAGGGAAAGACAGTCTCACTGTGTAGGTCTGGTTGGCCTAGAACACACTCCATTGACCAAGCTGGCTTCAAACTCAAGAGACCTATCTACTTCTGATGTAAATGTGCCCCATGTCTGCCTCAATTACTTTTAAGACTTGTTTGGACTTCTTGTATTTATTGTTCTATATCACACATACCTTCCCTACCATCTGCCAATCCTACCTTTTCCTCCATTCTACATCTTTTATTTCTATGATTATGAATATATTACCTAAGTAAAATGGTATGCTTCGTATCTGAATTCAAATTTATATTGAAACCCATGTAATGAGGGCTAGTAAGATGGCTTGGTTGGTTAAAAAAAGCACTTGCTATGCAAGATTAACAACCTGAGTTCAATCTGTAAAGTAAAAAGGAAAATATACAAACCTTGTGCACTCACATATGCACATCTTACATATGCACATGCTGATAAGCTTTTTAAATGCAATGATAGCTCAAAACATGTAGTTTCAATAAATTTCAGTAGTAAATAAATACTCATGAAGAACCATTAGGACAAGTACAATTCTTAGGACAGATTCTAGAATTTCATTTGATAACACATATCTACCATTTTCCCTATCCTGCTATTGTTGAAAGCATTAAAGATCTACTTCACAAGTCTGGGACAGATGGCCTGGTGGTTAAGGCCACTTGCTTCCAGAGGACCCAGGTCCAGCTCCCAGAACCCACACAGAGGCTCACAACCATCAGTCACTTCAGTTCCAGGGGATCCAAAGCTCTCTTCTCACTTCCTAGGGCACCAAGCATACTTGTGTTGTTACACATACATTTATACAGGCAAAACATTATTATACATAAAATTTAAAAAAAAAAAAACTAAAAAAACTATTTACAACATAGTATTCAACATCGGGGAAAAAAATGTTTCCAGAGTATCTGAAACTAGTAATCCTTTCTATAGACTGCCTACTCTCAGCAAAACAAAACCTGTTGAATGTGGTGACTGCAACAGCAGACACCAGATCAGCCCAGAGCAGGTGCTCAGACTTTAGACTTTTAGCAGTACTAAAAGAACCAGGTTACTTGGTCAAACCTCAGTTGAGGGCTTCCAGTTCTCAGCACTTTAAAATCAATCATGTTCATTTTAAATGTGATCATTAATAGCTTCCACAGATATTCTACTGAGAAATAAATTCCAAATGTTCTGGAGTTCTTATCATATGGAAGGCTTTCAGAAACAATACTGGCTGGGTGTGGTGACAAAAGACTTTAATCCCAGCATTCAGGAAGCAGTGGCAGGCAGATCTCTGTGGGGTAAATAAAGGCCAGCCTGCTCTGGGCTCTAGTGAGTCCCAGGACAGCCAGGGCTATCTATCTACACAACAGACCTATCTTTAAAAAACAAACAAACAAACAAACAAAAAGAAAAGAAAGATAGAGGAAAAAAAGTAGGACCTTGCCAAATCTGTACATTAGCTTTATCAACTCTGCGTTACAAGTTTTCACTGCACATATTTTGTTTGTTGAGACAAGGTCTAGCAAGGTCTAAGAAGTTCTAACAAGGTCTAAGAAGGTCTAACAAGGTCAAGAATGGCCAGGGACTTGGGAACCTCCTAAGGCTTTCATTTGGAATCTCAAAAACTGTTTGATATGAGTTAAATTCTGGAGAAAAATACTTTGAATAATAGTATATCTTTTTTGTTTGTTTGTTTTTTTGAGACTGGGTTTCTCTGTCCCACATTAGAACTCAACTCTGTAAACCAGGCTAGCCTAGAAATCAGAGACATCTGCCTGCCTCTGCCTCCAAATACTAGGAAGAATTAAAGGCTTTCACCACCAACAAACTTTTTCTTTTCTTTCTTTTAAAGGTAGGAGCTCACCATGTAGCTCTAGCTGGACTGGAACTCATACAGAGCAGGTCAGTTTGGAACTCACACAGACCTGCCTATCTATGTCTCCTATAACTAGAACTAAATGGATATTCCTCATGTCCAAGTCAATAAATTTTCTTTTTACTTTGTGTGTGTGAAAGAACGCATGTATGTGCACCATATGTGTGCAGGAGACTTCACAGATCAAGAAGCATTGAAGCCCCAAGAAGCAGAGTTACAGAGAACTGTGAACTACTATGTGGATGCATAGAAACAAACTGGAGTCCTCTGCAAAAGCATTAAGTACTTTTAACTACTGAACCATCTCTTCCAATAAGCATATTATGTCTATTGTTTCTTTTTTTATGTGAGTACACTGTACACACACCAGAAGTAATATTATCAGTTGTCAGGATTTGCCATTACAATGTATTGACCAGGATAGGTAAAAGACAATCTTTTTTGTTTGTTTGTTTGTTTGTTTTTGAGACAGGGTTTTTCTGTGCAGCCTTGGCTGTCCTGGAACTCAATCTGTAGACCAGGCTGGCCTCGAACTCAGAAATCCGCCTGCCTCTGCCTCCCAAGTGCTGGGATTAAAGGCGTGCACCACCACCCCCGGCAAGGCAATCTTTACTTAAGAAATAATGTGTCAGAGACTTGGTGTGGTAGCACATCCCCTTTAATCCCAATACTCAGAGAATCAGAGGCAGTGGGATCTTTTTGAGTTTGAGGCCAGCCTGGTCTATATAGTGAGTTCCAAGACAGCAAGGATTATATAGAAAGTCTCTATCTAAAAAAAGGAAAGGGGGGTGGGGGGGAAAAGGGAGGGAAGGAGAGAAAAAAGAAGGAAGGACAGATGGATGGAGCAACAGGGGCTGGAGAGATGGCTCAGTGGTTAAGAGGACTGAGTGCTCTTCCAGAGGTCCTGAGTCCAATTCCCAGCAACCACATGATGGCTTACAACCATCTATAATGGGGTTTGACCCCCTCTTCTGGTGTGTCTGCAGACAGCAACACTGTACTCACATACATAAAATAAATAAATAAATAAATAAATAAATAAATCTTAAAAAAATAAAATCACTGTAGCAGGGCAGTGGTGGCACATACCCTTAATCCCAGCACTGGAGAAGCAGAGGCAGGAGGATCTCTGAGTTCAAAGACAGCCTGGTCTACAGAGTGAGTTCCAGGACAGTCAGGGCTACACAGAGGAAATGCTATCTCAAAAACCCAGAAACACAGTAAGTAGGTAAGTAAGTAGGTAGGTAGGTAGGTAGGTAGGCAGGCCGGCAGGCAGGCCGGCAGGCAGGCAGGCAGGCAGGCACAGTGTTCATTGATCACTAAATAAAATACTTCAAATATTTATTAAATTTTGTATTCACTGCCAGATGTGGTAGTGCACACCTTTAATCCTAGCCATGAGGCAAAGGCAGGCAAAATTCTTAAAGTTTCAGGCCAGCTGGGTCTATATAGTTGAGTTCCAGGATAGCCAGGACTACATAATAAGACCCTGTCTCAGGAAAAAAAAAAAAAAAAAAATACAGATACACTATGTGTGTCCTCACATAAATGTGTTTGCCCTCACACATGTGTGTGCATACATGTCCCTGGGTTAAACTCAGTTTATCAGGCCTGGTAGCAGGAGTCTTTACCCACTCAACAATCTCTCTGCCCCACTTGAAACATTTTCCAAACTCATAAAAATTTTATGAAGAGTAGTTTAAATTGCATAAGCACACAAGAGAAAAGATTTAGTGGGAAGCTGAAGATACACATATGTGTAAGAACATTTATGCAGCATATACAAGGCCTTGAGTTCAAATTTCACCTATAGCTCAATGGTACAGCCCAGAGAAGCTGCTGGGTTTTAACATCAACACTGTAAAACACATTGTTTGCCCCTATCAAATAAAATCACACAGACACATAAGTTTACAGTCTTTTTCATAGCGGCTGTATTAACAACTAGGATCCTTGAGTTTTAGTCTGTATATTCTCAATTTATATATTGTACAAAAGCTGATCTAATGTGCATAATAGATGGGAAACAATCAAATGACTTTAAAATATTTATTACCACAATAAAGATTTAAAAAAAAAAAAAATAAGTTTGCTGTAAGTTTTCAGCTATTCCATAAAAATTCTTTTATCCTGCTGAGCAGTGGTGGTTCTCATCTTTAATCCCAGCTTGGGCTACAGAGTGAGTTCCACAACAGCCAGGGCTACACAGAGAAACTATCTCACAAAAATTCTCTTATCTCTCAAAATAATTCCTTCTCAAAATTTTAGTGTCTCATTCCTTAAGAGTGAGAGGAAAGTAAAAGAAATCAATGTTTATGTTATTTTAAAAACAATGTCAAAATCAAGCCTACGATTTAAAAAAAGATAAAATGACTGAATATTGATAAACTTATCATTTAATACAGAAAAAAACATGTAATTAAACATCCTAAAAGAAAATCTAATGACAAGTAATGGCAGTTTATACAGTTCATCAAGTTAGTCTTTAAAATACCTACAACTGCATACCTCTGAGTCCAGGAATTGATATAAGCAAATATTTTGAGAGTATGTTCCTTTCTGAGCTGCAGTCCATCACCACCTTCTATATCTGATACTGAAATAGAAGGATAAAAGTATGAATAAATGTTAAATGAATATTAAAGCCAATACTACTTAAAGATAAAGCTTAGATACACAAATGCAAACATCAGTCGGGCAGTGGTGGCGCATGCCTTTAATCCCAGCACTCGGGAGGCAGAGGCAGGTGGATTTCTGAGTTCAAGGCCAGCCTAGTCTACAGAGTTAGTTCCAGGACAGCCAGGGCTACACAGAGAAACTCTGTCACGGAAAAAAAGAATATAAATGGGTTTAAAAAAACAAAATAAGATAAAAGTTCTCAAAAGTTTCATAATCACTTAAGTACCAACTCAGTATTTCTTCAGTACTCCAAAGACTCAAAGATTTAAACTTGAATATCATTAACATTCTCTCATATCAATAACAGACTCAGTATTCTGTATCTGAAATGAGAATTTCAGATTTTAAAATGATGGAGATTCTAACGGGCTGAACATGTCATATTAAAGAAAAGTTAAAAGCCGGGCGTGGGAGCTGAGTGCTGGAGAGACGGCTCCGTGGTTAACAACACTTGCTGCTCTTCCAGAGAAATAGAGTTTAGTTTTCAAAATACAGGTCAGGTAGTTCATAACCACCTTTATCTCCAACTTTATCAAAAGATTAGATACCCTCTTGTGGCTTCCAGAACAGCAGAACACAAATTTGTACACACATACACATAAATAAACAAGCATAATTTTTTAATGGAGCTGGCAAAATGTTCAAGTAGTAACTATTGCTACCAATCCTTGAAAAACTTGACTTAAATCTTCAGAATCCACATGGTAGAAGAGAACTACCCTGTAAACAAGTTGTCTGTCCTCCACACATGCTCCATGGCATGCATAAGTACACGTACACATACACACACACATACACATACACACACACACACAATAAATTTAATTTTTAAAATGGTTCAATTTTTTTAAACTTTTTTAAAACTCAAAATTTAAATTTTAACTAACTAGAAAACTTCAGGTTTTGAGTTTAGTGATAATCAATCTCTATTTCTTCACCAAAATAGAAGTTAGCATTTCACTTAATATGATTTATCTTGCTATTGAGGGAACTCGGCATGGAAGGGAAAATAGAAACAAAATACCATTAGAATAAAATAACACTCTACTGGCCACATTATATATTACCTTACCAAGCAGTGCTGAAGTGTCCCATTGCCTTCTTACTTTGAATACAACTCCAAAGGCCCTATTGCCATCACAACACAGTAGTATAGGTCAATAATCTCATCAGCTGCAAAGACCTCTTAAAGGGGTTGGGAGTTGGAGGCTGGACAGCAGCATGAAGAGATGGCCCAGTTATTAAGAGCTGCTCTTAAGGGCTGCTCTTCCAAAAGATCCAGGTTTAATTCTAAGCACACATATGGTGGCTCACAATCATTCATAACTCCATTTACAGGGGATCCAATATCCTCCTCTGGTCTCTTTGGACAAGCTAAGCTTGTACATGGTGTGGACATGCCTGAAGGTAAAATGCTCATACACATAAAATAATGATAAAATAAATGTAAAGGAAAGGGCAGGCTGGAGTTAGCTCAAAGTAAAAGAGAATCCATTGCTCTTGCAGAGGACCTCGGTTTGATTCCCAGCACTCTTCTGGTGGCCAACAATTATCAGTAACTCAAGTTCCAGGGACCTGACCTCTGCAGGCCCCAGGCATGCATGAAGTGCATATACATGCACACAGGAAAAATATTCATACACATAATTTTTTTAAAAAGAAAAGAAAGATCATGGGACTATTAGGTTATAGTATGACCAAATAATGGAAAATTATATTGAGACTATGAAAGGTATGATTTAATGGGCAACTGATGAGGAAAGGTGCTGATATTTCTTCCTCTTTGTCAGCAGTCTTATTAAGTAGTCCAGGCTTGCCTTGAACACACAATCTCTCAGATTTCCTAGTTTTCTATGCTGGGATGACAGGCAAATGCCACAACATCCAGCTTTAACCTGTATCTTATGAACATAATTAAGAGTCATGTAGCACAGCACATTTTAGGCTAGTTTGGGTTACAAGAGACCATGTCCAGATGGATGGACGGATGGAGGTAAGATAGCTGTGGAGATAATTCAGTGGATAAGAACAAGATGTGTAAGCATGAGGATCTAAACTGAAATACCTTTGGCCACAAAGGCTTCTAACCTCAGTATGGTAGAGCTGAGACACGCAAATATTGGGAGCTCCCTGGCCAGCCAAAACCTTAAGCTTCTGGTTCAGTGACAGACTCTGTCTCAAGGAATAAAACAGAAAATATAGGAAAACATCTAATTTCTTCCTTTGCCTTTAAATGCACACTAACACACTGAAGGCCCCATATACACAAGAGTGGAGCTCACACACACACTATAAATAAACATTTTTTAAAGGGGAGCTGTAGCTCTATGGTAGAACATTTGCCTAGCATGTACACAGCCCATCCATCAACAAGTGAGTGGATACTGAAAATGTGGTTTCGCATGCCACACACAAATTTAGTCAAAATTAAATATGCAAAAAGTGGATATGGGCTGAAGAGATCACTGAGTATTTAAAAGCACTTGTTGCAGGCTGAAGAGATGGCTCAGCAGTTAAGAGCACTGACTGTTCTTCCAGCGGTCCTGAGTTCAATTCCCAGCGACCACATGGTAGCTTACAACTATCTGTAATGGTATTGGATGCCCTCTTCTGGTATGTGTCAAGACAACGACAGTGTACTCATAAATAAAAATGAATAAATAAATTAATCTTATTTTTAAAAAGCACTTGTTGCTCTTGCTAAGGACCTGAATTCTCTTGGTTTCCCACACCAACATGCTGGTTCATAGCATGTATAATTCCAATGCCTTCTCCTGATCTCTTAGGGTACCAGGCATACATACATACACATTCAGGCAAAATAGTCATACATATAAAATAAATAAATTCTAAAAAGAAAAGAATGGGCTGGAGAGATGGCTCAGTGGTTAAGAGCACCGACTGCTCTTCCAGAGGTCCTGAGTTCAATTCCCAGCAACCACATGGTGGCTCACAACCATCTGTAATGGGATCTGATGCCCTCTTCTGGTGTGTCTGATCACAGCAACTGTATACTCACATTCATAAAATAAATAAATCTTAAAAAAAAAAAAAGAAAGAAAAAGAAAAAGAGGGGCTGAAGAGATAGCTTAGTGATTAAGAGCACTGGCTGCTCTTCCAGAGGCCCTGAGTTCATTTCCCAGCAACCACATGGTAGCTTCACAACCATCTATAAGGGGATCTGATGTCATCTTCCGGGCTGCAGATACATATGCAGCACAGTATTCATACATGGATACATGGTAGAAAGAAAAGGAAAAAAAATGGATATATTTGGAAATTATATTAAATGAAGTAACCCAGGCACAAAAGGACAAAAACTGTATGTTCTCTCTTATAGACGGATTCTAGCTTTTATTTTATATGAGTGTGTTTCTGCGTGTGACTACGTAATGTTTACATGTAGATTTATATATGGGTACAGTTCATGAAATTACAAAGGAAAATCAAAAAGAAATGCTTTGAAGATGAGGTAAAGGCAAGAGAACACACATGGCATGAAAGTGGCATGAAATCAACAAAAACAGGTTATGTACAAAAATGCAATAATATGGACTATGCAATAACATATCATGTTGTTAAATTTTAAAAATCGGGGGCTGGAAAGATGGCTAAATAGTTAAGAGCACTGGCTGCTCTTCCAGAGGACATAATTCGATTCCCTGCACATACAGGACAGCTTACAACCATCTGTCTATAACCCCAGTTAAAGGATCCCACACCTTCTTTGTACCTTGAGCACTGAACACACATGGTACACAGACACACATGCAGACAAAATACCCATTACATATATGTAAAATTTTTAAAAAGGTAAAGCCAAAGAAGCAACTGTCAATGTTAGATGAAACTAGCTAAATCTTACACTACATAAACTTAGTACTCAATACAACTGTCTTTGTTAAAAAACAAAAAAAAATTTAGAGTCACATTAAGAGTCAGCAGTAACAAATATTTTTGATTTGGATATTTTCCCCTACCTCCCATGGTTTTTAATTTTATTGTTTTGCCTTACCAAAGACAAATTAAAAATAATGTAAATTTGGGCCTTATTTAGTTAACAGCACAGAACATAAAAACTGCCTAAGAGGGGTCAGACAACTCAATATAAACATGCAGGGCTGATGAGATTAGCTCGCCAGTGGAGAAAGGCACCTGTAGCCAAGACTGACAATCAGTTCAATTCCCAGGACCCACGTGGTAAGAAGAAGAAGAAGAAAAAAAAATCAACCTCTGAAAAGCTCTCCCTTGACTGCTATACTTGTGCCATGGCTCATACACACACACACACACACACACACACTAAGTAGATGTAATAAAGTAGTTATAAGTATAAATTAGCGTTTTACCCCAAAGTAACACTTTGATAATATTCAGTACAGGAGATGTGCAAGTATCATAGTAAAGAAAAAAACAACAATCAGTATCCTTTCAAGAAGCATATAGAGCACCAGGTAGTTCTTGGCTGACATACACAAGGCCAAGTTTTATTCTGTACTGCAAAAGAAAAAAAAAACTAGAAAATATAATTTTTAAAGGTTTTGTGTGTGTGTGTGTGTGTGTGTGTTTTCTTACACATATCTGCACACCCCAAGAAGCAACTGGATGCCGTTATAGATGGTTTTAAACCACCATGTGGGTGCTGGGACCCCCCTGAAGAAGGGAACCAATACTCATAACTTCAAGCCATTTTCCAGCCCTGAAAATATAGTTTTTCAACACTGTAATCATAAATCTAGGTAACCACAAATCTTGAAATGCTTAATAAACTTAGGATATAAGCACAAGAGGCAAAGGCAGGCAGATCTCTGAGTTTGAGGCTACAGTGTTAAGTTCCAAGACAGGCTACACAGAGAAACCCAGTCTCATACACCTCCACCACCACCACCACCACCACCTCCTCCACCACCACCACCTCCACCACCTATGCACCTCCACCACCACCACCTCCTACACCACCACCACCTATGCCACCTCCACCACCACCACCTCTACCGCCTACAACTCCACCACCACCACCTCCTCCACCACCTATGCACCTCCACCACCACCACCTCCTCCACCACCACCACCACCACCACCACCTCCTCCTCCACCACCACCACCTCCTCCACCACCACCACCTCCACCACCTATGCACCTCCACCACCACCACCTATACCGCCTACAACTCCACCACCACCACCACCACCTATACCACCTACAGCACCATCACCACCACTCCTAGCTTTCTCTTTCTGAACAAATGCTAATAAAACTAGACCTAGCAATTCATGCCTATAAATCCCAGCACACAGAATCATGGAGGCTGCCATGGAAATGTGAAGCTGCCTAAGGTAGCTAATACCAATCTCTAAACAAAAATAATATAAAACACACAGTAATTTATAGTTATTCCACATTTAAAAAATTTATACACATCGAACTTCTTTGAAAGATGATAAACTTTTACTTACTTCCAAAGAGAAAAACTCAGTATTTACCTAAGATGGCTGAAACCACTATTTCCACAGTGAAGGTGTTTAATCTACTATAAACCTTTAACTAGCTTCAAGGAAGTTCAAGGTCCTCCTGAGGTACATATCAAGTTTGAGACTAGCCTGGGTTACAGGAGACCTTGTTTCAAGTAAATAAAGCCTTCAAACATTAAAAAAAAGAAATTTAAACTCTTCAAATAACATATAGAAATACATAAAACTTTATGACTAGTGTTCATAGCACTAGAACTATAGTTTAAAAATCAGCAACATAGCCATGCACACTAACATACAACTTTAACCCCTGCACTGGGGAGGCAGAAGGAAGGAAAGTTCTTTAAGTTTGAGGCCAGCCTGGTCTACACATAGAGTTCCAACTAGGCAAGGCAATATATTGAGCAATATCCAAGCCAACAAGATGGCTCAACAGGTAAAAATGATTATCACCAAGCCTGAAAACTGGGATTCGATGCCTGGTACAGAGGAGAACAGACTCAAAACCGACCTCCACATGCAGACTGAGTCACGTACACACAAAAATGCCAATCTTCTAGGAGCCCGAACTATATTTACTTCCACATAGACGTCCACATAGAAATATAAATAATATAAATGTAAATAAAGTATACTTTATATATCAAGTTTTCATAGAAAATTGCAAAAAGTATTATCTGTATAACTACAAGTGAGATCAAGGGATAATGAATTCTGATCAAGTCTATATAATAGTTATTATCTGTCTCAAACAAACACAAGCAAACACACACACACAAACACACACAAAGAGCTGGAGAGATGACTCAGCGGTTAAGAGCACTGACTGCTTTTCTAAAGATCCTGAGTTCAATTCCCAGCAACCACATGGTGGCTCACAACCATCTGTAATGGAATCTGATGCCCTCTTCTGGTGTGTCTGAAGAGAGTGACAGTGTACTCACATACATAAAATAAGTTAATTTAAAAAAACACAAAACAAACAAGATCATCCTCTCCCTAGTCCTGTCCTCCACCTCTTCTTGTTCTCCCAGAACCAAGCTCTATAAAAAATATACTATGGCCGGACGATGGTGGCACATGCCTTTAATCCTAGCACTTGGGAGGCAGAGGCAGGTGGATTTCTGAGTTCGAGGTTAGCCTGGTCTACAGAGTGAGTTCCAGGACAGCCAGAGATATACAGAGAAACCCTGTCTCGAGAAAAAAAAAAAAAAAAAAAAAAAAGAATATACTATGGCACAGTGCTTTATTTACCAGCTTGAAAACATTTCCTCCAGCTTGAAAACAGACAGCCAGGTCATCTTGGGGAGCTTGAGAAATGGCTCTGCTATTAAGAGCACTGATTATTCTTCTGGAGAGCCCAGCACCCACATAATATAGACAGCTCACAACTGTCTACAACTGTAGCCCTTTGGGATACGATGCCCTCTTCTGGTGTTCAGGAGTATATACAGACAAAACACGTGTGTGTGTGTGTGGGGGGGGGGGGGGGTAAATCTTTTTTTTTTTTTTTTATGAGTGTTTGGTCTGCATGTAGGTATATATGCCACATGTGTGCCTGGTGCCTCCAGAAGTCCAAAGAGGACATCAGATCCCCTGTAACTAGAGCTAAAGATGTTTGTGGGCCTCCATGTAGGTGCTGGAAATCAAACCCAGGTCCTCTGCAACAGCAAACATTCCTAGCCACTAAGCCATCCCTCTAGACCCTCCAATATCATCATTTTTAAAACACATACACACACACACAAAAAAAAAAGTTACTAAAAAAAAAAGTTAAAGGTTAAAGTCACACCTTTAATTCCAGTACTTAGGAGGCATAGGCAGGCAGATCTCTGTGTGGCCAGTCTGGTCTACAAAGCAAGTTCCAGGACAGCCAGAGCTATATAGTGAGAATCTGTTTCCAAAAAAACCAACAAAGAAGGCAGTAATCAGTATTCCTTACAGAGACAATGTTCATACTTTCCTACACTAATATACATCTTATACTGCTTCTTCATTTGCTCTTCAGATCAACGCTGATCATGGTAGCTCATGATGCTTCCCTACCCCTTGGGAGGCTGAAGCAGAACTGTTTGAGCATAGCCTGGGATGACTAAAGAATGAGACCTAAGGTCAAAATACAAGTAAACAATATCTGGCTGGAAATTGTGAATAATTTTATCTGTTAGCCAGTGCTTCAAATATTAGTTGGTTAAGGAAGTTTTAACTTAAGATTTGCCATAATCAGGGACTGGAGAGATGGCTTAGTGGTTAAGAGCACTGACTGCTCTTCCAGAGGTCCTGAGTTCAATTTCTAGAAATCACTTGAAATCACAACCATCTGTAAAGGGACCTGATGCCCTCTTCTGGTGTGTCCAAAGACAGTGACAATGTATCACATACATAAAATAAAATTTTTTTAAAAACTCAAGGCTGAGTGAGCCATGTATCAAGCACTTGATAGTATGAGTCAGGGATACTACAAGTTCCAGGTCAGCCTAGACTAAAAAGCAGGATACTGTCACTCCCACACCCTAGCCTCCCTCCTCCACATATAAAAACCACAGTAGTGCCGGGTGGTGGTGACACACGCCTTTAATCCCAGCACTTGGGAGGCAGAGGCAGGTGGATTTCTGAGTTAGAGGCCAGCCTGGTCTACAGAGTGAGTTCCAGGGCAGCCAGGGCTACACAGAGAAACCCTGTCTCGAAAAACAAACAAACAAACACCACAGTAGCTCATGAATGTAGGGCCAACTCTTGAGAGGACCAGGAAGGAGTTCCCTTAAACTGTCAAAAAACAGACTGGGGTGGTATTCAATAGTTTAGTCCTTATTTTAGGATCCTTAGCCTGATTCTAGACTTTAACAGGCCTTTCACCTGTAGGTAAATTTAGAGCATAGTTACATAATGTATGTTTCCATGGTAAGAATTTGCAGTTTGAGAACCTCTACAGGACTACAGGTACAAGTGATAATATAAGTACTGTAGCTAAACACTGATGACAATGTAAACTGTTTAGAAACTATTACTGATCTTTTTTTTTTTTCTTGTTAGATATGCTGCATTCTGACAGATTTACCTGGCTTCAAGACAAGGTTTTACTATGACTTAACTGACTTCAAACTCAGGATCGTGCCTCAGTCTTCCAAATACAGACATGTATGGCCCACAATGCTCTGCTCTCTGCCAATTTTGTTGTTTTTACTTTTTAAATTTTATATATACAGTGAGTTAGTTTTAATTGTATATGTCTGTGTAGTATGTTCCCATACCCTTAAGGCCACTCTGATCCCCGCAGCTGGGAGCTACCCTACCTCTTCCAATCTCAAGAGTTCTCTTTTCCTTAATCCATTTGCATTTGAGCCCCTTAATAATAAATTGCCACTACACACCTTTAACAGCAGCACTCAAGAGACAGAGGCAGGTGTATCTCTATGAAATGAGCCAACCTGGTCTCCACAGTGAGTCCCAGGAGTCAGGACCAGAGATAGAAAGACCCTGTCTCAAAAATCAAGCAGAAAAAATTAAAAATAAAAAAAAAAAAGCACATGGTTTAAGGAATTTAATTGTGAACTTTGAATTAAGGTTGAGTACTAATCTTTGCACAACCAATGGGGAAGAAATAGACAGCCAATACATAATTACCAAGTGAAATTACAAGAAGACATATAACCCACTTCAATGTAAAAAGCTGATTTTCTAGAACTCTAAGGGATCTGATGCTCCTTCTGACCTCTGAGGGCCCAAGGCATGCATCTGGTTCATTCATGCACATAAAATTAAATTTAAAAATCTAAAATTTAAACATAAAACTGATTATTTTCTTTGTTGCTTTTGTTGGGAGGGGTGCCAATCCTGGGGGCCAGCACTTTATCCACACTACCACTGAGCTGTATGCCAAGCACTCTTACTTTTTATTTTGAGACTGTGTCTCACTCACTACCCCAGGCTGGCCTTGAACTCATCTTGTAGCCCAGGAAAATCCTTGACCTTGTGATTCCCCCTGCCTCAGCTTCCTGAGTAGCTGGGATTATAAACAAGCCTGTACCACCAGGCCAGGCTAATTCAACAAGTTGTAGTCAAAGTTCAACCATTATGCTCATCCTGAAGTACCATCCATCTTGCGCATTGCCAAACATTACCACAGTCAAGTATAGTCTGTCTTGTTCTCAGAGAATAGGGGTACAAAAACAACACAACGAAAATATTTTGAAACAAGGTCTCATTACATATGAAAAACACTTAAGCCAACTACAGTGGTTTTAAAAAAAAAGTATCTCCTGAGGTGACTGAAGGCTTATTTTTTTCCATGAGGAGTAAGTACCTTTGGAAACTACTGACTTACAGTTTCAAGATAATCTTAAATTCCAGATAATCTTAAATAGCACCTTTTGTTTTTAATTACTAACTTACCTGCATGTGTGTAAGAATGTGTGGACCCTGGAATAAACTCACTCAAGTCCACAGACTTACAGAGTAAAGCACCTTGACCCCCTGAACAATCTCACCAGCCCTTAAAAAAAGTATCTTTCTTTACTATGCAAATGTCATCTCTTCTCAAATAAATTTTCTTTAGCTAGTAGGTTTATAACATTCCTAGTTAGGCTTAAAATAATGTTTTAAGTCACACCCTAAGGGGGCTGGAGAGATGGCTCAGTGAGGTTAAAAGCACTTGCTGCTCTTCCAGAGGACCTAGGTTCAGTTCTCAGCACCTGCATAGGGCAGCTTACAACTGTAACTCCAGCTCCAAGGGACCTGATGCTGACTTGGGCAGCTTCACTCACATTAATTGATTCATAAACAGACACACATACCTACATAATCTTTAAATCACTTCTCCCAAATTCTTTTTCCTAATGAATACTAAACAATAAAGTACTTTCAAGTTGGAGAACAATGTCAGAATCATCAATGTATTTCTAAGATACAAAATGTTTTACTGAAATAAGTTCTAAGGAATTATGTTTACCATATCACTTGGACCAAGAATGAAAATTATGGCCGGGCGGTGGTGGTGCACGCCTTTAATCCCAGCACTTGGGAGGCAGAGGCAGGCGGATTTCTGAGTTCTAGGCCAGCCTGGTCTACAGAGTGAGTTCCAGGACAGCCAGAGATATACAGAGAAACCTTGTCTCGAAAAACCAAAAAATAAAAATAAAAAATAAAAAAATAAAAGAATGAAATTTATGTCAAAATAGGAATAAATCTAAAATAATAGAAAAATTTAGGATGACACAATTATGGGGAAAGTGTAGTTTGAATATATACAAACACCTACTTTAATCTGCCAGGAAGTAAATACATAGCTGAAAATAAATTACAAACCTTTAGTCATTAAATTAAAACTCTAGCACATAATAAAGTAAAAATTAAAAAACAAAAGGGAATTACAATCTACAGATGGACTATTCATATGAATGAATTAAAAGGAATAAGTAGTTCGGAAATCTGTCAAAATATCACACTGAATATAAATTCCAATACCTCAAATGAACATTTCTCACAAATCAGGTTTGTGTAAATTATCTTTTCATCTAAACCACTTCTTCCAACCTAGGCCTCTGGACCCATAACTAGCTGACGTACAATATCCCTTGTTTTTTTTTTTTTTTAAGCAGAAATGCAATCTTGCAAGGCCACAAATAAAATATGTGATATAATAATAATGAATAAGGAATAAGGCCTCTCATTTTCAGAGACAGATCATGACTACTCGGAGTGGTTGTCGTTGGTACCGAGATCTCCTTATAATAGATTTTACTACTTAAACGACGAATGGTACTAAAGAAATACTATCGCCTTTATTTTTAATTAAAGTAAGACAGTTCCAATCATCACTATGGCAGTACATTTTCTGCTATTTAAGGGCTGGCAGATGAATTGAATACACCCACACACCCTCAAGGGAAGGAAAAAATCACCACCCTTCTCCCAGGGACTTTAATGAAAATTAGCAGGTAAGCGAGGCCTCCCCAGCACGCTGGAAATCAAAGAGGGCGGCCGTGAGGCTCGGACTGCGGAGCAAAGCCTAGTCCTCCGACCCCACCTCCCCACACCTTCTTCGCAGGGGGAAAGGGGCGGAAGGGCTGATTAATGCCTTCATTAATTGACACCTGTAATGAGGAAACTTTCTGAGACCGCCCAGGCCTGACCGGGTCGGGGCTGCGCCGCGGCCTCTCGGACGCCCAGGTAACCCGGCGGCCTGGGCCCGAGGCGCCGCGACGGCCGCGCCACCACGCACCTTCCCGGGCACACAGGCCCGTACGCCGGGCCGGCCGGGTCGCCGCAGCCCGCAGGCCCCGGAAGGCAGGCGAGGCGGGAGAGCAGCCCGGGGACCCCAAACCGTGCACCCCGACAGGTCCCCTCCCCGGCTACTTACTTTCATTTAACACCTCCACCAGGTCTGCGCAGTTCTCGCACATCGTTCGGCCGCCGCCCCCCCCTCCCCCGCTTAGGATCGCACTGACTGATCCCGACCGGCGGGGGGGAGGGGACAGAGGCAGGGGAGGGGGCCGGCCTGCCGGCGGGGCGGAGAAGCGACGAGGGCGGGCGGCGGCGGCGAGGACGGGGCGGGGAGCCGCGGGTGGGGGAGGGGGCCGGCGGGCCCGGGAGCGGGAGCGGGCGGGGGCGAGGAGGGGGGTGAGGGAGGTGCAGGCCTCAGGGGCGCCGAGGCGCAGGCGGCCGGGGAAGGGGGAAGGACGGGGGAGGGAAGAGGGAGGGGTGGGTGGGGAGAGAAGCAGCAGAGTCACTTCACCACCGACCAGACGCCGCGGCCACCGCCGCCGCCGCCGCCGCCATTTTAATGGAGCGCTCGGGCTGCGCTCGGCTCTTTCCGCCCAGGCGAAGGAGCCGAAGAGAGGCGCCTCGCGCTCTCATTCCTCCGCCCTCCCTGCTCCCCCCGCCCTCCGCCTCTCTCCGCACTCACGCCGCACGCCCTGCCCGAGCCGCTGGCTGCCCTCCCTTTCCTCTTCCGTCCAGCCTCCCCGCCCTCGGCCCACCCCCTGTGCGCGCTCGCCCCCCCCGCCCAGCCCGGATCTCTGTCAGCGGCCGGAAGGGAAGCGCGCCGCCCGCGGCCGCGGTGGGAGTCGGGTGAGTGGAAGATGGCGGAGGCTGCGGGCAGGTCGCGGTTACGCGACCTCTCCCGCGCCGGCGGGCTTCGCGCTCGGGGGAGTCTCGGCCAGAGCTGGGACGGGTGGCCCGCCCTGTCCCCTGTCGCAGCGCGTCCCCTCCTCGTCTCCCGCACTCCCGAGGGGAAGCGGTGAAGTTTGCCCGTCATTCGGGTACTTTGAGGGTGGAGACGGCTGCGGGTCAGCGGATGCCGGCGCGCGGCTCGCTCCCCACCTGGCTTCGTGAGAATGGAACAGCCCAGGGCGCGTCTTAACCTGAATCCCTGTTTGTCCCAGTCGTGCAGTTCTGTGAGGCTCATGTGTCCTCAGCAGTGAGACACCTTGACAGGACTAGAAATGGCGCGGTTGGGAAACCATGACATCTCGTTTTTACCCACGAGGTCTCATAACGTGCGTCTACCCATTCATTCTTCATCGGAAATGGTCTATTAGGTCATTTCTCATCAGAGAAAGACAGCGAGCATGGCGTGATGGTTTACCACAGCACTTCCTAAACGCAGGCAGGAGGGTTGCTCCCAGTTCGAAGGCAGCCTGAGCGACTTTAAGAACCCCACTTCCCCAGTGTCAAAAGAAATAGGAACCAGCAGTGAAAAACAAGTAAAAGGGACACCCAGCTTAAGTTTGGTATTGCATTAAGAACTAGAAGCTCGCCGGGTGGTGGTGGCCCACGCTTTTAATCCCAGCACTTGGGAGGCAGAGGCAGGCGGATTTCTGAGTTCGAGGCCAGCCTGGTCTACAGAGTGAGCTCCAGGACAGCCAGGGCTACACAGAGAAACCCTGTCTCGAAAAACCAAAAGAAAAAAAAGAACTAGAAGGATGGGCAGTTAAGAGCACTTGCAGCTCTTGCACAGGACCCAGATTCAATTCCAAGCACCCACATGGTGGCTCACAACCATCTATATCCTGTTCCAGGGCATTCAACTCCCTCTTCTGCTGTTACCACACACACTCGTGGCACACATACATACATACATGCAGGCAAAACATAAAATGAATGTTTAGGGTTTTTTTTTTAAAGTTTACAGAACAAATTAGCCTTGGAAGTTTTTCCCTTACACCTTCACTGATTTCTGTTTCTAAGATATTTACACAGGGATATTACGACAAAGTATGGAAGGTCATGTGCATGACCCCAAACTGAAACCTGAGCACATACATGTTAAGAAGGCAAGGCCCCATATTAATCTTTTAAGTTGTCTTGTCTAGGTGTGTCACACTTTTTCTGTGTACTAGAACTTCCTCTTCCTTTATGTTATTTTAAACTTGGAGCTATAAACTTTTCACTCCAACATGTTTCCATTACGTCCCATGAACTTTATGAGTTGTGCAGCTATTTTCCATTCCCTTCATCCTTCTCTCAACCTCCCCCCATTTAAAGTTTCTGTCACTGATTATTGACTCAGCAGATATCACCTACTAGCGAACCTTTGCCCTCTTAACAGCCAGTAGATCCCAAGTTTTTTTGTTTTGTTCTGTTATTTGTTTGTTTGTTTGTTTTTTGAAATGCCGTCAATGTCAATGAACCTTGATTTGAAAAAGACCCATCTCTACCAAAGGAATAGTTCTAAATTGTTTTAAACTAACAGTCATGTTACCCTGGTTTCTCTAAAGTTGACCCTATGTTTTAAGTTTTTGCCTATGACACTGACATATCTGTACAACATTGAGTCTTTAGGAAAGAATTACTGTTCTCTAATAAATAAATTCAGCCAACATGCATTTTAACCTTCTCTATGCCTGAAACATAATCTAAATATGGAAATTAATTTTAAAAAAGTAAAAACATTTTGTATTGATAGAGTACTTTTTCAAGATGGATATTTGCTGTGTTAGCCCATACTGACATAGAATTCACATTCCTCATGCCTTCTGGGAACTGGAATTACAGGTGAGTGTCACTACGTATAGCTATACCCACACACCCCTGAACACAGAAGTAACAAATAGGATAAAAGCTAACCAGAAAATTGATATGCAGGATAATAAAATCTGGGCCACCAACCAGGCAGAGGTGGTGCATGCTTTTAATCCTAGCACTCAGGAGCCAGAGGTAAACAGATTTCTGAGATTGAGGACAGCCTGGTCTAAAGAGTCAGTTCCAGAACAACCAGGGCTACACAGAGAAACCCTGTCTTGGAAACTAATGAATGAATGATGTGTCTCTCCTGCTTTACTTGACCAAGTATCTATTCTTAGACTGCTTATGTGAAAAAAAAAAAAAACAACTTTCTGATGAGTCTGGTAGCACATGCTTATGTGACACAAATAAAGGCATACACGATACAGTAGTAAAAGTCTATCCTTGGAGTACTTGGGAAGCAGAAGCAAGATTGTCACACATCTGACCCTCCTGGTTTACATGCTGAGTTCCAGGCTACCCAAGGCTGTATGGCACAACCCTGTCTCAAAATGAAATGAACTGGGCTATGGGCTATAGTTTAGTGTTAGGTAGCTTGCTATATATATATATATACATGTATGTATCTCCTCCCATTATCTACATCAGAGCTCAACAACTTTGTCTAGTAAATGCAAATAGTGAACGTTTAGAACATAGGGAGGGGCCCTAAGTAATTACAAACCTGTAAATCAAAGAGGCTGAGCATGATGACACTGTCTCAAAGAGTAGGTGAGGACTGAGGAGGAGAGGGCTCACTGAATAAAGTGCTTGCTGCACAAGCATGGTGAGCTTTGTTTGGAACCCCATTACCTATAAAAATGTTAAGTCTGACAGTGGGTGCCTGTGACTCTAACCTGGGACTTGAGGAAACTAGGCAGGAATCCCTCAAGTTCAATGACTGATGAGACAACTATCTAAAATGGCAAGTTGTAGATTCAGTATGCCTCCAACAGGGAGGAAAAATGGATGAGCTGGGCTCAGTGGTTCAACGCACTCAGTGCTTTTGCAAAGGACCGGGTCAGTTTCCAGCACCCATTAATAGACAATGAACCTCAAAAGTGTACAATTTTAACATGTTTGAAAATACTGATATTGTATATTTTCTCTCATTTCTGTATGTTAGCTTTCAATATTCACATGTATCTGTTCCACTGGAAATATCCATGTAAGTCAAGGATTTAGTAAGGAGCCACGAGAAAGAGACTTTGAAAGAGGGAGATAGAACACAGTGGTATATTGCCGGGCGGTGGTGGGCGCCCTGTCTCGAAAAACAAAACAAAAAGAACACAGTGGTATAAAGGTAACAGGAATAATAGGAAAGACGTTTTAAGCTGGAGTGAGGGCAGGAGAGAAAGAGGAGCATGAAGTGGGATAGCTTTTGAAAAGGCCACATGGAAACCTACTACTTTAGAAGCTTCCTAAATTAAATACATTTATGAAAAGAGGTTTACGTTTGGAGAATGGCTCAGCTCTTAAGAGTTGCTCTCCCAGAAGACCTAAGTTCAGTTCCCAGCAACTACTAGTGGCATCTCACAACCACCTGTAACTCTAGCTCTAAAGAAATATAACACCTCTGATCTCTGGAGAAACTTGCGCACACACACACACACACAATTTCCCTATAATGGGGGAGGGAATATCCCACTAAACACCTCATGCTAACAAATGAAAATCCCCAAAAGTACTATATGCTCTTGCCAGTACTCTTGACCACCTTCCAGAACTTGCTGTGAGAACTCTATTTGTGAAGATACCACATACTAGAGTCATGAAAAAACTGGCAGTGGTGATACATACCTTTAATTACAGCACCTGAGGCAGGGGCAGGTGGATCTCTGTGAGTTCAAGGCCATCCTGGTCTACAGAGCTAATTCTAGGACTGCCAACCCGACACAGAGAAACCTTGCCTCAAGAAAAAACAACAACAAAAGAAAAAAAATGGGAAAAATCAAGCTGGTACTCACTTGAAAGCTTCATCTGTACTGGCTAGCTTTTCATGATACTGGAAAATGTTATGAACATTGAAAGAAGAAAGAGGTCATCTTCAAATTTCACCCGGCTGTGAACCCTGCAAACTATAACTGACCTGACAAAGTATGTCATGTGACATAAACTACCTTCTGATATAAGGCCTGTTTCATGAGATGAAACCCATACCTAGCACTGAAAAAGGGCCAGGAACATGTGGTAAAACCACAATACTATCATTCTATTAAATAGACATAATATTAACACAATGCCTTAATGACTTATAGCTATACACATACATCAGAGCATCTGAACCCTCATCAGAGATGGTTTTCCTTGCAGTAAGATGGCAATTAACACAGAGGCTCAACTACTCGGTGTGAAGAGAGCAAGACAGACTGTGGACTGCTCAACCCTAAATGGGATGTGTGTATCACATTCCTTGCCCCAGTGCTTGGGGATCTTTACGGAAGAGGGGACAGAAAGATTGTAAGAGCCAGAAGGATAATATCAAGTAAAGACTGTTTTCCAAACATACCGGTCGGTTGTACACATGAGCTCACAAAGATTGTGAAAGTTCCAGTCAAAGTCAGCACAGAAGAAGAGAAGGTGAACACACTATCCCACCAATAGTTGAGGAGCTATAGGCATTGAGAGCTATTAGCAGAGGTAGAATAAATTTTCTTTAATGATGTCACCTCTGGTAGGAGATCACTTGCCAGGGCAGGCCCCACTCCCAGATATAGATAAGGGACTGCTAAACTACAACCTTAAGTCTGGTCTACTACATTTTTTAAACAATATTTTATTGATTTGAGAATCTCACATCATGCACCACAGTTGCACTCACCACCCAGTCCTCCCATGTCTGCCACCACTCCCCATGACGTCTTCCCCCACCCCAAAGAAAAAGAAGAAAGGAAAAGAAAGAAAATGACCACTTACTTGCTGGAGCATGGTTGAACTCTTAGTGGCCAGTCCCTGATCTCTGCCTACACCCAGTCAGAAACCATCAACTGTGGAGAGCTACACCTCAGCACCCCACCACAATTTTCTTTTTAAGTTCTCTTTTTCTGCCCCCTTCCCTTCTCCCTCTTGCTCCGTCCCCGGCCCCAAGATTTCTTGTTTATTTTTACACTGTAGCTGTCTTCAGACACCTCATAAGAGGGCATCATATCTCATTATGGATGGTTGAGAGCCATCATGTGCTTGCTGGGATTTGAACTCATGACCTCAGGAAGAACAGTCAGTGCTCTTAACCACTGGGCCATCCTATCTAGGATTTGAGGGAGTGGGCTAGGGTGAATGAAAAGTGGTCGCAGGAACCTTTTATGTTCCGCTTTCTCAACTGTGGGTCTGCAGTCATTAATAACACTGTAAGAGTACCTTCTGTACCCTTCAGAGGCAGTGGGAGCCCGATCCTAGAGTTTCACTTACTTTCTGGTAACAGCATGGACTCTGAACATCCACTTGGTCTCCAGCATCAGCATATGCCAAAGACCTCCGCCTGGTGGCAGTATGCTCTCAGAATAACATGGTCCTCTGCCAAAACTCTGGCCACTAACCAGAGCTTGGCCTCTGGGAGAAGCATGAACTGTGAAGGTCTTTCAAGGAGGCCCAATCCAGTAAATTGACCTTTCTTCATTTCATACATCCTGTTGCTGTTCAGAGCCAGGGTGATCATGTGGATGTGCAGCTTGTTGGAGGGTTGAGTCTGAGCAACCCCCAGCTGTGGCACCACAACCTGCAGATCCTACTGGGTAATCCTGTTCCTCTATTAACTGCAGCCTTTTCTCACCCCACTCATGGCTGTCCTGGCTCCAGTTCCACTCCTCTGTCTCTCCTGCCTCTCCATCACGTAGTCATGTGTTGAACTGACACCTGACGCTTCACTGTGTCACACAGTATACCCTGTTGCCCAACCAGGTTTCCTTGCAAAATGTTCATTGCAATGAATCATTGGTCTGTTTTGGAGCCTCTGATTTCTATTTCTGATTTCTGATTTTCGTTTGGGTGTGGTTTTCCTCAAGTGGTTTTCTCTGTGTAATCCAGGCTGTCCTAGAACTGAGCAAGTCACCTCCCTCTGACTCCCAGCTGCCATCTTACTTTTTTGAGACAGAATCTCATTAAACCTGGAGCTGTCAACATGTGTATGCCAAAGATCAAAATGAGTTCATCAGTCTTGGTAGCAAACACCAAGACCTACTGAGCAGTCTCTTGTATTCAGCTGACCATGCCCACCCCAGCTTTAACTTTTTATGAAAAACAAACTATTTAAAATGAGGTCTACAAAGAATTTCCTTGAAATATTTGTTTTATGCGTATATTTTGCCAGCATCCATGTAAATGTACCAGATTTGTGTGGTGCTGAGGGAGGCTAGGAGAGAGCATCAGATCGCCTACAACTGGAGTCATGGATGATTGTGAGCCACCTCATGGGTACTAGGAACTGAATACATATCTGTTAAGAGCAGCAAGCCAGTGTTCTTTTTTTTTTTTTAAAGATTTATTTATTTATTATATATGAATACACTGTAGCTGTCTTCAGACACAGCAGAAGAGGGCATCAGATCTCATTACAGATGGTTGTGAGCCACCATGTGGTTGCTGGGATTTGAACTCAGGACCTCTGGAAGTGCAGTCAGTGCTCTTAACCACTGAGCCATCTCTCCAGCCCAAGCCAGTGTTCTTAACCCATGAGGCAACTCTCCAACCTCCCACAAAGTATTGATTAAACTTAATACTACAAGGTCATGGAGGAAAGAATTATGACTACTGGAGCCTTATTGTAGTAAGATGTACATAATAAATATAAAATGTAGAAATTTTGACCTGAGGTCTGGGGGTGTGGCTCCATTGTTAGAATGTCTGCTTAGCAGGTACATAGAGCTCTGAGGTCCATCACTAGCACCAAATAAACCCATAATTACAGCACTGCAAAGCAGTGTAAGATCACTCTCTCCACTGTATAAGGTGTTGAAGCAAGATTGAGCTAGAGACACTGCCTCAAAATAATAAAGCTTGGAATGAGGTGTAAAGAATAGGGAACACAGGGCTGGAGATGGCTTAGCAGTTAAGAGCAATAGCTGCTCTTCCAGAGGTCCTGAGTTCAATCCCCAGCACCCACATGATGGGTTACAACCACCCATAATGGGGTCTGATGCCCTTTTCTGCTGTGTGTGCATACTCACATACATAAAATAAAGGTTTTGTTTGTTTGTTTTTAAAAAAGGGGGAGAACACTTGCCTTCCTGATATTGCCAAGTCCTGGGTTTGAAACCCAGTACCACTGAAAATTAAACCATTTTAGGGGTTTCCTCATATTTCAGAAGGTGGTACTGGTCTTACAGGACTGAAGAGACAGCTCAGGTAACAAGAATGTGTCCCAGACCTTGAAGAGGACCCAGGTTAAATTCCCAGCACCAACGCAGCAGCTCAAAAATACCTACCTATAAAACTCAGGGCAGAAATGGTGGTACTCAAGAGGCAGACAAGCTCTGTAAGTTCAAGGTCAGTCTGATTTACATATTTGAGCTTTCAGGCCAGCCAGGTATAGTGATTCTTTGTTAGTTTAACCTAGAACTGTGACCCAAGACAGCTCCAGGTTGAAATTCAGTGATCTGAGGAGGTTGACTTCACTTTAAGGATCCTTGTACCTTTTGCCCCCTCCCTGTGTTGGCATGATAGGTGTGCCACCATACCTACGATTTTAGTTCATCTAATGTTCAATTTCCCAAAGGTCTGCTGCCTATGATGACCTTCTCTCTCACCTACATATGCTGCATCCAATCATATCCACTTGGCACTTAAGGTGGGACTCTGGTTACAACCAGAGGGACTAACAGACCCTAAGTGTTAAAATCAGTGACACCATTTTCCTGAACTTTCTCTGTGTTATCCTGGTTAGAAAGAAAATCAGGCTTCAGCTACAAGAGCACTAACCCACATTTGGAAAACAGAGCCAACTTCCAACCCATTAAAGTCTGGGAGAGAGCATAAGGTTCAATTTTCTGTGTATTGAGACAGGGTTTTGCTACTCTTATCTTTTTCTGAAACATTTAGTATTTGCGCATGTATTTCTGGCTGGCCCCAGAAATTCACATAACCAGTTAACTACTAGTACTATCACAAAACTTGAATCTTGGTAGCAAACCTTTGAGAGTGCAATCACAAAATCTATTTTTCCTTTCAAGACAGGGTTTATGTGTAGCCCTAGAATTCACTCTCCACAAAGTCACAGACCTACCTGGCTCTGCCTCCCAAATGTTGAGATTAGGTGTGCTGGCTCTATTTTACTATTTTTAAAATTTTATGTTTTGCCTTATATATTTAGGTATTTGTAAAAGTGAAGTTACAGACAGAAGTGGATGCTGGGAACTGAACCCAGGTCCTCTCCAACTACAAGTACTCTTAATCAGAGCCATTTTTCCAGTTCCAGGAAACACTCCAAGCCCTGAAACATCTTTTTAGGCCAAACCCCACTCTTGCATTACTTTATGTACTCAAAATTTCAAGTCAAGAGGCTAAGGGCCAACATGATAGTTAAGCAGCTAAAGGTACTTGCAACCAAGCTTGACAACCAGAATTCAATTCAATGCCCAGAACTCAAGGAGAGTGGAAAGAACCAACTTTGCCAAATTTTCCGCGCGCGCGCACACACACACACACACACACACACACACACACACACACACACACGCAATTTGCAGGGGTTGATGCACTGTCATTTAAACACTTTAGTAAAGTTAGTGTGCTTAAAACATAATCATTTTATTTTATTCTAAATCTTATCTAAATCTTAAATGGTATCCATCATTAAGTACAGATACCTCATGCATAGTTCCAGTTCTTTCCCAAGACTGGCAAGGGAATTCAGGGTCTTTCTTGCTTTACTATTGTGCTACATCCCTGGCCTACCTGATCTTTGTGGGAAGTGGTAGAATCCTTGAATATCTGATATCCTGTGTAAGTGGATGACAACCCCCCACACACACACCCCCTGCCACCCTAAGATTACCTTTACCAAATTAGCTAGCCTGTCTCCTTGCTGCAGTCTTATACCATAACCCCAGCCCCCTTTATGATGCATGCACTAATTCCACTTCTCAATTCAACTGTAACTCTAGCTCTTTTTTCTTGCCTCCCTGGTCATATTAACATAGACGCTAGACAATTCATTAACTGTTAAAGACACCACTATAAATATATCTTTCTTCCAAGCAGACTGGCTAAACATTTCCACTTCTATTGTCTTCCATCTCATTTCCAGAGACTCAAGTGGTCAAGGCACCCTTGAAAACTCTAACCCTACAGCCTCAGATGCCAGGTACAAGGATGGAAAGTATGAGCCACTCTATGGCCATACCTCCTTGAGAAGCTAATCTACGTTATGCAGCCACTAACCAGAGATGTTTCCTAAACCCAAAATGTGATTCCAAATGTTACCAGGATCATATTTACTTGCTGTCATTTTTAGCTGATTAGTTGTTTTGAGACAAGGCCTCCCTACATATCCCTGGCTGTCCTAGAATTTACCATGTGGACCAGTTGACAAGAACTTGAGATTCTTGCCTCTGATTATAACTTTTGCACAAAGCTCTGACTAGCTGCTAACTTACCAACAACCTTAGAAGCCTTGTTCTGAGACAGTCTAGGAATCCTATAAGAACCAAACTTCAGATAAAATCATCTTCATTAATGAAGGAATAATTTTAAGCCAGTGAAGGGAAAATAAATGTAAACCAAGTTTATTTTTCCTTTTAAGTAGTGTTCTTAAAGCACTACAGCTTGGTAAACAATGTAAATTAGTATAAGTCATCTCAAAAGCCAGAGTTTTGTTTTTGTTGTTGTTGTTGTTTTTTAATGAGTTGTTAAAAAGATGCAGCCTATTCTAACAGGATAAATATTTTTAACCATTTCACTTTGAGTTAATGAAGGCTCACAAATGAGCAACACTCCTCATTGAGGAAAACAAAAAGCTGTTGTCGACAAGCGACAGCACACACACACACAAAACAAAAAGAACTGTGTAAAAATAACTAACTGTTCCCATATTTCTGAAGTTGCTTTACAATGGGATGATATGCACATGATCTTGCTGCAAACTCGACACACAGACTTTAATACATGTAGTCTAGAGACAGACAATTCAGCTCAGGAGGTGCTGACTCCAGACAATGCAGCGCTCAAACCCCCTTAATGCAATTGCTTTTACTCATTACTTTTCTTCTAGACCAAGATACAGGCTAGAAAAAAATGCTCCCTAATTAAAATTTGTATTGTTTACAAGAAAAAATTTTATAATTTTGTATTAGAATTTACAAGTATATTTTCAAATCAAATTTACTGCCTCCCCCCAGCATTGCCTCAAAATGGGCATGAAGTAAGTATTTTAAAAATGCCTTAATTTTCAACTTCATGCAAACTAAATAAAGATGACCAAAACAAAATCTTAAACAATGAAAGGATATTTCACAGAAAATTTCTTATACAAAAAACACATAAGAAAAAGGGCCACTAGGTGACATTTTAATTTACAAATTGGCATCATTTTGGTCGACAAATAATCCATCTGCTGTTTTCTTCCATGAACAACTGTTGCAGAGAGAAAAACGCCTAGCATGACTTCAGATATTAATCACACATTTCTTCTGGAATTTCATGTGGATTAAGAATCCCAGGTACAGACATTTGAAGTTTATGTTTCTCCTCCTGAGCCTGTCGAAGGGCTGTTTCTCTTTCTTCCAAAAATAGATCCGATGTATCTTCACCTGCAAACTCCTGTGTACACAGACAATTGAAATGTCAAATACGGTAAAACTTTAAGTTGCCTTTGGAACTGGAGGGAGGACATTTGGTATTGTCACTTGCAATAGAAATATAAATTATTTGTCACTTTCATTTTAATTTAAATGTATGAACAGAATTATAAGCTAAATTAAAAACAAAACGTTGAGGTGGGAGTCTTAATACTGCAGTGTTATTGCGTATTAAATATTAACATGGAGCATGATCATGGAAATTGTAGCTCAAATAATCATATAGTGCCATGGTCTGGTCTTCAAAGCAGTCTCATAGCTTTTGCATTCAGAACTTGTAACATGTGATCATTCATGACTTGTAACATGTGATCTTCTGACATCAAGTCTCAGCAAACTGTCTTGAATTAGGTTAACTGAGGACTGGATAGGACAAACCACAAAGCCCTGGATTTGTTCACCAGGAACACAGTATTTCTTTTCAAGGATTATCTGAGTGGTGGTACACAAACATAGTCACAGCATGTAGGAAACTGCTGTTGGTGGACTTTTTAAACTCACAGGTTTGCACCAAGCATAGGCCACACACTAAGAACCTGTCTCAGAAACAAAAGCAGGACTGGAGAAATGGCTAACAACCAAAAGCAAAATAGAGAAGTCTTGCCCCCAAATCTGAATAGACATTGCTTTAACAGCAATAGAATTAAAAGGTTATTATAAAGCGGCCATCAATGTGTTTATGAGATCTGGGTTAGGTGAAGTGGCATGGTTGTAATCCCAGCACTTGGGAGAAAGATTGCTGAGTTCAAGGCCCAGTCAAGGACAGCCAGGGCTACACAGAGAAAATTGTAGAAAATTGTCTACAAACAAGAAAAAAAAAATGGGTGTAAAGGGGGCTGGGAGAAAGGGATAGAATGCTTGCCTGCTATATACACCAAAATATAATCTAAATTATGTGCACACTTAGAGATGGGCTGGAGAGTGGTTTAGAGTACTGAGTGCTCTTCCAGAGAACCAGAGTTCAAATTCCATCAACCACATAGTGGCTCAGAACCATGTGTAAAGGGATAGAATGCCCTCTTCTGGTATGTCTTAAGAACTTATATAACTAAATTAAAAAACTAAAAAACAACAACAAAAAACCAAACAAGCCAACTTAAGAGACAAGAGCATTCCTGGAACTTGCTAGGTAATTATTCTGTCTTAAATGGGTAAGCTTTAGAATCCTCTCAAAAGAACACAGGTATCATTTTTGATGACTTCCAGTATACGTAAGTATAGATGCATGAACACATTTAAAGCCAGCTAAGAACTCTGTCTCAAAGAGTCAAAACAAAGAAATAAAACTTAAATATGTACCTTTATTTGAACTAAGAAATCCCTCAGATGTTCTTTGAAAGCAGGAATATCCTGATTTAAGCTGAAAAGTCCTGTTACAAAGAGCTTTACTTGAGCACTGCAAATCAAAACAAAAATCAATCTTTAAAAAACTAAACATCTAAAATGCCCGTTTTTAAAACAATTAGTTTATCCCCAGCACATCTACCAAATTATAAACTTAAATAACGTATAAGATGATTCAGCCTATAAAGGTACTTGCAATAAATAAAGCCTGGTGGTTTAGGATCCACTACTCGAAACCACAGTAGGGGAAAAGAACTAACTGCCATCTTGCCCTCTGACCTGTCCAAATGTACAGACGTGCACACAACCATAAGTATCCACATCTAAACTAAATATAAAAATGTACTGGAGAGATGTCTTGGTAAGTAAAAGCGCATATTCTGCTCCCAAGAATCCAAACTGAAACGCCAGCACCCATATCAGTTGGCTTCCAACTGCCTGAAACTCCAACAGGACGCATGCCTCTGGTCCTCAACCTAGACTCACATGTACATACCCTCCCATACACACCCATATAATAGTAATACAATAATTTACTCTTGTAGATGAGGGAATGCAGACTTAAGGAGATTAGCCACATAGTCTTGAATAAACATTTGGTTGTTAACTGGATTTCCAGGATTTAGAGGTGTACTTATTTTTCCTTCTTCAACCAAATTAAACATATATGCAAGAATTGATGCATGCATTGTTAGACCTGTTGAATAGAAGAACCTATTGTTAATTCAAAGATGAAATGCAACAACCAGAACCCTTAGTAATTTAGTGACTTTCAGCTCTTACCTGCAGTATGTGAGGTGTCTGTCACAACAGAGAAGATATGCTGAAGAATGTCACAAAAATATGTTTGGTAAAAACTCTGCGCTGCAGCTTCCTCTTGTGCAACATTTTGTAAAAGTGTAAAAAGTATCTGTAAGCCTAAAGTCAACAAAAAAATTATTACAGACTATTCATTTACATAAAAAGATACATTCATGAGGTGGTCTTGGTACTGGGGTTTTATTTGTGAGCTGGTGAGATATGAACTCTACTTATCTGATCCTAATGCTTCTGAGCGCCTCTCCAGACCCACAGAATTATATTGTAACTTACAGTAACTGAAAGATGGTTAAAGCCCTTTTTTTTTTCCAGTTTTTTCAAGGCAGGGTTTCTCTGTGTAGACCTGGCTGTTCTGGAACTCAGTCTGTAGACCAGGCTGGCCTTAACTCAGAAACTCACCTGTCTCAGTCACCCAAGTGCTGGGATTAAAGGCATGTGCCCCTACTGCCCAGCTAAGCCCGTTCTTCTTTATGGAGAATATATAACCCTCCCTTTTTTTGAGTTGGAGTTTTTTTTGTTTTATGGCGTAGCTCTGGCATTCCCAGGACTTGGGTATTTGAGACCAGGACGGCCTCAAACTCAAACTCTGTCCCTCCAATACTGATTTTAAAGGTATGTGCCACCACGCCCAGATGAGCCCACCCCACTCCCACTTTTTTTGTATCTGCAATAGAGCTCACAGACTTCAAAATATGCCACAAGCATCGTAGCACACAGTCGGATATGAGAAATGCCTTGTATTATTTATTCAGACAGGGTTTTGCCCTGTAAATTAAGTTGGCCTTATACTGAAATCTTATCATTATTCCACTTCAATCTCTCTGGGATTGGGATTAAAGGCATAAATGACCAAATCTGGTGTTTGGGTTATTTTACACAAATATTTTAAACCACTATGACTTAGAAATACAGGTAAAATTAACAGTGAAGGTGAGAGAGTTGTATACCAACAAGAAGCCAGAGTATCACTAGGGTTGTATCAGTGGTTAGGAGCACTTGCTGTTTGTCCAAAGGAAGGTGGCTCACACACATCCGTTACTGCAAAACCCTTTTCTAGGCTGTGTGGGTACCAGGCATGTGCGGTGCATAGACATATATGCAGACAAATACTTAAAACACATAATAACAAAGGTCTCAGATGCAGTTCAGCTGTACACAGCCAACATGCCCAGAACTTAGGAAGTAGAGACAGAATCGATAAATTGATAGACTAGAATACATGAGACCCAATGTCAAAGAATAAATGGGAATTGGAGCGATGGCTCAGCAGGTTATAGTTCTTGTTGCTCCTGCAAAGGATGATTCCTAGCACCAACAAACATGGCTCACAACTATCCACCATCTGGTTCATTAGCATCCACAGGCTCCAGACATGAGTGTGGAGTAAAGACATTCACAAAGGCTAAACAATCATAAACTATTGGTTCTCAACCCAAGGGTGTTGAATAACCCTTTCATAGGGGCACCCTACAAGCCTTGAAAAATAGATATTTACATTATAGTTCATAAAAGTAAGCAAGATCATAGTTAAGAAGCAGTATTGAAAAATATCTATGGTTGAGTGTTTACAATATGAGGAACTATATTAAAGGGTTGCAGCATTAGGAAAGTTGAGAACCATTGCTCATACACATAAAATAAACAGATTTCTGTTAAGCAATATTCTCCTAAACTCCAACTTGAGGCCATTTTAAACTGTTTTCCTAACTTCCTCTTGGGAAGTCAAACAGCTCACAACAAAACCAACCTTACAACTATGAAATTCCCCATGCATATATCCAGACAGTAGGAGGTATATAGGCTCCCAGAGAAACCAAGGCAGCATGCCCAGAAAACTCTTAGCCTGGAGCATAGGTTAGTAAAGAGTTAAGAGATCCTGTCCCTAAGTTTATGTGTATGGATGCTTATACTGTCTGTGTGCCTTGTTGTGCCTGTGGAGACCAGAAGAATACAACAGACACCCTAGAACCAGTTACCAGGAGTTGGATGCCATCATGCAGATGGATGCTAGAAATCAGACCCAAGTTCCCAGGAACAGCAGCAAGCACTTAGACTTGCACATGCAAGTCACGACACACACGTGCACTCACAGGCAAAGATGAAATTCAGGGTAGAGAATTTATGAAAAACAAGCCACCAAATCAACACTGGGTGTACTGACACACACTTTTATTCCTAGCACTTGGGAGGCAAATGGATCTCTGAGTTCCAAGACAGGCAGGGCTACACAGGAAAACAGAATAAGAGAAGAAAATCAACAGTCCTAAAACCAAGCTGGCTTTTATGAGATAGCTACTAAGAGCTAATGGACAAAGAACATACACAAAATTCATGAGCCCTACGAAGGATGACTAAACAAGTCCCCACCAGATAATGCTGCTAAAATGGCCCCATTTAAAATTAATTTTCATTATTGAATTCATTATTTTAGAAACTTGGTTTACCTCTGAGAACTGAACACTTTTTTCCTTCCACCCCACAGTTACTAAGGCATAGTGTATATTTCTGGTTTATCAGTCAAATGACTTAAATATATTTACCTGTATCTGCAACATTCCTCATAGTATGTTTAAAAGCCCAAATAATAGAATCCAAAACTAGCTTGAACTGTGCAGGTGGAATAGCTAGGAATGCTGGGAAACAGTGAGAATTGACAGCTTGAAGTAATAAGAAAAAGTTCGTTCTGTGTTCTGGATACTCTTCAAAATCCTAAAATAAAGAACACCGAATCATTTCAATGCCTTATTAATTAAAAAAAGAGGGAAAGAGCAAGTTTCTACCTGCATCCACCTTCAGAGTTGCCCTGAAATGAAACTTTGTTCATTTTATTTCTTTTTATTTACCAGTTTTCCAAGATAGGGTTTCTCTGTGTAGTCACAGCTGTCCTGGAACTCCTTTTGTAGACGCAGATGGCTTAGAACTCAGAGAGCTCCATCTGCCTCTAGAATTAAGGGTGTGCCCAACCACCTCCAGGCTAGAATTTATATTTTAAAGATTTAAGTACCATGCTCGATAAACAAACACAACCACAGTTTTAGTGAAATGTCTGCTCTCAAGATCTGGTGAAGGAATACATCAAGTCTGAGGCCAGTTAGTCTGTTCTTTGCAACAGGATGCCCCAAATCCACTCACCAAAGGCATTGGTGTGTTTGTGCCACAACCCATGTGGAATAACTTAAAAAAAAAAAAAAAAAAAAAGATTTTATGTGAGTACACTGTAGCTGTCTTAAGACACACAAGAGGGCATCAAATCCCAGTACAGATGGTTGTGAGCCACCATGTGGTTGCTGAGAATTGAACTCAGGACCTCTGGAAGAGCAGTCATTAATCTTAACTACTGAGCCATCTCTCCAGCCCAGGAAGAACTTTTATGAACATTCTCACTACCCAATTTTATCCTGTAATATTGTGAAACAAAAAACGAGTATAATATCCTGTCCCCCCACCAACCCCCAAGTTTTAAAAGCTATACCATACAGAGCTTCAGCCCAGATTTAATCCCCACCCCTTTCTTATATAGACCAAGCTGGCCAAAGGTAACAAGCTGTTACAGGTGCATTGTGATTATTTGCAGAGCATGGTACTTCAACCTTTAAAATACAAATTCCAGCTTGGAGTTCCTACAGGCAGGCAGATCTGAGTTCTAAGCCAGCTGGGTCCATAAGAGCGCATTTCAGGACAGTTGGGGCTACACAGAGATAAGAGTTCATAGATCCACCCACACCTGCCCTTTGAGTACTCGATAACCAGCCTTCAGTTTGTTTTTTTCTTGTCCAGATTTGTTACTAAGGTGACAATTACTCCTTGTAATATAAATATAGTACTTAATTCTAGGACTTTGAAAGTCCTAGTTGAGAACATACTATAAAATCTTCCATTATATTATAAAATCACAAATCACCTACCTTATTTATCATATTCAATGTGCACTCAAAAACTGCATCGAATATTTGAGGTATTTCAGCTGTTATATGTCCACCTAATTTGTTGACAATAATGGCCATAGTACTAAGCACTTCTGGTTCTCTAGCAGCTGGAACATTTCTCTGGTAATCAATAAGAACTGCATCCAACAAAGGAGGAACAAAGTTTTCAGCTACCTGTTGGGGGCAAAGGGTCATTATTATTGTAAGCAATATAGGTCACTCCAGTCTCTAAGGTAATTCAGATTATCTGATAAGATGCTAAAACATTTTAGCAACAGGAACCAGTAAAGTCAACATTAACAACGGTCGCAAATACAGGATAGTTTAAAAGTATCTTATTATGTAGCTAGGTTGGATCCAAACTCATCCTGCTACAGATCCCAGGGCTATGATGACAGGTGTGGGGCAAAACACCGCCTTCATACACATTCAGTAGTCCTAAACTCCCAAGATCCAAAATACTTTAAGACTTTTTGGTATTCTCTAAAGAGAATAAATCCAAGAATACTAGGATATTATTCTGTGGCCACTGCTGACGCAGGAAGACTCATGTAACAGGCCAAAACCGGATACAGTAAATGGTTTTCTGTAGCTACACCATCTAAACTCTAAATCCAGGGTATCTTCTACACATACGTATCTTTAAAAAGTGCCTTAAAAAGTGCCTGGATTGTAATAGCAAATTCCAGCTCATATGAGACCCTGTCACTTAAGGGTGAGGGAAGAAATTTCTTGACTAATAACTACTTTATTTGTAAGTTAAGCTATTCCATAAGAATTTTTGTCAGAGTTAGGGTTTTAGTTAAAACAGCAGCAATCCATGAATCCCCAGAACCATTGAACATCAAAATGACAAACACATAAAAGTATCTGTTCACATCACAAACAGCAATGATGTATAAAACATGAATTTTACTGGCCTTTTGTTTCCAAAGTTTTTATTTTAACAACTCTTAGACATATTTTTATAGCCCTTAATAACACATTCTTATTATCATCTTCTGTAGCAAACAGAAATTTCTTCAGAAAGCTAAATTTACTATAAAAGGACTCAAAAAAAAAAAAAAAAACAAAAAAAAACAAATACCAGTATGATCTTTTAATTAAGCAGATACACGTAGACATGGCATATTTGAGAATGTAAAGTAAAAGGAAAAAACAAAAATCTTACCATCTGAGGATCATTGGAACGGCTCACCCAACCAGATATTAGCTTTAAAGTTTCCCTTTTGACTGTCCGCATACTTCTAATCAATGGTTGCTTTGTAACCATTTCACCTAAAGAAGAACAATCAAATATAAGCTAAGGAAACTTAGGTCTACTTCAAATGTTACCTACCATTCCCAAGAGAATTTTTTCGTGAAAGGATGGAACAGAATAGAGAATTCTAAAGCATAAGCCTCTAAATCACAAATAGGCAAGATCTAACACACAGCTTTGGGCATTTTGCAAAGCAGTTACTCTGTCAATAACTATACTTGTAGGCAAGACTTGATTGCATAAGCAAACAACTGTTGAAAAAGGGTCTTGGGCCTTCTGACAGCCCGGATAGCAGGTTTACTTGAATGTGAACTGTGCAGAAAGGGTATGAAAGACAGTGAAAGCAGAATAATCTTTACCCAGCATTCTACCTTTCCCAAGAATCCAGAATCACTTACCATTAGCTTGAATAGCTGCAGAAATATTTTCACTGAGGCACTTATATACATTAAGCATGTCTAAATAAATTCTCCCAAGCTGAATTACAAAGGGATGACCAACAGCTTTGCAGGCTCTCACATTTGTTTTTAATATGCTACCCAGCTGCTTGACTGTTTCAGGATCTTTCAGGATATCCACATTCTGAAATTATCACAATAAAACAATCTCATTTGTTGAAAACTTAATAGCCTTTATAAAATCTCAAAAGGGCCTGGGTGATAGCTCAGCACTAGGATGAAACATGAGGCCCTAAGCTTAATCTCTAAAACCTAAACTAAAAAATGGAGTGAAATAGTCTCAGCTAAGATCAAAACAAAAGGATATTCTAGCATCAGCCATGGCAGCACATCTCTCTAAGGCACTTAGGTAGCCTAACAGTCAACTGTCTCAAATATGATGACCACACAGGAAGCAAAATGATGTCACTCATTTTTTTCCTTTCTCTAATTCTGAGATTCTTCTAGGTCTCAGCTGACTTCCACCTTGCTATGTTGTCAAGGATGACTTTGAATTTCTGATCCTGACTCTATCTCTAAGTGCTAGGACTGTGCTGCTATGCACTACCACACCTGACTTCCACTGTCCAAGTTTACATTAAAGCACTCCTACAGTAAGGAAAATAGCTGAGTGGGTTTAGTGCTTGCCACATAAACCTGAGGGCTGAAACTCAGATCCCTAGAAGCAAGAGTAAAGATGGGCTTAGCATAATATGTCTGTTCTTCCAGGGACTTCCAGAAGTCACAGGCTAGGCATTCTGAGATAGGTAGCAGTGGGAAACCATTTCAAAAGTGTTCAAGGTAAGGCTAAACACCCAAAGCTATCCTCTAGTTTCCGAGTATGGTGGACACCTTCATATACATGAACACATTATAATTTAAAAAGGACTTATGTTTGAAGTATACATTTCAAAAGTGCTGAGACTGAATCTTAAACCTCATTAGAACTCAAAAAAAGGAGCAAACACACACAGAGGGGAAAGGAAAAACAACCATAACCTGAAAAAATAAAAACTTACTTTGGTTGCCTGCTGAATTATACTGTCCCATACTTGATTAGGGAGTAGCATGTATTTTTCTATCAAATGCTCTTGAACTGTCTGGTCTGTCTGTGCACCAATCATGTACCCCACAGCTTCATAAAATGTATGAACCTGTTTTAAAATGCAAACATTTTTATTTTCATACACGCATGTACCCAAATAACAGAAAATACATGTAACCAAATTACAAAATACTTTTGTAATTTGACTTTTGATTAATAGTTATTTTTCCAATTTCTAAGCTGTTTTAGTTTTGATTGTGCATACGTATATGGGAATGGAGAGCTGTAGTGAAGCCTGAAGAGACCATAGGATGACAATGGAGAGCACTGAACCTGGAGTTACGGAGTACTTAGCACTAAGGATGAGTGCTGGGAACCCAACTCTAATCCCCTACAAGAGCAGTACCCACTCTGAGCTGCTCTCCATCTCCCGAGCACATTACTTATATAAATGATTAAGGACTGGTGAGGGGTTCAACGGTTATGAGGACTGGCTTCACTTTCAGAAATCACCCACACAGTGGTCAATGGTCAATGTCTGTAACTCTAGTTCAACGGTGTTTGATGCCCTTTCCGGCTTTCATGCACAGGAGGCATACATGCATGCAGGAAAAAACACACAAGCAAAACTGATAAACATTTTAATAATAAGCACAGTGACTTATATACCTGCTGAGGCTGAAGATCACAAATTATAGTATTTATGTTGTTTAAAATCTCATCAATAAATGGCATTACTTCTCCAACTTGAACTTGAACAAAATGCCTACGGCATTTTTGAGCTATTTTAATAAATGTGTCACAAGCCATGTCCTGGACTCCATCGTGGGTCTCTAACAAGATAAAAATATTTATTTTTTTTTCTTTAACATAACAAATGAAAAGTACAAATACAATGGATTTATTAAGTGATATTTACCATGCATGAATTCAAATAGCTTGTTTACTACTGTCTTCAAAAATTTCCAATGTGCTCTCAAAAATCTTGGGTATTGACCTACTATGTACATGATATTGGATGCAATAATAGCTTTATTATCTTTGCCTCTTTTCTGCTCACATAATCCTAAAAGGTCCTATAAAATAAGAGAAGCTTTGGTTATATAAAGTTACAAAATATATTTTTAATGGTTCTAATTCATCCTACTGACAGTCTACCTTGATAACAGTAACAAGAAACCGCTTCTCATCCTCTTCGTGCATTGCGCCACTGATGGAGCCTATTGCCCAACACAACGTATTCAAATTTTTCCATGACCATTCTGTACCATTCACTTGATTTTGAAGTTTCTTAGTCATTATTATTTCTGTATCTACATAATCCAGATGAGTAAGATAAACTAAAAAACAAACAAAAAAAATCCAGATGTTTCACAGCGAAAACAAAATAGTTTTTTTTTTTCCTGCTAAGGTGCAACAGCAATATGGTTACTGAAAGATTCAGGTAAGTCTAGGACTTTGAGCAAACATTATTTTCACAAATAGGGCATTAAGATTATAAAAATTGTTATTTATTTACTTACCTAATGTTTCTCTCATATTCTTATACAAATTTATGGAATCAGTATCCTTCATGAACTCTCTCACAACTTCTCCCTGATCATTTTCTACAACCAGGACCTCCTCTGGTTTGGCCATGCGACTAACCATCAATAAACGGACCTATTGATCAATAAACCAATAAAGAAAGCATTAAGACCTTTAGTAGCAAGGTCAAATATAGGAACAAGGATGACAGGCATGTACTTAAAAAGCATATACTAATTAATATGCCACACAAATCAAACTAATTCTGACAAGAGAATTTAGAGAAAATATTCAGTCATGGGTGATGGCACATTCCTTCAGCCTCGGCACTCCTAAAACTGATCCTCCCTATTTAGAGCCTAGGATTAGCTACCAAGCTCAAAGTAAACCTTTCAAATGAGGCTCAAACATGTTTGTAATTCCAAAACTTGGGAGGAAGATCCATGAAGACCAAGAGGTCAAGATTAGACCTGCCTACACTTTCAATTTTAAAATGTATGGTACTAGCCGGGCGGTGGTGGCACACGCCTTTAATCCCAGCACTTGGGAGGCAGAGGCAGGCGGATTTCTGAGTTCAAGAGTTCGAGGCTAGCGTGGTCTACAGAGTGAGTTCCAGGACAGCCAAGGCTACACAGAGAAACCCTGTCTCGAAAAACCAAACAAACAAAAAAAAAAAAAACAGCAAAATGTTTGGTACTTTGATGATACAAGCCTTAATCTCAGCATTGGGAAGGCTAAGTTCAAGGCCAGCTTGGTCTATATAGTTAGGTTCATATTGGAAAGGGATATACACTAAGCTCATCTCCAAAAGAATGAAACATTCTAAAAAGTAAGACAGAACTTAAATATTAACTTTGTAACACTACATTTCAGAACCCTGTTTTAATCTGTGGTTTGTTTGTTATTTTGGGTTTTTTTTGATACCAAAATCTGGCCTTTTGGTTTCTCTGAGTAGCCATTACTCAGAGATTCACCTCCTCTGCTTCCTACGTTGCTAGGATTAAAGGCCGCCATTGCTCAGCTTGATCTGTGTTTTAAATAGTATCAATAGTTCACCTCTGGTTTACAGATTTCATGTGTCTTACTTATTGAATGACTAGATTGGGGATAGCCAATGAAAATATACTTTAGTAAATCCAGATGATCCAAGGCTATTAGCTTAAGAACCATACTTCTAAAAACTGCAACAGGAAAACCTCTCCGTAAGTTCTACTTCCAACACCAAAACCATAGTAAGAAATGAAAGTGCTCACCAAGCACTTCATCATTACCTTAGATAACACCGTCAAGTATAGCTGTCTCCTAGGAGGAATATCGAAGTGCTGACTTCCAGATAACAACGGAGAAGCAGATGTAGAAAATGGACTCTCTCTGTAGAGCTCAGCTGCCAAATGATTCCAGTACTCAAGACAGATTTTAAAAATTTCAGTTTCTTCCACTTCAGACACCAACAACATATAATGAAGAGCCTACACATTAAGACCAAAAAATTAAAACCATTAACCAAACTTTCAAGTTGCTTCCCCTCACCTAATAAGGATTTAAAAACTAATATTCTGAATCTGGGCAGTGTGGGCACATACATGCCTTTAATCTCAGCACTTGAAGGTGGATCTCTGAGTTCAAGGTCAGTCTGGTCTACAGAATGAGCTCTAGGATAACCAGCCAGGGCTACAGAGAAAGACTTGTTTCACAAAGCAAAACCAAAAAACTCTATTTGAGATAGATATGGAATTTCATTCCTCAAACAGACTGAAAACTGGCAGCAAATATTTTTTTCTGTCATGTCCTACTCTAATGTTTCCAGAGTATGTAACAATCCAGCCTCTTTAAATAGCTTTTAAGCTGAACGACAGGCCCTATAGTTCTGATCCCAGCACATCGTCAGGAAATCACAGGTTTGAGATCAGCTATAAAGGTGGGGGTGATGGTAAAGCAGAGACATGAGCCTCACAACTTTGGGTATGTCCTGTTATAAATGAATTCTGAGAACTAGAAAACTTGGTCTCAACATAATAAAATGCAACAAGGGCTCAGCCAAACACAAAAAGTGTACATTCTCACAATGAAACATTAAATAACCATGAAAACCATGGTAAAGGTCGATTCAAAACATGCTAAAATAAATATTAAAAAAAACCATGTATCATATATCATGTGTATAAAGTAACAGATAAATCCAGAGACCCAAAGCAATGAGCCTGTGAAACCTGATACAATAGTAATGATTTCATGGGCACACAATTTGCTGTGGAGATGGTAAAAATGTTTGGAAATCATATTACTGTTTAGTTAAATTGCATTTGGAGAATACTAAACTAGCACTATAGTTTTTATAATTTTTGTTTTTTGAGTCAGAGTTTCTCTGTGCACTCCAGTTGTTCTAGAATTCATTTTCTAGAGCAGGTTTGCCTTGAACTCACAGAGATCAGATACCCTCTGCTTTTCCAAGACTGGGATTAGATCTACACTACCATAGTTGGAATTTTTAATCGGAAAACTGTTTAGATCCCTAGACAGAAAAGTGATGCTTAGCATAGGAACACACCCAACAAGAAATGAAAAATTAAGATACATTGGGCCAGTCTTTAGGAATCTAGTTTTGAAACAAGTCATGCTTATACCTGTGATCTAAGTACCTCAAAAGCTAAGAATAAGTTCCCACTAGTTCAACACTAGTCTGCCCTACTGAGTTCCAAACAACCCAGGAAAGAGAATGACAGCCTGTATCAAAAAACAAAATAGAACCCAATACCTGCATACAATCCCAGCATTTGGAAGGCAGAGGCAGGAAGATCTCTGTGAGTTTCAGGTCACCATGTTCTTTCTACACAGTGAGTTCAACAACAACCAAACAGGAATATACACAGGGACCATTGCCTCCAAAATCCAAGAGCAACTTTTATTTTTAGAAATGTCAAGAACCACCAGGCAGCACTTGGGAGGCAGAGGCAGGTGGATTTCTGAGGCCAGTCTGGTCTACAGAGTGAGTTCCAGGACACCCAGAGCTATACAGAGAAACCCTGTCTCAAAAAACCAAAAAAGAAAAAGAAAAAGAAAAAAAAAAAGAAATGTCAAGAACCAGACCTACCTCCATGAGTGCTTCCCTGAGATTCAGCCTTTTTTCTAGAAGTTGACCGTGTTCTTTTAGAAAGGTGCAGAGAAATAGACTGAGATTTTGAATAAAGTTCTGTTCATCATCTTTCCCATTTGAGTATGCAAGTCGGATATTAGTGTTTAAAGGAAGCATCTGCAAGTTGAAAACCATCACCAATTTACATATTATAAAACTATCCAAACACAAACAAACAAAAACCCTGTAAACTCTAAAATGACAACGCCCATTTGCTAATACTAATATACAAAGGACTGGGTTGGATTTGTTTCTGGTCAATCCAGACTGATTTTATAATTTTTGAATTTTTCTATCAGATCTTTTTCTCAAGACAACAGTAACAGTGCATTCAGATGAATCAAAGAGGGGCTTAAAACAATTCTTTTACACCTGCAACAACAGATCATAGTCTGAGGGAGCATTGGTCAGTTTCCCACTGTGATAAGTCTTCACAATATTCAATCTCAAATTTCTAAAACTGTATCATGGCATCCCTAAAATCTTAATATTTTGAAGAGAAAATATAAAAATTTCTACCTAAGACTGCATGTAACATACACACAATCACACCATGACTGATCTGTAACTGTTCTATAGTTTAACTTAAACCTAACCTTTTTTAATTGTTTATTTGACAGTGTTGTTGTTTATGAATCTAAGCCTTTCTAACGCATTAAAATGATTCAATTATTATGGCATATACCTGTTTTAGCTGCATCATTGTAAGTGTAAACAGAGTTTCAAATTGTTCCTCATATTGGCTTACACTCACACCAGCAATCTCAGTGAGGCACTTTAGAGACACATTTCGGAACATTGGAACATTCAGGAACTATTTTATTAAAAGAAAAATCAAAGTTAAACACAAGAAACATTTTATTTAAAAATGACAAAGGGGAGTGGGAGAGTTGACTCTGGCTAAAAAAAAATTTGGTCTTTTGGAGAGGACCCAGATTCTACTCCCAACACCCACAGCAGCTCAAATGTAGCAAGTCCCAGGAGATTCAGTTCTCTCTTCTGACCTCAATAGCAGCAGATGCTATACATGCACATACATATACACTCATGCAGTCAAATCCCATTACCAGAAAATAAACAGGCATGGCTAAGGAGCACATCGCTTTTCTTTTATATCAGAGATCCAGGTGGAGCTCAAAATTGCTCTACAGCTGAAAGTGACCTCAGAGATCCGGGTAGAGCTCAAAATTGCTCTATAGCTGAAGGTGACCTTCGGACCTTTTTGGTTTGCATAACACATGTTCACTACAGGGATGCTGGATGCTCTCTCTGTGCATGCTAAGCAAACAGTAAGCCACATTTCTGTTACAAGGGCTGTGGTGGGAGGCACCTGTTTGGTAACTTTTCCAAGATTATTACTATGTATGACTGATTGACTTGAGACTGTCTTTAAAAATGTAAATAACCAAAAAATTTATACATAGGGTTCATTACAAAATAAAATAACCAAAGTATAAATGCTCAAGGGTAGTACTGAAGAAAAAACACTAAAAACAGACATTAGCTAAAGACCATTGTTGAGTTCATTCTTTGTAGAAGTGAGACTAGACAATGGTCAAAGAGAAAATGTTGTCCACTTAACATATCAGCTACATTGAATTTGAAGCTAACTTGGACCATGATGCCCTTACCACTTCTATAACCCCCAAAACAGGGTCTTAAGGATATAATTAACATAACTAAGATTAGTAATATTATAAAGAAATTTAGTATCCTGGATATCAAAGTACTAAAAGCCATGTTATTCTAACTTTTTTTTTTTTTGTTCTTCCGAGACAGGGTTTCTCTGTGTAGCCCTGGCTGTCCTGGAACTCACTCTGTAGATCAGGCTGGCTTCGAACTCAGAAATCCGCCTGCCTCTGCCTCCCAAGTGCTGGGACTAAAGGCGTGCGCCACCACTGCCCAGCTCGTGCATGTTATTCTAATTTATTAAGTAAAATAGATTTTTTTTTTGACCAGTGTTTCGGAGCCCTTGCAACGAAAACTGATGATCTGACTGTGATCTTGGGGACAAGCAATATATAATAATAAACAATTCCCCCACATACTTTACAGATGTAAAGCCTATTTACTTCACTGTGACTCAAACAAAAGAAAGCAATTTACTAATTATACCAGTAATAGCATTCTTGACAGCACCAAGGATCTACATCTGACATGCTAGGCAAGCTTTTCCCCAAAACAATCTCCAGTCTTCAAACTTATTTCGACGATGATGATGATTTGCCTTTTCTAAGACATAGTATTACTGTGTAGTCCTTTTTAAAAAATTATTTAATGTATGTGAGTACACTGTCTCTCTTCAGTCACACCAGAAGAGGGCAATGGATCCCATTATAAATGGTTGTGAGATATTTCTCTAGCCCCTACTACGTAGTCCTTAAAATTCTGGGCTAAGTTGGACTCACACTGATTAAAAATGCTGGGGTTAAAGCTTTCAACTTTGGTGCAGCCCACATATGTCTTGTGTGACTTTGAACAAGACAGATAACAGACATGAACCACCATACCCTGATATGTAATTCAGGCCACCCTCAAACTCAAAATCCTTAGACCTGGGACCTCTGAGATGGCTCAGCAAGTTTAAAACAAAGAAGCAGCATGCACCATGAGTTGTGTTCATTCCCCACAACACCCATGGTGCAGTGAACCATATCTCAACCAAGTTGTCCTACCTGTGACATCTCCACACAACCACACCCATGCATACACACAATATTAAATAAATGCACTAAAAGACCTTTTGCTTCTGACTCTATAGTTTTAGAATTAGCATCTACCACTAATCTGAGCTACAGAAAACAAACACCACATAGACGGAAGACATTCATATTAAATGATTACTAGAAAAGCAGTGTGTAGAATGGCAGTGAAAAAAAAATTGTGACTATCCAGAGACAAACTGAAGTGTACTGGCTTTACCTTGTAAATTAATGTGCTGATTAACTTAGTCTCAAAGATGTATCCCAGTGGAATCCAGTTCAGAAATCTCAGCAGTGTTTCTAATGTAGCATGTACAAGGGGAGCATTTTGGGAATTTTCCTGAAAACATAAAATACACCATAAATATATTTTTCCCACTAACTTATTTTTAAAAAGATGAAAATTAAAATCACTTACCATCACAAACTGACAAAGCTGAAATATCTGTGAAAACTCATTGCACATGCTAAGAAAGAAAACAACAACATGATTTAGAAAGGAGGGACAACATAAATCCTGACTTTATCCTGAGGCCTACCATGGGAGGACATGGATGGCAGGGAGAACATCGCCTTATGCACACTCACACTCCCCCTCCCTCCAGTAATACAAACACTGCTGATGAGATTTCATTAAAAACTTTTACACTTAGAGCTCCATATAGCATGTGATAATTTAAAACATAAATACTTGCCTGTCCTTTAAATGCTTTGCTTTAACTTGGGTTATCTGTCCACTAGAGAAATCAAACACTTCTTCACTCAAGAGTTTAAGAATCACCATATTATTTTGACATAGACTTTCACTGGTCCTACTTGCTCCAACAATGTCACTGATAAAAGTTGGCCAATGCTTGGGCCACTCTTGCTTAAGTATCTAAAATAAAAATGAAATGTTCATTTAACTTCATTTGACAAAGACAGAACATTGCTAAAGCCAGAGTATTACTCACTTCCCCCCTTTTAATATACTGTACATAATATAAAACAGTGCTTTCAATACTCCAGGACCCCATTCAGTTACCCTGATATTTATATATGGTTGTAATATGTATGAATATTAATATTTGCTTGATAGATATGTATAACCTACCCCAAACTATGAGACCTAATTAAATGATGAAGGGTGACAGGTTAACAAGATAGGTTTAGGGGGTAGGCTAAATGTTCATCTAGTGTATCAGACCCTGGGATCAATCCCCAAAATAGACATTTTTTTTTCTGTTGGATATAGTCTAGTCATAACTGAAGCTGAACTTGGGCTCTTACATGATTAAATGCTCTTACATGATTAAATGCCTGGTTAGACCCTGGTTTGAACATATTATATAAGCCTTTTAAGTAGATAGCCCAAGCATGAATAGAGTCGTCTATTAAAATGCCAATTAAATGTACTAGACTTTTGAAATTTTGACAGTGTCATAGCCAAGTATATTCTAAACATTCTATAAAAGGATGGTCTGTTGAGGGTCAGTAGAAAAAACAGGCCAATATAAATAGCCCTGGCTGTCCTGGAACTCACTCTGTAGACCAGGCTGGCCTCAGAAATCCGCCTGGGCCAATATAAATATTCTTAAAAGACTATAGATGGTTAGGAAAGAATGTATGGAGATTAACTAGGAGGCCACATTCCATGCAAGGATATATAAACTGGGATTCTAAGAGCCACATTTAAATGAGAAATAATGCACAGTAGCAGGCAAAGTCTAAGGATCCAGTAACACTTAAAAATTGAAACTCATATATGTAATCCAATTCACAATGGAGCCATATAACTGAGTCTTAAAATAACTAATTAAATTTTTCTGAGGAAGATGGCTAATATAAAGCTTACCTGAACAAGAATCATATTCAACTTCCCAATATACACCTTTTCTTTCTAGGGAGGGGGAGGAAAGGGGATCAGATTAAATAAGTGCCTAAAGAATTCAGTACAAACACAAGAAATGATTATAGGTCTATTAGAAATACACATGCTCCTGGGACTAATAAAAACAGACTAACATTTGAATAATTTTGTTTTCTTGAATACATTCTCAGGGAACCAGGGAGGTAGCTCTCAGCATGTAATGCCAAGTGCCAAGTCTGACAACCTGAGTTCAATTCTCTAGATCTACATGGTAGAAGAACCAACTCTTAAGAATTGCCCTGTAACCTCAAATAGCACCCAAGCATTTACAAACACGCAAAAGAATAAATATTAAAACAATAAATTTAATAATAAAAAATAACATTAAATCACTGGAGTATCTGAGATGGTTTACAGTGTAGACCTATGAATTCAATCTCCAGACTCAAGGGATAGGAGAGGTAGGAAGCCGTCTTCTGACCTCCACACCCATGATATATATGCACTCTGATGAATGTGCACACACAAACACTGAAATAAAGTAAAACTAACATTTCCTTACCTCTACACAAGTTGGGTCAGAGGATGTCTTGATAATGAGTCCAACAACATACTTTTTTATTCCTATAAAAAAATATATACATAATGCATAAAAGAAATTAACTTTACAAGATAGGCAAGCAAGTTTATGCCTGTAACTCAAGCAATAAGGAGTTATGATACCCCAGAGAGGAATGTGACACTTAATTTAAATTTTAAAAAAAATTTTACTCTATGTTTACAAATATTCAGGATCTGGTGCAGAGTCAGTTTCAAACTCCAATTCCTTCACCAATGCTGGCAACCGCAAAGAATGCCAATTAGGACTCTGGATATAGTTCAATATTCAATAGAAAAGCACTTGCCTAACACACAAAACTTCCTAGGTTTGAGAGTAAACACTTGAAAAAATGTTAAATACTGTTTTCTATGCTTTTAATTGAACATTTTAAGCTTTGAGAAATCAGGACCTATGTAGCCCTAGGCTAGCCATGAACTAGTAGTCATCCTTCTTCCTGTTACATCAATTTTATAGGAAAAGTATACCAAGTACTATGAACTTTTTGATTAAATAGATATATTTGTCCTGACTTAATAGCTTAGGCTAAAGCAGGACAACTGCCTGAAGCTCTGGCTATCCTGGTTAAATACTGAAGCCAATTTCAATATTTAAAAACACTGAACCACTCACACTTGAACTATTGGTCCTGCCTCTAAAGTTCTGGGATTATCATGCCCAAATTACAAATTTTTAGTCTTTTTATTTTTTTCTTTCTTTTTCAAGACAGGACTTCTCTGTGTAGACCTGGCTATCCTAGAACTAGCTCTAATCTAAGCTATCCTAGAACTCTGAGATCTGACTGCCTCTGCCACCTGAGTGCTGAGATTAAAGCTTTTAAAACTTTGCCATTTGTCTATGATTGTATGTCGCCTGTGTGTGAAAGCCCACAGAGCAGAAGATGAACAGTTAAAGGTGTCAAGAGCTATGTAACTTGGGTGCTTTGAACTTAAGCTGGGACTCCTGTAGGCATCTCTAATCCAGAATTTTTTTCTTTCTAACTAACAGGCCTTCAGAGTTGATCACTTACTGCCTCTGCCTAATGACAGTATTTCTTATTTCTTGTATCTGGACTGGCCTGAATAAAGCTCCTCTGTAACTAAGGATGATCCTGAACTCCTTACTCTCCAAAGCTATCTCTGACAGGGTAACTATCCTGAAACACTGTGTGTGCAAATCAGGTCTTGAATGAATTTTGAGTCACCTTCACATGTATGCTTCCCAAATACTGGAGTAATACTCAGGCTTACTTCTCACTGTTTGTCTCTCATCCTTGAAACTGGTCTGCATTGACTCTGTAGAGAATGGACCTGTGTTATACTGACCTGATTTTTTATTTTTTTATTTTTTTTTAATTTAAAGCTGTATAGTCCTGGCTGGCCTAAAGCAGCTGGGCTCACGAGGCAGACCCAAGCTGATCTCTGTGAGTTTGAGGCCAGCCAGAACTACACATTGAAACCCTTTCTCGAAAAAAACAAAACTGGAAAAATAAAAAGTAAAAAGCACTGCAAACACAACATAGGTCTAGTTTTCTGTTTATTTGTTTTGGGGATGGTTGTTGTTGCCTAGACCTTCACTTGTGTGCACACATCCATGTGCACACCCCAGAACCTATGCTAAAGCTGCACACATCTATGTGGTATGCACACCCCTGCACCAGAGTTGGGTGCTTAGGTTAGGCACAGGTTTTGCAAACAGGATCTTACTAAATAGCCAACTCTGACCAGAAATGGCCAGAGATTCACCTGTTCTGAGGTCAGAACTGCACTTGGGAGGCAGAGGCAGGCGGATTTCTGAGTTCGAGGCCAGCCTGGTCTACAGAGTGGGTTCCAGGACAGCAAGGACTATATAGAGAAACCCTGTCTTGAAAAACCAAAACCAAACCAAAACAAACCAAAAAAACCAAAAAACAAAAACCCAAAAGCTGGACAATTTGATTCTAAAAAATAGACTAAAATTTTGTTTGGTAGAGTGCCTAGCATGTATACACAAGCAGCGGGGGTTCCAGTCTGTATCACAGCACTCAGGTGAAGAGGGAAGGAGACCACCACAAGTTCAAGGCCATCCTCAACATTATAGCTGAAAGGGCCAAGGAGTTGCTTGGCTCAGCAACTCCAGGCACTCACCACCAAGTCCAAAACTTGAGTTTATTTCTAAGGCCCCATAAGGAGAGAAAACAATGTACCAATTTTTTCCGTGACATCCATATGTACGCGTGTGCACACGCATACACGCGCATACACACACACTTCTAAGCAGATACTACAACAGGGTAATTAGAGGTGTGACCTACTCTGTGCTTTTGCTCATGTTACATTCTCTTAAGTTTCTGGTAATCTCATGAGATCCTTGCATATTAAGACAATACCTCTACAATAAAATTTGGGTATATACACTTTTAAGTGTCAAAGCAGCTGAGTGGCACAGGCCTTGACTTGAGAGGTAGAGGCAGGTAGATCTATCTTGATTCAAGATAGTGATTTCCAGGACACCCAGGGATACACAGAGAAAGAAACCCTGTCTCAAAAACCCAAGAGTGTCAAGCAGTAAATTTAATTAAACATTTTAAAATATTAAGAAGTATTTCTTTTGCCTGGCGGTGGTGGTGAACGCCTTTAATCCCAGCACTTGGGAGGCAGAGGCAGGTGGATTTCTGAGTTTGAGGCCAGCCTGGTCTACAGAGTGAGTTCCAGGACAGCCAGGGCTACACAGAGAAACCCTGTCTCAAAAAACTAAGAAAAAGAAGAAGTATTTAATACTTGAAACTTCAAGTACAGTAGCAGTGTATGCCTTTAATCTTAGCACTGGGGAGGCAGAGGGCAGGTAGATCTCTGAGATTGAGGCCAGACTGGTCTACTGAGCAAGTTCTAGGAAGAAAAATTCTATGCAGGGGAAAAAAAAAAACAAAACAAAAAACCCATGTGTTTATGGGAGACAAGACAACCTTAAACTTCAGCCAAATGTCATGATTCACACCTACCAATTAGGGCGACACAAGTGAGTTCTTGGTCTCCTTGGGCTATAGTGTCTCAAACATCCGCAACAACCACAACAACAATTTAAAAAGCTCTACACTAAAACTAAAATGTAAACCCTTTTGGCACTTAAAATAAAGAAATAAAGGGAGCCCTACTAACTTGAAAACTACTTATTTAGTCATTACTAGTAAGGCACTAATAATCACAAATACAAAACAACCCCATACATACAGATGTTATTTTCTGGCTTTAAGGCTAAATGGCCATTATAGCAATACAGAAAATAATTCTAACAATGTCCTTTGTACCTCTTTCTCATGGCTTTTTACTGAGTTAGGAGAGATGGGAGCAGCAGTTTGAGTGCTTGTTGGTCTTGCAGAGGACTCAAGTTTAGTTCATATCACCCACTCACAAGGTCTAACTCAAGAGCCAGGGGATTCTGTGCCCTTTTCTGGCCTCTGAAGGTACTTGGTGTACATACATTCAAGAACACATACATGTATACATATAAATAAGCAAATCTTTACAGTAAAATCGCCATTTCAGAACCAGTCTCACTTATATAACCCTGTAGTGCTGGGACTACCCATGAGGACACTGAACCAATGAATGTAGTTATAAATGTTTGAGACTTTCTAGAAGAAATGAAGGTAAGTAACATTTACACAGAAGTAAAAAGAGGACTGCCTGCAGGTCAGTAAAAGGTATAAGCACACAGAAATAGCTGTTACAAGAGTCTCTCCTTGAATGTGTCTTTGTCTGGCCCGGCGGCACACACGTTAATTTTAGTCTCAGTATTTGACAAGAAGAGAGGTGAGTTTGAGGCCACATGGATGGCACCAGGAAACATTGTCTTGTTACAAGAGAAAAAGATAGCAAACAAACAAAAAACAAATACACCTGGTCCGGAAGGGAAGAGACACTAGTACTAGAATAACACTGGAGCCCAGGCCATATCAGAAGTCTAAAGAGAGAAGCTACTCAGGAGAGAGTGTCAGGCCTATGAGACCTGGTACTTGCTATGTAACAAAGATGGCAATCTTCTTCCTTTGCCTCCACACTGCCTAGGATTCCAGGTATGCATAAACACAACAAAATAGGTTGGCTTCTTTGAAGTTACTAACTTCAGTACTATGAATGCCAGACTGTGACAATTAGATTAAAAGATTATCTGGCTAGCATTGGACGTCACTGGAGAATGTACACAATAATCCCTGTAACAACAAAAATTTCATTCTCAATCAAACTTAAAGGTTATGGTTAATTTAAGGCCACAGTTCAAGTTAGTAGAATGTTTGTCTACTATGTTTGGATTTGATCAGCACTCCCAAAGCTGTGGTGGCTCATATCTGTCTTCCCAGTCCTCAGGTGGAGGCACCAAAGTTATCTATAAAACAACCTGACTATAATAGAACACCATCCCAATAAAAAATAAACATGAAATTGTATTAACAGTAACAGGGTTGGAAAGATGATTCAAGGGCATTAGTGTTCAAGCACTTTGTGTTCTTCCAGAGAACCTGGGCACAGCTCCCATCACAAATTCATTACTTGATACACACACACACACACACACACACACACACAATGAATAGTGTTATGCTGAGGCCGGCCTGGTCTACAAAGTGAGTTCCAGGACAGCCCGGGCTATACAGAGAAACCCTGTCTCAAAAAAACAAAAAAAAAAAAAAAAAAGAATAGTGTTATGCCTGCAAACCAGAAGAGGGCACCAGATCTCACTGTAGATGGTTATGAGCCACCATGTGATTGATGGGAATTGAGTTCATGACCTCTGGGACAGTGCTCTTAATCTCTGAGCAATTTCTCTAGCCACCTTGCTCAGGGTTTTTGTTTTGTTTTGTTTTTTTTTGAGACACACTTTCTCTGTGCAGTCCTGGCTGTCCTGAAACTCACTCTATAAAACAGGCTGGCTTCAAACCTGCCTCTGCCTCTGAAGTGCTGGGATTAAAGGCATGCACCACCACTCCAGCTAAGTTTTATTACTTGTTAACTCCAGCACCAAAAGCACCTCACAGATGGAGGGAGACAGATGGAGAAGGATAGACAAATAGACTGACTCTCTGCCTACTCTCCCTCAAAGGGGGAAACAAAAAAAGGGGAAAGAAAAAAAGAAAAGAAAAAGGAGGGAAAAAAAAAAACACCGCCTGCTCCTTCAGAGAATCCGGGTTTGGTTTCCAGCACCCAGTCAGTTTGAAGATGTCTGGGGCTGTGACTCTAGTTCTAGGGGATCCAACCAACCTCTGGCCTCTAAAGGTACCTGCACACACCTGGAACACTTAAAATATGAAGGCAGACATACACATACATGAATTAAGACCTAAATAGAGGTTGGCAAGATGGCCCACTGGGTACAAATACCTGCCATACAAGCCATGTGACTTGAGATAATAAATTCCAGAAATCACATGGAATTAATGGCAGATGGAAAAACCCAAAACAATTTTGTCATTTGGCCTCCAAATCTGGAAACAAAATTCAAGTCATCTAGAAGAAGTTTGTGCTCTTAACAACTGTGACATCTCTCTGACCTGTTACTGTTTTTGTAAAGTTATCATTTTAATATGGTTGATACATACCCATAATCCAACTCCACAATCACATCACTCAGAAGTCTAAGTCAGGGGCTTTTTGTTAAAACTTTTAATTTATTTGTTCTGTGTGCACACAGGTGTGGGGATAGGTCTGCTGAGAGCACAGCTTTATGTGCTGGTCAGCTTGCAGGAGTTGGCTCCTCTGTGTAGGTTCTGGGGATTGAAGTTGCATGGTCATCCTTGGTGAAAGTATACCTCTATTCACTGAGCCACCATGACAGCTTATCTTTGCTCTTTATTTACTGTGTGTATGTTTATGGAACAAGGTGTTTACATGGTGTTTGTGCTGTGTCCTGAATGGTACCAGTGTAGGGGTCTGAGAAAAACAGGTGTCTTACCAGCTAAGCCATCATACTGACCCTTTTTATTCTTATTTTTAATAGAGATGATCTTGTGTAGAACAGGACTTGCATTCCCTACTATCCAGACTCTACCACACTTAATCAGGTACCATTTTCTTTTGTACAAGGTTTATTTAACTAAAGTGATGGTTGCCTCTTTCCTCTAGAAGACAGCCTACTCCTTCCCAATACAAATATATTCTGCCATATAACATTAATCAACTCAACTGTAATAAAAGCATCAGAAGCCAAAGTCTGCATTGTTTGCCCTTAAGGTGTTTCCTACCTTCACACTGGTTCCTTGGAAGGATCTTCCACCTTGTTTTGATCACATTTTCCAAAATCTGTAGTCCATAGTACTGAAAATTGGAGAATAGAACTATGTGAATTTCTTGGCACAGGACTAGGACCTTTAAGGATTCACAAATGGACAGACACTCACACATGTTATAACTAACATTTCAAAAACATTATGCTATCAAATTTAATTACATATTAAACAAGGATCTATTCACCCATAAGCTGAGATTTCATGCATTTTCCTCATGTACTCTTTGCTACTCTATGTAACGTCCTGCTGTTTATACATGCTCACACCAGGAGGAAGAACCAAATAAAAAGCCCTTTAGCAGCCAAATGGGCTTATCTGTAAAAGAAAAAGTAACAGCCAAATAGGAATTCACATTCTAAGTGACTGCTCTTGGGCTCACACATTAACACAACCAGGCTCCTAAAAATTTAGTAGCTTGGATGCTATCAAGCTTCCTACCACCCTCTAGGAATTACAGGCTTTTAGCAAGTATCAAGTACTGTCACAGATATGTTCTATAGAGTGTTTAAGCATCACTGGTGTGTTACTTAAAGGAGCAGCAAGACAAACCCCTGGGTTTATTTTCAATTTTAGCCCCACCCTTATGCAGTTTCTATTTCTACTAATTTAAAGATAAACTTTTGTGCACAGTCAAAAAACAAATGCATGTTGCAATCTGTATCTACCTTTCAGGTATTCCTTATAAACATGGAAGCTGTAATTACATTTGTGAAAAAGTTAAATAACAGACACCACTTTCAATCCATTTTATCCCTCCCACTGCTTATGCACTCTAAACAGTCAGCAACATTTAAGAATTTATAATGCTCCAGTATTTACAACCTAAAATTGACCAATTAGTGTGGATAGGCAGGAGAAAGAAAAGGAACCAAAATGTAGTTTTGGGATTCTAATAACCAGCTGTAATACCTGAAAGGTAAACTCATTCACACAGACATAGCCTCAGATTGCAAGTGTTGGCTGAGAATAAGAGTTCATCTTTAAAGTTGTTAGTCATTTACACAATAAAATAGGAGCATTAGTATTTCAACCAAAGGGATCATATAAATGCTCATTTTAGCCACAGCACAATATAGACTGTCCCAAACTACATTGTGCTTAAATGTTTTTGCTGTTCTTTCATTTTAATATTCCACACTTTACAAAAATATTTTTTTTTTACAATCTCTACTCAAACTCTACATTTGCAGAACATTATTCCTTAAAATCCTCTAAGAATGAGGCCAAAACAAATTCTGAAATTAAGAAATAAATGTCACTGCAGTATTTCATAATCAGCAGTAGTGAAGCTTACTATCCTGGTCAGAAACTCTGCAGATCTGGTGCTCAGAAGCATATAAAAGGCAAATTTATTCAAGCACAAATCACACTATCTAAAGATTCAAAAGGAAAAAAAAAAATCAAAGCAGAAATCTAACTGTTACAGCATTATGTCCTCTTGCTAATAACCAACTAAAAAGACCCATGGAGCACCAAAAAACAAACACCATAAATACTACAGACTAAAAAGAACAAAAAACAAAAACTCTTTAGGTATATTTTACTTGACCTAATTATTGTTTCTCAATTGAAAACACCCACTTCCATTACTATCATTTGTTCATTTACTTATTAATGATTAACTCTTGTTATATAATATTTACTACCTACAATCCTTTCAACAATTACAAAAGTGGATCAGCTTACTGAACACACGATTTTAATTTGAGGACTGGAGCCCAATAAAAGGAGCCAACACTTGTGGCCAAAGGTGCAGGTGTTGGTGTTTCCATCACAACCTAAGTCCTAACATCCTAATGACTCTGGATATGAGACTTGGAAAGAGAAGTCTTGTTCCTTTGGGAAAGTAATTTTTGATAAATGATAGAACGTAATCAAATCACAAAACAAAAAAACAACAAAAAAAATCCAACCCTACTTCTCCTTTAAATCTCAAAACTTGAGTAAATCCACTGCTGAGCTATGAAGATGAGGGACAGGTAACAGCAAAGACTACATGAAAAAACAAACGCATGAAATGATCCCTATGGCAGAAATCTGAGCCCTTAGAAATATTTATGCATTGAGTTCCCCATTCCCCACCCACCACCCATGAAACAAAAACAATTGATGAACAGAATTCAGTTAAAGGGAATCAAAAGGGTAGACCTTGTGGAGGCCTGCCGTCAAAGCCTAGCTGTGTCAGTTGCACAGGAAGACACCCCTTTTCTTCCTATTACAAGCAATCAACATAATGGAACATTATGATTAATATCAGGTAGTGTTAACATCTTTAAAGAAAAAAAAATGATTGCATAAAAGCCAAATGTCATAGTGCATAAATTTAGCACCAAATCATTTGTAATTTATGTAAATTGAAGAATTCTTTACCTGTTGCTTTCTTTCTGTTCCTCTAATCATCTCATTTTTCACAAGACAAATTTGAGTTTTTAAAAATACTGTTGATAAATCAACTTAAACATTAGTAATGTCTGTCAGTATAAAAAGCAAAATTTACCAGGCAAGCAAACAGGCAAACACTGTTATGTTACTTAAGGTTAGCACTTTGAGGAAGTTCTGGGCTGTATTTTTGCCTTAAAATTTACAAGATGTCAAAACTAATTAATATTTTAAAACTGTTAATTAACACACTCTGATCTCATAAACAGATGTGCACATGGCGATTTTTCTGTTTTAACACAATGTATATCAAGTAGAAACCCTTTGTGTATTAAACAGAGTGCCACGGCATCTTATTACTTTAAGGCCTTTAAAGAGAAGCGTGAATCACCAAGCATTAAACAGTCAAAACACATTTTGATCAACCCTTCTGTTCAAACTCAAGGAAAAAAAAAAAAAAAGCCCTGAGTTATAACATTTTCAAGTGCAAATAAGAACTGAGTGCTGTCTCATTGTAAACACTGGTACCAGGGAGTAGGATGTTAAGCTGTCCATATTACTGAGTGTTGGTGGTGCCTAACCTGTATTGTATTAATTGCCCAAAATCATGTCATGTCTCATCTCTGAATAACTTTTACAACTTATGCCATCAAGACCTATACACATGTTCTAAAATGGAAAAATACCCACCCACCCCCAAAAAGAAAAAATAAAAAGCCTTGCACACTAGTCCCAATTATAAAAACTTCATAATTCTTAGGACTATTTGCAAGAATTCTAAGCTTTTAGAGTAATTTTGAAATAAGTTAGCAATATAAAATGATTTGGTAACAACTGCTAATACTAAAAATGATACCTTCCTCAAAGTTTACAACTGGAAGAAAAGAATAATGGGTTTTTAAAAACACCGCTTGCTTACTTTCGTGTTCATGTTCTGGGAAAACTCCAATATTGTGTCGACACGGGTCCAAGCATCAGGATGTTCCTTTAAATGTGTCAGTACTTCTTGAGCCATTCTTTGCTAGAATGTTATACCAAAAGAATTTAAGTTAGTGTATTCTTTAGAATTCAGTAAAATGCAAAGTATGGAGAATAGCACAAGCACACACCCTAACAGCACAGTGATACTTCACTTTCTGGAAACAGCTGAGAAATGAACTCTTCCAGGACCCAGGTTCAGTTACCAGCATTCACATTAGGTAGCTCACAACTGCCTGTAACTGCAGCTTCATGGGATTGATTAACATCCTCTTCTGACCTAACGGCATCTGCACATATACCACCCTATTAACATATACTCTACATATATTATGATTGGGAAAGCCACTGTGGAATTTGAAAGAACTCAGTTGCTTGGAAACTACAAGTCCCTGGCTTCTGCACTCTAAGATTACAAATGACTATCACATCCAAAGCTCTTTAGTGTCTTATCTTAATGTTCTCCCTGAGAATAACTGCTGTTATGAACCTGTAATAAAACAGTATAAATCATGAGCCTTTACCTAGTAAATCTTACTTGCCCCAATGGCTACTCTCATTCACTCTTTAGTCCAGACACGACTGTTCTGAACCCAGGACATACTTGCCTAGAGGCCTGAGTCACACCAGGTCCGGTGTGTCAGAGCATTTCATGTGTTGAGCATCATACTTGCAAACATTTTTCACCTATAACCTTATGTTTCCATCTCCACAAGTAGCATGGTGCCCTTTCCTGTTGGTCCAGCATTTGCACCCTAGCACCTTTTTTCGAGACAGGGTTTCTCTGTGTAGCCCTGCCTGTCCTGGAGCTCACTCTGTAGACCAGGCTGGCCTCAAACTCAGAAATCCGCCTGCCTCTGCCTCCCGAGTGCTGGAATTAAAGGCGTGCACAACCACTGCCCCCCCCCCACACACAGCACCTTCTTTACTCTTCTATTTCCCACTCTTCTCACTTTACAGTCTGGGGCTTAAGCATCAAAATAGCAACAAAAAAAAATAAAGGAGAAAAAAGTCTAATATTGACCCATGTTATTAAATAAGGGTAAAAGTATTTCTTAGCAATGCAAGAGGTGAATATGTTCAATATAATACAAAAGATTAAAAAACATTCACTTTTTCTTTTGTCTAACTGGCTAAAAAATAGAAAAAGACCATGTTGGGGGTGATGAGTGCAGGCATGGATTCCCCCAGGTGTCAGTCACAGGGATTTGTGATCTGCCTGAAGTGGATGCTTGGAACCAAACTCAGATCTTCTCTCCAGAAGAGCACATGTTCTTGACTGCTGGGCCATCTCTTCAGCCTCCAACCATTACGGTTTCTTTTCCTCTCCTTTTTTTTTTTTTTCCCCCCCGCAATACAGGATTTCTTTATGTAGCTCTAGCTGTCTTGGAATTTGCTTTGGAGACCAAGCTGGCCTAGAACCCTGCCTCTGTCTCCTAAGTGCTAGGATTAAAGGGCCACCACTCCAGGTTTTTAAGATTGGTCCTACTATATTGTCCATATAGGCAAAAGTTCTGTCTATAAACTACAAGTCAAAATTCTATCTCATGCTTCAAAAAACTTTAGGTCCTGACAATTTACCTTGAAAAATATATATAGCATAGCTGGGCATAGATAGAAGTATACACCTTTAATGCCAGCACTTAGAAGCAGAAATATGTTCATCTATGAGTTTATGGTCTACATAGCAAGTTTCAGGCCAGCCAGAGCTACACAGTAAGACAGCCAGAGCAAAGAGAGAGAGGTATAATTTTCTAGTTCTGTCCCTAGTGACCTACTTTACCAGCTAGGGCCAACATCCCAAAGACTGTAAATTTCACTTTACATTATAACTACATATTAAGAGATTAACAGTGGAATCAAACCAGGCCTAATCTGAAGAATTACACCAAAAAATTTTCCTGAGAACATACACCAAAATACACCCTTCTTTTTCCACTTCTCCAGCACTGGGATTTGAATCAAAGGTCTCCTGCATACTAGTCACTGAGTTAGTATTTCTTGGCTTTCCTGAACTTTTGAGACAGAACCTTGCTAAATTACACAGGCACCCTCAAACCTGTGATCATTCTGCTCCAGCATCCAGAGCTGAGATTATAGATTTATAAACCATCTCAAATGGCTTAAATGTACCCTTATTAGCCAGTGTCTACCTCATTGCCAATGTACACTGCAATAGGGCCTTTACAGACTTCATCACTAAATCTTGTAAGGCAGGCAGTATTTTGTACATATAGGACTTTAAGAGTAACAACTAAAGGCTCCATAAGGAAAGTAATATGTAACTGAAGCATTTATAAGGAAATCAATATATATAATAAAGCTGGGAATGAGGAATAGCACTTGTATGTAATCCCACTACTGTAGGTGGAGGCAGAAAGACCATGAATTCAAACGGAACAAAGCAATTCTCAGCTACCTACCAAGTCTGCCTTCTAAAACCAAATAACAAATTGCTGGAGACATTGCTCAGCTTGGAGAATGCCTACCTAGCATGCAAGAAGCTCTTGATTCCATCCCCAGCACTGCATGAACCTGATGGTGTGGAACATGACTGTAAACCTAGCACTATCAATGGGGAGGCAGAAGGACCAGAAGTTCAAGGTCATCCTGAGGCCATCTTAAGGTATGAGATCCAACTCAAAAGACAGCAACCAAAAATTAAGTCATGTGATAGATTATAATTCCCACACCTTATTTTGTCAGTTTGTTACTGGAAGTCCTATACTTGGAAAAACTAACCAACTGCCCTCAGAAACAAAATGTATTTATAAACATTTCTGTTGAGTTCTCATGTAATGCAGCTGGCCTTGAACAATGACTACCCTGCTTCTACCTTTTCTACATTTTAAGAAAAAAAAAAAAAATCTAAGTACTGAGACCAGCCTGGGCTACACAGAGGTCCAAGCCAGCTTAGTATCCATAGCAAAGTCTTGTCTCCAAACAGAAGTGGTGGTCGGGGGTGGGCGGGCTGAGTCTGGAAAGATGGCTCAGCAGTTAAAAGCAACAGCTGCTACTGCAGAAAACCTGGTTTCCATCCCTAACACTCATATGGTGGCTAACCACCATTTATAACCTCAGTTTTAGGGGACCCAATAGGCACAAATATGGTGCACATATATGCATTCAGAGCAAAAGCTTCATACACATAAAGTAAATAAAATAAATCTCTAAGGGGGGAAAAGAGCCCATGGAAATTTTTTCTTCTCTGCTCATCTGTTTTTATTTAACCCTTAAAATTTTTTTAAGTTAAGTTTTTTATGTATTAAGTGTTTTGTCTGCATATATATGGGTACCATACTCACACTTTGTGCCCTCAGTGGTCAGGAGGCCTCAGATCCCCTAAAACTAGAGTTCAAGGTTGTTATGAGCCTTCAAGTGGGGGTACCAGGCACCAAATCTGGGCCCTCTGCAAAATAAGTACTCTTAACTGTGGAGCCATCTCTTCAGCCCTCCCTTAACTGTGGAGCCA
>NW_021604569.1:6989509-6991350 GCF_004785775.1 Grammomys surdaster
TTCAGCCCTCCCTTAACTGTGGAGCCATCTCTCCAGCCCTCCCTTAAACTCTCTTTACATAGTTAAACCAGCATCACACAATTTTTTCTTAGTGAAATCAAAGTACCAGTGCATAGTATTTATTTCTCATTCATTTTTAATACTTTATAAACAATACCAACCTTTCAGGTTTCTACAATGTATGGTAACACCCAAGGTTAAACAAGAGTGATGAATGTCTAGGATACACAGATCTGAGTTCAAGGCCAGCCTGCTCTCCATAGTGAGTTTCAGGACAAACAGGGTTACAGAGTGAGACCCTGTCTCAACCTAGCCCAACTTCACACACACACACACACACACACACACACAAACCCCCCCACACACAAAACAAAATTAAATTCCTGCAGATAACTGTCCAACGAATCTAATGTTCTGGCAACAATAGTTGCACTGTTAGATGCTGTCATGTTAGAAGACAAAAAAAAAAAAAAAAAAAGTACTGGCTTTGAACCTGGTCCATAGAGAAAGTTAGTCTTAATTCTTAATCCTATGTCCCTAGTGCTGGGATAATAAAAAGCATGCTTCACCACGGCCAATGTCTACTGAAGGATTTTTGCCCCAATTTCAGAACATTGTACTCTTATTTCTCAACACGCATATTTGTGTTTAAGAGAATGTGTATATTTTAGTCAGAAAACAACTAACTTTCTGACATAGGTTTTCTCCTTCTACCAGGTGGGTCCTAGACTAAATTCATGTTGTTTATACATCACCAGGCCAATTGCACAGAATTTTATTCAAAGCTTCAGAATTTTGCATTTATTACATGGTTTTAATAATCTACATATACTCCTGTCTCAGACCTTTTCTTTCTAGATTCCCTTTAGAGCTAAGACTGACCTGAAACTTGCCTGTGTCACAAGTGCTAGGACCATAGGTAAACAAGCTATTTTATAATTAAGTGTTAAATCATCAAAATATAGCTCATTTTTAAGGTAATTATCCCCACTAACAGAACATCTTTTAAAGAACACAAAATTCAAATAAAAACCAAAAGCTCGTATTTTTTTCAAGTTCTTACCTAGCCTGGAACTCACTATGTAGACTGAGCTCATCTCTTAACTTCTTCCTGCCTCCGCCTCTTAGAGTGCCAAAAATAAAGGATCGAATCACACCTGGCTCACATTGATTTTTAGATAAAACACCTGAAAGACTTCTGCAATTTCAATGTTTAAAAATTTCAAGTACAGATCAGTAAGAGCATCCACAGGTCAGAACCAAGTAATCCCTCTGACCTCCACACGAGCCAACTCGGTGGCACAATAGTACCCCCTCCCAAAAACAACAAAAATTAAAGTCCATTAAAAATTGGATATTAAAAGCCGGACAGTGGGGACTGGAAAGATGGCTCAGTGGTTATGGTCTTCCAGAGAATCCAGGTTCAATTCCCAGCAACCACATGGCCCCTCACAACTGCCTGTAACTGCATTTCTGATACCTTCTCACACAAGCATACATGCAGGAAATACACCAATCTACATAAAATAAAAATATACAATGAATATAATAATATTTAAAAAAAATAAGTCAGGCAATGGTGGTGACACACCTTTAGTCCCAGCACCCAGGAAGCAGAGGCAGGAGGATCTGAGTTCAAGGTCAGCCTGGTCTACAGAGTGAGTTCCAAGACAGCCAGGGCTGTTACACAGAGAGATCCATCTCAGAAAACAAGACAAGAAGGACAGGAGAGATAACTCAGATGATAAGAGTATTGGCTACTCTTCCAGAGGTTCTGGGTTTGATCCCCATGGTACCTCAATGCCTCTAACTCTAGTCCAGGGGATCGGACACCACCTTCT
>NW_021604569.1:6991750-7025694 GCF_004785775.1 Grammomys surdaster
ATACCCAGAACAAGTACACTTTAATTAGTTGCAAAGAATTGACATTTGAAGGCTGGAGAGATGTTTCTGCAGTTCCTTGCATCCACAATCTCACAACTCTAGGATATCTGGCCTCTAAAGATATCAAAAAAAGAGCCAGGATTGGTGGTGCATACTGTCAGCCTGGTCAACAGTTGAGACTGTCTCAAAAGGAAAATAAAAAATAGAAAAAGCCAGGCAAGCATATTCCTAATTTTCCTCCTTGACCTCATTCAACATTAATACTTTCCCCAGACTCATTCTCATTAGCAAATAATTCCAAATTTACATAGACTATGAAATATGTTTTATTAAAAAAAACTACTACTCAACTACTTTGTTATATTTTAATAATTTTGTAAGGTCATCTACTTTACCTGGGCTCCTTCTCCATGGTATAAGCAATTCACCACATTGTCTAACAGGTTGATATCCAGTTTTTGGCTGAAATCAAGCAGCTGACGAGCTGCATGGTCTGCTAACATTGTCATAATTGCTGGCATAGATTACTGAAAGAAAAAAAAAGATGAAGTTACTTAAGAAGTTTGGACAGTAGTTAATAAAACTTTCAAGTCAAGTAAATTTACTTCAACATTATTCATGCAAATACTTGGATTACAGAAATTTTACCTCATTATTAGGAAACAAGTAACAAAACTGCATTACTAAGCTATTCAATAACTGGATTATTTATTAGGTTCACTCAAGTTTCCTAGTGTTTTACTCTCCACTTACTACACCCATCTATTTTTCACCTGAGTCCATTATGATTCCATAGCTCTCAAAGTTGCTTTGCTTTGGAGGTAAGGGTGTGAAGGTAGAGGCAGTGACAGACAGGTTTCACTAGCCAGTCTCCCAAATGTAGTGACTACAGAATATGTGACCATGACAAGGCTACCTTACAGATTCTTGCTTGACTGATTTTTCCCCCAGTTTCTTGCCCATGGTCTTTAGCCCTGGCTTACCTGACTCCTTCTGTAGCTAAGAATGACTCTGAACTTGTGGCCCTCCTCCCTGTCTTTACTTCTCCAATTCCCTTGTACCATACCTGGTTTATTTATATGTGCCAGGAATGGCATGCTAGGCACACACTCTCCCACCTTTATGCCCAGCTCGCTTTACAAATTTTTTTCTTTCAAAAATTAAATGTGATTTCGAAGATTTATTTTTTTAATATTCCCAACTGAATCTTTTGAATAGCTTAGTCTAGCATCTCACACAGGACAATCTTAAAACACAGTATCATACACAGTAGTTTGAAGAACCCCCTTAACCTCTACAGAACTTATTTTCTACATCCAAGCTGCTCAGCTACATTATTTTCCATTCTCAACTGTGTTAAAACATTAAAATACCATCCATACCAAGAACATGCTATCACATGGTATCACCTAACCCAGAACTTGAAAAGTTGAGACAAGGAGTCTTTTAATGTGAAGCCACCCTGGGCTGTACTATAAGAACCAAGCCATGGGAAAAAAAAAAAGAACCAAGCCATGAATCCAAAGTTAGCCTGGACTAAACAGTAAGACCCTGTCTTAAAAGACAAGAATATAACTAAGGTGCTCTCATAATTCTGAGGCATTCTGAACCCCACCCCCAAAATGTGTAGCCCTACTGATTCAACTAGTCAATCCTGAGCAGCATTAGCTTTGAGAAACTAACCAGAGAAGAACACGTCGGGGTCATGCCTCCAATCCCAGCATTATAGAGGATCACGCTTCCTGCATCTAAGACCAACCTGAGTTACACAGTAAGAACTTGTCTTCAACCAACCAACCAACCAACCAAAAAAACATAAGGCTGGGCTTGGCAGCAACACTAGAGGCGTAGCGGTGGGGTCAAAGGCAGATGTGAACCAGCCTGAGCTACACTGCCAGCCAATTCCAGGACAGCTAGGGCTACATAATAAAGCTGTACCCAAAACTATATATATATCAATAAAATAAAGCAATAGAAAAAAAGTATTATATATTCTGGACAACAGGGCCTGGCAAAATAGCCCAATGGTTAATGTACTTGCCAAATAGCCAGAGTTCGATCCAAGGGACCTACATGCATGCACACACGCATGATGGAAAGACCTGGCCCCACAAGTTGACCTCTTACCTCCAAAGTGTACACAGGCATATAAATATTCTGCCAACTTTTCTTATTCTTGTACTGAGGGGCTGAACTTTGTAAATGCTAGGCACAGCACACTATCACTGGGCTATTTCTCCACCCCTTGGTTTTATTTTCAGATAGGGACTGAGTTGCTAGCCGGTAATGAAGTCACTCTAGCCAGGCAACCCTTGAACTTGCCATCCTTCTGTCTCAGACTCAATACAGCTTGCAGATTACAGGCTGGACTTGTACAAGTAGCTCAACAGTAGAATCCTCTCCCAACTACAGAGCTGCATATGAATTCTCTGCCTCACCTTCCAGGCACTGTAACCAGCAGTGTAGTGTGAGCCACTACATCTGGCTTGTAGCTCAAATTTAAACAATTATGAGTATCATTTAAAGAGGATACTTTAAACATATCCATGATACCTTTTATAGCAGTGTTTAGAAAACCTCCAAGATTTGGAAAATGAATAGCATGCTTGATTGCAGTTTCTGAATAATTAATTAGGTTGGAAGAAAAAGTTGTGTTTTTAAGACTTTCTTATTTTTTACTGTGTTTGTGTGTGGGTCCGAGTACAGGTGCCTGTATAGGCCAGACAAGGTAGGATCCCACTGAGCTAGAGTTACAGTGATTATGAGCCACCCAGAATGGGTACTGGGTCCTCACTAATAGTAGGAATTCTTAACTGCTGAGCCATTCAGTGCCGTCCTTTACTTTAACAGTTTGAAACCTGTAAAGTAGGGCTTGGTGGTTTAGTCCTATATCCCTAGGAGGTGAAGGCAGAAGTGTGAATGCCAGGACATCTTGGACTGCAGAGATCTTAAAATAAAAAACAAGGAGTGGTCACCTAATCTTTCACCCCAGCCAAAGCTGCATAGTGAAACCTGTCTCAAAACACAGCTTAAGGCCAGCATTTTCTCTACTGAATTTCTGTGGTGGTGCTGCTGATACAACTTTAACACAAAAGTTTTATTAATCATGTCCAAGATATAACTTAGTTACAATAAATCAAACATTAGGTTTGGTTTAGTCAGTAAAGTGCTGCTCTACTATGCATGAAAGCCTGGGTTTCAAACCAGAAGTGGTCATGTGCATCTCCAACCCCAAAACTCTTCACACACAAATCAGAAGATCAAGAACAAGCCTCGTCGGGCGGTGGTGGCGCATGCCTTTAATCCCAGCACTTGGGAGGCAGAGGCAGGCGGATTTCTGAGTTCAAGGCCAGCCTGGTCTACAGAGTGAGTTCCAGGACAGCCAGGGCTACACAGAGAAACCCTGTCTCAAAAAACCAAAAAAAAAAAAAAAAAAAAAGAACAAGCCTCACCTACACACACAGAGTTTAGGGCCAGCCTGAGCTATGAAGCCCTATCTCAAGTAATTAATCAGGCCAAGGCTAAACCACAGCCCAGAAGATGAACCCAGCATATTACTGTTAATAGACAAAGGCAACAAGATTAAGTCCTGCCTGTGTTTCCTACTCAAACTCCTTCAAGAGTCCAAACATTCTGTCCTAGGGAGAGATATGCTTACAGGTGCACTCATAGAAAGATAAAGAAACTGGGATGGAGAGATAGCTCAGTGGTTAATAGCACTAGCTGTGCTTCCAAAGGACCTTGGGTTCAATTCTCAGCACCCACATTGCAGATCACACCAATCTGTAACTCCAGTTCCAGGTTTTCTGACACCTCCACAGACACACATACAGGCAAAACACCAATGAGCATAAAGTAAACATAAACTGCATATTAAAAGTTAAAGAAAGCACCTGGGAGGTGAAAGGAAAATTAACACCAGGGGTAACAGCCTCATTTATATAAGGCTCAAAACCCAAAATAACGCCCCCTTTATAAGAGATGAATGGGATAACAGACATCTGTAATCCCAGAAGAGATGGAAGCACAGACTGGGACAAACAGTGAGACCCTGTCTTAAGAAGGAAAAAAAAAAAAGAATCAAACACTAATATGCAAGAGAAAATAAATCCCACGCAGAAATGGCTATGCTTTCCAATACCTTCAAGTGTCATAACTTACAGATTAAAACAGAATTTTCGACTTTACAGTTAAAGATTGCAACCAGCTTGTCTCAGACACTATCACAATCTATAGCTTTTTAAAAAGAAAGTAATAAGTGATTAAATGTTTAGTCAAGTGCCCCTACACCTAAGTTTCATTTTCAAATTGGTTTTCCCTAAGAAGATGCTAGACTCATGTCAGGGAAGGGGTGCAATCTAAGGATGCTTAAATACAGTTGTTGGTCGTTCTCGGAACTAGTGGTTATCTTCCAAAATGACCTACTATTCAACTATAGGTAATCCAGAAATGGTGGCTCTGTGGTCAATGCCAAGCACATTCAACAGTCCCAATCAAACAGCTTCCAAATAGTCTTTCCACTATCAGCTGTTACCCACACCCTTAAGATACGGAATTATGCACTAAGTAATGCAGCATGAAGACGGAGTGTTCACATCCTCATTGGTTCATCTTTCTTGTTGGTGTCCCCCAATCCCAAATTCCACTCACTGAATTGCACACAGTAGGGAACCATCAAGCAATGCTGCGACTCTACAAGTGATTGCCCATATACCTTCAATGGCACTGCAAGCAGCAAAACCACTACCTACAGTTGCCATCTAAAAGCTAAGTTCACATTAAGTCAAAAAATAAGACGCTACAAAAGACTGCTACTCGGTGTGTGGGCAATCGCCTGCTTCATTCAGTAAGAAACACACGCCTCACTAGGAAGAGCCCGCCCTCCCCTGGCTTCCCACCCGAACGACTCTCAGCGCTTCTAACTATAGCTCACAGGAGCACGCACTCACCCCGCCCATACTCGGAGGAGGCATTTAGACCCGGCGCTTTAAGTTCACCGCCCTATTCTCTAGGCAGCATGTCCTCTGAGTGATCTGAGGTCCCGCCTTGGCGAGTATTCCGGGCATCCTCTACTACCACCACTTCCTCTCCTCCACCCCAAACTCAAGAAACCAGAAGGAGGGCATCATTCACTATCCATGGCCAGGAGTTCACGTTTCCACTAAGACATATAAGCCCCGGGCGAAAAATCCTACAACAGGGAACCCCACTTGCATATCCCCGTAAAGAAATTAACTCGTTTTTTTCTACTTCTTGTTTTACACACACACACACACTCTCACAAAACCAACATCAAAAATCACCCACAAGGCTTTCGAGTTTCTTCACAGAAGGGACTCGGTAGCCCCTCCCTCCCCCATCCCAAGCTCTCCACCGAGGGGGCCACGTGATGCAAGCGGACGTTTCAATGCTGCTGCACTAAATATTTCTGGAAACTTCCACTCCTAATAATTTACAGAGACGTTCCTGAAATCACCCCCAACTCTCCCCAGCCCTTTGGACGGGGAAGCCCTTCCACCCACGCGCAGGGGGCTCAGCCTCACTACCACGCTCCTCGCCTTCCTTCACCGCCACCCGCACACGCCGATGACCCAGCAAGCGCTCCCCTCCCGCGGCCGCCTCCCCGCCTCCATCACCGAGCGACAGAAGCGCTTCCATTCAATCGCAGGCTCCGCAGAGGGCCCCGCGCCCGCCGCCCGCCTCGCCTCATGCCCGCCGCGTCGCCGCCCGACCCTCGGCCCCGAGCACACGACCGACTTACCCAGAAATTCAACCAACTGCTTCTTCCTTCCTTGTCCGGGCTTGGGGCGAGGGAAGGTGGGGAGGAGGGAGAGGGGAGGAAATCAAGGTGGGTTTCACAGTTTTCCCACCTTAAAAAAAAAGGAAATTAAAAAAACAGAGAAGGGCAAAAAAAAAAGCTCAATATTTACTATTCCAGGGACAACTCCACCCAACACACACTCACGCACACACACGCGCGCACGCACACACGCGCCCCACCAAAAAGGGGAATTAATCCGAGGAATAAATGCTCCCGCCCGGCTGGGGAGGGAAGAAAGGGGGAGGGGAGCGGGCCGGTCCGTGAGACGGAGCCCAGGACCCACAAGCCACAGGCGGCGGCGGGAGCAGCAGCGCGAGTCGGTACGGCCGGGGCCGCTCTGCCGCCAGTTGCAGTCCGGCTCCCCCTACCACACAGGGCTCCCTCGCTCACGCCGCTCCGGCGCCGGGCCCCCCCACCCGGGCTAGCCTAAACTTTCCCCCCTTCGCGTGCTCCTCAGCGACTGGTGGCTCCCCCTCCCCCTCGGGATGGTTGCACGACTGCTGCAGCAAAGGCTGGAACAGGCACGGCCGCCGGGGCTGTAGCTACTGTTGCTCTTGCTGATGCTGAAGCTCCCGCTGCTCCTGCCGCGGCCGCTGCAGCCGCTTCTCCCCCTCCTCCTAGTGCCTCAAACTCGGAACCGGTTGAAACCGGTTCAGACTGGGAGATTCCATCTCGGTTGAGTTTTCAGCCCATGGCGCCGCGGAGCGTTTGGAACCTGGGCCTCCGCCCCCAGGCCGGGCGCCCATTGGTCGGCCCCGGCCACAGCCGCGCCATCAGCCTACCTCTTATTGGTCCGAGCGCCCGTCAATCCTACCTCAAGGCTCCACACGAGCCTGCCGCTCAGGCCCCCGCCTCTTTCCAGCAGTGATTTGCCCGCAGAGTGGGGGAGGGGAGGCGGGGCGGGACGCAAAGGAGTGAGGAGGGTGGAGGAAGAGGAGGTGGGACGTCGAACAGAGCCCAGCAAAGAGGAGAGCGGAGAAGCCTCACGGAGGATTGGCTGGAGTGAGCTGTCAGTCAAGTGCAGCCCGCCTTGGACATCCCTTCCCCCTCGCGTGGCTCCCCCTCTCGGTCCCTCGCTTGTAAGCCCGGCCTTTCCGGCTCGCCCATTGGCTGGGCGCCTTTGGTGACGGAGAGGGTGGGGTTCACCCGTGAGCTGAAGGAGGCGCGAGTTTGAGAGCCGCGCGCGCCGCTCTTCTCTCTGCTTTTCCCCCCATTCCCTGGCGGCCCGCCCCCTCGGGCTCCCGCCAACCTCAGGGGCCTCGGCGTGGGGCCCCTGTACCCGCCCCTAAGGATTGGGTCTGTGCTCGGAAAAGGGAGTGCACACCCTGTTTCTACATCGGGATAGGCGGAGGCGAAGGACCGAAAAGGTGCTGGATGGTAGGCCCTGGGCCTTGGATCCATTGTAGAGGCCTGGGTTTGGGCACCGCCGTTGGGGACGCGGATAACACGGGCAGAGGTTGGCACAAACTGTGGGGCGTGCAGTTTTGGCGCCTCGTGATCTCAGAGTCCTGGAAACGGTTGTCTAGTTATTGGACTCTCCCCCCCACACACACACACACACTGCTTCAACAAGAAGTCAATTATAAAAATTAGTACTAAAAACACTGAAAGTCCTGTTCCTAACTTAACAATCTATATAGACGGATCTCCTGCCAACTTCTTTCAAATTAGTGCCCTTAATCTGCCATGCCCAGAGGTTAACAGATGGCTCCCAAGTGCCAGGTCAGTTTTGCTGATTAGGCTTGCTTAAGACAGCCAGCAGTTGGGTGGTGGTGACATACACCTTTAATCCCAACACTGGAAAGGCAGAGGCAGGCAGATCTCTTGAGTTCAAACACAGCCTGAACTACAGAGCAAGCTTCAGAACAGCCAGTACTACAGAGAAAACCCTGTCTGGGGGAAAAACAGCCAGCCAGCAGTCCACCAAAATTGACTGTTGTGCCACAAAGAGATGAATAAATTGTTTATTAAGTCAACACAGTTGACCTGGCATAATGGTACAGGCCTGAACTCAAAAGCACTTGGGAGGAGGTGACAGGAAGATTAAGAATGCAAGGTCATCCTCAACTACATAATAAATTCAGTGTCAGCTGGAGGCAGGCAGAAGATGCTATCTCTATACACAAAAAACAAATAAACAGAACACAGATCTGACACGGTCTATACATTTTCATTACCTTCAAAAGTTAAAGGTGCAGTGGTGGCGCACGCCTTTAATCTCAGCACTTGGGAGGTAGAGGCAGGCAGATTTCTGAGTTCGAAGCCAGCCTGGTCTACAGTGTGAGTTCCAGGACAGAGAAACCCTGTCTCGGAAAAAAAAACGTTAAAATCAATCCTACCCTCAAGGATAGGGATATGAAAATGTAAATAAACTAGGTGGAATACCTGAATTCAATAGGTATGGAAGACCTTATGTGCAATATTCAATAGAATTTTTTTATAGCCCCATGAGGAAGTTATTTTTACAGAAGATGTTTGTTTGGGTCAGGGGCCACTTGGCACAGCTCAAGTGAGGAAATCAGAGCACCTTGTTGAGTTAATTTATGGGGTCCTTTTTTCTTTGAGACAGGGTCTTGGTGTATAGCCCTTGCTGGCTTAGAACTAGCAGTGATCATCCTGCCTCTGCCTCCCTAGTGCCACTGTACCCTGTGACTAGATAAATTGCAGGCTGACCTTGAACTAAAAATTTTCCTCTATTTGTCTCTACTGCTGGCTGGAATTACAGGTATATGTAAGCCCTTCTGAAAAATAGACACACCCTTAGTAGCAGCACTAGGGAGGCAGAGGCAGGCAGATCTCTGTGAGTTGAAGGCCAGCATGATCTACATAAGAGAGTTCCAGGCTAGCCAGACCCTGTCTTAAAAACAAACAAGCCAACAGTATTTTCCAAGTTTGGTGGTACATACCTATAACCCCAAGGCTTAGGAGGCTGAGGCAAAAAGCTAACCTGGACTGCATAGTGAATCCATATCTCAAAAAAAGAAAAAAACAAAAACCCCTAAATTAAATACAACTATATTCAGGGGCTGGAGAGATGGCTCAACACTTAAGAGCACTAATTGCTATTCCAGAAGTCCTGAGTTCAATTCCCAGCAACCACATGGTGACTCACAACCATCTGTAATGGGATCCAATGCCCTCTTCTGGTGTGTCTGAAGAGAGTGACAGTGTACTCACATTCATAAAAAATAAAATCTTAAAAAAGTAAATAAAATAAATTAAAACTATATTCTATCTTTGCTAACAATTCTAAAAATGTCAAAAGAAACAAAGTAAAGCTCCCTACATTTGCCCTTTTTCTTACCCAGAAGCAATTGTGTTTCTAGTCCATTTCATCCTTGTAATAGAACTCTGTAGTGTGTGTGTACACATATCTATAAGATAGTCTTAAACTCTTTGTGGAACTGAGGCTACTGTTGAACTTTTGATCTTCCTACCTCCAATTTTGGGTATGGACTACTATGCCAGGTCTCCCCACCTTTTCAATGCCATAAATGATCCAACAGTTTCCCTCCAGTAGATAATTAAGTTATTTCCTGTTTTGCCTGTGTCAAACAAGGCTGAAGTTAGTAATTTCACACACTTATCTTCTGGTACAAACATGGACACATTTCTAGGTTAAAGTCCTACACTTGAGATTATGGTGTCAAAGGTCATGCATATTTGTTTTGATAGATACTGCCAAAGTGTTCCCTAAAAGATTATAGCAGTTTGACACAGGCTCTCCCATTGCCTGGAAATGACCCTGTACTTTTGTTTTGGTTTTTTGAAACAGGATCTCACTGTGTAGCCCTGGCTGTCCTAGAACTCTACTGAGTATATAGACCAGGCTAGCCTCAAGCTCACAGAGATCCACCTGCCTTTCCTTCTGGGATGCTGGATTAAAGGTGTTTGCCATCACACTGGGATAGAATGAACAGTTTTTTGTTTGTTTGTTCGTTTGTTTGGATGATTCTTTTGAGACAATCACTCTCTATATATAGCCCTTCAAAGCCTTAAATTCATAATAAACCATCACTCCAGTGCTGGAATCACCAGCAGCCACTACACTCAGCTACTAATAGCTCTGTGTGTGTTCTTGAGAATCAAACTAAGGGCAACCATTCTATTGTTATTGCTACCTAAACATTCTAATTTGAGTTGTTTGAAGTATACACAAATTACAAGATTAAAATTATAATATTCTTTCATTTAATTTAAAAGTTATCCTTTTCACATACACACTTTTGGAACAGAGTCTCGCTCCATAGCCAAAGCAGGTGTGGAATTCACTATCTATTCATAGTGTAGACCAGGATGGACTTGAACTTTCAGTGTTCCTCTATCTCAACTTCCAAGATGCTGACATTACAGAGATGTGCTAGTGTACCTGGTAAGTTCATTATTTGTGTGTATGTTCATGTGGGCATGTGCATGTGTGGGACTGGGTTCATGTGCACTAGTCTTTTGTTTTTGGATTTTTCATTAATATTTTAAATGTATAGGTCTTGCATTTGCACACATGTGCCATGTTCATGTTCAGTACCTACAGAGGTCAAAAAAGGATATTGGTTCCCCTGGGACTGGAATTTTCCTAGATGGTTATGAGGTGCCATCCTGGTGATTACAAAGGAACCAGAGTCCTATGCCAGAGTCAGTGTTCTTAACTAATGAGCCAGCCACCTCTTCAGCTTCCATTTTGTTTAGCTTTGATTTGTTGACACAAGGTCTCACTATCCCAGATAGACCTCCAAATCTATAAATATCCTAGGATGACCTTGAACTTCTGGTCTGCCTCCCAAGTGCTGGTATTATAGGTGTCTGCTAGCATACCCAGGCTATGTCTCCTTGGGGGAGAGACCCAGGATTTCCTATATGCTAGGCAAGCACTCTGCTCACTGAGACACACCTCCAAACTTCCTACTGGTTTTTCACCTGCAGTACTGAAGATTGAATAAGAAAAAGTTTTGGATTTGTTATTTTCTTGTTTGTGTGTTTTTCTTTTTTCTTTCTTTCTTTCTTTCTTTCTTTCTTTTTTTTTTTTTGTTTTTTTTCGAGACATGGTTTCTGTGTAGCCCTGGCTGTCCTGGAACTCACTCTGTAGACCAGGCTGACCTTGAACTCAGACATCCGCTTGCCTCTGCCTCCCAAGTGCTGGGATTAAAGTCATGCGCCACCACTGCCCAGCAGTTTCACTATGTAGCTCTGGAACTCGCTGTGTAGACGAGGGTAGTCATGAAATCATAGAGATCTACCTGCATCTACTACCCCAGTGCTAGAATTATGGGCACACACCACCATACCCAGTACATTTTTTTTATATTTACTGTTGTTCTGTGTATGTCTATATGTTTATGTGTATATGCCACATGTGTGTAGGTGCTGTCAAAGACAGTGAAGGTATCTCTGGTGTCTTCTGAAGCCACCCTCAGATCCTTTGGAACTGTAATGATAGGCAGTTGTGAGCCACCTAACTTGGATGCTGAGAATCAAACTGTTATCCTCTAGAAGAGTAACAAGCCCTCTTGACCACTGACCATTTCTCCAAACTTTGAACCAGAATCTTGAACATGCTATGTAAGTGCTCTACCACTGAGTTATGTCTTAAACCACATACTTTGGTTTTGCTGTGGTTGCTTTTCTTTTTTTTTTAATTTTTTTTAAAAATTTACTTTTTTTTAAATTTATGAGTACACAGCAGCTATCTTTAGACACACACAAGAGTGCATTTGATCCCTTTACGGATGGTTGTGAGCCACCATGTGGTTGCTGGGAATTGAACTCAGGACCTCAGAAAGAACAATTAATGCTCTTAACCTCTGAGCCATCTCTCCAACCCCCTGTTGTTGCTTTGAAATATGTCTTCCTATATAAAACTTTAGCTAGAACTCACTATATAGACTAAACTGACCTCCAATTTATATAAGCCTTTTTCCTTAGCCTCCCCAGTACTGAGATTCCAGATATGTGTCATCATGATTCGCAAATAAGCTTTTTAGCTCAGGGAATAAAAGATTAGAAATTTGAACAAAAGGATAATGGCTTGATGTAGTGGTTTGAATACGTATGGCCCCTATATATTCATGTGTTTGAATGCTTGTCCCATAGGAATAATTAGAAGACATGGCCTTGTTGGAGTAGGTGTGACCTTGTTGGAGGAATTGTGTCACTGTGGAAGTGGGCTTTGAGGTCTCCTAAGCTCAAGCTATGTCTAGTGTAGCACACAGTCTCCTGCTGATTACAATCCAGTTGTAGAACTCTCAGCTTTTCTCCAGCGCCATGTATGCTGGCACTCTTCCATGCTTCCTGCCATGCTGATACTGGACTAAACTTCTGAAACTGTAAGCCAGGCCCTATTAAGTATTTGCATTTATAACAATTGCCATGGTCCTGGTGTCTCTTCACAGCAATAAAATCCAGACTAAGACACTTGCCCAGACCCTTCTATTGTTGATGATGACGTTCTTGTTGTTGTTGTTGAGACCAGGATCTTGCTGGCCTAAAATTTGCTGCATAGACCTAGGTAGTCCATTATCGTCCCTTTGCCCTGAGTGCTGATTGCAGCAGGTGTAAGCAACCACTTTTCTTTTCTTTCTCTCTCTCCCTCTCTCTCTCTTTTTTTTTTTTTTTTTTTTTGGAGACAGGGTTTCTCTGTATAGCCCTGGCTGTCCTGGAATTCACTCTGTAGACCAAGCTGGCCTCAAACTCAGAAATCCGCCTGCCTCTGCCTCCCAAGTGCTGGGATTAAAGGTGTGCGCCACCACTGCCGGGCAAGCAACCACTTTTCATTTCTTCAGTATTTCTAGATACAGGATAGTCCTACCCCAATGGGACAGTCAGTAGTTGAACAACCCTGAGACTCTGTCTCAAAATAAATCAAAAGAACTTTTCCAGACAGGCAGTGATAGTGTAGATCTGTGATCCCAACTGTGAATGAAAACTACTGAAAAGAAGCTATATGTGCAGAGACTGATAATTCCAGTACTGTGGGGAGGTTGAAATGCTACAGGTCGAGAGGGTAATTACCTTATTCTAGGCTACCTTTAGCCTCCAGAACAGCTAGTCCTTGTCTACCTCTGCATAGAAACCAACATCCTGTGGCTGACAGATTAAAAACATCTTTGGAATCTATTAAATGTAGTAGACTACTAGCTTAGACCAATCAAAATGCCAAGAGTGTCCTCATACAGCATCTTGGACCTTTAGAAAAATTTCCCCCGTCTTGCTATAACTTGCTATAACTTGCTATAACTATCTCCCTGATGTGCTCAATAATTTATTTTAATCTTGCCCTGCTTTATGACTTTCTTTGTTCTTTACAACAATAAAACTTCATGAAACTGCTTCCACATTGAGATGTGAAGTTTGAGGAAACCTAAATCAGTGTGCTGGACATTGTCACTCAAAATGGTTCCAGAATCAACTATCTCTTATTTCCTTTCAGATGAGAGCTGTAGTGTATGTTGACACAACTCAGTAATATAGGAAGTGAAAGTTATCACAGGTTTAAGACCAACTGAGAAAATTATAGAGACCATGCTTCAAGAATGAAAAATTAAGCCCAGCGGTGATGGCACACGCCTTTAATCCCAGCACTTGGGAGGCAGAGGCAGGCAGATTTCTGAGTTCAAGGCCAGCCTGGTCTACAGAGTGAGTTCCAGGACAGCCAGGGCTATACAGAGAAACCCTGTCTCAAAAAACCAAAAAAAAAAAAAAAAAAAAAAAAAAAAAAGAATGAAAACTTAAGGCCTAGCAAGGAGACTAGGCCAGTAAAGGAGTCTTCCACCAAGTCTGAAATCCTCCTGCCTCTGTCTCCCAAGTGCTGGGATTAAAGGCGTGCGCCACCACTGCCTGGCCTTATTGTTTTTCTAAAGTCCCCTGCCCAGCACCTAGTTGCTTGTCTTCTGAATGTCTGATCTCTATGCCAGCTTAATTTACATGGTTTCTCTCAACTTTCATTCTCTTTCTGAGATGGGAGGAGGGAGGCAGCTGGAGAGATTTACAGGTGTATTAGTCAGGGTTCTCTGGAGTCACAGAACTTATGGGTAGTCTCTATATAGTAAGGAAATTTGTGGATGACTTACAGTCTGTAGTCTAACTCCCCAACAATGGTCAGCAGCAGCTGTGAATGGAAGTCCAAGGATCTAGCAGCTGCTCAGTACCACAAGGCAAGCAGGCGAAGAATCAAGTGTCTTCCTTCTTCCAATGTCCTTATGTAGGTCTCCAGCAGAAGGTGTGGCCCAGATAGGTGTGTACCACCACGCCTGGATCTGGGACTTGTTTTGTCCCAGATGACCTTGAACTCAGGGTTCTCCTTCCCTTAGTCTCCTGGGATTCATAGCCTCAAGATCTCCATGCCAAGATCTAAGTCAGAAACTTGTATCTCCCAGCCTCAAGATCAGGATCATAGGTGAGCCTTCCAATTCTGGATTGTAGTTCATTCCAGATATAGTCAAATTGACAACCAGGAATAGCCACTACAACAGGTTCCCAACTGTAGGAGCTTTTTCTTCTATTAAAATTGTCTTTGAGCTGAAAAAAAAAAAAAGGAAAGAAAGGCAAATAGAGTTACAAATCAAAATAAATAAATAAATAAATAAATAAATAATTGATTACTTTTGAAAAGGACTGAGGCTATGCTCAGAGCACCTGCCTAGCATGCACAATGCCCTAGGCTCAATCCCTAGTACCAAATACCAAACAGGAAAAAAAGTATACAGTAGTGTCTGCTAATGTCACAATCAGAGCACATTACAAGTAGGTTAAAATGGAAATACCTCAGTGCTGTATAGGGAGACCCTGCCTCAAAACAAACACACAAACAGAAGGAAGGAAGGAAGGAAGGAAGGAAGGAAGGAAGGAAGGAAGAAGAAAGCACACTAGTGAGGGGCTAGATGATGCTCAGTGATTAAGAGCATTTGTTCCTCTTCCAGAAGTCCTGGGTTTGTTTCCAGAGCCTATAGAATGGTTCACAATCATCTATAAATAGCTCCAGTTCCAGGGGAATCCAATACCCTCTTCTGACCACCACAGACACCAAGCACTCATGTGGTCCATGGATATACATACTTAAAAAACACACATAAAATCAATTGAATAAATATCAAAAAATTAAATTAAAAAATATAAACTGAGTAGTGATGTTACATGCTCTTAATCTTAGCACTGGGGAGGCAGAAGCAGAAGAATCTCTGAAATCCAGGCCAGCCAGGTCTACAGAACTAGTTCCAGGAGAACCAGAGCTACACAGAGAAACCCTGTCTCAAAAAAAAAAAAAAAAAGTATAGTAATGTTGCATGAAATAATAATAAGGTGGCACCCACAGTGGCACTGGCTGTGTTCTAGTAACATGGTTTCCCATCTCCGAGGTCTCCACAGTCCCCATGAGGAGGCCGCCCAACTCTTTCTCTTGCTGCAAATCCTGCTCCCATTATCAGCTATCCCCCCCTCTGTGGTTAGCTGTCACAAATCCCCTTAACCTGGCAAAATCAAAATTCTACAGGCTTGTAATTTATCAGTCAGATTTATATCAGTAAATTCTCAACCCACTAAACTCCCTCACAGAGAACTTGAAACTCACTTGATATAAACACAAGCTACACACCTAGTGAGGCAAAGGCACCCTACTTAGTATCTAATCATCTAAGAACTCCATCTTGTCTTCCTGTCTCTCTGTTCTCACTGTACTCTCTGTATGCCGATGAAATGTCTTGTGGTAGGACGAAGACAGAGACTCTATTCAAATTTGAACTGAGCTGGGTATGGTGGAGCAAACCTTAAAACCTAGCGCTGGAAAGGCAAAGCAGGTAGATTTCTATGAGTTTGAGGCCAGCCAAGTCTCCATCGTGAGACTTATCTCAAAATACAAATCAAACAAATAAACAAGAAACAGAATAGAACAAAGAAAAAATTTGAGTTGAGCTAGGCATGGTTGGCATTTTGCATTCCCAGTGTCTGGATGGCAGAGGCAGAAAAGCCTAGAGGCTCAAGGCCATCCTTAGCCACATGGAGAATTTCAAGTCTGAAGGCACAGAGTGAGACTGTCAGATGATGGTGGTGGTGGTGGTGGTGGTGGTGGTGGTGGTGGTGGAGGTGGTGGTGATGATGATGGTGATAGTGATGACAGAGTGGAAATCACATATTACTTCTAAATGTTTCTAAGAATATTGCTCATAGGGGTGAGAAATCCAAACTCTCAAAACAATATAGGTTATTGTAATGGCCCTTGGTATCTCCCAGAACTTAAAAGGTAAGGTGCTATTTTGAAGACCCACACACACACACACACTTCTGCCACATGGCTTGGAGGAATCAAGCTAGCCCTGACCTGGAGACCTGAGGACTAGCTCTCACAGGATTGTAAGATGCTGTGCAAAGAGTTAACAGTCCTGCTTGCTTGTTAAGTCTCAGAACATGACCAACTTGGCAAGACATCTCTGGAGGTTCAAATTGGCACTTTTTTCTTGGGAATAACCAACAGCTATCCAATGGATTTAAGATCTGCTCAGTAAGAGAGAATTCATGCTTGGTGCAGCCATCTGACTCAAGAAGTCCTGGACCCTGGAAGAGAACCTACTGCTGTGATTTTCCTAAGCTATCATAGTCCTGACTGTTGTAAGCTGATGACCTTACACTCCAGGTATGTGCAGCTCTCACCTCTATTCAGAGAAGCTTCTTTCTTTTTCTTTTTTTTTTTTAAATATTTATTTATTTTATGTATATGAGTACACTGTCACTGTCTTCAGACACACCAGAAGAGGACATTGTATCCCATTACAGATGGTTGTGAGCCACCATGTGGTTGCTGGGAATTGAACTCAGGACTTCTGGAAGAACAGTCGGTGCTCTTAACCGCTGAGCCATCTCTCCAGCCCGAGAAGCTTCTTTCTACAGCAGTGTGGCCACTGCAGAGACCCAAACTGGCCAGAGCACAGACAACAGCTGCTCAGCCCCACTCAATACATCTACAGCACAATTCCTGAACTTAAAGCTGTTGGAACATTGCAGAAGGGGGGAAGAAAGACTGTTGGAGCCAGAAAACAAGGCCACCTGCTGCTAGTATCTTCTAGACATGACAGAGAAGCTGCAACCATGAAATCTCAACATGATTGCCTAAATAGCACCTGTGTAATGATAATATGAATTGTCATTAACAATATTGTCAATAAGAATACAAGTTGACACTGGGCAGTGGTGGCACATGCCTTTAATCCCAGCACTTGAGAGGCAGAGGCAGGTGGATTTCTGAGTTCAAGGCCAACCTGATCTATAGAGGGAGAGGGAAACCCTGAAACTCTGTCTCAAAAAAACAAAAACCAAAAAAAAAAAAAAAGAATATAAGTTGGCTTGCCAATGTGTATGGAAGAAAACAAATGGGGCCCCACCCCTAGATGAAGAGATACAGGAAATCAATGGCTACTGAGAAAGAGAGAGACAAAGTTTACTCCAGGGATGAGCCCTTTGTTAAGTTACACAGTCCAGAGTGGGTCAGTCTGAAACACATGTACAATGGTCTCAGTAAGGTGTATATACATAGTTGGAGGAGGGATGAAAATTATGTAGACTCTCATTGAAATTCTAGCCTCCAGCCAGGCAGTGGTGGCACATGCCTTTAATCCGGAGAGATGGCTCAGTAGTTAAGAGCACTGACTGTTCTTCCAGAGGTCCTGAGTTCAATTCCCAGCAGCTACATGGTAGCTCGAAACCATCTGCAATGGGATCTGATGCCCTTTTCTGGTGTGTCTGAAGACAGCAATGGTGAATACATAAAATAAATGAACAAATCTTTTTTTTTTTTTTTTCGAGACAGGGTTTCTCTGTATAGCCTGGGCTGTCCTGGAACTCACTCTGTAGACCAGGCTGGCCTCGAACTCAGAAATCCACCTGCCTCTGCCTCCTAAGTGCTGGGATTAAAGGCGTGCGCCACCACCACCCGGCTCAAATCTTTTTTTTTTTTTTTTTTAAAAAAAAAAAGAAAAACAGAACCCAACCAAACCAAAAAAAAATGTAAAGGCCATTTTATGTATATACATTTTATGTAATATATACTATATACACACACATACATACACCTTTATGTGCACACATGAACACACACACACGAATGATATAGTGATATAGTAGGCAGCACAAGCCTGTAATCCTAGTAATAGGAAGGTAGTGATAGGAGGATCAGGAATTGAGGGTTCCCCTCAGCTACATAGGAAGCTACAGGTCTGCCTGAGATATATGAGCCCTTTTCTTAGTAACTAAATAAGTAACATGACAGCTGAGCAAGAACCATATGTTACACAGGACACTGGGACAAAACAAGTCTGCAGACTTCTGCAATAAAGGATAAGAAAGCAGTGCTGGCCTAGAGGCCCAGGCTGGAAATTCATGATCCTTTGCTTTTGCCTCACAAAAGCTGCCCTTGCAGACCAGCGTGCCTAGCTTTGAGAAGGGTTTCTTAGTGGCAGGGAGCTGAGGGTAAATATGATCAAAATACATTGTACATATGAAATTCTCAGTTAATAAAACTATTATAGTTAAAAACAACAGAAACTTTTAAAATGACATTTTATGAATTTCCCCAATGTAAACAGTTCAACTTTTCCCATTGGGCCAGGAAACAGTCTACAAAGCTCCTTATCATGTACAAAGGCCTCACCTCTATGGCTGTGAAGAAAGTGGTTCTGAAGGCCAAGAAACCCATACTATACGGATTAGTCCAGGGGCTCAGAACGCTCAAGGTCCTACAGCCATTTTTTAAAGTGTATTTAATGTCTGTATGTGTGTGTTGTACACGTGTGTGCAGATGCTCTTGGAGGTCAGAAGAGTGTTTGGTTCTGGGCTGTTGGGAGCTGCCTGATGTGGGTGTGAGGAGCCAAACTCAGGCCTTCTGGCAAAACAGCAAGTGCTGTTAACCACTAAGCCATCTCTCCGGCTCCTCATCTAAAAAATCCAAAATCCAGCATCAGCAAAATCTAAATTGTCCCAGTGGCCTGTGTTGCCTGAAGAATTCATGCTTCTATTGCCACAGTTAGGAAGCTTGGAAGCAAGTCAGTGGAATCCTCTGTTTAGCTGTGTCAGAGTTTACCCCAGGTTTACCTCACAGTAGGAGGACTCTAGTGTTATAAGGAGATACCGAATACCAAATGTAACCTAACCCTTACTGGAAGTAAGTCTCCAGTAGAGGTCTTAGCATTTAAATGGCTCCACAACTTTCTACGCACAAGTTTACCTGCTCCTAGCTCTAGGGAGCCTGCAGCCTTTGGGCCTCCAGGGTCCTTCATCTCTGTTGAGGACCCTCTGGCTGAATCTCAGTAGTGGGAGTGCTTTTGCATAAGCCTGACCAATAGGGCAGTGCCCCTGCTCAGCCCCCTGTGGCCTTTCCTAGGAAGCCAAAGGACTGTAGGCACCAAGGCAGCCCTTAGGACTTTCAACTGTTGATCTCTGCCTTTAAACAATCAAAACTGAGGTTGGCACAGGGTTATTTCTCCCATTTTCTTATGGATGGAGTAGGGTTGGTTCTGTATTTTCAAGCATTGAAGCTTAACTGGGGAGCAAAAGATTAGCAAATATATTTCTTCAGAAGGAAAAATAAGGTTAGAAGGAGGGGTAAAAGGGAGGGAGGGAGGGAGGGAGGGAGGGAGGGAGGAAGGGAGGGGGGGGAATCATTAAACTGATGTAAAAAGAATCCAGGCACAGCTATAACCCCAGCACTCAAAGAGGTCGAGGAAGGAAGGCTAGCTGCTCAAAGATAGTCTGGGCTATATAGTGAGTTCCAGATACAAAACAAGAGCCCATCCCAAGCAAAACAAATTTAAAAGTGACCTATGGGGGAAGGGTATAGCTTAGTGGCAGAACATGCAGGAAGGTCTGGGTTTGGTGCTCAGTACTACAAATAAATTAATGGGCAGAGAAAGAACTGGCAGAAACAGCAGAGTAAAACGGAGCTTCAAAGTCAGATAGCCTGTATCGCCTGGAACATTGAGAGAAAAACAGTCACAAATAAATCTAAGAAGACAACTGACAGAAGACCACCACTACTCAGCTCTGGCTCTCGTGGAACTCACTATGTAGTCGAGGCTGGCCTGACCTGGATCTCACAGAGATACACTTGCCTCTGCTCCCAGGTGCTAGGACTAAAGAAGTGTGCACCATCATGCCCTGCTTTATAACTATTTTAACAAATATAGCTGTGTTGCTGCTGCAGCTTCTTCTTCTTCCTTTTCCTCTTCCTCTTCTTCTTCTTCTCCTTCTCTTCCTCCTCTTCCTCCTCTGCCTTCTCTTCCTCCTCTTCTTCTTTCTTCTCTTTCTCCTCCTTTTCCTCCTCCTCCTCTTCCTCCTCTTCCTCTTCCTCCTCTTCTTCTTCTCCCCCATGAATACAAGACAACTTTTTAAATGAACACCAAGGGAGAATTTGTTTTTGGTGGTGTCACTGAAATGAAGTCACATTCTATAACCTCAAGAAGCTAAGTTCCACCATCCATCTCTGAGAAGACAATCAAAACAGACAGATTAATAGTAAAAAGCCACCCATTCATTGTGTCATAGTGGCTACTCACATAGAAAATCAATCTCTCTCTCTCTCTCTCTCTCTCTCTCTCTCTCTCTCTCTCTCTCTCTCAATTTATGTGTGTGTGTGTTTCTTTTCTTTCTTTTTTTGGTTTTTCGAGACAGGGTTTCTCTGTATAGCCCTGGCTGTCCTGGAACTCACTCTGTAGACCAGGCTGGTGTCGAACTCAGAAATCCACCTGTCTCTGCCTCCCAAGTGCTGGGATTAAAGGCGTACACCATCACTGCCAGGCCTTCTGGATTTTTGAAGTACAGATTGTGACTCCAAGTTTGGTCTCATTGTTTTGGTGCTCATGATAAGATCTCACATAACCCAAGTAGGCCACTCACTGTATGAACAAAGATGACCTTGAACTTCCAGTCTTCCTACCTGCTCCTCCAAAGTGCTAGGGTTATAGGCCTCTGACATTGTACTGGCTCTAGGAATCTTGTAAATTATAAAGCATTAAATTGTGGATTCCTGAAGTTACAGAGCAAGCCAACCCACAAGAAAATGAATCACTTATGAGAGCAAGTCATTATAGTTTATCAATAACCCATTAATGAAAATCAACAAATCTTCACAATTATCATACAAGTACACTTAGTTTATAATGAAGGCTTTGAATTGTATTTTAACCTTTACTTAATTATTCCCACAATATGAAGAGAGATGACATTACTGGACATAGTAGATCATGTCTGAAATCACACTAGTTAGCAGGTTTAAGCAGAAGGATCACCAGAGCTCCAGAATCATTCACAGTAGCTTAGCTATGAGACTAAGCTAGGTGTCCAATAAGGAATAAGTAAGGACAATGTGGGTTATATTATACAAGAGAATTAAAATAAATGTAATTATTTCCGTGTGTGTGTGTGTGTGTGTGTGTGTGTGTGTGGTGTGTGTGGTGTGTGTGGTGTGTGTGTGTGTGTGTGTGTGGTGTGTGTGTGTGTACATGCATGCACCATGGACAAATATGCCTTAGAGGTCAGAGGATAGCTTGAGAAAACTGGTTCTCTCCTTCCACCATGTGGGTCTTAGAGATAAACCAAGAAATCTCACTAGTTTGGATTTAAGTCTTACTTCAGTCTGGTGTTCCTCGATTTCTGCACTTTGTGCCTCTGCCAGATCTACATGCTCAGTTACTGTTTTGGTAGAGCTATTTGAAGCATCTCTTAAATAGATCAAAGGAATGGCCAATGTGAAGGACAATGGCTATAACCCCTGGAGAAGCATAGGTAAGCGAGATAGGAGCTTGGAAGTAGGTAGCTCTTGTCTTGGGAAGAGAGAGGCACAAGCGCCAACTCCCAGAAACCATATACACACACACAAAGTATTTCTACTTACCTAGGCCAAGCCCTCATCTGAATCCTTCGCACATTATCTCTCTTAGTCAATTCTTATGACAACTGCTTTTGGTTGGCATTCTATAAAAGTGTTCAAAGGGTTGAGGAGATAGCTCTGCAATTAAGAGCACTTTCTTTTCTGGCAGACAGCCTGGATTTGGTTCACACCACCCATCTGGTGGCTCATAACTATCTGTAACTCCAATTTCAGGGGATCGGATACTTTCTTCTGACCTACGTGGACACTAGACATGTATGTGATGCAGTGCATACATTCAGGCAAAACACACACACACACACACACACACACATAATAAGTTCAGAAACAATCAAAGCCATGGCCAATTTTCATCCAGTGTATCAAGGCCATCTGGGTCCAAAACAGAACACGACAAATATATACACACCGGCACCAGTCATACAACAATGAGTCCCTGTGGATATGTGCATAATATTTTTGCCACATTTTTACTTTGAGTAGACCATGCATTCTCATGATTCAAGTTCTACTGGAGAAGTGGAGCCGTAAGGATCCAGAGTCAACGCTGACCTTGGCTGTATAGCAAGTTCCAGATTAGGCTGTTCTGCAATAGAACACTGGCAAGAAAACTAAAACCAAGGGCTAGTCTTGGCGGCACACACCTTTAAGCACTTGGGAGGCAGAGGTAGATAGACTGAATTCAAGGCCAGCCTGGTCTACATATTGAGTTCCAAGACAGCCAGGACTACAGTGAGACCTCTCAAAACAAAACAAAACAAAAAACCCAAGAACAACAACAACAAAACACAACCCTTAAACCAAAACAAAATCAAAACCTGTTCTACTCTTTTCTGCCTGTTGGTTTGGCCTCAGATTCAAAAATAGGCCTGTTGTAATGGCTTTGTAATGTATGAATTATCATTCCAGAGCTGCCTTGTGAATGTACAAATCGTGTTATATATTATTTTGGCCCCTTTTCCCCCTCAAAAAAGTAATATATTACATTCATTTTTCTGAACCTTGTTTGTTTATTCTGTTGGTGATTTCTTTATACATTTATTGAGACTGCTCTTACATAGTCCCAACTAACTTGATACTTGATATTGGTATGTAGCCCAGGCAAGGCTAGAACTGATGGCAATCTTCCTATCTCAGCCTTTCCGATAGAGAGTTAGGAATTATCAGTGCATGTTACCATTCCAGGCTTATAGAGGTATCCTGAAGATGTTTGTTTTGTTTTGGTTTTTAATTTATATATTTATTATTTCTAAGTGCATGCATTCGTGCATACTTGTGTGCATGTGCTCACCTGGAAAGATCAGAGGATGGCTTTGTGGAATTGGGTTTTTCCTTCTACCAGGTGGGTCTCAGGGGTTGAATTCAGGTTTTTAGGTTTAGAGGGTCTTTCCCCACTGAGCTATCATACCAGCCCACTGATCTGAGTTTTGAAAGAAAGTCCTGCTCTACATCACAAGCTGACTTTGAACCATGTTTCCCAGCCTATCCTATTCAGTGTCACCTTGCTTCAGGCTTCCAAGTTATGAGAACTTCATCCTGCAGTTCTTAGATACCCCCTTTCCCCTCCCTTATAGCGTATTGCTTTTTCTTGGTGGTATAGTGTTCCATCTAATGGATAAACTAGCATTTTGTTTACCAGTTTCTGCTTTAAAACCTTTGGATTAGTTCCAGGTTCTTGATTTTTTCAAACACGGCTGTGATGAATCACCTCGTTCATAGACCAATTAGCACGTGTGCAAATACATTTGAGGAACAAATTCCTAGCAGGGTATTGTTGGGTCAAAGGGTCTGTGCATTTGTAATTTTGGCAGATATTGCCAAACTGCCCTCTACAGGAATGAAATCAATTTACTTCCATCAGCATTAGGTAAGAGCACCTGTTTCCCACAGCTTCTCAGCAGTGTTAATAAACTTCTGGTTACTTGTCAATCTGAAGGATAAAAAAAAAAACGGCACTACCACATTTTTCTCATTATAAGGGAGGTTGAGCATTCTGCCTTCGGTTTAAGAGGTTTTGTTTTCTTTTACCTGAATGCACAGCCTTAGTCTGTTTTCCTCTCATCTATCTATCTATCTATCTATCTATCTACCTATCATCATCATCATCATCGAGACAGGGTCTCACCATGTAGCCCTGGCTGTCCTGGAACTCACTCACTATGTAGACTAGGCTGGTCTTGAACTCACAGAGAACCACCTGCCTCTACCTCCCTTATGCTGGGTGCCACTCTGCTCAGTTTTTTTTTTAATTCTGCATATGCGGGTCTCTGTATGGGTATGTACACTTGAGTTCTGTCCCCAAGGAGGCCAGAGGCTTCAAATGCTCATAGAGCTGGGGTCACAGGGAGTTGCAAACCTTCCAGTATTAGTACTTGGGCTCAAACTTGTCCTCCACAAGAGTGGCAAGCACTCCTAACTACTGAGAGCCTGATAGAAACACAGAACTGGCTTTGGACTTTTTGCTGACTCTTGCTTCTGCCTCTGAAGTCCTGAGATCCCAGGTATGCATCACCATATCTGGCTCCTTGTCTGATACAGCTGGACTCAGGCTGGACTTGAACTTCTCTTCTGTTTGTTTTTGGTTTAGTGTGTGTTTTTTTGCAGGCAACCCTAGAGGACAGAGGTTGACATCAGGCTCATTTCTTTATTGTTCTCCACCATGTGTGTCTGTGTGTGTCTGTGTGTCTGTCTGGTTCTCCACATTATTTCTTTGAATGCTCTTTTACTGACCCTGAAACAGTGTTGGCATATACACTTCCAACTTTTGGAGATAGGTCTCAATATGTACTACTGGCTGGCTTAGAACACTGTGTAGGTGAGGCTGGCCCGAGATCTGCCTGGCCTTACCTCCTGAGTGTTAGGACCAAAGGCATACACCATCATGCACAGCACTGACTTTTTCTTGTTCATGTGGGTGCTGGTATTAGAACTCAAAGCTTCATGGTTGTTGACAAGCACTTTATCAATGGAGTCCTCTCCCCAGCCCTGATCTGATTCTCCTGCCTCTATCTCTCAAGTGCTAGGATGGCTGTGTATGGCACAGTGCATACATATGTGTATATATATATATATATCTATATATTGCTACTCACAACAGTTACCTAGCAACAATATTCCAACTCACTTCTGAAATTTTAACTCCACAGTTGATCCACTCCTTGATGATCCCCCAGAGTCACTTGGGATGCATGCCAGGTTCTCCAAGGTATCTCCCAAACAGCTCTCAGCTATGATCTCTGGCTGACTGACTTTCCACCCACCCACATTTCTAGACCTACAGCCAACCCAGGGCTTTGGCACTTGCTGTGCCTCCTTCTGAGGTTCCTCTTCTGCCTCACTCTGATCTGTACTCAGATGCTACCTCCTCAGGGACTCCTGTTAGCATTCTGTCTAAACTCCACCTCCACAGTTATCTGGCAACACCCAGGTATGCTCCTCCCCACAGTTACCTAGCAACAGCCAGGTAGGCGTGCCCACTATAAAAAGGGGCTGCTTGCCTCCTTCTCTCTTACTCTCTTACTCTCTTACTCTCTTACTCTCTTGCCCTCTTGCCCTCTTGCCTCTAGCTTCTCTCTGTCCCCTCACCCTTCCCCCCCTTCCCTTCCCCCCCTTCCCTTCCCCCTCTCTCCACGTGGTCATGGCCGGCCTCCACTCCTCTACTCCTCTACCTCTCTGCTCCCCCCCATCTTCTCTCCCCACCTTTGCCCTCCACCCTAAATAACCCCCCCCCCCAACTGTCTGGTCTGCTGTTATCTGTTCTAGCTGTGCGCCTCTAACAGCTCCTCTGTCTTCTCTTCTTGTTTCACGGTTTTCTTAGGGTTTACTTCTCCCCTCCTTGACTTATCTGTCTTGTTTACTGTTAGAGCTCTAGACCCTAGAACACATAACCGGATGGTGAGTATAGGAGGGTGCTGCCTACTCCTATAGAAGGCCCCACCAGCAGCCATATTCAACTTCCTGCTGTTTCAAGGGAACACTAAGGATTGACTCTAGGGTCTCATGCCTGCTGGGCAAGTACTGTGCCACTGAGGTACTGGCCAGCCAGCCCTCTCTCATTCCTAAAGAGCCATTTAAAGATTTATTTATTTATTTTATATAAGTACACTGTTGCTGTCTTCAGACGCACCAGAAGAGGGCATTGTATCCCATTACAGATGGTTGTGAGCCACCATGTGGTTGCTGGGAATTGAACTCAGGACCTTTGGAAGAGCAGTCAGTGCTCTTAACCGCTGAGTCATCTCTCCAGCCCAAGAGTCATTTAAATATCAGTGCCGGTTTCTGCCAGGCTGGCTTAGCGTGGCCTCACCTCCTGTTCATTCCTTCTACCCTAGTTATGTTCAGCCCACCAGAGTGTCTTTTTTTTTTTTTTTTTTTTTTGGCTTTTTGAGACAGGGTTTCTCTATGTAGCCCTGGCTGTCTTGGAACTCACTCTGTAGACCAGGCTGGCCTCAAACTCAGAAATCCACCTGCCTCTGCCTCCCAAGTGCTGGGATTAAAGGCGTGCGCCACCACCGCCCGGCGGTTGTTCTTGTTATACTTTCCAAGAAAGACTTTCTCTGTGTAGCCCTGGCTATCTTGCAACTCACTCTGTAGACCAGGCTGGCCTCAGACTCAAGAGAACTGCTTGTCTCTGCCTTCCTAGTGCTGGGATTAAAGACCCACCAGAGTGTCTTAATTGTTTTCTTTCCTGCTTTTTCCACTCTACAGCAGTGTCTTTTACAGTTCTAATTAAAGGCCACAGCCACTATTCCCTTGGGATTAAGAAACTGCTTAATAATGTTTGGGGAAGGAATGAATGAACAAATAGAATTTCATTTTTTTTTAAATAAAGGATTATTGCATGGGAATTTATAGTTATTACTTTAGAATCTCTCCCTCCCTCGGCAGTGCTGGGCTTGGACTCATGGCCCCTGTTCATGCTAAGCAAATGCTAAACCACCAAGCTATATCCTTAATCCTTAACATATTTCTAAACAAAACATTAGCCTAATATGGACAGCAATGTGCACTTGTAATCCTAGCACTTAAGGAATCAAGACAGGAGGTTGTTACAGCTTCGAGGTCGTGCTAGGCTACACAGCCAGTTCTAGAGTGAGACTATCTATAGAGGAAGGGGGAAAGGGGACATAGCAAACAAGTATAAATCCTAAGTTCCATCTCAAAAACATACACACAAACTTTTTTTATCCTGAGTCCAGAGATATCAGTAGTCAACTTGGATCAAGTTTTATGCACCTAACAAACCGGAAACACAAAGGCCCTCATCAGGCGTCCTGGCCTCTGCCTCTGTCTGTGTGCTCGGGTTAAAGGTGTGCACAGCCACGCAGACTGGGGCCCCGTGAAGGCCACGTGCTCAGTCGCTGACCCACATCTCAACCTTCAGTCACCTTTTTAAATATAACATTTGCGTGTAAATAAATAAATAAATAAAATAAATAAATGAAGAAAGCCAGGCAGTGGTGGTGCACACCTTTAATCCCAGCACTTGGGAGGCAGAGGCAGGCGGATTTCTGAGTTCGAGGCCAGCCTGGTCTACAGAGTGAGTTCCAGGACAGCCAGGGCTACACAGAGAAACCCTGTCTCGAAAAACCAAAAAAAACCAAAAAACAAAAAAAAAAACATTTGTGTGTGTGTGTTTATCTGTCTGTCTGTCCCAGGTCCTCTGCAAGAACAGCAAGTGCTCTTAGCCCTGAACTCTCTCTCCAGCCTTCTTCCCTGTTCTTCCTTATGGCCTCCTGCTTCAATCCCCTTCCCTCAGCCTTCCAAGGGCTAGAACTCCAGGTGGATGGCACTGCAGCTGGAGGCACATATGCATTCTTCAGGCAATCTGATCCAGGTACTCCGTAAAGCATTCTGATTGCTCTCCCCCCATTTTCTCTTCTTTCCCTCTTTCTTTCTCTTCCCTCGAGCCCTAGTCACCACCAGCCCCTTTCCCAAAATCATGACTTAGGTTTTGTTCGGACCTATTTAATTTAACTTAGAGCCATTTAATCACTGCTGTGCACACAGCTGCAGGCAATGACTTCCAGAATCTGTATGTAGTTCAAGTAGTTCGGCACAGAGGTGCGGGGCCTGAATCCCCCTCCACCCACACCTGACTGTCGATGGGGCTGTTCTTGTGCAGAGCTGGTGAAGGCGCCTAGTTCTGTAAGCTGTGACCAGACGGGTTGTGTCTCACCCAGGGGACGGCATTTTGTAGTCCCTCCCCTACCCCTTCCTTTACATAGCTTCTCCTTTATCTTCTGTGCTGAAATGTTCCCTGAGTCTTTGTTACTATTGTTTGTTTTGGTTTTTGAGACTCAATTTTCCCAGAGTTCTGGCCATCCTGCCCATGGGTGACCTTGAACTCATGATCTTCTAACTCCCAAGTGCTGGGGTTATAGGTGTGTGCCAGCACCCAGAAAGAAAACCTTTTTTATTGTTGTTTTTGAGACAGGGTTTCTCTGTGTGTAGCTCTGGCTGTCCTGGAACTTGCTTTGTAGGCTAGCCTCAAACTCACAGAGATTTGCCTGTCTCTCCTGCCTGAGTGCTGGGATTAAGGGCATGTGCCACTACTGCCCACAAAGAGATATCTTTAAACATGTTCTTGGTTTTTAATGGAAATGGTATATTCACTGGAAATGAACAGAGATATTTGTATTTTATAAATATATTTATGTATACACTGTGAGAGAGGATATAGATATAACAACGTGTTAACAACAGGACTGTGTGAACAGGACTCATATGACAGGGTTCATAGAGTACACTTGCAACTGTACCACAACTGTACACTTGTGATCCTGCTCCATTTTCCTTCAAAGCCACGACCCTTTCCCTTCACATGTTCCTTCTCTAGCCTGTGCTCTTGGCTCAGCAGTTTGACTGACTTCGGGTGCCCTCACCGCTCTGTGGCTCTGTGGTGCCACTGGCGAAAGGCCTGGCACTATGAGGCACTGTTTCCCAGGATCCACACTTGTAACTTTCAGAACATCACAAACCCTCGAGCTTCTGCCTCCAGGAATGACTTCACTCCAACATCAGTGGAAGCAGAAATCTTAAAAAGAAACTCCCCCAACTTCCTGCTTGTAAAATAACACCCTTCCTTTCACCTATTAAAGCTGTTTTCCCCACCTATGCTGAGTACCACACACAACCCCCTTTCTCTTAGGCTTTTCAATGTTAATCATCCTCTCCCTGAATCCTGAATCTTTTTCCTTCTTTCCTTTCTTTCTTTTTTAACATTTTGGGATGAATATGTCCCACAACACATGTGTGGAGGGTCAGAGGGCAAATTTTGAGAGTTCTTTTCCCTCTCTACCTTGTAGGTTCTGAGATCAGACTTAACCAGCCTTTGGGCTGCTTCAAGAGCCTTTACTCCCTGGGTTATCTTGTTGGCTTTTTGTTCTTGTTTTAAGACAGGGTGTCGATGTAGCCCAGACAGACCTGAAACTCTGTACAGAAAGTAGGCTGGCCTGAAACTTTCTTTCATTCTTGTATATTAGGCTGATTTTGAACTCACAGAGATCTGCCTGCATCTGCCTCTGGATTCCTGCCTGGCCCCCATTTTGATTTTTTTGAGACACAGTTGTTGTATCTCAGGTTGACCTTGAACTCATTACATACACAAGGCTCACCTTGAATTTCTGATCCTCCTGTATCTAAATCCCAATTGCTAAGAGTACAAGCATGTACTACTACACTTGGCTTTGGATTTTGGTTTTTGAAACGGTCTTGCTATGAAGTCCTGGCTTGTCTCAGCTTTCCTTCTCATAGTCTGAGTTGAAATGCCCAACTGTTAGGTTTTGGTTTTTGAGATAAGCATCCGGTAGTCCTCCTAGCTATGAACTTTTGATCTTCCTGCCTCTTTTGTTTCTTTGTTTTTTGAGACACTTTCTCTGTGTGGCCCTGACTGTCCTGGAATTTGCTTTGTAGACCAGGCTGACCTCAAACTCAGAGATCCACCTGCCTCTGCCTCCAAAGTGCTGAAAATAAATGAAGGTGCTTACCACTGACTGCGACCTGCCTGCCTCTTTCTCTTGGAGGTTAGGGGCACTGGGACAGCTTGGCACCTGGGACTGCTCATTTGCATTCTCTGTTTACTAGTGAGGTGTGTCTTCCCATGTTGATCAGCCATTCAAGATTTTTGTCTCATGAACTTTTTCTTCAAATATTTTGCTTTAGTTTGTTCTATTCTTTGAACTAAGCATTTTTGTGAGAGCTAGGCATTGAGCCAAAAGATTTCAACTAGATTATCTCCTAATCCTCACAATGTACTGCTTTGTGTACTTTTTTGAGAAAGTGATTTGTCTATATTAGTAAATTTTAGCTCCTGTATAAAGTGCTCTGTATGTATGAATATGTATATTATGTATATGGGTGATGTATATATAAATGTATGTGTATATATTTAAATATTTGATATTGGAGATGAACTGAAATCAGGGTTTTACACATACTAGAGAGATACTCTACCTCTGAAATATGCTTCCAGGCCCCTGTTTATTTATTTAAAGAAAAATATACTTGTATGCTGATTAGTTTTTATTGTCAACTTGACACAACCTCAGGCTATCTGGGAAGAGGGAAGCTCAGCTTCAGAATTACCTGGTCCAGACTGGCCTGTGGCCTTGTCTGTGAGACATAGTCTTAACTGAGGGTCGATGTGGGAGGACCCAGACCAGTATAGGCAATATCTCCTGTATTACTCAGGGTTCTCTAGAGTTACAGAACTCATGGAATGCCTCTCTATATTAAGGGAATTTATTGTGATGATTTATAGTCTGTGGTCCAACTAACCCAACAATGGGCAGCTGTAAGTGGGAAGTCCAAGAGTCTGGTAGTTGCTCAGTCCCATGAGGCTGGTTGTTTAAACTGGTCTTCTGTTTCAGCTGGTCTTCTGTAGAAGTAGGTTCCAAGAGATGTGCTGGCAAGTAAGTGCAAGCAGGGAAAGGAGAGCCTTCCTTCTTCCAGTGTCCTTGTGTAGGCCTCCAGCAGAAGGTGTGGTCCAGATTAAGGTGTGTACCACAACGATTGGATCTGGGAGTTGCTTTGTCCCAAAATGACCTTGAACTCAGAGGTCTCCTTGCCTCAGTTTCCTGGAATTAAAGGCGTGTACTACCTTGCCTGGGCCTAAACTTTTCATGGCCACTATGCCTCAAGATCTCCAGGTCAGAAACTTGTGTCTTCCAGCCTCAAAATCTGGATCACCGATGTTGCCTCCAATTCTGGATTATAGTTCATTCCAGATATAGTCAAGCTGATGACTGGGAATAACCATCACACCTCCCCTGGGCAGGTGAGCCATTAGCAGGTAAACAATGTTCCTCCCTAGTTTCTCCCCAGATTCCTGCCCTGAGTTCCTGCTCTGATGACCTCAATTCTGGGAAGTAATAGATGAAATAAACTCCATTCTCCCCAAGTTCCTTTTAGTCATGGTTTGATAAAACATAAAAGAACAACTTTTTAATTAAAAAAAAATTTTTTTTGAGACAGGTTCTCTGTATAACCCTGGCTATCTTAGAACTCACTCTGTAGACCAGGCTGGCCACAAACTCAGAAATCCGCCTGCCTCTGCCTCCCAAGTGCTGGGACTAAAGGTGTGTGTCGTCACTGCCCGGTTTAAAAAATTTTCAAGACAAGGGTTTCTCTTCATAGCCCTGGCTATCCTGGAATTCATTCTGTAGACCAGGCTGGCCTTAAACACAGAGATTTGTCCTCTCCTGCCTTTCAGGCACTGAGCTCAAAGGTGTATGCCTCCACACCTGGCAACAGTGGGTGTGGCAGTAGCAGAAGAATATTGGGCCTAAGACAAGTTTACTTTGGTTCCCAGTGCCACCAGCAAACGTGTGTATTTACGCCCCGCACATTGGTTGTATTACCTTCAGTCTGGTTGTATTTCACAAATGAAATTTGAAAGCAGCATTAATTGATTTAATTTAATTTAGTTTATTAATTAAAAAATTAGTTGTTTTTCATTAAAAATAGCATCCATTTCCAAAGGGAGTTGTAAGCCATAATGGCAGATATAATAGCTTATCGCCTTGTTAGTTTAGGTATAGAACACAAAGCAGCAGCAACTGAGCACTTGTTAAAATGAAAAATTTTAGCCAGGCTTTGTGGCTCAGACCTTTAATCCCAGCACTCAGGCTGCAGAAGCAGGTGAGTCTCTTGAGTTTGGTTTAAGTCCAGCTTGGGTGACATAGGGAGACTGTGTCTCACTCCACCATCCCACTCTCCTCACAAAAAGACAGAATTTTAAGATGCTTATCCAGGCTTTGGTGACACTTGTCTATAATCCCCATACTCGGGAAGCAAGAGCAGGAGTATTGTTGCAATTTCAGGTCAGCTAGGGACTGCATAGTGAGGTCATATCTCAGGTAGAGACAAAGAAGAAGGAAGAAAAGAAAGGATGGTGGGAGAAAGAACATCTTGTATTCTATTATGATTTGCTTCCTTATTAATATGTTTAAGATTTTGTGTGTGTGTGTGTGTGTGCATGAGTGCAGGTGCCTTCAGAGGCCAGAGGCATAGGATCCCATGGGACTGGAGTTACAGGGAGTCATGACCCATCTGATGTGGGTGATGGGATCCAAACTCAGGTCTTCTGCAAGAGCAATGTGTGCTCTTTTCTGCTAGGCCATGTCTGAAACATGCATTCGGCATTTTAAATGATCCCCAGGTGACTCACGGGCATTTGAAACTTGAGAAGTGCTGGTTACTCAGTGATGATCGACATGGTGTGTCTGAACACTGGCAAGGCCTGAGGCAGAAAGGCTGGTTTGCTTTGATAGAGCACACAGAGCAAAATGATGGGGGATGGGTTAACGACCCTGAAGGGGCTTCCCTAGGTCAGACCGAGCTCAGCGCAAATGAATTCCCTCCATCCACCAGGAGGAGTCTGTTCTAATAGCTCCAGGAAAACAAACCAGAATAGATAATTCAGTCTGGAATATAACTAAGTGTGATCCAATTTATCTTAATTAATTTCTTTCCAGAGTGATCCATACAGTTGATCCAACTTTTTACTTTCTTCTGAGCGTGTGACATGTCGACAGCCATGCACTAACTAAAGGAGATCAACTAGTAGCTTCTGAGTACTTGGGACCAGAACTGTGGGTTCACACCTCCCCTTTCCGATGAGATGAGACTAACTTCATAATAAAATCAGGTGACAGGTCATGCATGGTCATTGGCAGAACAGCAGCCCCAGACCGAGGCACTTCCTGTCAAATGAGGTGCTGAGTTAGAGAAATCCCAACTCTTGTCTTAGGCAAGGTAAAATGCACTAATGCTTTTCAGATGGAGATAAGCAACAATCCAGACAACGCAGAACACTCTTTCTTTTCCTTGTGTATGTGTGTGGTGTAAACACTTATGTGCATTTGCGTCTGTCTCTGTGTGTGCACAGGTAAGCCTATGCCTGTGAAGGCCCAAGGTGGCTATGCCTGCCTCAGTCACTTTCTACCTCATTCCTTGAGTCAGGGTCTCTCAAGAGAACACAAAGCTCCTAACCAGCTTTTTTGGGGTGTTCCCTATTTCTGCCTTCAGTGCTGGAATTACAGGGGTGCTTCAGTGCCACAGGCGTTTGTATGTGTCCTGGGATCCAAACTAATTCTCCTGTGTATATGAGTAGCACTTTAATGGAGTTATCTCTCCAGTCCTGTATTGTAACTGTTTTGTTTTGTGTGTGTGTGGGGGGGGGGGGATGAAATTTCATTATGGAGCCTTCCCTGGCTTGCCTGGAACTTGCTTTGTAGATCAGGCTGGCCTGGGACTCACTGCTTACCCCTCCCAAATGCCAGGATTATAGGCTTGTATACTAAACCGAGCAACAGCACATTTCTAGCTGGTGACCTACACCTGTAACCCTAGCACTTGGGAGACACAGGTGGATGAGAAGTTCAAGGCCATCCTTAACTATACAGAAGGTTTGACCCTAGCCTCAGCTACGTGAGACCCTGTTTTAAAAAACTAAAACAGGGGGCTGGAAAGATGGCTCAGCAGTTAAGAGCACTGACTGTTCTTCTAGAGGTCCTGAGTTCAATTCCCAGCAACCACATGGTAGCTCACAACCATCTGTAATGGGATCTGATGCCCTCTTCTGGTGTGTCTGAAGACAGCTACAGTGTACTCATATGCATAAAATAAATAGCTTAAAAAATTTTTTAAAAAACAAAACCTAAAACACGGCACCTCAACAACAGCAACAACAAAAAAGACCAATCTTTCTTTTTTTGAATGATCTCTCTCTCTCTCTCTCTCTCTCTCTCTCTCTCTCTC
>NW_021604569.1:7025794-7046319 GCF_004785775.1 Grammomys surdaster
TCTCTCTCTCTCTCTCTCTCTCTCTCTCTCTCTCTCTCTCTCTCTCTCTCTCTCTCTCTCTCTCTCTAAGAACAGCTTTCTCAATGAAAAGATTTGATGACATCACTGATAAATTTGATCCTGTAGAAACTGTCGAGCAACAGTGGGAGTGTGGCAGTACACTGTCTGGAATCTCAGTGCTTGGGAAGAAGTCAAGGAATCGGGAATCGGGGAAACTCGGAGTCATCCTCAGCTACCAGCCCAGCCTGGGCTATGTGAGATTCTAAGTAAAAAAATAAAAATAAAAATAAAATAATAATAATAAATAAAAATAAAAGAAAAGGAAAGGAAAAAAGAAAAAATACTAAATAAAAACAAAGAGACTGAGGTGCTGCCATCATCAGCGAACCCATCTCGCGACAGTGCAGTTAGAAAGTGGGGACTGGAGAAGCGCCTGGTCCCGGAGCCGCGTCTCTTACCATAGCCACATTTAGAATTCACAGAAAATATTTGAAAGACTCTGCGAGGTAATTTCTAATCCCAGTGCCGCACTGTTTTGAGCCAATCCATCCTTGAGGCAACCGCCCCTCCCAGGAGCAGAGGTGGAGGGGCGCTATTGTTCTAGGCTTCCTTTCTTTGTCCACTCCCGCCACTGGCTAGTCACTCAGCCTTCTCTATCTGCTCTGTGCAATCTAAACAGGGCCTGGGTTTTCCCTGCTCAGCCTGTTAGTTCACAACGCACACTGTTGCACCCCTATTTTTAAAACTTCCTTTTCTCCAAAAAGAGCATTTCTGTAGTCCCCAAGGACTTCTCCGTCTAAGAATAAAAACTGGCATTCAAGCAGAGCAAAGGGATCTACTTATTGGGGCTTGTTTTGAGACAGGGTCTCATCCCGTAGCTGAGGCTAGCCTGGAATTGGGGAGCCTTCTGCCTTCACCTACAGAGAGTACTGGGTTTACAGGTATGTGTCACCAAGCCTAACCACAATACATTTGTATCTAAGTCGTTGGGATACTAAAATAAAGCAAGTAGTCATAGTAATGTATTACTTCAAAATTTAAAATCAAACCCAGCAATATCAGATGTTCATATGAAGTTTGGACACCCCCACCCCCTGTGGAAGCTTTCTGAAGGCAAGGAGCACTGGTGTCATGTGACATAGCCCACTCTGCTACATTCTAAGGATTTTGATCAATGCATAGTTGTAATCCAAGGCCTCACAGTCAGCCCTCAGTAAGCACAAAGTAACTACACACAACTAAGAGCTAAAATTGTATTATTATTTACATTAGGAGAGCATCAGGGCTAATCCCAAGCTGTCTCAGCCACTTTCATGGGGAAGTGAATACAAATTCATATAGAAAAGACTTCTCACATGTAGAAGTAGATAGTTTTCTGAGCATGCAGTTAGACAACATTCGTCTTCATTTAACATACTGTTGTTGTTGTTGTGTGTGTGTGTGTTTAAGGGGATAGACTGGGTGTAGTGACAGACACCTTTAACCTCAGCATTTGGGAGGCTGAGGCAGGTGAATTTCTATGAGTCTAAAGTAAGTTTGGTCTACATAGCAAGTTCCAGGCCAGCCAGAGTTACTTGGTGAGATCCTGTCTCAGAAGACCAGAGTTTTGCTCCCAGTGTTCACATCAGGTGACTCATGGTTGCCAGTAACTCCACCTCCAGGGGATATGACTTCTGGCCTCCAGGAGCACATGCATATATGTGCATACACACACACTTACACATAGGCCAAGTGTTACATTTTTAAACAGTCCTGATCAGTAAGTTACATGATATTGAAGAAAAGTGCTACAACGTAAGCATCCAAACGAAGGTTAAAAAATAAAAAGAGTTAAGTTGGGAGTTGAGGGCAGAGCACTGGCTCTGCAGTTAGGACTGCTTGCTTCACAACCATGAGGACAGGGGTTCAGATCCCAGCAACCATATAAAAGGCTATGTATTCAGTACATACCTATAAACCCAGGTGTGAGTGGAGCCAGTGCTTGAAGACCTCTGAGGGTTGCTGACTTCCAGCCTAGCCCAGAAAACATGAGCTATAGGTTCAGGCAGAAACTCTGCCAAGAGGCTGGAGAGATGGCCCTGTGGTTAAGAGCACTGGCTACTCTCCAAAAGGACTTAGGTTTGAAGCTCATCACCCACAAGGTGGCTCACAAACATCCATAACTCCACAACTAGGGAGTCTGATGGCTTTTGCAGTCGTCAGGCACAGAAACAGTAAACAGATAAACATAAAGAAAAAACATTTCATATGCATAAAAATAGAATAATAATTTAAAAAAATGAATAAGCCGAGAATGATAGACAGTATACCTGATGCCTTCAGGTGTCTGCACCTGTACACACATGTGCACATACACTTACACAAACACATATGCACACAGATAAATAAAGAAAGAAAAGAAGGTTTGAAGTGGAAATTTCTGGTCTCTTTGGAAACTGGCAAGATTCTCCAAAGCTATTCACTAGCTATAGATGGGATAAACGACTGTCTAGGGCGCAGACCCTGACCACTGCGGCAGAGAGAGCCAACCTCCAGGACCGGAGAGCCCCCATCGAGGCCTGCAGGGAGCCCTAGGGAGCCCCAGACTGCGGCTGCTGTATCCTCATCGGCTCTGCGCTGGGTTTTTGTGCTGTATCTGCTTTTTTAAAAAAAGATTTGCCGGGCAGTGGTGGCACACGCCTTTGATTCCAGAACTTGGGAGGCAGAGGTAGGCGGATTTCTGAGTTCGAGGCCAGCCTGGTCTACAGAGTGAGTTCCAGGACAGCCCGGGCTGTAAAGAGAAACCCTGTCTCGAAAAAACAAACAAACAAACAAACAAAGATTTATTTTATGTTTACTTCTCTGTATGTGTGTGTGTAACTGTGTGCCATGTGTGTGGGTGCCGGAAGAGACCAGAAAGAACATGAAATCCCCTGAAGCTGGATGTGGGTGCTGGGGATTGAACTCGAGTCCTCTACAAAATCAACATGAGCTCTTAACGGCTCAACCTTCTATCTCTCTAGCTGTTTGTTTGCTTGCTTCCTGTCAGTAACCCCACTAAAAACTCAGTTTCCTCAAGCTGGACTTTGGCGATTATTACTTTGGTTTGTTGTAGGCTTCCTTTCTGGGTTGGGTTGTGTTTCCCTGAGAAAATTCTCCCACATATCAAGGAGGATCACTGAACGTTCAAGGTCAACCTGGTCACTGTGAGCTCAGGCACACAGGCTACACAGTGAGACTCTGTCTCAAACTAACAAAGTAAAGGTTATTCTAAGTCATCTTGAAGAACGATTCTGCTGAGTTGCCTGCTTCCTTGTATGTTTTTCCTGATTCCTTTACTGATGAATGAGAAGCCACTGTCCTTCTGATGTACAAATTATTTTCCTGCCTAAGAAAAGTTTATAGACTTGGTTGCTTTTGTTTGTTTTTGTTTTGTTGTTTTGAGACAGAATTTCTCTGACTAGCCCTGGCTGTCCTGAAACTCACTCTGTAGACCAAGCTGGCCTCAAGCTCAGAGATCTGCCTGCCTCTGCCTCCGGATATCTTGGATGAAAGGTTGTGTTGCTGCCACCACCACCCAGCACATTTCATTTTATAAAAACTCTGAGATGGGCCTGGTGTCACTAGCCTGTATGTAATCCTAGCTACTCAGGAGAGTTAGGTAGGGGATCATGAGTTCAAAGTCAACCTAGCTAGAGTAAGAAGCAGATCTGACTGCACTGAGATACTCTATCTCAAACATGCACACAAAAAAAGGAGCGAAAGGAAGGAAGGAAACAAAACTTTTAAAAAAAAAGATTAAGTAATTAATTAATTAATTTATATGAGTACACTGGAGCTATCTTCAGACACACCAGAAGAGAGCATCAGATCCCATTACAGATGGTTGTGAGCCACCATGTGGTTGCTGGGAATTGAACTCAGGACCTCTCAAGAGCAGTCAGTGCTCTTAACCACTTAGCCATCTCTCCAGCCCAGAAACAAAACTTTTAGAGATTCTTGCTTTGGTTTTTGTGGGTTTTCTTTCTCTTTTCAAGATTTACTTCATTTTATTATTTTATTTAATTTTGTATATATGAGTGTTCTACCTGAATGCATGTCTCTGTACCATGTACTCCTGATGATGCCCCGGAAGTGGAGTTACAGATGGTTGTGAGACACCAGTGGGCACTGGGAATTGAACTCAGGTCTGCTGCAACAGCAACAAGTGTTCTTTCCTGCTTAGCCATCTCTCCAGCTCTTTGTGAATTTTCCTAAAAAGTATTTGTCCTTGCATTCATGAATGCTTCCTAACTGATGCAAAAGCCCAAGGTAGGTATCAGGTGTCCTCTATCACTCCGCCTATTCTTTTTGAGGCAGGGTGTGTTCCTGAACCCAGACTTATGTTGTCTGTGCTAGGCTAGGAGCTGGCAAGGACCATTGATTCTCCTATCTCTGCCCTTACTTGGAGCTGGGGTTATAGGCACACATATGTAGGACAGCTGGCCTGTTGCATGAGTGGGTACTGGAATACAAACTTTGTTCCTCAGGATCATACAGCTCAAGTGCTCTTAACCACTGAGCTGAGCTGTCTCTCCAACGTGTGTGTGTGTGTCTGTGTGTGTGTTTGAGTCAGGGTCTTACTATGTAGTCTCTGTGACCTAGAAGTCACTATGTAGCCTAGGCTGACCTCAAATTTGTAGCAATCCTCCTGCCTCTGTGTCTTGAGCAGGGACTCTTATCTGTTACAAGCAGGCTATTGATAAGGGGTTAGAATCCTCTGCAGGGAGAGGAGCAACAGGTCCTGCTCCACTCAGGGATCGTATAGTGGATTTGACTGTGAGAGCATCAGCTCCTCAAGAGGGAAGAGACGCCAAAGACAGAGGTTGTGGGATTCAGTTACTTCTTTAATGATAATGCACAACAAGCAATATATTATCAGAAATGCTAAGGCTATTGCTACAAGATATTGCCACATTTCCTATGTATTGCCTCTAACAATATGCACAATGAACACAAATGATAAGTTGCTAATTACCAAAGAAATAAGCATAGCAATAAATACATCATTCATTCATGGATTATATGACCTGAGTCCTTATGCTGGTTTTGGGTTACAGGTCCGGAGTCTGGGAACTGGGGTCAGGCTGTGGCTTCCAGATAGTTCAATTGATAATTTGACCTCGCAGGGTGCTTGACCACGAAGAAGCTGGAGGCATTGGTCTCTCAGTTAACTCTTTGATGACCAAGTGCTGAGGAGGCTTTGTCCGGAGGATCACATTGGCCAGTCATGGCTACAAGTGTGAATGAAGTGCTCCGATTGGGGTCCTCTTTTTATGATCAATTTGTTGTTACTGCTGACATGAGTGGCAGATAACCACTCGTGTCTGTTATCGCCAGGCTCTGACCTCATCACAGCTGGTTATCACAGTACAACTTTTACTTCTAGACTTGTCTTTACAAGTACCAGACTAGTCTCTACAAGTTTCCTATTACAAAATGGAGTTGGTCCTGTTTAAGGGCCTGCTCCTTACACTCTGTCTTTAACCTCCCCAATGCTGAGATTATAGATAAATACCATGAAGTCCAGTGCAAAAGGTTTTTTAAGGGTTGAATGTTTTATGTTTTCACTTCTGTGGTGGGAAATTTGCTGACATATATGTAAGGAAAACACACTCCAGAGAGAAGGGAAAAGGGTGGGAAAAGACTTAAAACATGTTTTACTTATGTTACATGTACATAAGTAAGTACACTTAAAACATATACATACCCAGACATAGACACATATGCTCACACACATGGGGGGGTGTATTATTAATAAAACATGTTTTATTAATTCTTTCCTTTTTCTTAAGACAGAGTCTCTCTATGGATTTCTAGCTATCCTGGAACTCTCTATGGAGCCCTGGCTGTCCTAGAACTTGCTATGTAGACCAAGATATCCTCAAACTTACAGAGATCCACTTGCCTCTACCTCCTGAATGCTGAGGTTAAAGGCATGAACCACTATGCCCAGCTTATTCATATGTGTGTGTATGTGTGTATATACATGTTTGTGGCTGGGTGGTGGTGGCGGCGGCGGCGCACGCCTTTAATCCCAGCACTTGGGAGGCAGAGGCAGGCTGATTTCTGAGTTTGAGAGTTCGAGGCTAGCCTGGTCTACAGAGTGAGTTCCAGAGAAACCCTGTCTCGAAAAACCAAAACCAAAACAAAACAAAAAAAAAGTGTTTGTTACTGTGTATATGTGTGTGCATGCATGTGGATGTTTACACATGTGTGTGAAAATCAGTCTGCCTTGGGCATGGTTACTGGGGATCAGTTTAGGTCCTGTGCTTGAGTGGCAAGCCCCCTACCAGCTGAGCCTCCCCAGCTCAGCAGACTTTTATCTTTACAGCTTTAATATTGCTCTGTTTTAGATTGTGAACACACAAATAGGGGGGTGTAATATTAAAAACTCAGAGGCTGAGAGATAGTTCAGAGGTTAAGAGTTCTTAATTTTGCTGAGTGGTGGTGGCGCATGCCTTTAATCCCAGCACTTGGGAGGCAGAGGCAGGCGGATTTCTGAGTTCAAGGGCAGCCTGGTCTACAGAGTGAGTTCCAGGACAGCCCGGGATATACAGAGAAACTCTGTCTCAAAACAAAACAAAACCAGAGTTCTTTTTTTTTGTTTTGTTTTGTTTTGTTTTTTTGTTCTTGTTTTTGTTTTTCGAGACAAGGTTTCTCTGTGTAGTCCTGGCTGTCCTGGAACTCACTCTGTAGACCATGCTGGCCTCGAACTCAGTAATCCGCCTGCCTCTGCCTCCCAAGTGCTGGGATTAAAGGCATGCGCCACCACCACCCAGCTTTTTTGGTGTGGTTTTTCGAGACAGGGTTTCTCTGTGTAGCCCTGGCTGTTCTGGAACTCACTTTGTAGACCAGGCTGGCCTCAAAAAAAAGTTTTTAATCTTGCCAAGGACCCAAATTTGATCCCCAACAACTATTTGAGGTAGCACAGCTTCCCATAGCTCCAGCTCCAGGGGATCTGACACCCTTCTCTGGACTCTGAAGCATGTGTACTTACTTATACATACCCAGACATAAACACATATGCTCACACACATGTACACACATAATAAAAATATTAAAAACTCTCTTGGGAGCCAGGTGTGACATATGACCATAATCTTAGCAGTGTGGAGTCTGAGGAAGGTCTGAGGTCAGCCTGGCCTACACAGAGAACTCCTGTCTTAGAAAGCTAGAACAACAAATCTTCCATTGTTCCTGGGGCATAGATTACTGACAGAGCTCTTGTCTCGCTTGCGTTAGCCTTTCGGGTTTAATCCTTCACAAAAATAAAATGAAATAAATAAATCCTTTATAAATAAAGTGTTGGGCAACAGGTGTAGTGGCTCACACCTGTAGTCCCAGCATCTGGAAGGCTGATGTAGGAAGATCACTGTGAGTCTGAGGTATGCCCAGACCACAGAGTAACATGTAGGTCAACCTGGTATACAGAGTAAGACTGTTTTAAAAAAGCAAAACAAAAGACATCCCCCAACATACACACAAAAGGAAAAGGCCACTAAGGTGGCTCATACCTGCCATCTCATTACTTGAGGGGTGGAGGCAGGAAGATTAGGAGCCCAGTATTTTTCGTCAACATCCTCAACTGGGGAGTGAACTAGAGGCTAGCCTGGGGTACATGAAACCCTGTCTCTACATTGCCACACACCTGCCAAAATGGAGAAAGAATTTCTAATGCAACAGATGTGGAAACACTGTAGAAGACATAGGCATGTGATTAGGGTGGACCTCAGTGTTTAGCTTCTCAGTAACAGCAGCAAGCCCATGAATATACGTCTTTTACCTGCTTCCCTGTGTGTAGGTGGGATTGAGCCCAGAGCTTCACCTCACGCCTGTTTAGCAAGCTTTCCACCACGGAGCTCCACCCCTAGCCCCAGTAGAGTTCCTCTTCCCAGGGGACTGACTGTCCAGGATCCAGGGAGATTGCTGGCAGCCTCCTGCTGACACTGCTGACGGGTAACCAAGAGCGATGGATCTCCTCGTGCACAGCGTTGCTGCAGCTCTGGGGTGCATGGACCTCAGCTACCCAGGCCCGGAGGACAGGGAGAGAGGATAGGGTGATGTTCTAGGTCCACTTCAAGTTTCTGAGAACATGAAGGAGGCCGGATGATGCCAGGCCCAAAAGGAAAAGAAACCCAAACAAGCCGTGTTGTGGAGGTTGTGGCCGGAGAGAAGAAGGACAGGAACTGAGCAGAAAGACCTCCCTTTGGAGCTACAGAGAGAAGGCAGAGGAGGGTGAAGCATCGGTTTCCTGAGGCAGGTCGTGGGAAACCAAGAGAAATGGGAAGCAGACAGTTGGAGGCAGTAGATGAGGTGACAATCAGGTGGCCCAACTCCACTATGGGAAGGGAGCATACAATTTACTCAGCCTGCCCCCCTCAGTGTGTGTCACAGTAACCTTGTCCCTCTGTTCAATGGCAGAGGAGGGCCATGCATGATATACTCTTTAACATTTTAAAATTGTGTTTATTATTAATGTATGTGTGAGTGCAGACCGGCTTGTGCCACAGCACATATATGCTTGTGTGTGTGCTTGTGTATGTGTCCTTGTGTGTGTGGGGGGGTGGGGGGTGGGCAGAGAACAAATCCCACTTTTACATGCATGAGTTCTGGAGACCAAATTCAGTCTACAGGCCAGCACAGCAAGCATGTTTATCTGTTTAGCCATCTCCCCAGCCCGTTTTTTTTTGTTTTTGGTTTTTTTGTTTTTTGTTTTTTCTTAAGAAGGGCTTGTTTTGGAGCCCCGGCAACAATTTTCCTTACTCTCTATAAGTCTCAGTTTCTTTAGTGCTACAATGAACTTCATGACCAGACTTTGTTCATGAGGTTCTTTTTTTGTTTTGTTTTGTTTTGTTTTTCGAGCCAGGGTTAGCCCTGGCTGTCCTGGAACTCACTCTGTAGACCAGGCTAGCCTCGAACTCTCAAACTCAGAAATCCGCCTGCCTCTGCCTCCCAAGTGCTGGGATTAAAGGCGTGCGCCACCAACGCCCGACTCATGAGGTTCTTTTGTTTTGTTTTGTTTTGTTTTGTTTTTAGACAGGGTTTCTCTATGTAGCCATGCCTGTCCTGGAACTAGATCCGTAGACCAGGTTGGCCTTAAACTCAGAGATCTGCCTGCCTCCTGAGTGCTGGAGTTAAAGGTATGTGTGCACCACCACCTCTGACTTTCTGGAGATTCTTCGGAGGATTACAGGAGACAGTATAAACAAAGGACACCCAGAAACTCAGTGAGTGTTCAACACCATGAAGTCCCTGTGTGTACACATTCATAGTTGTAAGCTTACCTCAAGCCATTTGGCAGGGTGGCAGTGTTTGAGATGGGGTCTGATTTACATAGCTCTGGCTGGCCGGGAGCTCATCTGTATGTAGACTAGGCTGTCTGAAATGCAGACATCTGCTTGCCTATCTCCTGAGTTTTGGGATTAAAGGAGTTGGTTACCACACCCGTCTATAAATCAAATTAACTTTCTAACTAGAAACAGAATAAAGGCAATTTAAGTGTCTACTTTTTCCTCTCCCCTCCTCCCCCAAAATGACCTGAGCTGGACATGGTGGTACACGCCTTTTACCCTAGCACTGCAGAGGCAGCTGCTAGGATACCAGCCTCCTGCTCTCTCCCCTTAGAATATGTCTTGAACATTCTGTGAGTCACCTGCGGTTCTTTGATGCATTTTGTTTTGTTTTGTTTTGATTTCTAAAGGGGAGTGGTTATCTTAGTTTACAGACCCCACTAATAGATCATCACAGTAGGGAAACTGAGGTGGCAGGAGTCACACCTGGGTCACACCTGGGTCACACCTGGAGCCACAGTGCACACACTCCAAGAGAGCAGACCTGAGTGCTTTATGCCTACATTAAAAAAAGGCTTCATATACTTATTACTAACCTAACCTGCTAGGGTAAAACATAGAAGGAAAAAAAAGAAAGGAAGACCAGAACCAGCAGGCTGAGCTGTGCAGATGGGCGGATACTTTCAATCTGAGGTGATAGATAGCAGTAACTCGGTATGGGAAGATGCATGTGGGCTGGCTCAGGGCCGCTCCGTACACAGTTGCCTAGTGTGTAAAAAAATAGTTTAAAAAAATAGTACCAGTTTATTGTTGTTGTTCATTTTGTGTGTGTGTGCGTGTGTGTATGTGTGTGTGTACGTGTGAGACAGGTCTTACTTCGTCCCTGACTCTCCTGGAACTCACCTCGTCGACCAGGCTAGCATAAAACTAAGAGATCTTCTCGCCTTTGCTTCCTGAGTTCTCAGATTGAAGACATGTACTATAATGCCTGGTTGACTTTTGTCTTTTTTAAAAAATATTGAGCTGTGTGGTGGTGGCGCACGCCTTTAATCCCAGCACTTGGGAGGCAGAGACAGGCGGATTTCTGAGTTTGAGAGTTCGAGGCTAGCCTGGTCTACAGAGTGAGTTCCAGGACAGCCAGGACTACACAGAGAAACCCTGTCTCAAAAAACCAAAAAAACAAACAAACAAAAAAAAAACAATAGATAGGAGAGACAGATAGAGGGGTGTCTTAGTTAGGGTTTTACTTCTGTGAATAGACACCATGACCAAGGCAACTCTCATAAGGACAACATATATTTGGGGCTGGCTTACAGGTTCAGAGGTACAGTCCATTGTCATCAAGGCGGGAACATGGCAGCATCCAGGTAGGTATGATACTGGAGGAACTGAGAATTCTATATCTTGTTCAAAGGCAAACTGGAGAAGACTGGCTTCCAAGCAGCTAGGAGAAGGTCTCAAAGCCCACACCCACAGTGACACACTTCCTCTAACAAGGCCACACCTCCAAATAGTGCCACTCCCTGGACAAAGCATATACAAACCATCACAAGGGGAGACAGTTAGGGATGCCTGAATCTAATTTCTTTCCTTTGGTTTCTTCTTCTTTTGGTTTGGTTTTTCGAGACAGGGTTTCTCTGTGTAGTCCTGGCTGTCCTGGAACTCACTCTGTAGACCAGAAATTCGCCTGCCTCTGCCTCCTAAGTGCTGGGATTAAAGGCGTGTGCCACCACCGCCCTGCACGGTTTGTTTACTTGTTTTTTTTTGAGATGTTTACTTGTTTTTTAAGATTTATTTTACTTTAACATTATTCACGTGTGCGTGTGTGTGTGTGTATCCATGTGGAAGTATGTACACATGAGTATACATGCCCTTGGATTTCAAAGGAGTGTATCAGGGCCCTCGGACCTGTAATTCAGGTGACTGAAAGATGCTTGACATGGGTGCTGGGAATCAAGCTCAGATCTTCTGCAGAGACCCACATGTTTTTTGTTTTGTTTTTGTTTTAACTGCTAAGCAATCTCTCCAGCATCCTGTACGTGGGCTTATTATCAATTGTAACCTGAATCCATTGAAAATTTTGCTACTTTGCTTCTGTCTCTTGGCCAGAAATTACTTGAATCTGAAATTGCAGAAATCCGTGCTGGGGAAGGAAGGCAAGGATACACAGCACAATGGCTGAGACAGGGAGAAGAGGTGTGCCTGTGTGGTTGAGGATAATCTTGAACTGCAGCTCCTCCTGCCTTCTGCTCTGAGCGCTGGGGTTATAGCATGGACTCTGACGCTTGGGCTTATTATACATTGTATTCTGTTTTAGGAGACAGGGTTTCACTCTCTGTCTCATCGGCTGGCCCAGAACTTACAGCATTTCTTCTGTTTCAGTGCTCTGAGTACCGAACTACAGGACACCACCAGAACATTTCTTAAATTGATGTATTGAATTAAAAAACTAAAAATCCCTTTTGCAGAGTGAGTTGTCTATTTGTCAATGGAGTTTAAACATCTGAGTTAGTCATTCAAATCTTGTAGGTAATATATATTTACTATAGCTGGGTTTTTTTTTCCAAAGCAATATTTTGAAAAATAGTGCATGGCTATGGTGACGTATGATCTTGGTGGGTGGAGTCAGAAGGATATAGAATTCAAGGCCAGTTTGTGCTAAGGAGAACAGAAAGGAAAAATAAAAGAAAGAAAGGATAAAATACTAACTGTCATAGCACTATAAGTGGTCTGTCAGTGTAGCTCTCTTTCTCTGTGTATCTGCATGTGTGTGTAAAGCCCATTTCTAATTTCTGATGGAGTTGAGTTGTGTAACCTAGGTACCTCTTGGAGAACCAGAGATCATTTTAGCTTGATACATTAATATTTAACAGACTTGTGATTGATGAGTTGAAGATAAGAAAATTAATTCACTCTCCCTAGGTTTTAATTTCTTGATAGAACCACAAGCCTGTGCCAGGGCTAGACTGCTCCTGGAGGTAGTTTTGGCTTCTAGACTCTGGAATAGAAGCCAGCTCCTCCCCTGGTTTTCATTCATCTTTGTTCTCAGACAAGTGTCTCTTGATTGGCTGCTGATGTCAGGTTGCCTTCATTCCCCACTGTGTACTAAAGTCTTGAGCTCTTAGAACGTAGACTGGGAGAGAAAAATTCTTCACTTAGGTAATGCTGTTATTTAGCAATTTAGCTTTAAACACTGTATCCGTAACAAGTTACAGATAATTAATTGGTCCATCGGACTTACATGTTGGCTGAATATTCCACAGAATCAAGTAGATTGGTGTTCTTCAGCTCCCAGTGACCTGGGCCTCTGTTCGTTTCTCAGCTTTTCACTTACAGGCTCTGTTAAAGGAAGGTATCCTAGCAGCCGTCTCTAAGCTACAGTTTTGTGGGTTTGTAATTGCAGGATCTCTCTTGGATACAGGGGGGAAATCACCCCTGAGCATAACGTGTGGTATACCCTATAATCCCAGCACTTGGAGGCAGAGCCAGGAGGAAACATGTACATTTAAGACCAGCCTTGTGTACAAAATGAGTTCCAGACTGGCTAGGACCACAGATTGGGATCTTGTCTCAACAACACAGAATGGGCTGGAGATATGGTTAAGAACACTTGCTGTTTTTTTGAGGACCTGGGTTCAGTTCCCAGCATCCACATGGCAGCTCGTAGCATCTGTAACTCCAGTTCTAGGGTATCTGGTGTCCTCTTCTCAATAAAAAGTATAAGTATAATAATAATAATAATAATAATAATAACAGAGCCTGTGAAGACAGGGAAGCCTGGTGGCAAGGGGCAGGCATGGAGGCACCAGCAGGAAGCTGAGAGGTCACATGTTTTATTTTTTTATTTTTTTATTTTTTTGGTTTTTCGAGACAGGGTTTCTCTGTGTAGCCCTGGCTGTCCTGGAAAGGTCACATGGTTTTTACTTTATTCTTATTTTTTGAGACAGAGTCTTGTCCTTTCTACATAGCACTGGCTGTTCTGGAACTCTCTCTGTAGACCAGGCTGGCCTGAACTCACAGAGATTCCCCCCATCTCTGCCTCCCGAGTGCTTGCTTAAAGGCATGTGCTGCCACACATCACATCTGTGATCAGAAGCACACAACAGAGCGACAGCTAGAAGGAGCTCTCAGACTCGGCTCTGCTTCCCCAGGCCTGGAGTTACACCGATATGCCACCACACTTGGCTAACTTTGAATTTTCGAGAACTCAGGAGGTTAAATGCCATGTAAAGTTCTCTGTTTTGTTGTATAGCTCAACAGTTGAGAGTCTGGAGGGAGTTCAAGATTGGCAGATAAGCCCAGGAAAGCGGCTGAAGCATTTGCTGTCTTAGCATGCTAGTGCTAGCCTCTTATAGAGTTCATCTGCAAAAGTTTAAGATGGGGTAAGTTATATTCTGCATGCTTAATACTGCTTTGAATCTTCTCCAAGCACCACTATTCCAACACATTCGGTTTTACTTTGTCACTGACCTCACCAACAGTACCAATCCAGGCATTTCCCTGTCATTTGGAATAAAGTACAAGATTATTCAGTAATTCATAATTGTGAGAAATACCCTATGGTCCAGGGCCATTACAGCACTCTCCTAAGCTCTGTGGCAGATATCTTATAATAACAGCTGACCTAGACTAGGGAAACCTCTTCACTATGGTGATAGTTGTACTAGCAGGGATTAGCCACAGGTCCCAGAGTCAGTACATCACACTCTCCTTTAAAGAATCTGCTCTCCACTGTCAAAGTCTGCAGAACTCTAAGTCCCCAAATCACAGAATAGCAACACACACACACACACACACACACACACACACACACAATGGTGATACACACTAAACCCTTTCACAAAACAAGGACATTTGTTAAGCCTGTGATGATAGGGATAAGTGTATTTTATTTTTCAATGTCCTTGTGTTTAAAAGGCGCAGTTCTGGAACCTTACATAGTATACGTAAAGTAGAGTGCTTGTTAACTCTACTGAAACTCTAGCTCCAAGGGAACCAGTGCCCTCTGCTGGCTGCTATGAGCACCAGCACAATGTGCGTACATACTTCCACAGTATGTACTTGCATACTTGTATGTACTTCATACTTACACACATGATTTAGAATAATAACATTTTTTAAATAATTAGTTAAGACCAGCTATCTGTTAGAGCTGCCACGTGGATGCTGGGAACTGAACCCAGGTTCTGTGTAAGAGATATAGGCATTCTTAACCACCGAGCCATCTCTCTAGCCCCTATTATTTATTGAAAAAAATTAGACATATTTACTTTTATTTTATGTGTATGAATGTTTGCCTATAAGCATGTATATGCACTGCATGCATGCTCACGGAGGCCAACAGAACCCATCAGGAATCCTCTGGGGTTACAGAGCGTTGTGAACTACCATGCTAGTGCTGGAACTGAGCTCGGATCTGAGGCAAGAACCACAAGTGTTCTTTTTTTTTTTCTTTGTTTTTGTTTTTGTCTTCATTTTTGTTTTTGTTGAGACAGGGTTTCTCTTATAGCCCAGGCTGTCCTAGAACTTACTCTGTAGACCAGGCTGGCCTCGAACTCAGAAATCTGCCTGCCTCTGCCTCCCAAGTACTGGGGTTAAAGGCGTGTGCCACCACTGCCCAGCAACCACAGTGTTCTTGAGCTGGGATGTTGGTGGTGTTTGACAGTGATGTTCCACCTAAGGCTGAGCACACAGTAGGTCTTGCTCACAGCATTTTGGCTACATATTGGGTCTCTCTTTTAACTGCTACCCACTGCATAAAGAAGCTGAAAGAAGCCAAAGGTCTGAGGCTGAGAGCAGTGTTTTCTTCTGTATACTAACCTAAGTATTTGAAGGGCAGTTTGGTAGCATGACCACTTAGCAAAACAACGGTAACAGGTTCTCCAGACTTAGTAGGTCCAGAATTATGGACCTTTTGATCAGGTTTACAGTATCCGCGATGAATCCACCCTTGTGGCACAGACCTCAAATCCAATCAGGAAGAGTTGGCTACCCCATAACAACCGTACCACTGTGGCACCTGTGGGTCCACACTGCATGACAGGTTGTACTGTAGCAGGTAGGGTCCCCTTCCCTGAGTGACTGTTGGCGTCTTTTATCCTCCACACAGCACCTTCCACCACTATAAAAGCCAGCCAGCAGGGAGGAAGCTTCCAGGTCAGTTCCTGATTTATTTTTTTATTCCCTGCAAAATGTGTTATGTCTTCACCAGGAGACAGTAGTTAGAGAACAAAAATCAATCAAACAAACAAATAAATAAATAGAAAAAAGAAGAAAGTTTTTGTCATTATTGTTACAAATAAGTGAACACTTAAATCAAAGCTTTGAGGGTGTAGCTAGGCATAAGAACTTCTCTACATGCAACAGACTCTGGAGTTACTCTGCAGACAACAAATATTAAATGAAAAAAAAAATGGCCTGTGCTACCTCAGCTGGCTACGACTCCTTTGCTTATATCACCTAAGTATGTGAGGCAAGCACCCTACAACTAACTGGGCTACATCATCAGCCTCCTGTTGTTGTTCTTTATTAAAATTTATTTCTTTTTATTTTGTGTGTTGATGTGTGTGAGTGTGTATTGATATGTGTGTAAGTGTGTGTGTGAGTGTGAGTGAGTGTAAGTGTATGTGTGAATATATGTGTCAGGGAGTGTGTGTGTGAGACAGTGAATGTTGATGTGTGTGTCTACTGAGGTGTGTGTAAGTGTTTGTGTTGGAGTGTGACTGTGTGCATCATGGTGCAGGTGGAAGGACAACTTCAGGACTGTTCTCTCCTACCGTGTGGATGCTGCAGATTGAATCTTGGGTGTTTGGCAGGAAGCATCTTTTTCTCCAGAGCCATCTCGCTGGCCCTCTGTTTTTAATTTTGAGAAACAGTTTTGTTAGGCACCCCGTGCACTTATCACGTTGTCCAAGCCAGCCTCATCTTCCCAAGGTACCACAGCTGGCTTGACCACTAGTTTTTTTCTCTTTGCTTTTTAGTTTTTCTCTTTTTAGTTTTCTCACTATTTCCTAAAATAAGGAAAATTTTGGTCTTCATATTCAGTAAAAGCCATTTTAATCTCAAATTATATTATTCAGTTGCTCAGAAAGTATGTATAAAGTTGGGAGAGCCTCCAGCAGCTCCAAAACTCTTCTTTGAAACAGCAACATAAAACTTGAACAAAGTTGCTGGAGAGATGGCTCAGTGGTTAAGAGCACTAGCTGCTCTTCCAGAGGTCCCGAGTTTAATTCCCAGCACCCATGTGGTAGCGCACAATCCGATGCCCTCTTCTGGTCTGTAGGTATACATTCAAACAAAGCACCTGTAAACACAAAATAAATCTAAAAAAAAACCAAACAAGCCAGCTGATGGTGGTGTTGCAGATCTTTAATTTCAGCGCTTGGGAGGAAGAGTCAGGGGGATCTCTGAGTTCAAGAGAAGCCTGGACTAGAGAGAAAGTTCCAGGACAGCCAGGACTACACAGAGAAACTCTGTCTTGAAAAACCAACCAACCAACCAACCAACCAACCAACCAACCAACCAACCAACCAAATGAACAAACAAACAAAAAAAAAAACGTTGAACAAAATATGTTATAAAAAAAATCCCAGCAGAGAGATTGCTCTTAGCTCTGTCTTTCTCCAGTACAGCTACTTTCCTGTGGGTACTATGTCACCAATATTTTCATGGTGAGACGTGTGGAGTATGTTTATAATCCCAGTATATGGGAAGCAGAGGTAGGAAGATCAGGAGTTCCAGGCTAGCTTGAACTGTAATGAATTCCTGTCTCCAACAAACAAAACCATAAATAAATAAAATATAAAATGTAAAAAGAAGCTGATGAGATGAGCTGGCAGGTAAAAGCATTTGCCACACAAGCGTGTCCCCTGGCCCCCATGTTAGAAGGAGAGAACTAACTAGCGTGTGTTGGCATTTGAGGGAGTACACTCTCACATATACTATACACATTTGCTAACAAATAAAATTGGATTTTATTAAAGGAAAAGCAAAAGAAGGTCCTGCAGAAGTGTGGCTGGCTGTAAAGGACTGCAGAGGTTAGAGTAGTTACTGTCCTTCCTGTTAAGATGGTAAAGGGCTGAGGAGATGACATAGCAGTTAAGAACCCTCAACTACTCTCCCAGAGGACCCGGGATCAGATCTGCTCACATGGTGGCTGACAATTGTCTATAGTTATAACTCTATTTCTAAGGGGGATCTGATGCCCCCTTCTAGCCAGTGTAGGCATTACACACACATGGTGCTCATAAATACAAGCAAACACTCTGTAGCCCTGGCTGTCCTGGAACTCACTTTGTAGAAACAAGCTGGCCTCAAAATCACAGAGGTCTGTTCACCTCTGCCTTCCAAGTGCTGGGATTAAACTAGTATGACCAGCATAAAATAATTTAAAAAAAGACTTATTTATTTATAGGAGTATAAATACACATACGAGACACACCAGGCACACCGGAAAAGGGCATCAGATCCCATTACAGATGGTTGTGAGCTACCATGTGGTTGTTAGGAATTGAACTCAGGACCTCTGGAAGAACAGTCAGTGCTCTTAACTGCTGAGCTGTCTCTCCAGCCCCAAAATAATTTTTTTTTAATCTAAAAATAAAAGAAGCAGATAGGAGTGTGGGATGTGACTTTGTTGGTAAAATGCTCACCTTAATATACATGAAACCCTGAATTCCATCCCCAGCACCACATAAACCTGGCTATGGTTCTGAGTTCAAGGCTAGCCTGGTCAGAAGTTCAAGGTCAAAGTGAGTTCCAGGACAAACTGGACCCAATTATGTACATGGTTATTATTGTCTTAGTTAGGGTTTCTTTGCTGCAATGAGGCACCATGACAAAAAAGCAAGTTTGGGAAGAAGGGATTTATTTATTTGGCTTACACTTCCACACTGTAGTCCATCATTGAAGGAAGTCAGCACAGGAACTCAAGCAGGGTGGGAACCAGAAGGCAGGAGCTGATGCAGAGGCCATAGAGGGTGCTTGCTCATGGCTTGCTCAGTCTGCTTTCTTATAGAAGCTAGGATCACCTGCCTAGGGATGGCCCCACCCACAGTGGGCTGGGCCCTCCCCATCAATCAACAATTACAAAAAAATGCTCTAGAGGCTTGTCCACATTCTGGTTTTATGGAGGCATTTTCTCAGTGGAGGTTTCCCCCCTCTGGCATGACTATACTTTGTGTCAAGTTTGCATGAAGGTAGCCAGCACACTTAGAGATGTCTTCAGACCACAAGGTAAAAACTACTGCAGCCAGTGAAATGAATGGCCAGTGGGCTGGGTCTGGTGGCACATATCTTTATTCCTCACAGAATAAAGATAGATCTCTGTGTGTTTGACGCCAGCCTGTTGTAATAGCAAAAATTCCAGGCCAGTCAGGCTACACAGGAAGACCCTGTCTCAAATAAGTAGAATAAACTTGGCCCATTGAGTGGTTGAGGCAAGAGCAGGTTCCAGTGTAGGAGCAGAAGCTGGATTCCTTCAAGTGGAAGAGGGTGAGGGGGTGGGGCAGAGTTCCTTATTTTGGTTAGAGTGGCTTCCAATGGGCTGAGAACCTACTTTATCAAGAAGATGTCATGGTTTTGAATATACAATAAACTCTTGGACAGATCTCCCACTAAGAGATAGGATTCTATTTGTTGTCATGACAATTTTCTAGGGTAGGCAGTAGGGATGCAGAGGCAAATGAATCTGAGTTTGAGGCCAGCCTGACCTACAGAGAGAGTTCCAGGATGGCCAGGGTTATTCAGAGAAATCCTATCTTGAAAAGCCAAAACCCAAATCAAAACCAAATCAATCAATCAATCAGTCAATCAATACTGGGTTGGGAAGATGGCTCAGTCAGTGAAGTTCCAGGCAGGGTGGCTGAGATGCTCAGCAGGCTAAGGCCTTTGCTGCCATGCCTGATGACTTAGGTTTGATGTCCAGGGCTCACACTAAGGAAGGTCTCCTGACTTTTACAGGCACACATTCATACACAAGGTAATGAACACAGAAGAGAAAATTTAAAGTCATACATGATGTAATGAGAGACAGCTGAATCTGCAGCTCACCAGCCAGCCAGTGAGGAATCCTGTCTCCCAAACACAAACAAAATAGATAGTGTGTGAGGAAGAATGATATCAGAGGCTGTCCTCTAGCTCACACATGCTTGTGCAGGCACACAGGCACGTGCGCACACACACATACACAGTGGCTGGACCAGTAGTGCAGGCCTGTAATCTTAGCTGCTCTAAAGACTGAGACAGAAGGGCTGGAGAGATGTCTTAGCGGTTAACAGCACTGATTGCTCTCCCTAGAGGTTCTGAGTTCAAATCAGCAACCACATGGTGGCTCACAACCATCTATAATGGGATCTGATGCCCTCTTCTGGTGTGCATAAAGACAGCTACCGTGTACTCATATGCATAAAAAAAAAAGACTGAGACAGATCACAACTTCAAGGTCTTGTCTGATCTATAGAGTGAATCCAAAGTTAGACAGGGCAACTTAGTCAGATTTTTGTCTCAAAATACTGAGTAAAAAGAGGGACAGGGACATAGCTCAGTGTTAGAGGACTTGCCTGGTATGTTGGGCTGTAGGAAAGACACTGCTCCAGGAGTGGGAAAGCATAGTCTGAGGCATGGGGCAGCCAGAGCTGGTTGGGAGGGGGGGGTCCCTAGGCCTTGGAAGAGGCTGGGGACATGGGGTTCTCAAGCTCTTGGACATCCAGGCACCACTGGAAGCCTCTCTCTGGTTTTTCAATATAGGGTTTCTCTACATAGCCCTGGCTATTCTAGGATTTGCTCTGTAAATCAGGCTGGCCTCAAACTCAGAGATCTGCCTGCCTCTGTTGAGGTCTGGGAATTGCACAAACTACTCAAACAATGTCAGTCAAACAGGGCTGGTTTATTGAATGCTCATCCCAAGACTAATGGACCAGGGACGCAGTGGAGACTCCTGAGCTTATCTGCGACCCTGAGCCAGAATCCTACAGATCTTTTAAGCCTGAAATCTACAAACACCTGTGCCACATTATTCCACCAATCAGGATTTAGGGATAGAGGATTTCCTTAAGACGTGTCTTCAAAGCTGGGGAGTGGTGGCGCACACTTTTAATCCCAGCACTTGGGAGGCAGAGGCAGGCGGATTTCTGAGTTCGAGAGTTCAAGAGTGACCAGGACAGCCAGGGCTACACAGAGAAACCCTGTCTCAAAAAAAGGGGGGGGGGTTGCTTG
>NW_021604569.1:7046419-7046697 GCF_004785775.1 Grammomys surdaster
CATCTTTGGAGTCACTCCAGTTGTGGTGAGACAGCCACTAGGCAAGAGTTACCTCTTTTCATCTAAAGACAAATTACTGTCCAGAAAGGACACACTTACGGAATAGTCGACTGATTATATGTTAGTATTCTGTCTAAACTCCACCCCCACAGTCCTCTGGCAACAGCCAGATATGCTCCTCCCCACAGGCCTGCCCACTATAAAAGGGGCTGCTTGCTCCCTCCTCTCTCTCTCTCTCTTAATCTCTTGATCTCTTGCCTGTAGCCTCTCTCTGCCCC
>NW_021604569.1:7047097-7057727 GCF_004785775.1 Grammomys surdaster
CTCTCCCTCTCCCTCTCCCTCTCCCTCTCCCTCTCCCTCTCCCTCTCTCTCTCTCTGCCTCTACTACCCTCCTGGATCCCCTCCCCATGCTCTGAATAAACTCTATTCTATGCTATACCCGTGTGTGTCTGGTTCCTCAGGGGGAAGAGATGCCTCGGCATGAGCCCGCTGAGACATCCCCTTCCCCCATACCTCTCCACACACCCACAGAACATACTCTTTATCTCTTTATCTTTTTATAAACACAACACTATTTAAAATGGAAGCTTTATTCTAAGTGGATTCTTATATTGGTGCAAATGTCTTTCTTATGTTGGGGTCCATCCCAAGGCAGCTTATATTGGTAAAGACCATAAAAGCTCATACACAGGTGCAGGAAGTGCTGCCTGACAGTTGGTTTGGGTCCATGTTTATTGTGACTAACTATACAAAGCAGTTCTAACTGATCTCTATTGTGATTGGTTTCCTAGAACACCAAAGCATAGAGAATAACAGAATATGCAATCCACTAGGACATGAGAAGATTTCCTTTTATCAACGTTCGATGACTAGCTTCAGGCATAAAACAAAATGGCTGCAGTTATGCAAGGAGGGCAGGCCTCAATGCCTTTGCCTTCCCCAGTGCTGGGATCAAAGCTGTGTGTCACCGTTACTAGCTCCAAATTCCTTTAAAAAAATGATTTTAGCTGGGTGTGGTAGTGCAAACAAATGGAAAAAAAAAGATTCTATCTTAGTTTTTAAATGTTTGTTTTTATTTTATGTGTGTGTTTGCCTGCAAGGATTCGTGTGTACCACATGCCTACCTGGCACCTGAGAGAGCACGTTGGACCCCTCTGGAGCTGGAGTTACAGTGCGTTGTCAGCCACTATGTAGGTCCCAGGAACTGAACCCAGGTTCTTGAGAAGACTGGCAAGTATTCTTAAATTAATCCCTAGTATGACTACCAACTTTTTTTTTTTTTTCATTTTTTGAGACAGGGTTTCTCTATGTAGCCCTGGCTGTCCTGGAACTAGTTCTGTAGACCAGGGTGGCCTCGGCTTCCAGAGATCCACCTGAGTCTGCCTCCCAAAGGTGTGCACCACCATCACCTGGCAATAATCAACTCTTGTAACACAACATCTGAATTGTGTTTTCCAGTCCTTAACTCTTCCAAAAGAGTTAGTGCTTGCTATGTTAGATGGTCTGTAATGCATGCAGTCCTCTAACAAGGGCTGGCCTTGACAGGAAAAAAAAAAATCAAGTTCTAGCTTCAGATTCAAAATGGCTCACTGCTAACTTGACTGGCCCATTGATGCGTGTGACTTGACCAAGGAAGATACTCAAGGAATATTGACTAGTGCTTAATAGAACATGTGGCTGGAAGAGCTTGCTCGAAGTCTACAGCAGCAATCTTAGAATCTTCCACTGTGTCTTAGTTTGGTACTCTTGCTGGATTCTATACCCACACTTTACTGGACAAGTGGAAAAATCAAAGAAATTCTCTAGGCATCTCCTTAACAGTATTATGAGCCCTTAATACAAATATCTACTGAGCTGTGAGAAATGTGGATCACAGTTTAGGAAGAATGCTCCTGAGACAGGTTTAAATAGTAATCAATGGTCAGGTTGGTTGTTCTTAGACCAGGTTGGCCTGGAACTTCTGGCAATCCTTCTGCCTTAGGCTCCCAAGTGTCGTATTATAGGTATTACAACACTACACCTGGGTCTGGGGTCCTATTTTTTTTTTTTTCTTTTAGCAAAACTAAGATTTGGATGAATATGCTGGTGCCTGCCTATAATGCTAGCACTCAGGAGGGTGACCTAAGAGGATTGGCATGAGAGGCCTGGACCATAGCAACCCTTATAAAAGAAGGCATTGAACTGGGACTGCTTTACAGTTCAGAGAGGCTCAGTCCATTGTTACCATGGAGGCATGCAGGCAGACATGGTGCTGGAGAGTAGCTGAGAGTTCTACGTCTGGATCCACAGGCAGCAGGCAGAGAGAGACACTGGGCCTGGCTTAAGCATTTGAAACCCTGAAGTCTATCTCCAAAGACACAGTTCCTCCAACAAGGCCACCTCTACTCCAACAAGGGCACACCTCCTCATCCTTTCAGACAGTGCCACTCCCTGAGTAACAAGTATTCAAAAATATGAGCCTGTGGGGCCATTCTTTTTCAAAGAACTATAGCTTGAATACAACTCAGTTGGGACAGTGCTTGCCTATGGTGAAGAAAGTCCTGGGTTCATTCTCTAACACTTTCTTTTGGGGGAGAGTTTGAGACAGAGTTTTTTGTATAGCAGCCCTGGCTGTTCTGAAACTTGCTTTGTAGCCCAGGCTGGTCTCGAACTCACAGAGATCCACCTGTCTCTGTCTCTTGAGTGCTGGGATTAAAAGCATTAACCACTGCGCCCAGCCCTCCCTAACACTCTTTAAATCTGATATGTTGTTGTATACCTATAATCCCAAAATTTGTGAAGTGGAGTCAGGAAGATCAGAAGGTCATGATCATGCTCAACACAGAGTGGATTGCTATGTTAGATGGCCACTACTTACCTATCTGTTCAGTGGCTAGGCATATAGATAGGTACATAGATTCATAGATACATAGATAGATACATAGATATAGGTAGGTGGCTAGCCAGCCAGTTGTTATGAGGCTGTGTTAATGAGCAATGGAGAGAACCTTTGAAGGCACATTGAGAATTTCCACGGGGCACCCTCAGAGGACCCATCCTGGCTACATGAAACCCTGTTGCAAACAAACACACACCAACTAAACAAATAAAACCCCCAAGCCCCAAACAGTACAAACACTCAAACAAGCCTGCCATGGTGATGCATCTCTATAATCCTAGGACTTGGAAGGTAGAGACAGGACGATCAGGAACTCAGAGTTATCCTCTGTGTCTTAGTTAGGGTTTCATTGCTGTGAACAGACACCATAACCAAGGCAACTCTTATAAGGACAGCATTTAATTGGGGCTGGCTTACAGTTTCAGAGGTTCAGTCCATTATCATCATGGCAAGGAGCATAGCAGCATGCAGGCAGGCATGATTCAGGAGAAGCTGAGAGTTCTACATCTTCATCTGAAGGCTGCTATGAGAAGACTGGCTCCCTTGTGATTAGGAGGAGGGTCTTAATGCCCATGTTCATAGTGACACACTTCCTCCACCAAGACCACACCCACTCCAACAAGATCACACCTCCAAATAGTGCCACTCATAGCATATTCAAATAACTACACCCCTCTTTTCTTTTTTGGGGTGCTGGGGCCGGAAGCCGGGGCTCTACCTCTGAGCGCCACCTCCTGCATATCTGGTTTTGTTTTTAATTTTTCTTGTTTGTTTGGACATCTAATGCTTTCCAGTTTCTATAAGACAAACTTGGGAACTCCAGCTCTTTCTTGTGTTCCCCAAGACCTCTCAGTGTTTCTTTTGTTTTGAAGTCCTTCGGCTTGGGACAACTGAAACATTTATTACACATTTCCCTTTCTTAAGGCATATGCTCCTGGTGAGACACTGCTTCAAGAATTAAGAGGTTAATGAGTAAGTGATTTACAGTTTTAATGTTTTAGTGTGTGGGTGTCGTTTAGGCAGCAGAATAAAGCTAGTAATTACTCTCAGACTACATGGTGGCTGACATATGGTTCCTTGGTGAACTGTATCCATATAATTATAGTTATGCCTGAGCATCCTTTTGAAAGCATGAGCTGAAACTTTCTAGATTGCTTTGGTAAACCTATCTATCTATCTATCATCTGTTTATCAATCATCTATCTACTGATCTTCCATCTATCTTCAGTCGTCTATCCATCTATCTATCTATCTATCTATCTATCTATCTTTATCACCTATTTCTATATGTAGCTCAGCTTGGCCATAAACTTACCCTCCTTCTGATGTACATCCCAAGTCTCAAGTACTGAAATTACAGATGCCCACCATCCCTTCAGCTTTCTTCATGACATTTTTGGTTTGTTGGTGGACTGGTTTTTTTTTTATTTTGTTTTTGTCGTTTTTGAGACAAGATAGCACAGGCTGGCCTCTTCACAGTGTAGCCCAGGATGCCTTTGCATTCCTGAGCTATCTGTTTCCACAGTCCAAGTGGTAGGAATGCAGGTGTGTCTTCACAGAAGTCCTTTCTAGTATTTGCATTAGAATGTGCTCTCTTTGATGCATAAACCTAGATTTAACTAGCCAGTTACGGAAATGTAGGATGTTGTCTTAGTTAAGGTTACTACTGCAGGGACGAAGCACGACGACTAAAGGCAGTATGTGGTTATTTCACTCAGTTCGTAAAACAGTTCAACATCAAAACAGTCAGGACAGCAGGAACCGGAGGCAGGAACTGATGCAGAGGCCATGGAGGGTGCTGCTTACTGACTTATTCCTCATGGCTTGCTCAGCCTGCTTTCTTATAGAACTCAGGGCCACCTGCCCAGGGATGGTGGCACCACTGGCAATGGGCTGTGCCCTTCCTCACCAATCACTAATTAAGACGAGTCTCTATAGCTGGATCTCAGAGATAATTTCTCAGTTATGGCTGCCTCTTTTCAGAGGCAATTGAGAAAATGCCTCGATAAAATCCAGCTGTAGAGCCTGGGCAGTGGTGACACACAACTGTCATCCCAGCATTCTGGAGGCAGAGGCTCTGAGTTCATGGCCAGCCTGGTCCACTCAGAGAAACCCTGTCTCGAAAACCAGAAAAAAAAGGGGATGTGTGTGTCATTTTATTAATTATTGATTGATGGGTAGTGCCTGTTGTGGATAGTGCCACTCCCTGGACAGGTGGCCCTGGTTTCTATAAGAAAGTGTTGGACTCTAAGATCCAAAACCAAGGAGCGCACTCCCCCAGACACACTCACGGATGGGATTCCCAGCAATAACATGAGGTTTATTGATGATAAGATGATAATAAGAACCAGTATACTGGGGTTCCCCTGTACACAGACAAGAGAAAGCTCGAGCCAAAGTTGGGAACAGTTTTTGTTCAGAGTTCATGAGAGAAACCAGAAAGGCCGGTCTCTAGGTGACTCAGATTATGAAAATGAGTGTCTTCCATTTGCCCAGGTTTATTATGTTAAGGGCTCAGCTTCCTGATTCCTGGAATGTGTCTGCATGCTCTGGGCCTTCCTCACCAGCACGTGAGTTCCCTCCCCAGTGGTTTGAGGAATGTTAATCAGCCTCTCCCTTCCTCCTCTGAATGTTAATCCAGCAAGTGTCCTCTGACTAAGGAATGTGCCCCTCCCGGGATGTGTCCGGGGACAGTGGGGTTCTTTTAATCTTAAATTCAAACCTGAAAGTCCTACAAAAGCCGGCTGAGCAAACCATGAAGAGTAAGCCAGTAAGCAGCATCCTCCATGGCCTCTGCATCTGCCTGAGTTCCAGTCCTCACTGCTTTTGATGTTGAAACTATAGGGGCTGAGTGAAATAAACCCTTTCCTCCTGTGTTTTTGTTCGTAGTGTTTCATCCCAGCAAGAGAAACGCTAAGACAGAGATACTTATTTCGGCTCGCGCTGTGAGGGGACGCAGTGCATCATGGGAGAAAAGGCATGTTGAGCGGAGCATATCTGCAGTCAGGATTCGGGAGAGAGGAAGACTGCTGCTGGTCCAACTCCCCTGCTCTTTCCTCCTCAGTTCAGCGTGGGCACTCAGCCTACGTTCTGGGGTTTAAAATGAGGTTTCCCCTCTGTGATAGTTTGTACATGCTTGGCCCAGGGAATGGCACTATTTGGAGGTGTGGCCTTGTTGGAGTGGGTGTGGGCTTTAAGACCATTGTCCTAGCTGTCTGGAAGTCATTCTTCTCTTAGCTGCCTTCAGAATGAGATGTAGAACTCTCAGTTCCTCCAGTCCCATGCCTGCCTGGATGCTGCCATGCTCTCACCTTGATGATAGTGGACTGAACCTCTGAACCTGTAAACCAGCCCCAATTAAATGTTGTCCTATAAGAGTTGCCTTGGTCATGGTATCTGTTCACAGCAGTAAAACCCTAACTAAGATACCTTTTTCAGTTAAGTCTTTCTGAAAATGCCTTTAGAGAGATGGCCTGGTGTGTGTGTCCTAGGTGATTCTCAACCCAATCATGTTCATGGAACAGTAAGTATATTATGTATATATTTCTGTGTCTCCCTTTAACTAACAATACAGAAATTGTTTGCCAGGGCTAGGAGTGTGTGCTTTATTGTTAGAGTCTGCCATGCAGTTGTCCCTGTGCTTGAACCTGGGAAGCTATGTACATACACATGATGTAAGTGCATATATACATAGAGCCAATTTGAAAGATAAAGTTTCTTTAATCTCCCCCTCCCCAGACAAGGTCTCATTATATGTCCTTGGCTACACTAGAACTCATTTAGAGTAGTGGTTCAAACTGCTTTATTCATTTTTTTTAACTTCAGAACTTTTTTTTTTTTTTTTGGTGCTTTGGTGCTTTGCCTGTATGTATGTCTGTGTGAGGTTGTCAAATCCCCTGAAACTGGAGATACAGACAATTGTGAGCTACTGCGTGGGTGCTGGGAATCGAACCTGGGTCCTGTGAAAGAGCAGCCAGTGCTTTTAACTGCTGAGTCATCTCTCCAGCCTCCTTCAGCTTTCTTAATGCTGAGACCTGTTAATATAGTTTGTCATGTTACAGTGACAAACTTCTGTTGCCTGCAGATCAAGATGTAGAACTCTGGACTTCTCTAGCACCAGGTCTGATTGCATGCTGCCATGTTTCCCACCATGATGACAACGGATTGACCTTCTGAATATAAGCCAGTCTCAATTAAATGCTTTCCTTTATAAGAGTTGCCATGGTCATGGTGTCTGTTCACAGCAATAGAACACTAAGACAACAGGCATGTACCATATCATGCCTTGCTTTGGAATTATATGTGCTTTTTTATTGAGAATCATGTTTTAACTGTAGAAACAACTTCTGGATTAATATAATTGTTAATTGCCGGGCGGTGGTGGCGCACGCCTTTAATCCCAGCACTTGGGAGGCAGAGGCAAGTGGATTTCTGAGTTCGAGGCCAGCCTGGTCTACACAGTGAGTTCCAGGACAGCCAGGGCTACACAGAGAAACCCTGTCTCGAAAAACCAAAATAAAATTACATATATATATTTGTTAATCCATAGCAGTCAAAGCTCATGGCCCTGTGTGATGTTCGAATGTGCTGGATACTATCTTAATTCTGGGTGCTGTTCCAGGAAATTAAACCTGAAGGCCTCTGAATTTGAGGACAAATCCTGGAATGTTAAACAGTTGCTTCATTTGTTTGAGACAGAGGCTCATTATCTGGATGGAGCTCACCTTGAATTTAATCCTCCTGCCTCAGCCTCCAAGTTCTGGGTTTACAGAAATGTGCCCCTTCTCCGACTTTCCCACATTTCCTGTGTGACCTAAGGTGACTTAAGGTTGTCTCCTACCTGCCTGGCAAGTGACTCTTCTCTCCTTGCTTTCTCAATTGTCCAGTGTTTCTCTCAGGTACATCCTGGCCAGGGGTCTTCATAGTTGTCACTAGGAAAAGCAGCTGACAGAATTTAGAATGTTCTGCGAGTCCTGGAAGGCTCTTCCTCTCTATCTTCACCCCCAGGTTTGTGGTGGCAATGATGTGAATGTACCCTGCCCTCAGTCAAAAGGAATCAATGTGTGTGACTTACTGAAGAGCAGCAGACAGGCTGGGAAATTTCCATTTATTTATTTATTTATTTATTATTTTGTTTTTCTTTTTTTTTTTTTAAAGATTTATTTATTTTATTTGAGTACACTGTAGCTATCTTCAGACACACCAGAAGAGGGCATTGGATCCCATTACAGATGGTTGTGAGCCACCATGTGGTTGCTGGGATTTGAACTCAGGACCTCTGGAAGAGCAGTCAGTGCTCTTAACCACTGAGCCATCTCTCCAGCCCTATTATTTTGTTTTTCAAGACAAGGTTTTTCTGTGTAGCCCTGGCTGTCTGTAGACCAAGTTGGCCTCAAACTTTTGAGCTGCCTGCCTCTGCCTCTGCCTCTGCCTCTGCCTCTGCCTCTGCCTCTGCCTCTGCCTCTGCCTCTGCCTCTGTCTCTGAGTACTGGGAATTAAGCAAAGTCCTGTACACTCAAGGCAGCCCTCTGCCCAGTGTCCTAGCTTGCAGCTCTTGAGTCTTGATACTGTTTTACTATATGAGGCAGTGGAAAACATCTGCTTCACTGATTTGTTGTTTGTTTGCATGCAAGGTGAGCTATCTTCTGTAGCCCTGACTGGCCTGGAACTCACTGGAACCTGGAAAGTTGTAGGCCAGGCTGGCCTTGAACTTTCAACCTTCTCTCTGCCTCACCCTCACCAGTGCTGGGCCAATAAACACTATTGCGATTCAGGTTTTGAAGATGGTGAAAGAGCTGGTGAGGCACAGAAGGTGAAGAGAAGAGACTATTTGCTGAGTACTGAACTAAGTGACTGTGCCGAAGTGAATATTAATCCTGTTCCATTTTGCAGTCCTGGACACCCAGTATTAAGGTTCAATAAACTATTCTTGCTTAACTGAGATCAATGTTTGCTTTGAGGAGAGATTCCTGAACACCAACAAATCCATGCAAATCTATGGCCATTGCCTGAAAAAAGCAAACAGTAGAATACCTCAGCTGGGTATATGTAGTAGCACAAACCTTTAATCCCAGCATCAGAGAGGAAGAGGCAGGAGGATCTCTGTGAGTACAAGACCAGAATGGTCTACATAGCAAGTTCCAGAAAAGCCAGAGCTACATAACAAGACCTTAGCTCACAAATTAAGATACAAATCACAAACTTCAAAATAGAAACTTTGCTCATAGCGCTGGAGAAACAAATTTTTCTTATGGACTATTGCAGCTTCTGGTTTGCCTCCCAACTCCCTGCATTCACCAGAGATCTACCACCATCTCTTTCATGGTCTCATATCAGCCAAAGTAGCCCTGATACTTAGAAAGGACAAACTGGGCTGAGGACATGGCTCATTGAGTACATACCAGTGTGGGGACCTGAACTCAGATCCTCAGCACCTTCATAATGCTGGGGTGGCATGGTGACTCGCTTGTAATCCTTGTTTATCAAGAATTGGAGACAGGGTCCTCTCAACAACCTGGCTAGTTAGACTAGTCAAACTGGTCAGTACTGGGTGCAAGTGAGAGACTCCACCTAAATGCAGGGAAGAGTGACTGGGGAAGACACCAGCATCACACATCTGTGCACACACACATGAGAACACACATGGGGCCGGGGCGTGGCTTAGGTAAGAGGGCTTGCCTAGTATATACAAGGCCTCAGATTTGATTCCCAGTATGATGGCTCGTGTCCATCATTTCATTACAATGAGGTGGAGGCAGGAGGATTATAAACTCAAGGTCATTGTCCACCACACAGCAAGTTCAAGGCTAGCTTGGAGTATGTGAAACTTTCTACAGCAAACAAACAAAATTAAATAAAAACAAAAAATTATAAACACAATTATGTTTCTCTCTTATTAAAGAGTCCCCACTTCAGGGGAGCCCAAAGAGCCTCCCATGGTGACCAGCCTTTGCCTGCCTCCCTAGCTCTGTTCTGGACTCTTTTAATTCCTTTCTAGCCCAGGGCTTCTGCAACTGCTGAGTTTCTTTCCCCAGACTTTGAATGACTCCAGCATTGCTTCTAGGTCTTGGTACTTTCTGATCCTTAGGAAGGCTCTCCTGATACTGCCTCATGTTTTCTTAGGTTTCATATTTATCTACTTGACATCTATGAGTCATAGGACCAAACTAAAGGCCAGAATTTCTGTTATTTTAACAAGATTTTTATTATTTTCATTTGTGTGTGTGTGTTGGGAGGGGTGGTGCCAGAAGAACTTGTTGAGTCCCTTGGAGCTAGAGTTACAGGCACTGCTAGGAAAGAACTCGGGTCCTCTGGAGAGCAGCAAGCACTCTTAACTGCTGAGCCATCTCTCCAGCAACTCAAAATTATTTTTAATCTCCTTTGTAGACTACTATCAAGGGTGCACAAAAATTGTGTTTCAAAGCCTTGGATTAATCCCAATGTATAACCCTAATAATTTCCCTTAACACACACACACCAGGCCAGTGTTTCTCATTCCATGACCAGGCACTGGGTAAGGTACCCGAGGACTGAAGCCTGGAGCCCCAGGATCTTTATCAGTCCCTTTGTTGTTGAGAAGAGGGTCTCAAGTAGCCCAGAGTAGGCTCAGACTCACTATGTAGGCAATGATGAACTTGAACTTCTTATCCCCTTACCGTCTTAGTTCTTAGATGGTAGCTACTCTGCTCAGGTTTTGTGGCAGGGAAGGAATCTAGGCTTCATACATGCTAGGCAAGCACTCTACCAACTAAGCTAAATTTCTAGTCATACATGTGTGTGTTTGTGTGTGTGTGTTTCTAGCCATATAAAATATAGAATTTTCTAAGCATTTTATATATTTAAGACAGGGAGTTACTATGTAACCAGAGCATCCTCAGATTTCTAATGCCACTACTACAATACTAAGCCATCTCCTGTGCCAGCCTTACGTTTCCCACAGAAAAAAACATGAAGGTTCTGGACCCTGCTTTCACATTCTCCATTTCTGCTTTCTGACCAAACCTGGCACCTCTGCAAAAGATCCTACAGGGTGTGGCCCCTCTCCTCTCCTCTCCTCTCCTCTCCTCTCCTCTC
>NW_021604569.1:7057827-7061549 GCF_004785775.1 Grammomys surdaster
TCTCCTCTCCTCTCCTCTCCTCTCCTCTCCTCTCCTCTCCTCTCCTCAAGAGTTGGAGGGACTTTCTGTGGCTCTAATGTCACTGAGTGGCCCTATTCTGTCATTGAGTCAGTTTTGCAAGTTATAACCAGAATACACATCCAACCACCTTATTGACAGTGACTTCTCTTAGTGGGAATTACACCTGCTTATTTTCTTTAAAACATCTTTCTCAGTGTGATATTTCCATACTTATTTCATTTCTGTTTCAAAACCAAGTTAGGTGCCACACATACCGCCCCTGGCCAGGCTGTGCACGCCTTTAATCCCAGCACTTGGGAGGCAGAAGCAGGCGGATTTCTGAGTTTGAGGCCAGCCTGGTCTACAGAGTGAGTTCCAGGACAGCCAGAGCTACACAGAGAAACCCTGTCTCGAAAAGCCAAAAAAAAAGAAAAAGAAAAAAAAGAATGGGGGGATAGTGTTCGCACATAAGACAGCATGTTTAAATTAAAATTATTTTGAAATTAACTGTGTGTGTGTATGAATGTGTATGTAAAGGTGTATTCATAAGAAAGTGTCAGATCCCTTGAGGCTGGACTTAGAGATGACTGTGAGCTACCCAACAAGGATGCTAGGAATGGAATTCAGGTCCTCTAGAAGAACAGAAAGCACTTATAAGTTTTGAGCCGTTTCTCCTAACTTTTATTTATTTGTTTTTGGTTTAAAAAATCTTGACAAAAAGGTCACAGGATCTTAGGCTGGCCTTGAATTCACTATGAAACTGAGGACTGCCTTAATCTCCTGGTCCTTCTGCTTCCACCTCCCAAGTGATGGACTTACAAGCGCGCCATTACCACATCTCCACATCTCCATCCAGGTTACAGATCTCCCTATCTCTCTCTCTCTCTCTCTCTCTCTCTCTCTCTCTCTCTCTCTCTCACACACACACACACACACACACACACACACACACACGCTTACTGAAGCAGAGAAAATATGATTTATTAAAGGAAAATAAAACTCCTGAGAGCAAGAGGCAATTCAAGGAGGGATATCAGGAAGTATATTTAAAAGAAAAAAAGAAAAAGCTTTTCAAGACCGAGACTGTAGCATGACTGTAGAGTACCAGGGTACTGACTGAGATCCTTGGTTTGACCCCCATAACTGCAAAAAGAAAAGGAGTAATATGATAATACAATAAAAGGTATCTTATATGAATATTCTCCCAGAATTTTGAAATATTATTTTTCTTCTTTATATTTTTCCATTGTTAAATTGTTCTAGGTAGTTGAGGTGGGGTGCAAAGACAATGATATTTACTTTGGAAATACAGTTATGAAAACTCCTTGTATTTTACAGGCTTAAAGTAGAAATATGACTGCTATGCAATGCAAAATTTGCAATTTAGCTGAAAACAGACAAGACACTGGCATTCCCGTCTATTATAACTGGAGGGGAGCTTCACCCACCAGCTGAAAAAATAAACAGAGGGTCAGCAGGCATTCCCTCAAAACATTCCAGAGCAGAGACTTCATGTAAATGATCTAAAGAGCCAATGTCTCCTGATTAGAATTCATAGTTGCAAAATTCATACAGAGCAAAGGGTCCTGGAAATTAATGCCGATGGTGGGGAATGAGTTAGGGCACAAGGAAATCATGTTTGGGCTCTAAGAAATGGAACATGGTTTCATAGTCTTACTTTCCCACAGTCAAACAGCTAGGGCCACAAGCAGAGCTCTGGCTCTGGGCTGCGGTGGGTGGGATGAACAGTCTAGTCTCAGTGTCCTGCTGCCTCCATTTCACAGGCACCACAGGGGGAGGGAGGGCCTCTACACTGCTTTGTACTGCTGTTCTGGCTGGTGAGAGGTAGCCTGCTTACCCCATTTGGGTCCTACTTTGTAGGTTAAAAAGATTCCTCTTCCCTCGTACTGGTACTGGGGATTGGACCCCAGGATCACATGCATATGAGACAAATACTTTATTTATAAGTAACTACTTTCTTTTTTCTTTTTTCTTTCTTTTTTTTTTTTTTTTTTTGCTTTTTTGAGACAGGGTTTCTCTGTGTAGCCCTGGCTGTCCTGGAACTCACTCTGTAGACCAGGCTAGCCTGGAACTGTTGAACTCAGAAATCCACCTGCCTCTGCCTCCCAAGTGCTGGGATTAAAGGCGTGCGCCACTACCGCGCCACTACCACCCGGCTTTTTTTTTTTTTTTTTTAAAGTAACTACTTTCTATCTTATGAGATAAGAATGTAACTGTCAGGGGCTGGCAAGATGGCTCAGTGGGTAATGGAGCTACCCGAGTGACCTGAGTTTCAATCCCCAGAGCTTATGTAAAGGTCGAGGGAGTGAACTGACTTTAGGAAGTAGTCTTGTGATATCCACACATGTGTTGTGGCACCTCATCACCACATACATATGATACACTCACAAATATGCACACACAATAATAATAAAAAAATAAAAGTCAGGGCTCTGTGTTTAAGAGTACCTAGGCTTGGCTCCCAGCACCCACTTGGTGAGTCACAACTGTCTATAACTCCAGTCCCAAGGGATCTGATGCCCTCTTCTGGCCTTACATTGGAAGAATGCCCCTGAGCCGAGGGTCATTGCTTCACGGTTACTCTGTACATCTCTGAGTACAGAGGTCTACGGGCACGCTGAGGCTTTGGGGACTCCTCCAGATTGAATTTCAGGTGGAGTAACAGTTCCTAATTACAAAAGAAACCATGTTGATTATAGTAACTTTGGAAAATGTGGGCAAGGACACAGAAGGAAATAAAAACAACTCGCAAGTGACTGTGGTGGGGCAGGACTTTATCTCAGCACCCGAGAGCCAGGGCTGGAGGATTCCTGGTCTATATGAAGAGGCTCAGGACAGATCAGCCAGGACCACATAGTAAAATCCTGTCTTAATAAAGTGAAATAAAGCAAAAAATTAAAAATATATATAACCTCCCCCGACCCCCACAAATCTAACCTGAAGGTCAGTCCTGTCTCCACTCTGTGTCCTTTGTGATGCTGTTATACAGCTTTAGGAAATTAGCAGGACTCCTTGTTACTTTGTAACATTATGTTTTGGAAGGCTCTTACTTTGTAAGCTAGACTGGTCTGGAACTCGTGATGATCCTCCTGCCTCAACTTCTCCAATGCTGGGGTTACACTTACCATACCATTAGCAACTGGTTGTTTTCATTTCCCTATGTAACAAACCATCCCCCTGTTCCATCACTCTGACCTCTAGTTATATAAATGGACCATGTAGATGTCACTAGTCCTATATTTATATAGGACTTTAGCTTAGAATAAGAACATCTCCACATGCATGCACACACAGACCCACACGCACATTGGTGTGTGTCTCTTATTGGAGGACCAGAAGTTAAGAGCATTTTTCAGACTCTTTTTAATTTTTTTGTTTTTAGAAGCAAGGTTTCTTTGTGTATCTTTGGCTATCCTGGAACTTACGCTGTAGACCAGGTTGGTCTTGAACTCACAGAGATCCACCTGACTCTGCCTCTGGAGTGCTAGTATTAAAGGTGTGTACCACCACCACCCAACTTGTTTTTCAGATTCTTGATCCATGCTAAATATTTGATCATCTTCAACTCCCAAAAGAAATTCAATAAATTTTAGTCTGGTTTTATTTTTTTTAATTATCATTAATTTTTAATTTCATGCGCCTAAGTCTTTTCCTTGCATATATACACACACACACACACACACACACACACACACACACAC
>NW_021604569.1:7061649-7070080 GCF_004785775.1 Grammomys surdaster
ATATATATATATATATATATATATATATATATATATATATATGCCAGCCACAAGTGTACCTGGTGCCCAAAAGGGCCAAAACTTGAGTTGTAGACAATTGTGAGCTGCCATGAGGATGCTGGGAACTGAATACTGGTCCTCTAGAAGAGCACCTAGTGCTCTTAACCATTGAGCCTTCCCTCCAGCTCCTTAGTTTTGTTCTTTGAGACAGGGTCTGATGTATCCCAGACTGGACTTAATTGCATCATGGAGATATTTTCTCTCCCTCTCCCCCTCTTTCTCTGAAGGGTGGTGTATTAGGGAATGAACCTAGGTGCCCCATTAACAGTGGGCAAACTGATCAGATGACAACGGAAGATCTGGAAACCAATGGGTGAAGCGGCTTGCCAGTGAAAGCATGAGTTTAATCCCTGGGTCCTCTCCTGGCTGGAAGTGAAGAACTAATTCCTACAAATCGTTCTCTGATCTCCATGCATGTGATTACAACACACACACACACACACAGGCACACACACACAGGCACACACACACAGGCACACACACACACACACACCCCACACACACAGCACACACATACGGGGCGGGGGAGAAAACAAATGCAATAACATTAAAAAATGAGTAGCTGGAGACTGGAGAGAGGGTTTGTTGGTTAAGAACATTTAATATTTAAGAAGACACAAGTTCACCGGGCAGTGGTGACACACGCCTTTAATCCCAGCACTTGGGAGGCAGAGGCAGGTGGATTTCTGAGTTCGAGACTAGCCTGGTCTACAGAGTGAGTTCCAGGACAGCCAGGGCTACACAGAGAAACTCTGTCTCGAAAAAAGATACAAGTTCAATTGTCAGCAATTTCTTTTCTTTTTTTTTTTTTTTTCGAGACAGGGTTTCTCTGTGTATTCCTGGCTGTCCTGGAACTCACTCTGTAGACCAGACTAGCCTCGAACTCTTGAACTCAGAAATCCGCCTGCCTCTGCCTCCCAAGTGCTGGGATTAAAGGCATGCGCCACCACCACTCGGCTTGTCAGCAGTTTCATTGGTGGCTCATTGCCATCTTTATCTCCAGTTCCAAGGGACTAGATGTCCTCTTCAGGTTCCTGAGGGCTTCTTGAATGCATGTGGTACATATACATACAGGCAAAACACCCATACACATAAAGCACGAATAAATAAATCTTAAAAAGCATTAATAGCTGGTAACATATAAGTAACAGTCTAGACAGAGAAATATGAACAATGGGATATTTTAGCCAAGGATATTTCAGAGAATAGCTATTATGCTCAAAAGCTGTTTCAGAGTAAGATGGAAGTATATTTTCTTAAATTTTTCTTTTCTTCCTTTTTATGTGTAGTGTGTACACATGACTGCCAGGACGGTTGTGAACAACTGTTGGTCATATGCAGCACAATTCGAGCATACTACCACACACATTAGGATCCGAAGAGTTCACACATAGGTTGTACAATGTGGCAATCCTTCCACAATGTATTTATTTGTACAAGGTCTTCTGTAGCCCAGGCTAGCCTCAACTTCTATGTAGCTGAGGTTGGAGTAAGAGGCTATTTTTCTGCCATGTTGGCCACTAGCTGTTAGGTATCTTTGAGTGTCCTAGCCATCCATACACATGCTTACATATGTAAATAGTATCCCAACACAAATAATGCCATACTAACATCACTGGGACTAGAGATATCGCTCAGTGTGAAAGCACAAGCTTAGCATGAGTGAGCCCTGGGTTCAGTCCTCAGAACAAAGTCAATAAATGATACCACTCTGTATTGTTCTTTGATTTTTTTTTAACCCATCAAAATTCTTGGTGGGCTGAGGGTATAATTCAGTTAGTAGAATGTTTATCTAGTATACCTGATGGCACACACTTGTAATCCCAGTGCTGAGGAGGTGGAGGTAGGAGGATCAGATATTCAAGGACATCCTGGGCTACATAGTGAATTTGAGCTTAACCTGGGCTACATAAGACCAAGTCTCAAACAAAAGAACAAGCACTATCTTAAGGATTGTTCTATCCCTGTACTCCTTGGGTTCCCTGCCCTTCCTTTGAATATCTGAGTGGCATTCCACTGTGTGAGAGTTGAGCTCCAGGTTGGTCTCCAACTTCCAGCAATCCTCCTGCCTCAGAATCCCAAGTGAGGAGATTACAAGCTTTCATGCCAGTTTATGATTTCTAAGGTCTTTGTAGAACAGTCTGGTCTTTGATTATAGAACTGAGGATGACCTTGAACTTATGACCTTTCTGCCTTTGCCTTCTTTTTTGTTTGTTTGTTTGTTTGGTTTTTGTTTTGTTTTTTTCTCGAGACAGGGTTTCTCTGTATAGCTCTGGCTGTCCTGGAATTCACTGTGTAGACCAGGCTGGCCTCGAACTCAGAAATCCACCTGCCTCTGTCTCCCAAGTGCTGGGATTAAAGGCATGCACCACCACTGCCCGGCTTGCCTTTGCCTTCTAAAAGCTGAGATTATAGGTAGAAACACCACACCAGGCTTTATCAATAGTATTAATATTAAGATGGAGTTTTGCTTTGTAGCCCAGGTTAAACCAGAGCGTTCTCCTACTCCAGCCACAGGATGCCCAGGACAGCTCCTCTCCCTTAGGCTAATGAAAGACCTACTTCATCACATCTTACAACAAAATAAATCGCACCTTTTGTTTGTTTGTTTGTTTGTTTTTTTTCGAGACAGGGTTTCTCTGTGTAGCCCTGGCTGTCCTGGAACTCACTCTGTAGACCAGGCTGGCCTCGAACTCAGAAATCCGCCTGCCTCTGCCTCCCAAGTGCTGGGATTACACTGCCCGGCTAAATCGCACTTATATTCAGTAACTTTCAGAACATGAGATCCCTGGGCTGGAGAGATGGCTCTGATGTTAATCACTTCCTGCTCATCTAGAGGACTGGCATTTAGTTCCCAGCATCCATGGTGTGCTCATAAAAAATAAAATCTTTTTTTTTTTTTGTTTTTGTTTTTTCGAGACAGGGTTTCTCTGTGTAGCCCTGGCTGTCCTGGAACTCACTCTGTAGACCAGGCTGGCCTCGAACTCAGAAATCTGCCTGTCTCTGTCTCCCAAGTGCTGGGATTAAAGGCCTGCACCACCACTGCCCGGCAAAATAAACTCTTTAAAAGAATTCAAAATCTTGTACCTCTCTCTCCTCCTCTCTCTCTCCCTCTTCCTCTCCTGGTCTCTCTCTCTCTCCCCTCCCATCCCTCCCCAGGCTAGCCTGGAGTATACTATGTACACAAAGCTGGCCTCAGACTCACAGAGATCTGCCTGTCCCTGTCTCCAAGTGCTAGAATTGACCTGGAATTTGCCTTTTATTTTCGTAAACCCATAAAAGGAGTAAAAAATTCCACAAACAAATATTTGCTGGAGAAAGACCCCTTCAGCTTTCTCATGGGGACGGTGATTGCTCAGTTGAAAACAGTACTGGCTGGAGCTAGAGCCATGAAGGCAGAGCACAGCTCTTTACCAGACCTGCTAAACCCAGGGCTTGTGGGTCACATGCAGCCTAGGACAGCTATCAATGGGTGTGTTCCTATACAAAATTGTAAATCTGTTTAAAACATTATATGTATTTTTAAGGCTCAATCATGTGTTTTATTCTATTTTTATACCTTTATTTATTTTTATTGCATGAATGTTTCCCCAGCCTGTTCACCACGAGTGTCCCTGTGGAAGTCAGAAGAGGGCAGCAGATCCCCTGGAGCAGGAGTTACAGGTGCCTGTGAGCTACTATAGGGGTGCTGTGGATCCAACCTGAGTCCTCTGCCAGAGCAGCCCTCGCTCTTAACCTCTGAGCCGGCTCTCCAGGCCTCACGTGCATGACCGATGTCATGCTGCAACCTTAAAAGTTTGGACAGGAACACATGGTAGCAGAAGCTCTGGAGTGGAGTGCGGCTAGTGTTGAGAGCTGAGGTGGTCTCCTTGTGACATAGGAGACTGTGTTCTTTCCCCAGTCTTTCCAGTTCTTGCACCACCAGCCAGGTGGGTGTTCAGAGGCAAGACAGAGTGAGGAACGGAGAGAGTGTGCCTTCATTACAGACATGCTCACTCAGAGCAGAGTGGCAGCCTTCTCGGAGGCTGGGGTTGCAGGCAGCATACTTAATGGCGGAGCTTAAAGGTAGGGGTAGGGTGGATTCCCTAGAAAGTTTGGGGTATCCAGAGTAGTGTCTATCCCCTTCTTCATAGCCCTACATGGAGTTTTGGAGTGTGTTATGCTATATGAATGGAATGGTGGGTTCAGCCAAAACTACAATGCCAATAATGTGGAAATGTCGTAATGAAGCAAAGAACATTAGTGGCTGTGTCAGTCAGTCATGTCAGTCCTAGAGGTTCTGGCAAGGTCTGTTTTCCCCTCACTGTTTGAGTGGTCATGTGATACCTGCTATCCTGCTACTTTGCTGTTGCGTCAGCTTTCAGCAAGCATGCAGTGGCCTCTTCCTCTATTGAACCTACTCAACCTCATTCTGCCATGCTTCCCTACATAGCCCTGGGTCTCTTGGATCTTGCTATGTAGACTAGGCTGACCTTGAACTCACAGAGATTTGCCTGCCTCTGCTTCCTGAGTGCTGGGATTAAACGTATAAGCCACCACACCTGATGTTTAATTCATTTTCAATTAGCCACTTACAGGTTTCCTTACATAATTTTCATATCTACTTAGCTTTGGTTAATTAATTCTACCACCCCACTACTCCCTCATTTCCCTGCCCCTTGTCCCTGCTGCACCCTCTGTCCCCAACATTGCCCTTTATACTATCTGTGCTGGTGTCCAATTGCCCTACGCTGAGCCCCAGTACACCCTTGCCCCTCCCCCATGTTATGGGCTCCTTTCTAGTTTCCTGGCCTCTACCCAGGCTTACTCCCACCTAACTAGATATACTTAACAATTAGAAGCTAGGATCAACGTTTGCCTTTCTGAGAGTGGGTTATGTATTCATTACCTTTCTACTACTGTGGTAAACACCATGAGCAAGGCAACTTGGAGATGGGAGAGTTTATTTGGGCTTGTAGTTTCAGAGAATGAAGGCCCATCACAGCAGGGAATCACGGCAGCAGGTGGAAGGCATGGTGACAGAAGTTACTGATGACTCACTTGTCCAATCAGAAGCAGGAAGCACACAGAAGCCCACTTTCAGGGGAGGGTTTCCTCCAACAAGGCCACACCTACAAATCCTACCCAAACAGCACCACACACTGGAGACCAAGCGTTTAAACACTTGAGACTATGGGGGCCATTTCTCATTCAAAACACGCTACACCTACCAAATTTAATGGAATTTCTCCAGTTCTACTCACTTTCCTACAAATTTCAGTATTTTAGTTTTTCAAAGCCAAATAAAATATCACTGTGTATACGAACTGCTTTTCATTATCCGTCTATGTTGGTAGACGTCCAGGCCGATTGCATTTCCTAGCTGTTGGGACAAAAGTTGTAAGAAATGTGCATGCATGCAGCAGGACGTAGAGTCCTTTGGGCACATGCCCTATAGCTGGGTCATATGCTGGCTCTATTTTGAATTATAGAATAGATTTATCTTATTATTTTATGTATATGAGTGTTTTCCCTGCATGTTTTCTGTACATGCCCTGTGTTTTATGTACGTGCCTGGTACCTGCAGAGGTCAGAAGAGGGTGCCAGATCCCCTGAAACTGGAGTTATAGACAGCTATGAGCGTCCATGTGGGCGCTGGGAATTAAACCCAGGTCCCCTATAAGAGCAAGTGATCTTAACTCCTGAGTAAACTTTCCAGCCCTTAATTCCTTAATTTTTCATTTAATTTGTGTGTGTATGTGAGCATGTGTGTGAAGACATTTACATTCTAGATATTAGCCCCTTGTCTGAAATATAACTGGCAAAGACTTTCCCCAAGTTTTGACTGTCCGAACTCTGTTGACAGTTCCTTTTGCCATGAGGAATAGTTTTTCAAATCATATTTATTTATTTTATTTGCATGAGTATTTTGCCTGCATGTTTGTATGTGTATCATGTGTACCTGGTTCCTGCAGAAATGGGGTCCCCTGGAATTTATGCATTTCCATGAGTTCCCATGTGGGTACTAGGAACTGAACAGGGTCCTGTGCAAGAGGAAGACATGCTCTTACTGTTGAGTCAAGTCTCTAGAGCTGTGAAGAAGGCTTTTAATTTCACATAATCCCATTTGTTATTTCTTGAAGCATTTTATTTTTTTTTTGTGCTACTGGAATCCTACTCAGAAGTTTCTCAGCCATTTTTGTAGCCTGAAATGTTTCCTCTTCAGAGTCACAGCATTTCATTTAAAAAAAATTTTTTTTAACAAAACGTGCTGGGCAGTGGTGGCACACACCTTTAATCCCAGCACTTGGGAGGCAGAGGCAGGTGGATTTCTGAGTTTGAGGCCAGCCTGGTCTACAGAGTGAGTTCCAGGACAGCCATGGCTACACAGAGAAACCCTGTCTCGCAAAAACAAAAACAAAAAAACCAACCAACCAACCAAACAAAAAAACACCAACCCCCCCAAAACAAAACAAAAAAAAACAAAACAAAAAACAAACAAACAAAGCCGTAAGCTCTCTTGGAATGCAGGCAGAGTTAATCGATAACTACAAAACAATATTGAAGATATGATTGACCCAATAAAGCTGGACTTCTCTGCTTCTGGGATTCTTCCGACCCATGCCATAACCACTAAACCTTGTCCTTTTCAGTGCAGAGAGATAAACAGTGGTCCTTCGAGTGGATGGGGCCTGATCTCACTACCAGCTCTGTTCTCGTAGCAATAGGTCAGGAACACACGACACTCCCCATGCCCCCACCCACTGCACTAACCCACCTCATTTTAAATTTTTTAATCATCTATCTATCTATCTATCTATCTATCTATCTATCTATCTATCATCTATCTAATTTTCAAGACATGGTTTCTTCGTGTAGCCTTGATTGTCCTGAACTCACTCTGTAAACCAGGCTGGCCTCAAACTCAAAGATGCACCTGCCTCTGTCTCCCAGCTAACTACTGGGATTAAAGGCATGTGCTACCATGCCCAGTTCGTTTCATTAAAAAAAAATATTTAAAAACATTGTTATTCTTGTTCTATTTGTTTTGTTTTGAGAATTTCATACATTTGGTACTGTAATTAAGCATTTTTAAAAAATTTTTTTTTGGGGGTTGGAACTCACTCTGTAGACCAGGCTGGCCTCGAACTCAGAAATCCCGCCTGCCTCTGCCTCCCAAGTGCTGGGATTAAGGGCGTGCACCACCACTGCCCGGCAGCTTTTTATTTTTTTGAGACAACGTTTCTTTGTGTAGATTCCTTTTTTTTTAAAATGTATCTTTTTTATTCTGAGTTATGTATACGTGTGTACTGGATATGGTTATGTATGTGTGAGTGTGGGCGCCAGTGGAGGACTGAGGCGTCAGATCCCCAGAGCTAGAGTTCAGACCTAAGCTGTGTGTAGGTGCTGGGAGTAGAACCCACGTCCTCTGGAAGAGCAGCAAACACTCTTAGCCACTGAGCCATCTCTCCAGCCTCCTTTGTGTAGATTCCTGGCTGTCCTGAAACTCACTTTGTAGACCAGGATGGCCTTGAACTCATAGAGATCCACCTGCCCCTGCCTCCAGAATGCTGTGACTAAAGGTGTGCCCTACCTTGCCCGGCAGCTTTTTGTGTGTTTTCTTCCTTCCTTTATTTATTTTTTAAAAAAATATTTATTTATTTGTTTGGACGCACTAGAAGAGGGTATATGATTCCATTACAGATGGTTGTGAACCACCATGTGGTTGCTGGGATTTGAACTCAGGACCTCTGGAAGAGCAGTCAGTGCTCTTAACCACTGAGCCATCTCGCCAGCCCACCAGCATCTTGTGTTGAGGCTTTTGATCCACTTTGGGTTGATTTTTTTTATACAAGGTGAGAGATATGAATCTAATTTTATGCTACTTCAGGTGGGTATCCAGTTTGCTAGCACTGTTCATTGAATATGCTATCTTTTCTCCATTACATGTTTTTGATTCCTTTGCCAGATATTAGGTGCCTATAGCTGTGTGGATTTGCTTCTGCATCCTCTGTCTGCTTCACTCGTCCACACGGTGGCCTCTGTGCCAGTGCTACAGTCTTTGTCTACAGCTGTGACCATTCTTTGGTTGTCTTTTGTATTTCCTTGTCAATTTTAGGATTGCTATTTCTATTTCTGTGAAGAATGTAATTGGCCTCTTAATGGAGAGTATAATGAGTCTGCAGATTGCTTTTGGCAAGATGGCTGTTTACACAATATTGACTCTTCCAAGCCATGAACATGGAGGCTGCTCCACCTTCCAGCATCCTTCTCAACATCTCTTAAGTGTTTTAAAGTTATCATTATACAGGGCTTGCAGGATTAGATTCATTCCAGTGCTCTCTTCTCTCTCTCTCTCTCTCTCTCTCTCTCTCTCTCTCTCTCTCTCTCT
>NW_021604569.1:7070090-7090316 GCF_004785775.1 Grammomys surdaster
TCTCTCTCTCTCTCTCTCTCTCTCTCTCTCTCTCTCTCTCTCTCTCTGTATCTGAGCAATTGTGAAGGGGTTTCTTTGTACTGCTGCTATGATAAGACACCTGAACCAAAAGCAACTTGACAGAGGAAGGGGTTATTTCACCTTACACTTCTTCCAGGTGATTGCTCATCATGGAAGGAACTCAAGCAGGAATTGAAGCAGAAACATGGAGAAATGCAGGAATGCTGAGTACATATTAGTTCCCGAGCTTTGTTTTGTTCTTTTTGTTTGTTTTTGTTTTGTTTGAGACAGGGTTTCTCTGTGTAGCCCTGGCTATCCTGGAACTAACTCTGTAGACCAGGCTGGCCTTGAACTCAGAAATCTGCCTGCCTCTGCCTCTGGGATTAAAGGCATGCGCCACCACTGCCTGGCTAGTTCTCGAGCTTTCTCTATGTTTCTTAGACAGAGCCCACCTGCCTAGGAATGGTGCTGCCTACGGTGGTCTTGGATTTCCCACACGAATCAGCACATTTCCTTACAGACCTGGCGATGGGCCAATCTGACCAAGACAATTCTTCAATTGAGGTTCTGTCATATTAAATATTTAATTCTGGGTTTCTACACTGCCTTCCATCATTTAGTTCCGAGACAAAAGACATACAACCTTTATTTATAATATAATAAGTACTAGAACTGGGTAGATATCTACCTTCTCAGCTATTTTGCCTATTTCCCTATTGATAACCCTAAGACATAGCTTGCCATGTTCTGCCCAGGCTGCTCTTACCCTGACTGGCTAGCTTTCGTGGCCATGTTTCCACAATCCACTTATCCCATGGCATCTTTTCTTCTCTCCACCATCTACTTCTCTCTTCGTGGTCTCCTGCCTCAGACCCCAAGCCTGGGGACCGAAACCCCACATATCTCTCTTCTGCCCAGCTGTAGGCATCTCTATAGATGAATCAGAGAAAATTTAGGGGCCAGGTTATATAGCATAACTTGGTGTACATAAGGATCCCCTTGTCCCTGAGGGAACCAGGGCCAGTATTTAGCACTACATTACATAGTAACATAGCAATAGACCAAACCTCAGCAATTCCCCCCCTTTTTTGTCTAAATAAAAAATCTTCTCTTATAATAATAACATACAGTAAAAACAATTATAAAAATTATTTTAAGAATTACATTTATAATATCCATTCCAGTTGTATTTGGCAACTTAGATAAAGTATTCTATCTTGGTGAGTTCAAAGTTTTGTATCAAAATCAATTTCTATCCTTGCTTATATTACCATCCTAAAAATACGTTCTTAGACTTAGAATGTCTTCTTAAATCCTGAACAACTTAAGCTTATAGTAAGACTATCTATAGAAGACTATCTAGTCTTCACCCTATCAGAGACATGAGAAGGAATAAATATTACCTGAGTGTTCAGGAAGCATAAGGGCACAGCTTCCAAAAATATAGAAATGACAGAGACAGCTGACCACCTGGACGGTCCCCAATATTCTGGACAGCATTCTGCCTTCAGATGAAGTCAGGGCATTTATTTTGCTCAGTGGCTACTCGTCACGATTGAAGCAACTCTGTATGGAAGTTTTTAATGCTCATCATCCTTTCCCAAGTCGAATGGGGTACTGCTAGGAGGTGACATGTCTCAATGTCACAAAAGATCTTAAATTAGTAAAATTATGTTTAAATGCCATATTCTGCGAGTCTCTGAGGTTTTTGAAGACCATTTATTTATTCATAGCACATCTGAACAAGGAAATGTTGCCTGTTTCCAGCTATTATTATCTGTACAACCCAGGATATTTATTTCTGTGATAATCTAGAGTAGTATCTAGCATGACTATGAGCTTGATTGATTGACTGTTAACTTGCGTTACTTTGTTATTCCTAACGGTTTGTAATAGCAGCTTAAAAAGGACTAACACCAGCCGGGTGGTGGCGCACGCCTTTAATCCCAGCACTTGGGAGGCAGAGGCATGCGGATTTCTGAGTTCGAGGCCAGCCTGGTCTACAGAGTGAGTTCCAGGACAGCCAGAGCTACACAGAGAAACCCTGTCTCGGAAAAAAAAAAAAAAAAGAAAAAAGAAAAAAGGACTAACACTAAACACTGTATTTTTAAATGAGTCACAAGAGTTGAAACATACAAGGTACCCCCTTCTCAGGTGACTCTAGGTTGTGTCAAGTGTTGAAATCTAGGAATTGTTGCACAAACCACTCAGACACCAATCTCGGTTAAACAGGGCTGGTTTACTAAACACACACACCAGACTGATGGATCAGGGCTGTAGATCAGACACTGGAGCTGACTTGGGCCTTGAATATTTTTCAGGGCCAGTTTATACAGGCAAAATCCACAGTGAGCTCATGTGCAGGCTCTGACTCAAGCTACTCTGGCTGGCTAGACAGAACAGTTCTAACTGACTTTTATTCTGATTGGTTCTAAGTGGAGCTATGGTTGAGGAATTTTTTTTTTTTTCAAGAGAGGGTTTCCCTGTGTAATCCTAGCTGTCCTGGAACTCACTCTGTAGATCAGGCTGGCCTCGAACTCAGAAATCCACCTGCCCCTGCCTCCCAAGTGCCTCCCAAGTGGTTAAAGGCATGCGCCACCACCGCCCAGTGGTTGTGGAATTTCTTAAGATTAACAAACCTCAGAACATAATGAGTATGTGGTCAGATTGACCCTGCTGAGTCAAGCTATTTTTCTGTGTCAGTAAGTATGAGATGACTGGCAGGCATGGAACAAAATGGCTGCAGCTCTGTTAGGGAGCAGGCTTCAGCATTAAGTTGACAATAAAAACTGATCAGGACAGCTCCTCAGGTGTTTGTTATTGGAATATAAGAAAAGTACTGGTTTTATATGTTAATTTTTGTATCTTACCACTTTGCCAAAAGTAGCTATCAGTTCAAAAATTTTCCGGTAAAAATCTTTAGGGTATGTATATAATCATATAATATGCAGATAAGGGTGCTTTGATTTCTTCCTTTCCTATTTTTATAACTTGCATTTGCTTTTCTTGTCTTAATGCTCTAGCTAAGACTTCCAGTCCTATATTTAATAACAGTGTACAAAGTAGGCACCTTTGTCTTATTACTGGCTTTGTGGAAATACTTTGAGTTTCCCCCACTTAGTATAATATTGGCTATAGGAGTGTCATAAGTAGCCTTTAGTGTGTTGAGGTATGTTCCTTTTATTTCCAGTATCCTAAAGCATTTTTATTGCCAAGGCATTTCAAATTTTTTCAAGTGCCTTTCCTGTATCTAGTGAGGTGATCATATGATTTCTGTTTAAGTCTATTAATAGACGTATTTATTAACACATAGTATGTATGTATGTGTGTAATATGGTGTGCAGACTGAAACTTTATAGTGTTCTTGAAATGAAACCAACTTCACTGTGATGTAGTATTTTCTTAATATGCTCATGAATTTATGTTTACAAGTATTTTGTTGAGAATATTTGCATCTGTGATTATCAAGATTAGCTTATAGTTTTATTTTTTGTTGTATTTTTATTTATTTTATTTTTTTTTAGATTTATTCATTTATTATATGTAAGTACATTGTAGCTGTCTTCAGACACCCATATGAGGGCATCAGATCCCATTGTAGATGGTTGTGAGCCACCATGTGGTTGCTGGGATTTGAACTCTTGACCTCTTGAAGAGCAGTCAGTGCTCTTAACTGCTGAGCCATCTCACCAGCCCCTTTGTTGTATTTTTAATCTGCTTTTGGTATCAGGGTCATACTGGCTTTATAGAGTTTGGTAATGGTTCTCCCTTTTCTATAAAACAGCTCGGAATTGTTGGTATCAAATCTTTCATAAAAGTTTGGTAGAATTCAGCAGTAAATCCATTTGGCCATGGACTTTTCATTGTGGAGAGACTTAATTACAGTATGTCTTCTGAGAGTCCCACTTGTAACTTTAACTTTTTCAAAACCTACCCTGTTTTTTTTTGTTTTTGTTTTTTGGTTTTTTTGTTTTTGTTTTTTCGAGACAGGATTTCTCTGTATAGTCCTTGTTAGACTTCGGCGGGCAGCTTGGAACAGACAACAACAGACCAAATGGTTCCAAAGGGGAGGGAGTTTATTCAGGGCAGAGGGCAAAGGTAGGGAGAGAAATGGGAGAAGATGGTGGAGAAAGAGGAGAGAGAGAGAAGTAGAGGCCAGCCATGACCACGTGGAGAGAGGGGGAAGGGAAGGGAGGAAGGGCGAGGAAAAGTAAGTGGCAAGAAAGTAAGAGAGAGAGGAGGAGGCAAGCAACCCCTTTTTATATTGGGCATGCCTACCTGGCCGTTGCCAGGTAACTGTGGGGAGGAGCATACCTGGGTGTTGCCAGATAACTGTGGAGGTGGAATTTAGACAGAATACTAACAGTCCTGGCACTCACTCTGTAGAGCAGGCTGGCCTCGAACTCAGAAATCCGCCTGCCTCTGCTTCCCAAGTGCTGGGATTAAAGGCGTGCGCCACCACTGCCCGGCACCTAACGTGTTTTTAATGATGGTTCTTAAATGCTTTAACCTCCCTTTTAGCCCATCACCCACCAGAGGTAGTGGAAAAGAAAGGATGGTGTGTAGGGTAGGGTGGGGGGGGGAGTGGACTTGTTTAGAAAGATTTTTTTGGAGCAACTCCTATGTGTGTTGTCTGGAAATCGGCAGTTCAGTTTACAGGTTAGCAGTGGCAGCTCGGTCCATTCACAAACACTTCATGGATACATCAGCAGTCCAGTTCCGTAGAGTTGGGATAGCAAACATAAATCAGCAGTAGACCTAAGCAGAGACAGCCAGGCCTCAGTTTCGGCTCAGCAAGAGGGACCAGGAAGAACCCCAGGGTGAGTTCTCAGTTATGCTTCTCTCAGTGAAGTGATCAGACACAAAACACACAAGTATTGCACATCTAGCAAGCCCAGGTCAGCCCGTCACCGTCTGTGGAGGCCTTTTTAATACTTCTGTAAGACTTTTGGGTCTTGGTTTGAATTTAAGATTAAAAGAACCTTGCCTTGCGCACGCCTTTAATCCCAGCACTTGGGAGGCAGAAGCAGGCGGATTTCTGAGTTCGAGGCCAGCCTGGTCTACAGAGTGAGTTCCAGGACAGCCCGGGCTACACAGAGAAACCCTGTCTCTCGAAAAAACAAAAACAAAAACAAACAAACAAAAAAGATTAAAAGAACCCCACTGTCCCAGGACACATCCTGGGAGGGGCACATTCCTTAGTCAGAGGACACTTGCTGGATTAACATTCAGAGGAGGAAGGGAGAGGCTGATTAACATTCCTCAGACCATGGGGCAGGGAACCCACCTGCGGGTAAGGAGGGCCCAGAGCGTAGATACATTCCAGGAATCAGGAAGCTGAGCCCTTAGTGTAATAAACCTGGACAAACGGAGGACATTCATTTTCATAATCTGAGTCACCTACGGACCGAACCTGGAAAGGTCAGACTTTGTGGTTTGCCCTCGTGAACTGTACTGTACCCATAAATACTGTACTCAGCTCTTGTTCGGGGCTATCTCTCTTGCCTGCATGCGAGAGAGTCCTAGTGCACTAGTTTTATTAAACTGAACCTCATGTGAATGCAGCGAGTCCTGTCCGTGTGCGTTTCTGTGGGAGCGTGTCCCTTGGTTTTGGATCTAACAGTCCAACACCTTCAAACATCTCTTGTCCTCTGAGGGTCTATCTCAGTTGACATCACTCTGCCAATCAGCCAGAGTCTGCAGAAGTGGCAAGAAACTGCAGTACTACTACAGGAGGTTTTTTGGGGCACATCTCTCTCTATGGAGTCCTGACCAATGCAGCTCAACTGTGCAAAGTAAGGTGGACCGACACATGCGGTGTCATTATCAAAGAATCCTCATCACGTGTCCCTTCACGTGCTTGCTTTAGGAGAACATTCTTTTTCCTGTGTCTGAGTCAGCCAAACGTTCCTTTATGAGTCTGCCTTAGTCTTTCACCTGTGTCCCCTCAGGAAAACATTTCCTCATGTGTTTGCCCCAGCAAAACACCACTCAACCAACTTTCCAAAGAACTCTTAAGTTCCAATTCACCCATCAGCCTTTTCTGAAACACCACCAGGTTTTCCTCTTGTATAACATGCCTCAACTGTAGGTTACAATGTGCTCTCTAAGGCCTCAGCTACAGGGACACTCCTCCATTGCTGATGGGAGTGCAAACTTGTATAGCCACTACGGAAATCAATATGGCGGTTCCTCGGAAACTTGGGAATCAATGTATTTCAAGATCCACCCCTGGGCATATACCTAAAGGACGTTCCAACTTATCACAGGACACTTGTTCAACTATTTTCTTTTTCTTTTCTTTTTCTTTTTTTTTTTTTAAGATTTATTTATTTTATATATGTGAGTATACTGTCGCTGTCTTCAGACACACCAGAAGAGGGCATCAGATCCCATTACAGATGGTTGTGAGCCATCATGTGGTGCTGGGAATTGAACTCAGGACCTCTGGAAGAGCAGTCAGTGCTCTTAACCACTGAGCCATCTCTCCAGCCTGTTCAACTATTTTCATTGTGACTTTATCCATAATAGCCAGAAAATAGAAACAACCTAAATGTTCCTCAACTTAAGGAATTTATTTATACAATGGAGCTAGTTTTCAAATCCTCATAAAGTTCTTCTGTGAAAGTAGCATCTTTTTTACTCCAGTACCTAGGGGTCTCCATAGTGATTTGACATTAGAATTCACCTAGATGACACTTGGTGTCATCACTTGGTGACACTTTTCCTATATGAATGCTCTTTGTAACCTACTGTTCTGTAGTTGACACTACCTCAAAGGTAAGGCTGCTGCTCTTAATAATCTTTGAATGCTTGTCTAGATTCAGGGGCTCGTCTAGATTCTGTTCTGTCTTCTGCCTACAAGAGATGTGAGTCTTCATATAAACTCTAATGAAACCAGATGTGGTGTCAATGCCCATAATCAGAAGTTCAAGACCACCCTCAGCTACATTGTGAGCTAGAAACCAGTCTTCATTACAAACAGTCATCAAAGTGCTTGCCATAGAAACATGAGGACTCATGAGGACCCATGAGGACCCATGAGAGCCTGTGAGGACCCATGAGAACCCGTGAGGACCCACATTGATTCCCAACACTCAACTGTCTTAGTTTCATTCCCTATCACTATGAAATATCCTGATACATTAGAAGAGAAAGTGTTTCCTTGATTCGAAATTCCAGGTTACTATCCCTCTGAGAAGCCTGGATGGCAGAACTTGAAGCAGCTGGTCAGTCATCTTACATTCACAGACAAGAGCAGAGCAGAGCCCTCGAGGTGGCTGAGAGGTTAGAGGTACTTCCTGCCAGGCCTGACAACCTGAGTTTGCTTTCTCAAGGCTTGCATGGTAGGATAGCACTGAGTCCTGTAAGTTGACCTCTGACCTCCATACATATGCCATGGCATGTGCCCCTTCCCACATACACATAAGCAAAAAGGGCAGAGAGGAATAAATGAGTGCAGGCCAGTGCTCAGCTTGCTTTCTCCACTCTCACACAGTCCAGGGTCTTCGCCCCAAAATGGTGCTTCATAAAATGGGTCTACATGACATAGATGTAGCCTACAAACATGCCTACAGGGCCCTTCTAGGTGATTCTAGATGTCATCAAGTAGACAATTAACAGCAATCGTTGCACACATAAGAAGTCCTGCTTGGTAACTTGCACTTTTTATGCAAAGCCTGGGAAAAACAGAATACACAGATCTCTGGAGCGTAATGGCCATCCAGTCTAGATAAATCTGTGATCTACAGGGTCTGGGAGAGATCTGACCTCTATAAATAAGGTGAAGAGGAAGCTATCCCAAAAGCTGTTGCCTGTACCTGGGATATATTCTAGCTGGGATGCCTTGTCAGGTCTCAGTAGAAGAGGAAGCACTTAGTCTCGAAGAGAATTGAGTGCCAGGCTTGGAGGGATACCTGTGGGGTGGGGGTGGGGGGGCACCTGCTCAGACGCGAACGACGGGGGGGATGAGAGAATGACTATGGGAGGGGGTGACCAGGAAGGGGGGCAGTGAGTGGGATATAAGGTGAATAAGTAAAAACAATTAAATTAAATAAAAAGAAAAGGTGAAGAGTGATGGACATGAGGCGTTCACCTCAGGGAAGACAGGAAGAGGGCCATGCAAGAACGGTCACCTCAGGGAAGACAGGAAAAGGGCCATGCAAAGGACAAGTTCTACTCTTCTAGGGCATACCCAAAGTGACCCACTTCTCCCCAGTGATGATGCTTAAGAGCCCATGACTTACACCCAGTCATTTTCCAAAATCCCATCAACTTCTAGTGACATTTCATTTTCAAATCATAAGAGATTTTCCTGGTTTTCCTACTTGACCTTGGACTGCCTAAACACCTTCAGTCTGTCGGTGTCTGTTTACAGTGAGGCACCAAATTATCATTATCTGTCATTAGTACTTCCCCAACCTGCCAACACCCTCAGGTATGTATTTCCTGGGTGGTTCATTCTCGTATTCTATCCAAGTTTATTAGCAAGATTTAACAGTTGTACTGCAAGCGGGGAGCTGGTAGTACTCCAGCAATGGACTCTTCACTGCCAGATGGAAAATATCTGACCCAGTTCCAAAATCTAATATTAAAGGTCGTTTTTTTTTTGTTATTGTTGCAGTTTTGTTGTTTTGTTCTGAGACTGCGTCTTGTATAGCACAAGCTGGCCTCAAACTTGGGTTGGTATGTGGCGGAGGATAAGCTTGAACTTCCAGTGCTCCCGATCTCATTGCCTGGGTGCTAGCGTTACAGTCACGTGCACATGCCGCCACGCCTAGCTTTCTGTGGTACTGGGATCAAACCCAGCGGCTTGTGCTATCTAAGCACACACTTTGTTATCTGAGTTACAGCCTCAGCTCTAGAATCCGCTTCCTCAAACCACTTTTTTTTTTTTTTTTTTTTTTGGTTTTTTGAGACAGGGTTTCTCTGTGTAGCCCTGGCTGTCCTGCAACTCACTCTGTAGACCAGGCTGGCCTCGAACTCAGAAATCCACCCGCCTCTGCCTCCCAAGTGCTGGGATTAAAGGCGTGCGCCACCACCGCCCGGCTTTTTGCCTTTTTTTTTTTTTTTTTAAACCAAACTTAGGTTAGGTTGTCCGGGAAACGGATTGACATAAAGATTTTTGTGCAGCTGATTATTAATACATGTTTTCCAGCTCAGTACCTGGACAACTCTGCAGAGTGCACTGATGTATCAATAATACCAGAGTAATTTTGGAGTGAGTTGGTATTGCCCATCCGATCTTCTTATCGCTGCACTGAACATTCATCAGATGAGGCTCGCAGGCTGTCCTCAGGGACGTGTTCTTGGGGAAGGCAGCTCTATCTGCAGGAAGGTGATTCCCAGAGAGAACGTACATGAGAGTTGTCATCCTCCGACATTCCCAGCCGCTGAGGAGTGATCTAGGAGATACACCGGCATTTACCTCAGAGATTACAACAAAAATTGTAACAGAGAATTACACAAAAGAGGGAGTCAAAAGGAGTCACTAGAGACTCCTACAATTATGGGACAATAGGAAGAATTGTCAGAGAACTCATGGTGTGCTCCTGCAAAGACAGAGGCAAGAGGATCAGGAACTCAAGGTTGTCCTCAGCTGGCTTTATGTGAGACACTGTCTCAAGACAAAAGTCGTCACCATAAAGAAGGAAGCAGGGAAGCAGAGAGCCATGGGAGTCGTCTGCAGGGAGTTCGGGGATTTTAATCCAATGTTATAACATAAAAAATGAAAACTTTCAGGCAGGCCCAGGCGGATGGCTCACACTTGGAATGCCAGATCTTGAATTCTGTGTAGGTGATTTATTTTTTATCTCTCTTGGAGCAGTTGATCCATAGAAGCTATGCAGTGTTGTTTGTGGAAATTTGTCTCTTTTCTTCATCATCTACAACTAGAAAAAAAATTGAGACTGAGGATCATGTGATCTAGGCTAGGCTCTGTCTTACTGTGTGGATGAAGATGAACTTTGGATGTTTTTGATCTTTTTGCATCCACCTCCCAGCTCTGGGAACAAAGAAGTGTGGCACAGTGCCTGGTTTTATACTATGCTGGAGGCTGAATCCAGGCCTCACTTGCTAGACAAGCATTCTTTCCACCTGAACTGCACCCATCAGCCTCGTAAAAACATTCTTGTCCATACTGCCCCTTGTCCATACTGTCCGCAGTAGTATTATCAGATGTGAGGGAGTTACTAGCAATGTATAGATTAACACACACACAAATACACACCACACACATACAGACACACACATACCACACGTAGCACACCACACACACACAAAACCACACACATCACATCACACCACATACTACTACTACTACCACACACACACACACACACACACACACACACACACACACACACACACACATGCACACACACCCCAATCCTAGCTTGCATTCAGGAAGCAGAAGCAGGATGGTTGCTACAGGTTGAAGGCCAGTCTGGGCTACATATTGGTAGTATCTCAAAAGAGACAAACTTACAAATAAACAAGACAAAATTCTATTGTGATTCAGGAATTGCTTTTTGTTGGGTAGATTGGCTGTTGGTGGGTTCAGGCTGGGGCAGAAGCTATGCTGTGTATTTTTTTTTAAAGGTTTATTTATTTTATTATTTTATGTATTCACCATTGCTCTCTTCAGAGATACCAGAAGAGGGCATCAGATCCCATTAAAGATGGTTGTGAGCCACCATGTGGTTCCTGGGATTTGAACTCAGGACCTCTGGAAGAGCAGTCAGTGCTCTTAACCACTGAGCCATCTCTCCAGCCCTATGCTGTGTATTTCATTTCCTTACTCTGTGTACACTGCTGGGTTATGCTTTGTGTTGTTTGGGTTTTGAAAGGTTCTGATGTAGTCCAGTCTGTCCTTGAACCCCTGATGCTCCTGCCTCCTCGGGCATCAGGGGCTGAGGTGTTGGGGATTGAGTACAAGGCCTCACATATACACCTTAATTCTACCTCTGAGCTATGCACCCAACCCCACATTATTTTTCAAACAAAATTTGTCATGGTATACCAAGAAAGTTTGAAAACACTTGGCAGATGCAAGGGACTGAGCCATCATAAACTGTCACCTCAGTCTAGGCCTCCAGACTGGTGATTATTTTAGAAAGAGAAACGGTTGAGAACAGGATAAGTGCTGGGAGACGGTAATCATTCCAAACAGCCTGGGAGTTTGTCACCAGAGCGCTCGCCTACTTAGAGCACATTGGCCCGACAGCCTGACATGTTAAGAAGACATTGAAAATGATGGCCTAGCATGCCCAGATAAGTTTGTGGGAAACCTTACTTTCTGAGGGCCTGTTGTTACCACAGCCTTTTCCACAGTTAAGAATATGCCTGCCCCTAGAGGCCTTGCAGGTGTGGCTGCTGGGTCACATGAGAGGAGAGAGGCTGTGTTTACGTTCAGCGTTCTGACCTATGAACATCTATGATTAGTAGCCTAACATTCCCTGAAAAAAGTGAGCCTAAAATGACCACCAGAACAGCACCATGGGTCCTGGACAGGGAGCTAATCTGAGATGACCACCAGTCTGCTACATGCAGGCCTTAGGGTTTGTGTGTGCAGATGGTGCCCCAGATGACCTCTGCCCAATGCCATAATGTATGAGTGGAACATAGCACTTCTGAGACCACTCTTGAGATGACCCCAGACACTCAGAGACCCCGGGCACCACTATGAGGAGCAAGTAAGTGGTGGAGAAACGGAAGAGAAAGAGAAACAGAAGGATGTAGGCACAATGAAGAGAGGCAGAACTGGAGACTCCAGGGGAGAACACTCTGATGTGTGTAGCCAGTGATGCCACCTGGGATCATAGTGGGGTCCTGGCCTGTGCTGCCACCTGGGGCCATGTCTGAGTCCATGTTCCTGCAGTAGTAGGGGTCTGTTACACCAAAGACTAGGTGGACATCTCTGGTCTGGGCTGCCACCTAGGGACATGTTGATGTCTGAGGGCTGTGGAGAACTGGCCCTGATCCTCACCTGAACATTGTGGAGAGCTGGTCCTGGGGGTGTGAGAACAGGAGAGCTGACCCCGTCTCAGCCAGCTGCAGTACATGAGATATTGCAAGCCCTCCACATTGTGGAAGCTGTGGGTGAGCTGACCCTAAGGCTACAAGTATGGGAGAGCTAGCCTTACCACTCATCTTCCCTGCAGTGGCGTGGTCAAGGGAGAGATACTCTCCTCCCCCCTAGCTCCTTACAACCTGTGGGAGGTGAGAGACCTGGCCCTGAGGTCACGAGAATAGGAGAGCTGCCCCAGCCCCTCACCAGCTGCAGCACTTGGGAGATGGGGCCCCACACCTTGCCTGGGCAGCACAGTAAAGCTGACTCCGGTGACAGGGCATGAGCAAGCTGGCCCCAAGGGCATGGGTGTGGGAGAGGTGGGCCTGCCACTTGTCTGCCCTGTGGAGACAAAGACAAGGAAGAGTTGTGCCTTCTTTCGCCCCTTGCCACCCATGGCAGACAAGACAGCTGGCCCCAAGAGCATCAGAGTGGGAGAGATGTCCCTGCCTCTCATCTGATGCAGCAATCAGGAGAGCAGGCCCTGCACCTCACCTGGGCAGCACAGCTGGTTTTGGGGTTGCTGGCGAGCCGACTCCTGAGGGCATGAGAGTAGGAGAGCCATCGGACTGATAGCTCAGATTCCTCTCAGGCCCAATTCCAGGGCTTTGAAATGGCCCACTCCAACACCTACCCTATTAACAGGCCATTCCTGCATATCCAAGACTATAGGATCTTCACAATGCAGTGCAACAAGAAGACATCTGAGAGGAGTCCCAGTGAGGTCCCAGTATAGACAGAAAGGCAGCAGCCAGAGGTCTCATACCAGACCAACGAGTCCTTGCAATGAACGTTTGCAAGCAAAGAAGTGTGGACAAAAGGGTATGTTGTGGGACACACTGTGACGTACTACAGCTTCTACAACGAGTTTTTTTTCTTTTTCTCTGTTTTGGGGGAGGCTGCAAGGGTGAGGGCAGTTATGAGGGGAGGGGAGATGAGTGGGAATGGGGTGCATGGTGTGAAATTAACAAAGAACAATAAAAAATTTTAAAAAAAGGAAAAGAAAAAAGAATTGATATGCTCCAGTCATATGCAGAACGGGTTGGTGTGCAAGTAAAAAACAAACAAGTAGCTGGGGCAGAGGCAGGAGGATCTCTGAGAGTTCCAGGACACCGGGGCTATATAATGAGACTGCCTCAACAAAGCCAAGCCAAAGAACCGTGTCTCAGGGGCAGGAGTGCTCAGGAGAGACAGGACGCCCCCATAAGACAGGAAGGGCAGAAACTGCCTATTCATCTGCTTTAATAAACTGATAACAATTTTAAAAATGTATATGTATGTTCTGTCTCCTGTCTGTCTGTGTGCACAAGTGCGACTGGGCCCAAGAAGATCAGAAGAAGGCACTGGACCCCCTGGAACCAAACTTGAAGATGATTATGAGCCACCATGTAGTTACAGGTCCTCTTCATTTCTGAGAGATCTCTCCAGCCCCAGCAACATTTTAAAAATGTTTTACTATGTTTTACTATACATGTGCCTGAAGCCCACAGAGAACAGCTCGTGGCTCCAGATACCCTGGGACTGAAGCCCACAGAGAATAGCTCGCGGCACCAGATACCCTGGGACTAGAGTTAGAGGCAGTTTCGAGTCACCACGCATGTGCTGAGAAGTCAAGTCTTCTGCGAGAAACAGGAAGTACTTTAAACCACTGAAGCACCTCTCCAGCTCCTTATTTGTTTGTTTGTTTTTGGTGAGCTTTTACTTCTCCTGCATCAACCTGCTTAGTGCTGGGATTACAGGTGTGCAGCACCATGCCCAGCTGACAACTTCTTTTAAATGGTTACTATTTAATTAGTATAATGTGTGTGTGTGTAAGCATTTCTAATATATATCATATTAATTAGTACATATATTTCATTCATATTCTTTACTGTAGAAGCATATTGGGGTTGCTGGAAAGAGGGCTCATTGACTAAGAGACCTCACTATTTTTCTCAATGACCAGAGTTTAGTTCCTGGTACCCAAGTCAGACGGTTGACAAGTACCTATAACTCCAGCTTTAAAAGATCTGACACCCTCTTCTGGTTTTCACTGGCCTCGTGTACACATACCCATGGACACAGACATATGCACACAGTTAGAAATAAAATACCTCTTTAAAAGTCTGCATTCTTGGGCTGGGGAGATGGTTCAGTGTAAACTGCTTAATGGGTAAGGACTTATCTTTAGTGTGGACATGAGCCAGGCATGATGTATGTCTGTATCCCAGCACTTGAAGGGAGAGATAAGAGAATTCCTGGGGCTTGCTGGCTAGTAAGTGTAGCTAGCAGTGAGCTCTGGGTTTAGTGAGAGCATGTGCTTTACAAGTCTGAGGCCCTGGATTGATCCTAAGCATCATAAACAAAGAATTCTGAGCCAGCAATGCAAATGCATAATACCTAATGATTCCAAACACATTTTGTTTCAGGTTGTTCATGCATCAAACCTTAGGCTGACTCCAATTAGGCTTAACTTCAACACACTGGGTGGCTACTCCCTGGTTTTTCTTAATTTCTGTTGTTTCTGAGACAGGGTCTTGCTCTATAGTTGTGAAGCTCACTGTGTCGCTCAGGCTGACCTTCAACTTGCAGTGTTCTTCCATCTTCTGACTCCCAAGTGCTGAGACTGCAGGCATGTGCCACTACACTTGGTCTAAATCGTCAGTGATATTGAGCAAAATGATTACATTTTCCTTCAAAATGCATTTATGTGTAAATAAACTATGAATAGTCCTATGAAATGGGAGACAAAGTATCCCCTCCAAAAGACAATCCTGTGACTCAAGGTTTCCATTCATGTTTTCACACTAAAAAAAAATATGGATCCTGCTGGGCAGTGGTGGCGCATGCCTTTAATCCCAGCACTTGGGAGGCAGAGGCAGGTGGATTTCTGTGTTCAAGGCCAGCCTGGTCTACAGAGTGAGTTCCAGGACAGCCAGGGCTATACAGAGACCTGTCTTGGAAAAAAAGAAAGAAAGAAAGAAAGAAAGAAAGAAAGAAAGAAAGAAAGAAAGAAAGAAAGGAAGGAAGAAAGAAAGAAAGGAAGAAAGAAAGAAAGAAAGAAAGAAAGAAAAAGAATGTCTGTCTGGAGTGATTAAGGAAAAACCAGAATTCAATATAAGAATTAGTAAAATAGGATTTAGTAGACTTTGTAAATTAACCATTACAAATCATTGTTATTTTGTTAACTTTTTTAGATTTATGTACTTTATGTGCATGAGTGTCTGTGCACACACGCATGTCTATGCACAATGTGAGTGTCTGCATTCTGCTGCGACTAGAAGAGGGCGTCAGCTCCCCTGGAAATGGAGTTAGAGTTGATTATGAGCTGCCACGTGGGTCTTCGGAATTGAACTCAGGTTCTCTGCACAAACAACCAATTGCTCATAACTTCTGAGCTATCTCTCCAGCCTCTTGATTCACTAAAAAAATTAATAATAATGATAATAATAATAGAGACACCTGAGGCCTAATGGTAGAATAACTTCTTAGAATGTGCTAGGTAGGCCCTGTTATCAGAACTGCAAAAGAAAAACCAACCAAAAAATAATAAAATAAAAACAAAAAGCTGTCTCTAATTGTGGTGTGGCTCAGCCCCAGCACACACCCTTAATCTAAAAGCTTTCTGTTTATTGTAAACAAGATTAAATAAAGTCATTCATATGTCAAGAGGTGGAGCAAGTAACCAGTTGACAGGTAGTGAATATAGCAAAAACCCCAAGAAAGTGAGAGGAAGTCAGGAGGACAGATAGATGCACAGGCAGTAAAAGGAGGGACATTCAGTTTGGAAAGTTTTTAAGATAGTGTGGTGAAGGAGAATGGGCTTTTTTCCTCCTGGGAGGTTGGCTGAGAAAGAAGGTCAGCTGAATACTTTCTCTGCTTCTCTGTGCTAGCAGGCTTTCACCTCAGCCTCTGGCTCCTGAATCTTCATTTGGTAAAACAAACTATTGGGATTTTGTTTTTAAAAAAACAACAGAAACCTTAGGTCCCACTGGCAACTGAGAAGCCATGGGGGTTTTGCTGACCATGGGCCTTTGTAGCTGTTAGTAAGGGAGAATTCTTTATGTGCAATCCCAGAATGGAAAGATGGAGGCAGGAAGACCAGCTTAGGGTAGCTGGTGAAGTGTTGTCTCATTTCCAGCCACCTTCCCTTCAAAAAAAAACAAAGATCAAGAATGAGGCAGGAGCAGGGCAGTGGTGGCGCACGCCTTTAATCCCAGCACTTGTGAGGCAGAGGCAGGTAGATTTCTGAGTTCGAGGCCAGCCTGGTCTACAGAGTGAGTTCCAGGACAGCCAGGGCTACACAGAGAAACCCTGCCTCAAAACAAACAAACAAACAAACAAACAAGAATGAGGCAGGAAAGACTAGCAGGATGGCTGTAGGTAAATACGCAGGAAAACGTGCTTCTATGCAAGCTTGATGACGTGAACTTTATCCCTGGGATAGGAGAAGTGGCACTGGAGAAGCTGTCTAGACTGGAGAAGCTGGGTGAAAAGTGAGAGAAGGGCATTCTAGGGGATAAGGTTGTATGGAAGCATCTACTAACTACATTCCTATTTAATCTACCACATTCCACTCCCTGGCCACCATAAGCTTATAGCCATATCATAATGCAAAAGCGCATTCAGTTTAACTTCAAAAGTCTCCATAATCTATAAGTCTCAACACTGCTTAAAAAGTCCAAAGTTAAAAGGTTTTTCTGAGACACGTGCCAGTTTATTAACTGTGTTCCCCTGTAAAGTCAACATAAGAAAGCAGATCACATACTTTCAATATATGATGGCACAGGATACATATTACATTCCAAAAGGGAGCATAGTGAAGAAATACTGGGCCTTAGCAAGATTGGAAATCAGCAAGGCAAACTCCACATTCGGAATCTCCATGTCTAATGTCAAAGTAATCTTCAGATTTCCAATGCCTTTCATTTTTGTTGACTGCAACACAATATTTTTCTTGAGCTAGTTCCATCTCCTGTTAGCAGCTCTCCTCAGTGGGTATCTCAAGGCCTTTCCTACATGTTCTGGTCTCCAGTGAAATCCAGGCTTTACTTTCACAGCTTCATGCAGTGGCTTCTCGGCCTCCATGCATGGACACCCCTGAAACAAGCCTGGCCTCAGTGGCTTTCCTTAGCCACAGAGGGAGATTCCGTAAACCTTTTCTTGTATCCCTGACTCTAAAGCCAGAGTCATGTAGCTGAAGATGCTAAGTTCTGCTGCTCGTTGGGGCTGGAACATGGCCCTTTTAAAAATTACATTTGTACCAGCTTTCTGTTTTTGATGGTTTTCTTCACTTTTAATCCTTCCTTTAATTCTCTTTAAGTTGGAAGCTTAGGGGAGTAGGGTCTTGCCCTGAGGTCACTCCTTATACCATTTATCATCAGGCTTTCTTTACACTTTTATCTCCTTGAGCACAAGACTTAGCTCCATTACACTTCCTGATGCCCCTTTTCTCTTCACACTGTACATTTTGTGTTTTTCCTTGCTCAGCTTGCTCCTTTTCATTGTATATCTACATAAGAGAAGCTGCTAATAACTATATGACAGTCAATACTGGGCTGTCTTGAAATCTCCTTTGCCAATACCATTAAACCACACCTCTTCAATCTAGCCTCAGGCAGATTTTTTTGGGCAATGGAAAAAAGTTATTTTGGCATATCCTTTGCTAAAATATCACAAGAACAGTCCCCAGGCCACTTATTAGTATTCTCCTCTGAAAACTCTTGAGTCAGGCCATTATAATCTGCATTGCTCTCAGCATCTCTGTCTTCCCTGCTTTTACTAGTATGGACCATTCAGCCCTGTTTAAAGGATTTAACTGCTTTCCTAATTCAAAGTTCCAAAATCACATTTACCAACAAGCAACATGGTCAGGCCCATTACAGCAATATCCTACTCATGGTACCAACTAAGACAAGTCAGTGTTCTATTGCTGTGAAGAGACACTGTAACCACAGCAACTCTTATAAAGAAAGCATTTAATTGGGATTTGCTTACAGGTTCAGAGGTTTAGTCCGGTATCAGCATGGTGACATACAGACAGACACGATGCTGGAGAAGGTGCTAATAATACTACATACAGATCAACAGGCAACAGGAAAAGAGAGACACTGGGCCTGTCTTGGACTTTTAAAACCTCAAAGCCCACCCCTAGTCACATACTTCTTCCAACAAGGCCACACCTCCATGTCACTCCCTAAGCATATGAGCCTACAGAGCCATTCTTATTCAAACCACCACTGTCATTTAAGAAGAAAAGCCTCAACTGAAGAATTGTCTAGATCAGATGGCCTATGGGGGATTGTCCTGATTACTAACTAATGTAGGAGGTCCCAGCCCACTGTGGATAGCATCATCCTTAGGTAGGTGCCCATGGGATGTACATGAAGGCTAGCTAAGCATGAGCATATAAGCAAGACAGAGAACAAGCCAGCAAGCATCACCCCTCCATGGTTTCTCTTTCTAGGTTCCTGTCTTGACTTCCTTTATTGATAAATTGTGATCTGGAACTATAAGAAAATAAAACCTTTCCTCCCTAAGTTGACTTAGGTCATGTTGAACATCATGTGACATTTTTGTTAAAGGTCTTTGGGAGTTTCAACAATTCAATTAAAAGATTTTGCTTGTCTTCCATAGTATACAACAGATTAAAATAGTAACTAGAGTTTTGACCAGTTAAGTATTAACTAGTCAATATATACTGATATCAATATAACTAGTTAAATATAACTGTTCAGAAATTCTACAAACCTTCTGGAATGTTCATATTAATATGTATCCAAATATAACATAGAGAAGGTTAAATGTCACCCTTATTCAATGATGTGTCCCATGTTAATTTAACAGATCAAACAAGTCTACTGAGTTTACACTCTCTCTCTAGAAGAAGAGCAAGTCTTTTGAAATCTTCCATGGGCCCCTATGGAAAAATCTCACATTTAACTTGAGATCAAAAGCAAAATGGATTTTTTTTTTTAAGTGCTGGGGAGAAAGCTTAGCAGGCAATAGCACTTGTTAGAAATCATGAGGCCCTGAGTACAAATTCTAAGGACCTATGTATAAAGTATGGTGTGACCTCACGCCCCTGTAAGCCCAGAATACAGACACACACACACACACACACACACACACATAAACATCCAAACACAAACATGCAAACACAAACATATGTACACACACATTATTTTTTAAAACGTTTTTTTGAGTCAGGGTCTCTGTTTTGCCTTTCGTAGTCTTAACTACACACCTTACTTTTCAGAAGCCAGATTTTCCAGGGCCACATAGGCCACACTATAAATAGATTCCAGTATTGTTTGTTCCTTTGTAATAAGAAGCTGCAAGTAGAAAAGCTTAAATTTTGTCCAGTAGCTAGTGTTTCAGCAGTATATCTTATTTGGAAATGACCTAGATATTCATAGAATATCCTTAATGGTATTGATTCATTTAGACAGGAGCTCAGACATCTCAGAGTAGCCAAGGATGTTTGATGCTTGTGCTCTTCCATCCTCTGACGTGGCCTTGGCCACCATACCTCATTCATCAAGCACTTAGTTCAACTTAGCACAACATTAATATTTTGGTGTTCAGCCATGAAGTTCTTTTTGTAGTTTTCTTTTTCTTTCTTTCTTTTTTTTTTTTGAGACAGGGTCTCTCTGTATAGCCCTGGCTGTCCTAGAACTCACTCTGTAGACCAGGCTGGCCTCGAACTCAGAAATCCGCCTGTCTCTGCCTCCCAAGTGCTGGGATTAAAGACATGCGCCACCACCGCCCGGCTGTAGTTTTCACTAAGACATTTATTAGTCACTTAGCAGTACTGAGGACAAAGCTTGGGTCTAAGGCATGTTGCTTTAGTTACTGTGCCATTGCTGTGACCAAAGCATGGACAGAAGCAACTTAAGGAAGGAAAGAAGGAAGGAAGGGTTCATTCTGGCTCAGAGTGCAAGGGAACAGTGACGTATCCTGGTGAGGGTGTCACCATGGCAGGATCAAGGCAGCTGTCACATTGTGTCCACACTCAGCTGTCACATTGTGTCCACATTGAGCTGTCACATCCTGTCCACACTCAGCTGTCACTTTGTGTCCACACTCAGCTGGTCAGTTGTGTCTACACTCAGCTGGTCAGTTGTGTCCACTCTCAGCTGTCACATTGTGTCCACACTCAGCTGTCACATCATGTCCAC
>NW_021604569.1:7090326-7090555 GCF_004785775.1 Grammomys surdaster
GTGTCCACACTCAGCTGTCACATTGTGTCCACACTCAGCTGTCACATCCTGTCCACACTCAGCTGGTCACATCCTGTCCACACTCAGCAGGTCACATCCTGTCCACACTCAGCTGTCACATTGTGTCCACACTCAGCTGTCACATTGTGTCCACACTCAGCTGTCACATTGTGTCCACACTGAGCTGTCACATTGTGTCCACACTGAGCTGGTCACATCCTGTCACATT
>NW_021604569.1:7090565-7145271 GCF_004785775.1 Grammomys surdaster
TCATGTCCACACTCAGCTGTTACATTGTGCCCACACTCAGCTGTCACATTGTGTCCGATACACTCAGAAAGCAGAGGGAGAGGGACACTGGTGCCCAGCACGAATTCTCTTCCCTTCAATGCGGAGCTCCAGCTGTGGCAAGGTGCTGTTCACATTCACAGTGTCTCCCCGCCTCCACGAATCTAATCTAAAAACCACTTCACAGACAGGCAGAGGTTTGTTTCCATGGTGATTCTGGATCCTGTCGCATTGACAATCAAAACTAACCAATACACAAGGCAACAAAGAGCTCTAAGACTGGGTAACACCCAGCTGCTCACAACTGACTTTGATTGTACCTTTTAGTTTTCAGTTGAATTTATAAATTTATAATCTTAAACATATACAAGACTTTTGAGTAGTGAATCCAGGTAAAAGAAGTTTTATATTTGATGCTGACAGACCTACAAAAACTGAGCTACATCTCCACCTTTCCTTTATCACTTGGAGTCAGATTCAAAGTTGACTGAGCTAACCTTGCATTTGTGATCCTCCTTCCTCAACTTCCCTGATAAGTGGGATTATACATCAGCAGGCCAAGAGTCTTAGTTACTCTTCTATTGCTATGAAGAGATATGACAACCAAGGCAGCTTTTGTGTGTATATATACATCTGCATGTAATTGTGAGCTTGCTTACAGTTTCAGAGGATGAATCCATGACCATTATGGTGGGGTGCACGGCAACAGGCAGCCATGGTGCTAGGTCAGCAGCTGAGAGCTTACAACCTGATCCACAAGCCAGGTAAGGGCATGGTGGTGGAAGGGGGCAGAGAGTGGGAGAGAGGTAGAGGGAGCAGGGAGAGACTGGGCTTGAGCGTGAGCTTTTGAAACCTCAAAGCCCATCCCTAGTGACACATCTCCTCCTACAAGGCCACACCTCCTAATCCTTAACAAACATTTCCACCAACAGTGGACCAAACATTCAAATATCTGAGTCTATGAGGCCACTCTCATTCGAACCACCACACCAGAATAAATATAACTTTCATATTTATCAAAAGTATTCTTGAGCTGGACTTGAAATGCACTTAATCTTCAAGGGCAAAACTAACTTCAGTTGTTACTGAAACCCAGTGAGTCTTTTTATGGCTTATCACTGATAAGCCTTATGTGGCTTAGTCATGGACACAAGAAATGTCCCTCAAATTAGGCAGAAAACATGCAATCCTCCTCAAAACCTCAAAGGTAGTCCAAGAATGCAACACCCATGGTGTCAACAGGGCAAAGAAGATGGGACAGTGAAGATAAACTCCTTGAGAGAGGCATGGGTGGACAGTGACAGCTGTGTGGACTGCTGGCCAGCTAGAGAAGCTCAGAGAAGGCATTCTTACAGCCACAGTGCCATCTTTAAAGACCCCAAACAAGATGAAGTGAAAACTTTATTCTTATTTCCTTTTTACGACAAGCCACACAAATGGCAGAAGCAAGGGATAAGAACCATTACCTGAGCAGTGGTCCTCAGACCATAACAAAACTCTCAAGAGCTGCACGGCCAAGAATCAGTTCTAACAAATATTTCTCTCCTGATAATCCAGAATTAGACAGCAATAGACAAGAATACCTTGTATCCCCGCCCTTGTTAACTTTCTATTCTGAGATAAAATACTGTGACCAGTAGCAACCTGGGTAAGGGAAGGGTTTGTCTGGCTGACAGGGAACAGCCATTCATCTCTGAGCGAAACAAAGGTAGGAGTTCAAAACAGGAGATTGAAGCAGAAACCAGAGGAATGCTACTTACTTCAAGGCTCTCCACCAGTTATTCTTACACAACCCAGGCCCACAGCCCAGTGATGACAGTGGCATGGGCCTCCTACATCAATTAACAACAAAGAAAATGCCCCACAGACTTGTCCACAGGCCAGTCTCATGGAGGCATTTCCTGTACTGAGGTTCTGAAACTCACTGTGACTCCTTTTCAGTGGGAAGAAGCACACAGAGTTATGGGAACGCTAGTAGTTACAAGAATTCCTGCCATGTTGGACTTTTGGTGTAGTTTGTTTTTGTTATGAGCAGGGTCTCTGTAGATGAAGGACTCTCACTGCAGTCCTTGCTGGGTCCAAACTTGTAGTAATCCTCCTGCCTCAAGCTTCCAAATATTGGGATTACAGGTGTGAGCCACCATATGCTGTTCCATCTCTTCTGGGTTTTGTGTGGTTTCCCAGGACCCCATATGAAAATGTGGAGTAAGTAAGGTGTGGACGGCTGTCCTCCCAGCCTAGCAGCCATTATTGTCTTAGAGAAGCTGAGGTTAGCCCCAAGAGATCCCACATCAGGTCTGTTACCTTTCCCACACAGGAGGGAGTGGTGTCATAGATGCTTACCTGAGCCCAGTCATCTCTGCCGCTTTCATAGATGTATGCGAGTCTGCTTAGCTGCATGAAACTTGAGAAGCTGATAGAGTACAGAGAGTGGGAAGTTAGCTGAGGGGACTCCATCCATGCAGCTGTTTAGCCGTTGAAATCCATGCCAGCATGTGATTTCAGTGATGCAGCCACTACAGTGAGTAACCTGTCACCCACGCTCCCGTAAGAAGCCAGATAAACTAATGGTTCACCAAGGTAGAGTTGAATGGAATCATTCCTTTGGTCTGCTGTTGATGCCCTATCTGAAGTGAGTGGACGTTTTTCCACCACTCAAGGGGTGTCTCAGTCAGCCCTTCAAGATCTCAGCTTTGATGCCAGAGGCTTCAAGGTGGAAAATTCCATTTCTCCCTTTCTAGTCTCCCTGCTGGGTCTAAGATTAAATAGAGATGACACAGATTAACAGGAGAGACGTATAATACAAATTTTATGTGACATGGGAGCCCAAAACAAACAACAACCCCCCCCAAAAAAAACCCTGAAGACTGAAAGAAACAGTTATTGTAGATCACGTATGTACTGAATGGATCCAAGACAAATGAGCTGTAAAAACGTGGTGAGGCACTGGGGCTGGGCAGGTGGAAGGTCAGAGCAGTTTACCAAGGCTTGTATGTGCAGAATTCTCTCCTTCAGGGTAGGGATGCTGTTCTCCAGGATGGGGATGGTGGGGGGATGCTGTTCCCTAGGGTGGGGAGGGAATCTTTCACACAGGAGTGTCATCTTCTGCTTTTTAACAAACAACACTGAAGGTCAAAGTGATTTTTAAAAATTGGCATTTAACTTTGAATAGATGGTTATTATTGGCTGCGACAGCACTTTAGTGAAGGTTATCTCCTTAATCACAGATTCCCCCGCTTTGCTCAGCGAGCATCTTTACTTACTGAGCCATCTCACTCTTAAATTTTGGGGGTTAAAAAAAGTTTATCTATCCCCAAATACACACAAACACACACACACACGTATGTATATAATATATAGACATATATATTTATTTTATAATATAATATTATATATATGTAATCTATTTTTTTTTTGAGACACAATCTCTTTGTAGCCCTGATGTTCTGAAATTTTCTATGTAGCATGGATCCACCTGCCTCTGCCTCCTGAGTGCTGGGATTAAAGGTGCGTGCCACCCAGCAACATATATATTTTGAAATTTTATTTAAGCTTATGTGTATGTGGGGGGGGCTGAATATATATATATGTAAAGATATAGTTTTTTAAAAATTATGTTCTCAAACACATATTAATACATATACAGGGAGAGAGAGAGAGAGAGAGAGAGAGAGAGAGAGAGAGAGAGAGTAAAACTTGGGGTTAGAGAGATGGATGAGCAGTTAGGAGCACTGGCTATTGGCTTGTTCCCCAGTAGCACGATCTCCTTCTGGCCTCTGTGGGCATTGCACACATGTGGTGCACAAACATGCACACTCAGCACCCCCACACACACACAGAAGTGGAACATAAAGGAAGGAAGTGAAGCGATGACTTGCTGTGCAGATACCTGCCACCAAGCCAGAGTGCCCGAGTTTGGTCTCTGAGACCAACATGGCGGAAGGAGAGAAGTGACTCCTGCGACCTCTCCGTGATCGGTCCACACGCACCGCACCTTCCAATACACAAGCACACTAAAGACATAATGAGTAAATGCAAAAAAGAATTGCTGCGGGGAGGAGTTGGCTTCAGCAATGGCATCGTTTGGCTCATAGTGATAGAGACTGAAAAACAACAGGAAGTATCAAGAAAAGCACTGATCCAAAGGAAGCCTAACGAGGAGAAACTCTGTTTTGAAAAATGTTGAATACAGGGTCTGGCTCTGTGGGCTGAGCTCTCACTGTTTCAGAGGACCCCCTCAGAATCACCCAGACGCTTTTACACCTGTGTTTGATGCCTCTGAAGATGGTATTGCTCAAACAACCCAAACAACGAGGTTGATGGCACACGCCCTTAATCCCAGAACTCAGGAGGCAGAGGCAGGCAGATCTCTGAGTGTGGTCTATCTAGAGAATTCCAGGATAGCCCTGGTGAGACCCTGACTTTGAAAAAAAAAATTATCATCATCATCATCATCATTGTCCGGGATGGAAAATGGGCATATCACCCTTTGGTTATATGAAGAAAGAGGACATACAGGTGATGTCCCCAAAGCTCTCTGTAACTGAGACTCTTGAAAACCTTGCCCTCACAGGGGTGAGTCCCCAATTTGGAGACCACTGGGATAGAAAAAAGGGCTTATCTGCCTTAAGAAAATATTGCCACCTAGTGGTGATTCCTCAAGACCTAAAGGTTCCCTTGACCTTTGGAAGGACATCTGTGGGAAGGACATTTGTTGGTTCGGCTCCTTGTATCAAAACCCTCCTCACTGAAATGATATGTAACCCACTGTGTCTCCACCATGTTACTTAATATTCTGAAACAGTCCTCTAGGCGAGGACGTTGTCTCCATGGACAAGACCATGGAGGACAAGAGGGGTTAATTTGGCCACAATTATATATTATTTATTTATTTATTCAAAACCCACTTATCAAGCATGATTACACAACTGGCACTATCCTAGGCTTCAAGAAGGGGCTTGGGTGATGGGTAAATTCAAAACACCTCTTCTTAAATTAATCATAGTCTAATAGTACTGGATTATGAATGGTGGAATCAGGTTGGTTTTGTTTTCTGTTTTTTGGGTTTTTTTTGTTTGTTTTTATCAAAATCACTAAGCTGTGTCCATGTTCTTCCCACCACCATGTGACAGTAAACACAAATGTAAGGGGGTCTGGGTGACCTGAGCTTGTGGTGTCGGAGGAGGTCTGTCATGGAGGAAGTTGACTTACTGGGTGAAAATGTCAGCTGGAGGAAGAGCTTGCCCTCCCCTCCCCTCTGAACCTTCTGCTTATAGCCAGCTGTGTCTTGGAAAGCAGATAAGGAACTTTGTTAAAAGGTATCCATCGGGCTGGAGAGATGGCTCAGTGATTAAGAGCACTGACTGCTCTTCCAGAGGTCCTGAGTTCAAATCCCAGCAACCACATGGTGGCTCACAACCATCGGTAATGAGATTGGATGCCCTCTTCTGGTGTGTCTGAAGACAGCGATAGTGTACTCATAAATAAAATAAATAAATAAATCTTTAAAAAAAACCTATTAAAAAAAAGGTATCCATCATGAGAGTAAATGGCCCCAGTCCCAGGTACTGGTACTAGCACCACCAAAACTTACATCTGTGTTCTATGCTGTGGCTGCTGAGTTACCCGGTGTGCTCTGTGTGGGCAGCATCATGGCACAAGAGACAGTTAAGCTGTTGTGAGCAGTTGGTCTAGAAATGCTCTTCGGCAGGCCCGCTTTCCAGCCTCCTGTTTAGGCTCTCCCTCCTTGGGCAGGAAGGAAGAGGGTGTTGTGTGTTTGATTTTTTTTACCCTGATCCTTGACCCTTCCTACTCAAGCGTAACAAAAGCTGCTGTCTTTAGGTCTGTGACACTCCTCTACACATGAATTCCTTCCCAATTTAGATCAATTTCCCCTCTTCTTTCCCCTGTCCCTCATCCATGCTACCTACCAGATCTTCACTGCCGTCCTACAAATAGGCATAGCGGGAACTTCAGTGTTCAGTATGTCTAAATGACACTACAGAAATGACGTCCCAGCACCTGGAAGGAAGAGGCAGGTGGGTCTCTGTGAGTTGAGGTCATCTTGGTCTATATGGAGAGTTCTAGGCCAGTCATGGATACACAGGAAGATCCTGCCTCAATAACACAAAGACAAAACAAAACCCCACTATATTTACTGTGTCTCTCCCTACTGGAATGCAAGCTTCATGCAGACAGGTGTTTATTTATTGGTTTGTTGAGTCAGACCTGCCATGAGGTAAATACTCGATCAATATTTGTGAATGAGCCGAGTGAAAACCCTTTCCCAGCCTCAGATGGCCATTCTCTATAAGCACAGCCATTCTGGCTCAGTTTTCCTAAACAGAGTCCAACTGTTTCCCTTGGCAGCTCAGCTCATGAAGCAGGGTTGTTGTTGCCTTGGTTCCAGAAATGGATGTCAAGACACCTGCCCAGGGCCTCCCCTTCTCTGGGACTGGAGTGAGATATCATTAATGAGGTGTACAAGGCTGGGACACTAATTGATTGAGGCCAAGCTGAACTTGTCTACAAGGACCAAAGACTAAAAAGACTAAGAAGAGAAATGACAGCAGCAACTTGAAGCACCCTGTGGGTGTTGCTCTTGTAATGGAACCTGGCACTGAAAACTCACAGCTAACCTTAGAGAAGACGCTGGAGAACCAGCTTCAAACAAGACAAAACACAAAAAACAGGATCGCTATATATAGCCTTGGCCATCCTGGAACACATTATATAGACCAGGCTGGCCTCAAATCCAGAGATCCGACGGCCTCTGCCTCCCAAGTGCTGGGATTAAAGGTGTGCACTACCACACCAGCATATCTTTATTTTTTAAAAGAGATACAGAAAAATCTTTACAAATGAACTAACACGGTGTCTGGAATTTACTCCAGGTTGATCCCAGTGGAGATTGAAATGAGGCTAACCATGGTAAAAACTGGTGTGTGCATAGAAAAAACTCATTGTATAGGTGTTTATTTTATGTGCTAAAAGTTTTCAGTAATAGGTCAGAATGTAAACATTAATAGAAAAGGGAGAGGGGCACAGTAGTTTTCCTGGTCTTCAATATATCAGAGGCAAAGCTAATACCTAAACTTCAGGAGCGTGTTTACAAGAACATGAATCTGACATTCAGTGTCTGAATCTCTACAGTTGCAGGCTTTGTCCTGTTCTCTCCAGATGACCCAGAACTAGAAATGGGCTGAAAACAACGGGCTTCATCTATTGTCGAACGCTCCCGTACAACCTGATTTCTGAAGAATTTTGGAATCAGAGTCTTTGGCTCCAGTTCTGGCAGTGTCAGAACAATGAGTAGCAGGATTCCTGAGAGCAATTGGATTTCTATTGAGTGGAGGTAAAGAACGCAGTTTTCCAGGATAGCGCGGTTACTATGCAGTGGCGCTCTCTGCAGCGACGGAAGAGTGAGCCGTCCATTCAGGTATGATGTGGCAGGCAGCAGCCACATACGGCTACTGACTCGAAACGTGTCACCGTGATTAGTGTTCAGATGTGGAGGCAGAGGGTCCCGAGTCCAAGGCCATCACCGCCCACACAGCAAACACAAGGCAAAGGAGCTGCGGGAGCCTCTGTCCCCAACAGCAAAGGCAACTGCGTTTTATGTTTCACTTCATTTTAGTTACTTTTAAATTTTTGTTGTTGCTGCTTGATTTGTTTTAAGACAGGGTCCTATGTAGTCCTGGCTGACCTGGAACCCACCAGGCTGGCCTCGAACTCATAGAGATCCTCCTGCATCTGCCTGAGTAGTAGGATTAAAGACACTTGGCCCAGGAGAATTTTTTGAAACTTTTTTTCTTTTAGATTTATTTATACTGTTTTATGTGTATGGTTTTTCTCCTGGAATTGGGGTTATAGGTGGATGTGAGCTGACAGATGGGTTCTGGGAAAGGAACCCAGGTCCTCTGCAAGAGCAAGTGCTCTTAACCACTGAGCCATCTCTCCATTCTTGTAGCTGCCTCTTAAAAGGCTTATTCTATTTTTGATTCTGTGTAGGTGTATGTCTCTGTGTGGGTATGTGCACATTGAATGCAGGTGGCTTTAAAGGCTAGAAAGGGGCATCAAATTCCCTGGGGCTGGATTAGAGATCCAAAGTGGGTGCTGGGAACTGAACTAAAGTCTTCTGCAAGAGTGCTGAGTGCTCTTAATGCTGACTTGGCTTCCCAGCCTCCTGACATTTCATTTTTGTTGTTATTTGGTTTGTTTTTGCTTTGAAACAAGGTCTTACTATATAGCATAGCCTAGCCTCAAAGTCCAGGCAGCTCTCAGGGTCCTCAGGGCTAGGGTTGCAGGTGACTGCCTCCACACCTAGCCAGTGATGAGCATGGAAACGTATGTGGCTGTGGGGGAGTAGTATTATTCAAACCACCATCTATCTGTAGCCTATGCTGGCCTTGAACTCAGGGTAATCCTCCTGTTCCATGTGAGCTACTATGCTCTTCTTTCCAGACTTGTTCTCAAATTGAAGCTGGAGGGCACCCTCATCCTGGTTGGAAGCAAATGAGTTTAGAGAGTGAGTGTTAAGTTGGATGAGTGTGTGTGTGTGTGTGTGTGTGTGTGTGTGTGTGTGTGTGTGTGTTGAGACTGGGAGATTTCTCTACAGAGACAGGAAGGCAGAGAGGACAGGACATCATGATGGCAGATTGTGTCTCTCTTTTGAGACATCCCAAAGCCAGCACCACCTCTGCTCCTATTGGATGCCTGGTTATTTGAGCCCATGCATTTTCTCCTGTTTTATTTGCTTTGTGGTACTGAACACCAGATATGCAGTTTGGTGAGTGCTAGGTGGGAGGTGCACTGCCACTCAGGCTTGCTCTTTCAAGAATGAACTTAATACCAGAAGTGGGACAATGAGTTGAATAATTAATAAATTATAATTCTGCCTGGCACATACATGAAGTGGTACATACATGAAGTACTAACACTCAGGAGTCTGAGCCGTGAGTTTTAACCAGCCTGGGCTATATAGCAAGTTCTGGCCAAGCTAGACTTTATAGTGAAGAGAGAGAGAGAGAGAGAGAGAGAGAGAGAGAGAGAGAGAGAGAGAGGTGAAAAAGTAGAATACTAACAAAACACAAGGTTCTAACTCTGGTAGTTAGACTCACCTTTATGAGACACTCAGTGTGAGCAGAAGACTGATCTTTCTAAGTCCATCTCCTCTGTCTCCTCCAGGCTCTGGCTGCCTGCCCAGCCTCCCTTTCCTTTGTGAGAACCCCACACCACACCCATTAAAAACAAAAGCATCACAGCACAACCACAGTGCTTCCCTGCTCCCACCTCCGTGTGTTTTGGATGAGCCACAAACAGGATTGCCTCAGGACCGAAGCAGGGCAGGACGGAGTGACTGGAGGCTCACACCCTGTCACCAGCAAAGACGGGCAGTTCCTCCAAATTTAACATCTAAGCAACCTTTTTCTAAAATGTAAATATGATTTCAGTCTTGTTTTAAAACTTATGAAGAGTTCTTTCCCTTAACTCAGGTTCCTATTCCCAGGAACCTGAATTAGGAGTTAATTACGAGACTGTCAAAGCTATATACTCTCAACTGGTCAATAGTGTTAAATTTAATACCAATGAGAAAAACAAACAAACGAAGTCTTTGGTAGTTGGAAATAGTTAAGTAGATTGTGGCATATTAATACTTTAGGGTTATTAAACACAGTCATTGTGTCACCTGTGGGAAATACAAAGTAATGATCATAAAATGGCACAGTACAAAACTGTATGTGATTGTGCAGCCATTTCCTTGAAGTTCATCCTAGGGTGGGGGACAGCTCATAAAACTCAGGAAACTTACAGTTCCAGGAAGCTCGGAGAGTTTGCAACCCCTAAGTTACATAAGCAATGCACAGTGTGGCAGGGAGACCCTTTGCTGGAGCTGCCTGCAAGCTGGGTAAGAAGCTACAGCGATGTTGCTTTTTCCAGGTAAGTGGATAGGAGGGAGGCTGGCTGTGGTCACAGGAGCAGCCCTGAATAGACGTGAGAGCCCACCCCTAAACACACAGTTGTCAGCAGCAGCAGGAAGGGCTCAAAAGTACACACACACACACACACACACACATACACACAGAGAGAGAGAAACCTATGTTCATAAGACTGTCTATAAGCTCTCTGAGCAGAGGTATATGTCCTTTCTGTTAATCCTTAATCCTGTATAAGAGCATTCAAAATAGTACCCAGCACATAGACTACAAAGCAAGTATATGTGAAACGAATAACCACATGAATTAGCACAACAAAAGCAATTATGTTAATTATACTTCTTTTTCTTCTTTTTATTTTTTAATTTTTTTTTGAGACAGGATTTCTCTGTGAAGTCTTGGCTGTCCTGGAACTCACTCTGTAGACCAGGCTGGCCTCGAACTCAGAAATCTGCCTGCGTCTGTCTCCCAAGTGCTGGGATTAAAGGTGTGCACCACCACTACACAGCTTCTTCTTTACTTTTTAAAGTAGGGTCTTCTCTCCATATTGTTCGGGCTGGCCTTGAACTAAAGACTCTCCTGCCCCCTGAGTGTTGGGGTCACAGGTATATACAACCATGATGCCTGACCTCTTTCATTCTGTAAAGAATATTATTATTATTATCATTATCATTATTATTTGTGTGTGTGTGTGTGTGTGTGTGAGAGAGAGAGAGACGTTTGGGTGTTTGTGTGCTATGATGTGCATATAAAGGCCAGAGGACAACTTTGAGGATCAAACTCATGTCTTTCCTTAATAAGCCCTCTAAATAGCTCTGGCTTGTGTGACTAAACTTACTCCATGGTGGAACCCCCTTTCTGAATCCATGTAAACGTTCAAAGGGACAGACTTGGGAAACATCAAATCTATGTATTCTGGAGAGATGTTGCAATCCTGTGTGTTTCACTAAGCACCGTCAGCAATGGTCTGAAGAGCTGCAGCTCCCTCTGGAATGGTGGGAAGGAACTCAGCAGTTTGACAGCTCAGAGGGAATCTTGTTGATCAGCCTAACAGCCTGGAACTCACCCTGTAGACCAGGCTGGCCTTGAACTCACAGAGGCTTCTGCCTCCCTAGCACTGGAATTCAAGGCATGGTTTACCACCACCCAAATGAGGTGGAGATTTAATAGTCCCTCTATGTTCTCTTGAAAACTTGTCATTTGTATTTTACTGAACAGTTTCAGATGGTTTTACAAATGGAGTGAGGTGACACACCTGGCAATTTCAGCACTCAGGGTGTTGAGACAGGAGGCTCAAGAATTTGAGGCCAGCCTTGGCTATCTAGAGAGAGCCTGTCTCAACAAAAACCAAACCTTGCTTTAGAAGACATCTCTAAAATAGTTCTTGGGAAAATCCGAGAGCATTTCCTCAGTGCTGGCATACATGGCTTTACATAGAGGCTTTTTTTTTTCTCTTTTGCACACGACCAATACATCCAAATAAAGACATTAATGAATTCACCAAGGCTTTCTCTGACTGTACAAGGGAGAAGCTACTCAAGCATTTAGTCACTCTGGATACAAAAAGCTTCCAGATTAGGAATCTGGATTAGTTGAGATATTGGTTTTAATTCCACCTCTGCTTCCAAGCATTCTGGGCGTCAGCCTCAGGGGCTGCTTGCTGAAGGCAAGAGGATTGGATGGAAAAGATTGGAATATTCTTCCAGCTGGGCTCGTCTGTGCTGCTTATCAGGAAGCACATTTAGCATGGACAAATGGCATAAATCGTGCTGAACATGAAGAGCTGGTTAGTGCCTTCATCACAGTGGGTCGGATAGATGCTAAAATGAGGTTCAAACTCCATGAACTTAAATCATGGTGGTCCTTCAGCTGAATGACTGAGAAGGCTCTCACAGGGTTGAGTAAAGCACTCTTATTCATAGAACCCCTGAGAAGGAAAGTGACAGGCAGTGAGTGTAGATGCCCTGAAATTAGCCTAACGTGCCCTTAGCAACTGCTGGGAACAGTAGAACCCGCAGACCTCAGCTAGAGTCTATGATCCTTCTGAGTACTTAATTTCCCTGTGCTGTGTGTAAACTAAGTTCTGTGTACCAGACATGAGACAGGATCGAGGAGGAAACCAGTCTTCCAAGGTCTCTGAAGTCCTTCTGGCTCTTCCCTTTCAATTTCTTTCACAGTTTCAGTTTTCTTTTCCTGAACTTGTCCCTCCAGAACTCATATGGCATGTATAGATGCTCATGAACATCTCAAGGACAATACTAGGCTGTGAGAAAGGTCACAGCCCTTGCTGCCAACAGACACTGCCCAGCTGGCTGCAGTAGTGGAAATTTACAAATGATAAAGGCACACTGCCACTTTAAGAGCTGCTCCTACCTCTGGACTTCAAACTGTGTAGTAACCCTTGTAGGGAAAAAGTGCTTAATTCTTCGCCTTTCTGGAAAGAGCTCTATTGATCAAGCTTGTTGAAAGTTAATAGTTAATTCTACGCACTGTTACAGTTTACTTTGGGAACTACAGTCGTCAGATCTCATTTTTTACTGTTGTGCAATCCCAGCTATGATATTATCCCAAACCTAAGCTCAACCTGCGCCAGTTTAAAATTCTAAGAATTGTTTCTCCTGATTATGGGATTTAGTGTGTGTGTTATGGAAAACACAAATCTAATGACTGTTTTGAAAGATCTAGGCAAAGGGTCATGACAACAACTCACTACTCAGCACAACTCCCTGAGCAAATCTCCAGAGAAAAGCTTAAAGTGACGTAATCATTCCGGCTCATTGTCAGGAACAAACACCAGGCAGCTACAGACATGTCTAATTAATTCCTGCTCTCTCCTCAAATACAAATTAGCACCAAGTAGCAGTTTCATGACTTGAAGGTAGTTGCCCAGATGGCTGAGGGCAGAGCTTCCTGGTTTAAGCTAGGATTTCCATATAGAACCTAAGAGACTGGATATGTATTTGGAAATAAACACTTTTTTTTTACAGAAAAGACAAGATCTAGAATAAATACTGGAAAGAGAGACACAAATTACAGTAGGAGCCCACTGTGCTCCACTGTGGGACTACAGGCATCTCTCCAGTAAGGGCAACAACTCAATTCAGACGGGAGACAAGCTGCGGGAAGCTCAGGCACCCTGGGAAGATTGGCAGTGTTCTAACTGTGGTTGAGGGAAACCGTCATGTTAAAGAAATAGCAGAGCCAGAGGGGTGGAAAGCATTGCCTGGAAGGCATGGGTGGGACTGGCTAAGAGATGGTTGGGATTTGGAGAATTAATTTAAAATGTATGAATCTGTTTAAACACAGCACTCGGGAGGCAGAGGCAGGTGGATCTCTGAGTTCTAGGACAGTCTGGGCTAGGTAGTAAAACTCTGACTCAAAAGAAGAAGAAAAAGAAGAGGAGGAAGAGGAAGAAAATTTGTTTTGCCCTTTTGTTCTGAGAAAAATTCTCACTCAGTCTGTCATCCATGCTTCAGCTCACGGCAATCCTGTTCTCACCTCCTACAAGCTTCAGTCCAGCTATGAGCCACATCTGTCTTTCACTTTGGGGTCTTGATTTTTTTTTATGTTGAAGCATACACACACGTACACATCATTACAAACATTTATACTATGAAGAGCAGTAAAATACTGGGTTGGATGTCTTTTTCTCAGACATGGTCTTGTGAAGCAGAGGATGCCCTTGGACTTCTGGTCCTTCTGTCTCTGCTTCCTGAGTTTGGGGGATTACAGAAGGTGCCACCATGCCTGAATGACATGGTGGTGGATTCAGGGTGGATGTGAGCGCTCTCCCAGCTGAGCCACACTCCCACTCTGAACCTTAGCCTTGTCTGTTCTGCAACCCCAGGAAGAATCAATATTCGGGAAAATTGGTATTGCTATAATTATGATTGCTAAACTGCTTTCCAAAGTTCTCTAGTAAGACCTAAAAGTGGCTGGAGTCGTTCACTTCCCCGCAGATTTGCCAATACTGAGTAATTTCATTGTTTGAAATCTTTGCCAGTCTCATAGAAGAAAGAAAACACTTCACTCTCTAGACTCTTTCCATTTTGTTACGACCTCTGTTTCTTCTCAGCTACTCACCCCACCCCCAGTGCTGGGGATGGAGTGTAGGGCCTTGTGCTAAGCAAGCATCCAGCACTGTGCTACAGCCTCAGTCCTAATGCTGCTCTTTGGGTTCGAGACAAGGTTTCTCTGGGTAGCCTTAGCTATCCTGGAATTTGCTCTATAGACCAGGCTGGCCTGGAACGCACAGAGATCTGCCTGCCTCTGCCTCTGGAGTGCTGGGATTAAAGGTGTGTGCCATCAGTGCTTAGTTCTAACACTGCTCTTAAAAAGGAAGGTAGTGGGTTCCTGTCTGTGTTCATATGCTCTGTGTTGTCAGACCATAGTTCTGATAGCAGTATAGAGAAAAGGTTGAGAGAACAACTACCGAATCACTGTAATGCTAGAAAACCATTATCATATTCCAGGTGAGACGTGGAGACACCTTTCTTAGTGCTGGGCGTGTATGCACCAATAGGACAAGATGTGGAGCAGCCCAGCTGTGGACGTGCAAACTTGCTTCCGAGTATTCATCAGCTTTCTGTATTTTGTCTTTCCGTGTGTGTGTGTGTGTGTGTGTGTGTGTGCATGCATGTGTGTGGTGTTTACATATGTGGGTGATGTGTGTGTATATGTGTGTATGTAGGGGATACATGTCACAGGGCATGTGTGGAAGTCAGAGGACAATCTATGGGACTTGGTTCTCTTCTTCCACCATGTATGTTCCAGGATCAGATTCAGATGGTCAGACTAGAGCTTTACCCTCTGAGCTGCCCCCGAGGCCCTGGTGCTGCTGACTGTGTGTTTGGCTTTAGTTTCCCTCTGGCCTAGAGTCTGTTCAAGATGCTCTTTGGTCAATCACCTCACATCCAACTCTCCTTTGTAACGCCTGCCATGTCTCCTCCCTGCCCCTTTGCTATGACAGGCCCTGTAAGCAGAGTGCAGCCCAAGATGGAGGTGAACATGGATCCTCCTTGCCACTCTCTGGAACACTGAACCATCATGCCTGGTTTATTCTGTTTTCTTTTTTAACAATCATTCATCATAGATTAATTCATTCATTCGTTTAATGTTTATCAAGAGCTTTCAACGTATCAGACACAATTCTAGGGGCTGAAAAAAAATCAGCAAATAAGAAAAACAAAATCCCCCCTTTCCTCAAAGTTTAGCCACTCTAGGACTTGCTCATGGTTCTTCTGTCAATAATCCATGATTGTAATTTCCCTTCAAAATGTTGACACTGGTTCCAAAAATGTCAACTTCGTGTTCTTACTTGGTGTCCTTGACCTCAATGATCTTGACCTGTCTCTTTCTTTGGCTTTCTTTACTGTGAACATGTTTGCCCTTGTTTTCCACTTTATTGCCTGAAATATATTACTTACCTCTCCACCCCTTCCTCATCTCCAGTCTGTCCTACTCAGAGACTAGGTCCTAGCTATGGAACTGTAATTTGTGCTGTACTCCTCTGGGTATACATATTACTTACATTTTGTTTTCTGAAGTGTGTTCCATGGAACAGATATGCTTTTCCTCTTTTCTAGATGTTACAGAAAGTTTCAAAAGGTTCTGTGAATACATACTTTGGGAAATGGGTAAACATTGGGCTTGTCTCTTCTATGTCAGAACAGTTTGTGAGTGCAGAGGTTGAGCGAATCAGTATGTTGTCAGGTAGTTGCTACCACCCTTGAGCCATGGACAGATCAATAATCCTGCAAGTAAAGAAATACTCATGCATGCTTTCCAAAGTTGACTGTGAGTGTGTGGGTACAGGGGCATATTAAAGCCATATCAGCAGGGCTGGGTATAAGCAGTTGGCAGACTGCTTGCCTGGCATGCAGGAAGCCCTGGGTTTGATTCCCCAGCATCACATAAAACAAAGAGCGGTGGTTCATACTTGTGATCACAGCATTTGGGAGGTAGAGGTGGGAAGATCAGTCAAAGTTCAAGGTCATTCTCAGCTATACAGTGAGTTCCAGGACAGACCTGGCACAAAGATGTGAGATGAAGAGGAGAGGGGAGGGGAGGGAGGGGAGCCATAGCAGAAGAACCAGGCCCATGACCTTTTATCATAGTGCTGAGAGCACTATGTTGATTCTGAGCATGTTAAGTGCTCTATCATTGAGCTACAACCCCCGCCCTCAGGCCCTGGAGCTTACCTAACAAAACAGACACAGAACTCTCACCTAGACCTCCCCAAAAGAAAGAGTGCCTGACATTGTCTTGACAATGGTCCTGCCTACCTGTCAGGGACCAATAGGCAAGGATCTTCCAACTTTCTCAGGGTAAGAGGAGGCTTTGGGTCAATTCAGTCCTCACTCTCTGACAGCTTGGTGCTGCCCACATCTGGTATAGAACCTAGTTACTTTGTATTTTGAAGGACTTCTGTTCTGAAGAACACACTTTAAGAAACATTACACTAGACAAAGCATTCTCTGAGAGTCCAGACCTTATCATATCTATTTGTTCAAGTGTTCCCTAGAGAACTCTGAAGAAGAGTTTGGTCCCAGAGGTATTGGATACATTTTAGGAGGCAGAGATTAAGCTGAATGCTTAATAGTACATGACTAAGCGGGCAGGAAAGTGTGATTTGAATTTAGGAATATTGGTTTGGTTGTGTGATGAGGCGGAAATGATGTCAGCACGTCAGATAAGATTCCTGAAAAGACACAAACTACCAAAGCTACAGAAGACAACTGGAATAGACTGAATTAATAATTTAAGGCTGGCCGGACGGTGGTGGCTCACGCCTTTAATCCCAGCACTTGGGAGGCAGAGGCAGGCGGATTTCTGAGTTCGAGGCCAGCCTGGTCTACAGAGAGAGTTCCAGGACAGCCAGGGCTACACAGAGAAACCCTGTCTCGAAAAACAAACAAACAAAAAATAAATAAAAATAAAAAAATAATAATTTAAGGCTGGACTTGGTGACATATTCCTATAAACCCAGCACCAAGGAGTTAGAGTCAGCCCTCCTCTCATACATGTATATATCTCTACATATATATGTATATGTTATGCATAACACTCATATATTAAAAAGAAAAACTATAAACAGAAGCCTGGGGCCGGAGAGATGATTCATTGGTTGAGAGCACTGGCTGCTCTTTAAGAGAACCCTAGTTCAAGTCCCACCATATACATGATGGCTCACAACCAACTGTAACTCCATCACCAGAGGTTTAATACCATCTTTGGCCTCCATGGGCATGAGGCATGTTCATGGCACATGGGTATACATGCAGGCAAAACACCCATACACACTTTTTTTTTAAAAAACAAAAAAAGAGAAAAGCCTGGGCCTAGAGGGCTTTCTGGTTAAGTTTAACAAAGTTACAATTAGGTAGTATCCAACCTAATGGTTAAGAAATTCAAAACAACTGGGTCAGTAACAGACTGCTGAGGTTAGTGGAGGCCACAGCTGGGAGGATCTAAGGTCCGTGTTTAAGGAGAGGTTTTGCTGAGCCACTGGGATCACTGCAGTCCTTGAATGCACTAAAACGAGGCTAGCTCTGGACTTGTTGGACATAGATTCTGTGATCTATGTCTTGTCTGATCAGACAGACATTGGCTGTGTGTGTGTGTGTGTGTGTGTGTGTGTGTGTGTGTATGTGTCCCCTGCCCACTCTCTTCTCCCTTTTCTGTCACTCCAGGCTGGTGTTAAACTTGTTGTCCTCCTCCTGCCCCTCATCCCAGCTACTGGGATCAGCTGTTCCTGGTCTCTAGCCCTTTTCTACTTTATTTTGAGGCACTTTCTTTACTGACAAGGTTGGCCTTAAACTTGTGATCCTCCTGCCTCAGCCTCATGTGTAGTTGGAATTATAGGCATGTAATATAATACTTCTGAACAGAAATGAGTATAAGAAAGTTATAAATATTTTAAGCTACCAAATCTCCAGCAAAAGGAACTTTAAACTGTCTCTCTGTGTAGAAGTTAGCTCCAAGGTATGTTATACTGATAAGAAAGAGGGGTCAGAATCAGGGTCCTTCACTCTGTCTAAATAAGGTTAAGCTTGCTTTTATAATCCTTAGTAAGAATCAGAACTACTGAGGAAATGGGAGTGAAGTTCACCTCAAACAATAGCTGTAACTATCACCCAGTATTGTCTTAATATTACACAATTTTCAACTGAGCATCCTCCCAAGACTTCATTTTTACTCCACAAAAGTATTTATTGCAATGTGACCATAGGTACATTTCCTGTTTCTTCTAGGCAGTCTGCAGATGTCACAGGGCTGTTCTGATTCTCAGGTGGCAGGCATCCAGTGGACAACTCTTCTTCCACATTCTCATTTCTTTCCTTATGCTTGAACAATCTCTCTCTCTCTCTCTCTCTCTCTCCCCCCCCCCCCGTGTGTGTGTGTGTGTGTGTGTGTGTGGTGTAAGGATGGGGGCTTTTGCATGAATGGACTTCAGTGTCCTAGAACAATGATTCAACTGGCAAGATGGTTCAGTGGGTAAAGGGTATAGGAGATTGACGACAAGCCTTATAATGTGAGTTTGATCCCTGGAACTCACATGGTGGAAGGAGAGAACTGACTTCAACATGTGTTCTCTGATCTCCATATATATGCCAGGGTATACATGGACATACATACATACGTACATACATACATACATACAATCAAAACAACTACAATGAGCTGAGACGTAGCTTTGTGGTGGAGTGCTTGTCTAGCATGTTCAAGGTTCTGAGTTCAATTCCCCCAGCACAACAAACCAACCAAACAAAACAGGAAAAGAGGCCCAAGAGACATCTCTGTCCTTTGCTATGTGGTTTATGTACTTTTAAATGGCCTGGTCTGGTGTAAATATATTCATGTTAAGAAGTCAAAATGCAGCCGGGCGGTGGTGGCGCACACCTTTAATCCCAGCACTTGGGAGGCAGAGGCAGGCGGATTTCTGAGTTCGAGGCCAGCCTGGTCTACAGAGTGAGTTCCAGGACAGCCAGGGCTACAGAGAAAACCTGTCTCGAAAAACAAAAACAAACAAACAAAACAAAAAAACAAAAAAAAAAGTCAAAATGCTACTGAAAGAAACCAAGAAGACCTTACAAGAAGAGAGATGTGTTTGTTATGGGTTGGCAGTATCAATGAAAAGAAAGGGTTGCTGTCCATGGTGGTACATTTGTTGCAGGAGCCTGGTTGGACTAAGAGAGGAGAAAATCATAATTATGTACAATTAAGGAACTAGGAACCCATTGCAGGATTGAAAGCAGGGATAGGTTGATGTAAAACTTTAAAAGGATCCTTCCACCTGCTGTTTAAAGAATAATCTGTAGAAAGAACAAAGGGAAGCAGGGAGAATATTACTATGATCTGAGAGAAACTACTCAGATCAGAAACATGCAGTTAGGAAGTAAAATTAAATACTTTATTGGTTTGAGCTGAACAGACTGGCCTCCCGGGATGAGGTGGGATGTGAGATGAGATGAAGCCAGAAAACAAGGCTTCAAGTATTTGGCTTAAAGACTTGAGTGGTGTCACTTACAGGATGTAAGGGAAACTCCTAAATCAGCTGATAAGTGGGGAGACTCTGTTTATTATGGGCTGGAAGTCTCAGTAAAGTAAAAGTGTTGCTGTCCATGGTAGTGTATGCTTGCAATCACAGCAGAGGCAGGAGGATTACTGAGAGTTGAGGCCAACCTGGTCTACACGGTCAATCTAAGCCAGGCTATAGTAAGATCCTATCTCAACACACATAGGCACTGCAAATGAGTTTGAGAGATTCTCAGTGGAAAGAACACTTGCAGCTCTTCCAGGGGACCCAGGTTTGGTTCCCAGCATCCACATTGGACAGCTCACAATCAACTCTAACTCCAGCTCCAAGGGATTCAACACCTCTAGCCTCTGCACACATGAGCACATACTTACATAAAGACACACACAGCCACACTAGAAATAATAAAAATAATCTCTAAAAATGAATGAATCATCAAACGAGATGAAATTGTTACTTCTCCCTCAAGTTGATATAAAGTTTAATGTTATTAAATTTAATGTTATTAAAGTCCCAAGAATAATATTTTTAAATTATTGTATGTTGTATGAGTGTTTTGCCTGCATATATCTTCATGTTACGTGTGTGCCTGGTGCTGAAGGAGGCCAGAAGAGGATACCTAAAACTCCCTGAGACCAGAGTTATAGATGGTTATGAGCAGCCATGTGGGTGCTAGGAATCAAACATGGGTCTTCTGGGAGAGAAGCTAGTGCTCTTCACCACTGAGACATCTCTTCAGCATCCCCCCAGCAATAATATTTTGTAGGTTGTTAGGATTATTTAGAAATTTACATGGGCCGGGTAGTGATGGTGTACGCCTTTAATCCCAGCACTTGGGAGGCAGAGGCAGGCGGATTTCTGAGTTCAAGGCCAGCCTGGTCTACAGAGTGAGTTCCAGGACAGCCAGGGCTATACAGAGAAACCCTGTCTCAAAAAACAAAAAACAAAAAACAAAAAACAAAAAACAAAAAACAAAAAAAAAACAAAAAGAAAAAAAAGAAAGAAAGAAATGTACACGGAATGGCCATGTATAGTGGTACACGGAATGGCCATGTATAGTGGTACATGCCTTTTGTCCCAGTGGAGGCAGAGGATCTCTGAGTTTGAGAGTTTGAGGCCACCTGGGATACATATCAAGACTTTGACTTAAAAATTTAAAAACTTGTATGGAAATACTAGTGACCATTAGAGATGAAAGAATGTTCAACTTCACAGGCCACCAGAGAAATCCGAGTCAAAACTAAATTGAGATTCCATCTTACCCAAATCATAATGTCAATCATTAAGAAAACAAATAACAAATGCTGGATGAAAGGAAGCTTCTATACACTGTCAGTAGGAATACAACTAGTCCAGTTAGTATGGAGGTTTCTCAAAAAAACCTTAGTATAAATAAACCTTCCACATGATCCAGCTATGGCCCTTGTAATCATTTACCCACGGGACTCCACTCGACACAGCACAGACACTTGAGCAGCCATTTTTATTGCAGCTCCACACACAGGTGTCTACCACAGAGGGCCAGGTATGGACGATTAGTATAACATACACAATGGATTTCTTTCCAACCAGAAAGAATAACGTTATGTGTCTGCAGGACAATGGATGTAGCTGTGTATAATCACATTAAACCAGCTTCAGTAATTTCTCTCACTTGTGGTCTTCAGAATTTATGTAGATACATAGTCATTTGTATGTATGCCATGGAAGTAGAGTACTGTCGAGGGGACAAGGGAGATTAAGTGCAGGTATAGCACAGAGAGGGACTGTGAAGAGACATGGTGGCAACAGACTCAATGGGTGACCAAAAAACTTAAAAATAAATGTGTATGGAAATGCAGAGATTTACCACAGTAAAACAGTTTTTTTGTGAATGCCTTTTTGGCATGTATGTGTGTGTGTTTTGTTTTATTGTTGAGTTTTCAAGCTAGGATTTCTCTATCTAACCCTGGTTATCTAAACTCATTCTGTAGACCAAGCTGGCCTCGAAATCAGAGATCTTCCGGCCTTTGTCTCCCAGTACTGGGATTAAAAGTGTGTGCCACTAGCACCCGTAAAACAATCTTTGTAAAGAAAAATAAAATGGGTGAACTAAGTCTGCTAATTAAATATTTAAAAATGTTTAGATTTACTTTATGTGTATGAGTGTTCTGCCTGCACATTTATATGTGCACGACATGTGTGTCTAGTGGCCACGAGATCAGAAGAAGGCATTGACTCCCCTGAAACTGGAGTTATAGATGGTTGTGGGTGATGGGAACTGAACCTGGTCTTCTGGAAGAGCAGCAAGTGCTCTTAACCACTGAGCCCTCTCTCCACACACACACACCGCCTCCGCTAACTTCAAACTGAATTGTGTGACTACAGCATCAGTACCAGCTAGACTGCTTGGAAAGACAGACCAGCAGATTAGAATAGAGAGCCCCAAAATGGGGTACAGAAACATGTCAAACTGACTAAAAATTTTAATTACTCATTTGCTATGACTTTGTGCATGTGGAAGATAGATACAGGGACATGCGTGTCATGGCATGCATGTGGAGGTCAGAGGACAACTTTTAGGAGTCAGTGTTTTCCTTCTGTGGGATTAAAGGAATGAACTTAGGTCGTCAGCATTTAAGGCAAGCATCTCTAGCCACGAAGGCATCCCATCATCTCCCAGTTGAATTTTAACAAGATTGTGTGTGGAGCAAGCCTTGCAGGCCAGTGGTCATCTAAAGATGAAAACGTTGACATGCTACCGCAGACCTTGTGCACAACTCAGAGTATATCATGGATGTAAATACAACATATTACACATCTAAGAATAAAATGAGAGAAAAGTGTTTTAGAGATAATGTGAGATAAAGACTTCTTTTTTTAAAATATGGTTAAGGACTGCTTTATTGGTGGCAGTTAATACACATCAATAAATATTGATCCCCAAAGAAGAGCTCAGTTACTCATCAGATTCCTGGTCCACTGGGCATTGATGAAGCTGAGCCATGTGGAGACTGGGATGTTGATGTCAGCTCTGCCTCTTGGGAAGTGCAGGCATAGCTGACAGATAGATGGCATAGGCTGTTCCATCAACTGTCAGAGCCATTGTGGCTCTGTAGAGGGGGACATCAGATGAACTGGCATCCCATTATCCTCCCAAAACAGCTTTTGTTTCTCTGGAACTCTGTTTTCAAAATGCCTTCGTGAAGTGGTGCTGATGGTCCTCTGGGCAGCCTGAAGAAGGGCCAGCAGATTCCAGAACATCTCAGCTCAATTGTTGCCCACCAACCTCGACTATGGAACGACAAAAGTGTAAAACCACCAGACCAGAATCTGAGATAAAGACATCTATTCAAATTAATTAAGGGAAAGATGTAAAAACTGTACTCCATTAAAGCTAATAATGCTTCTCTATAGAAAACGTTCTGAAGTTAGAAAAACAAGTTACAGATTGGGAAAAATATTTATAACTTACATATTAAATGAGAGAATAGTATCTAGAATATATCAAGAATGCTCAAAACTGAATAATACAAAAGCAGGCCCAATAAGAATATGAATAAAAGACAAACCAAAAAGGATACACACACACTGTAAATATTAAAAGGATTTCAACTGTTCTGTAACTAGGGAAATGTAAATTAAAACCACCTCTGTATAGGAAGGGAGCATAGCTCAGCTGGCAAAGGTACCTGCTGCCCCCAAGCCTAACGACCTAGGTTTAATCCACAGGCCTAGGTGGTAGAAGGAGAGATTCCATTCCTTCAAGCTGACCTCTGACCTCCACATGTGTGCTGCCCTACAATTGCATGTACATGCATACAAACAAACATGCCAAAATGATTATGATGATGATAAATAAATGTTTTTAAAACTACAGTGAGATATTTCTATATATCAGAATGGCTAAAATAAAAGTTAACAACACTACCAAATGCTGATAGACAAATCACATATGGTGGCACGCAAAGTAGATTATTCACTCTGAAAACCAGCTTGGCAAGCTCTTAAAAACTACACATGCAACTACTGTAGACTGAATTAGTGATTTTAAAAAAGGAACTTCCCTCTGAGAAAACAGTAGACCAGATGGTTTCGCCCCTGAATTCTACCAGACATTTAAAGAAGGATTAATACCAAGTTTTCACAAATACCTCAGGAAATACTTCCCAACTCATTTTTGAAGCCAGTATTACCTGATATGAAAACCAGACACAGACATCAGCAGTCTTCAAACACCCAAACACACCTTCAAAGAGGAAAGTGCTAACACCTGCTTCCTTGTTTTGACAAACTTTCAAATAAAATTTAATTTGAAAAAAAAAAAAAACCCACCCTGTAAGTTTTGCTGGCTAGCTTGCAACCACACTGGTTACTATATTCAATACAGGATGTTACACATGAGCTGTGTGACATTAGTACCTTGTAGTCTCCTAGACACTGGGATTACAGGAATGTGCCACCACACCTTGCTGTTTTTTTTTTTTTAATGGGTTTTCTGTTTGGTTCTTAGGTAGGTCTGCTACATGGGCCAAGTTGGCTTAAACAGATGACAATCCCACACACCTCCCAAACACTGGCATAACAAGTGTTATGCTACACTCCAGCTCCTTGATGAGGTTAACCATAAAGGATCCTCAGTTCATTCTGTACAGTTCTGTATTTTTTTTTTTTTTTTTTTTTTTGGTTTTTCGAGACAGGGTTTCTCTGCATAGTCCTGGCTGTCCTGGAACTCACTCTGTAGACCAGGCTGGCCTCGAACTCAGAAATCCGCCTGTCTCTGCCTCCCAAGTGCTGGGATTAAAGGCGTGCGCCACCACTGCCCGGCCTTCTGTACAGTTCTTAATTTTATGTGTATGTTCACGTTGTGTGCCTAAGTGGTAACTTAGGAATTACATTACCTGGACCAAGTCACTTCGCCTTCTCCAAAGCACGTCTTTTCTCTCTGAACAATGAAGGCAAAGGAGATGTCAGAGTTGTGATGGTTCTGATAATGAATGGCATGTATCCAGCCTACACTTTTTAAAATCCATCCTTTATTACCAAGAATGATAAAAATAAAGGATCTATTTCTAATTTTACATTGCAGTCTCTCAAATAAAGATCTGTGTCTTTACTCATCATGTCAAACCCTCGGCTGTGGTACCACAGGCAGAGGGAAAACTGGAGAAACATCGAGGTCATTTATCTAGTTAACCCTCCACTCAGAATTTTCACTCTGTCCATTTCAGCACGATGGACACTTGATTACGCATGCCCTTCACTCTAACCAGCTGCTGTGGAAGGATGAAGCTTCACTGCTCTGTCTAGCTAGAAAGTCTCACAGCCACACTCTACTTTAGCATCTGGAATTCTTCTGTTGCAAATGCTTTGGAATTGAAGTAGGCGAAGGTTTGTATCTTTTGTATCCCTCAAGTCTGAAGGTACTTACCTGGCTTCGCTTTAATCTCATGGGTTCACACCAGCCAATGAATACACTAATATTAGACAAGAAAAAAACCAAAAGACTAGCTTCATGTCATTTGCTTCAGAAAAAAGCATTCGCTAGTTTTTTTGGTTTTTGTTTTTTTGTTTTTTCTCTCCAGTAACTTTTGGACTCGCCATGAGAACTCTGACAACACCAACACCCCCATTTTCTTGCCAAACTTTGTTCTGAAAGTATTAGGTCGGGCGTCTACTGTAATTAACAGTAGTGTAGCTTAAGGGTAGTTTCACATTAGTGCAACTTAGATGATCCTAGCCATTTCTATTTTGTGAAGATGAATTAGCCTCAAAAATGGTGTAGTAGCCTGATGTGGTGGTGCACGCCTCTGATCCCAGTTCTTGGAAGGAGTACAAAGTCAGGCTGGGATTCGTAAAGAGACCTGCTCAAAATCAACCCTATCCCCATCCTCCGCCAGCCACCTTCAAAATCCAAAGAATTCAGCGGTCGCATCCCTACTCTGAACTCTTAAACACTCTGTAACTCTGTCCTGTCCTGTCACTTTCCTGTCTGGCTGGGAAGGCAATCCATTCTTCCAGAACCCACCCATCCCAGCAGGTTCTCGAAGGAGGCTGCTCCAGGCCTCTCGACGCCTCCAGACTCCTAAGGCTGCAGGAGCTACACCCCCTATGGAGCTGAAAGACTGAAAGCCCCAGCGCGGCTCTGCCCATGGGGCGGGGCTATGGTGGGATGAGGCTATAGAGGGGCGGGGCGAGAACAGGGAGGGGCGGCGTGGGAAGGGTTTGGGTCCCAGCCTGCAGATTTCAGCTTCTAACCCTCCAGCCAGTTTCAGTTATACTCCGGTTAGCTTGCACTCGCTCTCTGTCCTGGCTGCCACCCTGGATGAGTGGCTGGCTCAGACCCTCGTGTCGGCACCCTAATCCCCAGCTGGCCGCGAGTCCTTACTGGGCCCGCAGCCTGCACTGTGTGCACACATGCCCTCTGCACGTTTCTACATCTAGAAACTTCCACTACCGAAGTAGTCCAAACAAAATACGAATAGACTTGGGTCATGGTAAATAAAGTATTCCCAAGACCTAACTGTTAAAAGAAGATATTTTGTGGTTAAGAAATTAATTATCTTTAAATTTATTTTTATTTATTTTTGTTATAAAATCAGATTGATCCATAAAAATACATATCGAATGTGACAGCTAGGCTGATCTGTTGTCAACTGAACACTGAACTCTGGAAGACAAACTTCTGTTTGTTACATGACTTGCAGCACTCTCGGCTCCTTACAGGTGATGTTTTTCTTCAGGGCCTATACCGTTTTTTCTAGTTTGTGAATCATGTTAACTGAGTTTTTCCACTTTAGTTAAATTTGCCTTGTGACATCTACCCCAATGCTAGGCCGGGGTTAATAACCAAAGGGAGTAAGCCTTTCGAGGAAAGACAAACCTTTAGAACTTACATAATTGCCCATGTAAAGTGTACTTGAGCTTTTGTAGCTGCAAAACATTTGGGTTAATCTTCCTGGGAAAAGAACAGGAGTTATAGACATTCCCTAGGGAAGATGGATGAAAATGAGGAAAACTGTAATCAGAATGAATGGTAAGTTTAGCAATTTAATAAGTACCTGATTGACAGCACAGAAGAGTAAAATATAAAAATGTTCAGAACTTCTTTATGTAATGTTAAATTTGTCAGGAACAAGCATTAAAAGATGGGTGAAAAAAGAGAATTTCTTTTATTCAAATAATGAACATCATAGAAATAAAAACATTAAGCCAGGCAGTGGTGGTGCATGCCTTTAATCCCAGCACTTGGGAGGCAGATGCAGGCAGATTTCTGAGTTTGAGGCCAGCCTGTTCTACAGAGTGAGTTCCAGAACAGCCAGGGTTATAGAGAAACCCTGTCTCAAAAAACCAAATAATAATAATAATAAATAAAAAAAATAATAAACATAAAAAACCTTTATAATAATCTATATTACAAGATAGACTGGTGTGAATGTATTGGCATATCTATTCCTCTGGGTTATGTATTCAGAACTGGCTTTTCTTTGGGGAGGAGTTGTTTGGGTTGAACTTACCAAACTTTTTAAGTAACTATAACCCAGACAATTTTATAGCAGTGGTTCTCAACCTGTGGGTCACAACCTCCTGACGTTCAACCAACCTTTTCATGGGAGTTGCCTAAGGCCATGGGAAAACATAGATATTTACTAACATAACAGTGGCAAAATTACAGTTATGAAGTAACAATAAAAATAATTTTATGATTGAGGTCACCACAACATGAGGAACTGTATTAAAGGGTCACAGCATTAGGAAGGTTGAGAGCTGCCGTTTTATAGAAACACAATGTCCATGTTCTGGTGATGGCATAGAAAAGTGGCTTTAAGGAGCTCTTGTCACTTGGGTCAGAATGCGGGGTAGACCCCTTCTTAATATATCTCATTTTCTCCTCTACCACCTGTCAATGAAAATCTTAAGTAAATCTTTTACAATTATCACTGCTACTACTACTTGTGTGTGTGTGTGTGTGTGCGCGCGCATGTGCGTGCTCACTGCCACCTATTATGTGGAAATCAGAAGATAACGTTGTTATCAAGTCACCAGGCTTACAAGGCAAGCACCTCCCTGAGTCATCTCACTTAAGGTTTTAACAGTGAGGGGGCTTTCTGCATGGTTAGGGACCTGGGAAATTGTTTGCATTTTAGTGTATTTTGGCTGTACATTTTAAAATTATTACATTTGCTCTGTGTGTGTGTGTGTGTGGTGTGTGTGTGTGTCAGAGGACAAGTTGCGAAGTGTTGTGTTGTGGGTGTGATTGTGATTCCTCTAGCATGTTGGTTCTGGGATTGAATTCAGGTTGTCCTAATGCCTTTCTCTGCTGAGTCATCTTTCTGGTCCTATTTACATTATGCATTTTAAGCCTACTTGTTAAACATTTAACCATATTTCTCAAATTTATCTATAAATCTATCGTTTATACTAAGACAGTTGTTCTTTGATACGTTCTTGGCGAGCTTATTAATTTACTATGTTAAATTTCACATTTACACTTACTTAGAATAAATATAAAAGGTTTTTCTTAAGCGCTGCTGCATGGTCAGAATAATGTGCACACCAAGCAAACTGAATTCTTTCTATATTTAAAATTGTTTATAACCCCAATTATTAAATATCTCAGAAAACAGGAAATTCACACATTGTATCTGATCTTTTCTGATCCATCACATCCCTAGAAAGGCAGACTGGACTCTGTAACTAGCAGTCACTCATCTTAGCCCTGACTACTTAGCATAGTCCTCCACAGCACTAAAACTGCTTTGTTTTGGAGTAAGTACTCAGCACTCTCTTACTGGGACTAATATCTGTGAAAATCCACGTGAAAGGAGAGAAGACTTCTTCCACTCAGTTTCAGAGGTTCCAATCCACAGTCACTCCCATTACTTCTCTGGCTTGTGACAACACAGCGAACCATGTTGGGAGCTTGTTGTGGGAAGCGGCTACCTCATGGCAGCCGGTATGTAAAGAGAAAGAGAGAGGAAAGAGTTTGGGATACCAATGCCACTGCCTCTTAAAGGTTCCGCGCCCCCTTTCCGTCACACCACACTGAGGACCAGGTCGTCAGCACATGTGCCTGGGGATGCTTCAGGTCAGGCTGGAGCCCGCTGCTCAATTTTAAGTTCTGGCTCTGCCACTAACCGACTGTGTTTCTTTAAGCAAGTTGGGTAGTGCTCTGTGTCCTGTTTTTTCATCAGGAAAGGGTGCAACTGTGTACATTTCAAGGAGCTGGGAGCCTCCCAGGCATCACTAATCCTAAGCAGCCTGGCTAGCCCATGCTCCTGACTAAGGCGTTTTTAATGGTCAGAAAGACTCTAACATAAATATTCTGGCCGGGCGGTGGTGGCGCACGCCTTTAATCCCAGCACTTGGGAGGCAGAGGCAGGTGGATTTCTGAGTTCGAGGCCAGCCTGGTCTACAGAGTGAGTTCCAGGACAGCCAGGGCTACACAGAGAAACCCTGTCTCGAAAAACCAAAAAAAAAAAAAAAAAAAACAAAAAAAAAATAAATAAATATTCTGATTGGTCAAATACTAAGAATTTCAATTAAATACAATTTAAGGTGTCAGATTTAAAAAAAAATGAAATCCTTTAAAACATAAAATATCCTAAACGCAGTATATACAAAATAGCACAGAGTAGTACAAGTTTTGTTATTAGGTTTTAGTAAGCTCAATATGTCCCTTAACATTATACTAATTTCTTAATTGTAGTCATTTGGAGCTATAATCATTTTCCAGTAGAGGGCAGCGGATTTATTTTGGGGCTATTAATTTGATGCTCTATGTTGTCTTCGTTAAGGTTTTTACTACTCTTATGAGACACCATGACCAAAAGCAACCTGGGGAGGAAAGGGTTTATTTGACTTATATATCCTGAATCACGCTTCATTGAGAGAAGCCAAGGCAGGAACTCAAACAGGGCAGGAACCTAGAGTCAGGAGCTGATGCGGAGGCCATGGAGGGGTGCTACTTACTGGCTTGCTCCTCATGACACGCTCCGGCTGCTTTCTTCTACAAGCAAGGACCACCAGCCTAGGGATGGCACCACTCACCATCAACAGGCAAACCTTCCTCCACTAATCATTAATTGAGAAAATGCCCTACAGACTTGCCATCAACCTGACCTTACAAAGGCAATTTCTCAGTTGAGGTTCCCTCCTCTCAGATGATTCCAGTTTGTGTTAAGTTGACATAAGATTAGCCAGTACATATGTTCAGCGTTGTCAATGACTTTAAGGTTACAGAGTTGGGCAAACACTCCTGTTGGGGGTAGGCAAAACAGGAGCATGTGCCTTCTGGGGGCTCAACCTTGGCTGAACCTTTAGAACAGCTGGGGTTTGCCTGATGTTTATTGGGAGCCTGAAGCCCATGCAATTCAGCTGGGATTTATTTTTACAATTAGGACATTGCCTGTCCTTAGGAATCCTACAGATGTTATCTTTGCTTCCTTTAAATTTTTCCTTGTCTGCTGTGAGAGGACTGAGTTCCGCATCTCTCTCTGGAGAATTCAGCTAATCTCCGCTTACTTAAAGTTAATTAAATTCTTCACCTCTATTGTATTGTGTTTTCTCATCTACCTAATAAAAAGATTAGTGACACAGAATTAGGATAAGCCTCTAGTTCTTGGTAGGTCGCCCGCACATCTAAGAGGTGATAATATTGCCCAGCAACTCTCCAGTTTCCTGATGCACACTGGCATGATGGAGGGGTAATGAGCTAGGACCGAATTCCTCACTGGGGGCTGGCAAGGCTGGGCAGCCAGTCAGTGCACTTGTGGCAAAGCCTGGTGATCTGAGTGTGACTCCCATGATCCTCCTGCTGGAGGGAGAGGAAACAGACTGACTCGAGCACGTCTGACCTTTGGTGCATTCCTTACCCCCACAGTGAATAAGTTAATGTAATTCTTATATTTTTGGTGTTGTGAGCCTATACTTTAACAGCTGAGCCATCTCTCCAGACCATGATGTAATTCTTAAAAAAAAAAAATTCAATTTCTCACACAGAACAAAGAGTGTCTTTCCAGGCAGTGGGAATCACACAACTCTGGGAAAAAAAATCTCAGTTTGCACACAGCTCCATTCTTCTCCTCAAATAAGAGGATGATTTGAATTGAATTTGGGCCAGGGACTTAGTGCAGAACCAAGGGAACACAGATTTAGATTCAGGGAATCAAGCCTCACACTGTTCATGTGGCTTTGTGGCCTGATTTTTTGGTTATACTTTTCAACAAGATGTAAACATCTTTTTATATTAGTAGACTTCTGATTTTTTTTTTTTGTTTGTTTTTTGGTTTTTTCGAGACAGGGTTTCTCTGTGAAGCCCTGGCTGTCCTGGAACTCACTTTGTAGACCAGGCTAGCCTCGAACTCTCGAACTCAGAAATCTGCCTGCCTCTGACTCCCAAATACTGGGACTAAAGGCATGCGACACCACCGCCCGGCAACTTCTGAATTTTTAATGACTACAAAATATTAGAAGAATCTATAAAAATTTATAAGGGATTCCTTATTACTGAACATCTAGATTTTTTGATGGGAAGAATAATACAAAGAATATTCTTGTAGCTAAATATTTGCTTACATATTTAACTACTTTCCTGACATAAATTGCCTGGAGTAGGCTTGCTAGGTCAACAGATGCTTATATTTTCAGAGCTTTGGTCTGAATTCCAGAGTGCCCTTGAGGAAGGTTGGGCCAGTGTGTGTTATCCAGCATCATGGAAGGAGTATGCCTTGTCCTGCTGCTGGCCAAATCTCTTACAACCTTTGTAAGTTTCACTTTTTAAAATTAACAAATTAATTAGTTTGTGTGTGTGTGTGTGTGTACGTGTATTCATTCATTTATTTATTTATTTATTTTCAAGACAAGGTTTCTCTGGGTAACAGAGCCCTGGGTGTCCAGGACTGGCTTTGTAGACCAGGCTGGCCTCAAACTCACAGAGATCTGCCTGCCACTGCTTCCCAAGTGCTGGAATTAAAGACGTGTGCCACTGCCCCTGGCTTAACTTTCAATTTTAAATACTCTTGATTTGTTCATGTAGGAAAGGAATGTATGTGAATTATTTAAGTCCAAAAGTAAAGAAACGTGACATAGAGAGAGGGTGCCTGTGCCTCTCATCATTCAGAGCAGGATTAGCCTGTAAACAGATTGACTTTCAGCTTTTCCTATGGATATACTAATGTGTACTATAGGGTAACTAGGCATTAATACTTTACGTCTGCCATCCTTCTCCCTCCCTCTCCTCTTCCCTTCTTTGCCCGCCCTCCCCCCCACCCGCCCGCCCTCCCTCCCTCCCTCCCTCCCCCCCTCCTTCCCTCTCTCCCTCTTTCCCTCCCTTCCTTTCTTCTTTAGTTTTCTGAACAGGTTCTCACTATGTAGCCAAGGCTTGCCTCAGCTCGTCATATATCTTGGGCTATCCTTGAACTCATGACATTCGTCCCCAGTACTGGGACTATAGCCTGTATTAATGTGTCAACTCTGCTTGCCTTTAACAACATATCTTAAATATATTTGTCAATATAGTTAGATCTCATTTTCTCTCCTCCCCACTTGGTTTTTTTTCTACTTGTTTTTCCTTTTTTCTTTTTTTCTTTTTTCTTTTCTTTCTTTCTTTTTTTTTTTTTTTTTTTTTTTTTGGTTTTTGAAGACAGAGTTTCTCTGTATAGCCCTGGCTGTCCTGGAACTCACTCTGTAGACCAGGCTGGCCTCGAACTCAGAAATCCACCTGCCTCACCCTCCCAAGAGCTGGGATTAAAGGCGTGCGCCACCACTGCCCGGCTGCCCGGCTTCCTTTTTTTCTGAACTGGCTTTTTATACCCTAAGCTTACCTTTATAACCATGTAGTTATATAGAGATATTTTCTTATTGATTTTATAACTGTAAATACATTAAATATATTACCTTTTGATGTATTTATGAAGCTGTTTTCTGTAGTTATTTTTGTTACATGTGCCTTAGTCACTGTTCTATTGCTGTTAACAGGCACCAAGGCAATTCTTATAAAGAAAAACATTTAATTGTGTCTGGCTTACAGTGTCAGAGGTTCAGTTCATTGTCATGGAGGGAAGAATGGCAGCATCCAGGTAGACATGGTGCTAGAGAGGTAGCTGAGGGCTCCATTTTGATCCACAGGCAGGAAGAGGAGGAGGGAAGGGGAGGGGGAGGGGGAGAGGGAAAGGGAGAGGAAGAGAAGGAGGGAAATGCTGGGCCTGGTGTGAGGTTTTTGGAACCTCCAGTTGCACCTTCAGTGACATACTTCCAGAAGCAATGCCACACCTCCTGATCCTTCTAAACCTTTCTCAAATAGTACCACTCCCTGGTGACTAATCATCCAGATCTATGAGCCTATGGGGGCCGTTCCTATCCAAACCACCACAAAATGTTTATCTTTTTATGTTGTTTTCAAAATACCCCTGAGCATTTATGGTCTGTGTTTTTTTTTCCTGGTCTCCTGTAGGTGACACAGTCACTGAGTCACTATAATTGGCCCTGTCCTCTTCTGCTCAGTTTGTCGATACACCACAGTTTACTAATTCATTTTTAAAAATTTGATACTAAGCCAAGCATTTCGGTGCACACCTTTAATCCCAGCACTGAGGAGGCAGAGGCAGGTAGATTTCTGTGAGTTTGAGGCCAGCCTGGTCTACATAGCAAGTTTCAGGACATCCAGGACTACATAGTAAAACCATGTCTTGAAAAATGATATTAATATATAATTGACTTTGATTGCTAAAGTATTTTTCTAGGTCCTGTAAATTTTGCACCCAGGTGAGTCTCCCCAGTCCTGGCCTAAGGCTCCAGAAAGGGTTGTAGCCAAGTTCATAGTTGGCACGAAGTCTGCTGTGTTCAGTAAGTTGAGGGAAGCTGAAAAAAAAATTATTCAAGCATTTCTGCTTTTAGCACAGTACTGAATTATCAATTGCTGCTTAATTTTGTGTGTGTGTGTGTATGTGTGTGTGTGCCTGCCTGTCTGTGTCTGTGTTTCCGTGTATTGTTATGTTTGCAGATGTGTATGTCTGTGTGTGGAGGCCAAAGGTCAACCTCAGACCAGTGTCATTCCCGAGAAGCCATGTACCTTGCTCGTGAGATAGAGTCTCTCACTGGGATCTAGGGCTTGACACCCAGGCTAGACTGGCAGGAAGGCCCTCTTGTCTCCACCTCCTTGACACTAGGGCTAAGCATGTGCCGTAGTTCCTGGCTTGATGTGAGTGTTGAGGATGATGACCGGTCTTCCTGTGTGCTGCTGCAAGCACTTTACCAGCTAAGCCAACTGCCCAGGGAGAGCTAACCCAGGGCCTTGAGCGTGCTGGGCAAATGCTCTGCCACTAAGCTGCACCCTAACTCTGCTTAATATTCTTCTGTTTTGCTTTTGTGAAATGTCTGTCATCTAATGATGATTAGTGAACAATATACACCAAAACCAACAATACTTAAGTATATTTTGGGTATAATGTATGTATGCTAAAATATGAAATACTGTTTCATAAAAAGAAGTTATATATATATATATATATATTTTCTTTATTATTACTTTGGGGGACTAGATATTAATAATAATCTTGTCCACATACTTGAAATTAGTAAGGCTTTCTTTGTATTTCTAAAAATTATTTACACTTAGAAGATATGACAGTTCAAAACAGGAAATCTAGTAAATTCCTACTGGACACTATTAAATATCTTTGCCTAAATTATCACTTATATTTAAAAGACGTTCATTCTGGTTAGGCTGCAAAAGAACAGCTGTCCTTCAAGCAAGTCTCAGACCTGTGCTGGGGCTGTGGAGATGGCTCAGTGCTTAAGAACATGAGTTGTCCTGCAGAGAACCTGGGTTCAGTTCCCAGCATCCCCCTGATGGCTCATAACTGTCCATAATTCCAGTCTCAGGATATCTGATACCGCTTCTGACCTCTGCAGACACCAGGCATGTATGTGGTACACAGACATATATGCAGACAGAACACTTATACACATAAAATAAAATAAATAAATCTGAAAGTAAAATCAACCCCAGACTCGTGCTGCCTGATGCTAACACATTTTTACTGCTGCTGTTACAAGTTATCATGAACTCGGTCACTTAAAAATCACACAAACTTATTATTTTATAGTTTAGTTCATAGCTTCAAATCAAAAAACAGTCTCTCCACACTAAGATAAAAAGTTAATAATGTACCACATTCCTCTCTGGGGTCTCCATAGGTAAAGTTCCTACATTCCTTGGTCTTGGCTTATTTCTTCAGTAATTACTAGTATAAATACTACTTCTGTGGTCACATTTCTCTGACTTTCTGACTTCCTCTTTTCCATATAAGAACACTAACTACATTAGGCCAACCATCCAAGATAATCTCTCTTAGCTTCATCACACCTGCAAAATACCCCTTTCCATGTAAGCTAACAGATTGAAAATGTTCAGTATTAGGTCACGCATGCCCTTGGTTACTTTGTCACAGACACCATCTCCAATATACTTGTGATACTAAAACCAAAATTGGCATTATGTATCACAAAGAAATGGAAAAGGAACTCTTTTGCTGGTTTTGTTCTAGTTTTGTTTGTTTGTTTTTTTAATGCTGAGGCCTGATCTCAGGGACTTTGGTGTGCTGAACACGTGCTGTCTATTGCTAAGTTACACTCCAGGAGCTGAGTTTCCTTTAAATAGGCTTTGTCTGTGGAAAACACCATTGCCCTCTAGAACCCCAGCATTCCGGAGGCCTAAGGCAGGAGGATAAAGAACTTGAAGCCATCTTGGACTACATAGTGAAATTTGTCTCAAACAAATCCATGAATAGCAACAGAACAAAATCAGATTTAGACAAATGCTAAAGCATTTGAAGACAAACTCTTTGATTCTTTTGGACCAGGGGAGGTTTTAACTCTAAAGGGTGCTGAATCCCTCCCATTGTGCAATGCACAGTGTAGATACACAGTGGTCCCTCATCTATCCGGAGCATGGTCCCTCATCTATCCGGAGCATGGCAGTGCTTCTAAAACGCACGAATCAACATGTATGCTCACACCCTAAGGAGCTAAACTCACTCACAGAGAGACAGCAAGACACTCAAGTCTCACTCAGAACACCCGGATCCCTTATAGTCTAATGGTGCTCACACTTGACAAATAGTTACAATCAGCTGTCTTAGCTGATGTTAGCCCTTAGCTGACTTGAAGCAGAAAGTTGGGAAGGCAAAAAAGAAAAGCTTGAAGCAGGTAAATTGATAGAACAACAACAACAACAACCCCTCAGGGAAAAGATAATGTACCTCATTTGTATGCTACAGTCAAATGAAACAATGTCAGTAACTGAGTTACAGCTGAAAGGGAAAGTAGGGAAAGGTACTTTAGAATCTAATTGGGTTTTGTTTCATAAATTTCTCTATTCATTTTGTGATAGGTTTTATCATGGAGGCTGTATATACACTAGTGGCTGACCAGTGTTTGCAGCACATCAGTCCCCCCACCCCCCAGTCTGGATGCCTGGGTACCAGCCTTCAGTCAGAGCTGCTGGACAGAGGGGATCTTCCGGTGTCCCCAGGGCTGATGATATCACTGGGGTTCTCAACAACACCAATGGCCGAAGCTGCCAGAAGAATAATCCCTCTGGTCCTCTTTAGAGTTGTGTTGTAGATAACATGGCTTCCCCTTTCATGGATGTACTGCACTGTTTGGAAATCTAGTTGGTGACCCTGAATTCCCAATGCAAGGAATATGAGGCTATTCTCCATCTGCAGGACATCAAGCATTCTGACAACTTGATGAAAGGCTCCCTCTAAGTTAATCAGTGAGTCAAACACAAGAATAGAGAACCTTAGCACCCAAAGGCTAGAATATAGAATTCTCACAAGTCCTTTGATTTTTAGGGGGGGGGGTTCTTCGTATAAAAAGCCAGTGGTTCAGTAAGATACCTCAGTGAGGAAAGCCATTTACCTCTAAGCCTGGTGACCTGAGTTTGATTCCTGGGTCCCACATGGAAGGAGAGAGCAGATTCTTGCAGGTCATCCTACATGTGTGTATACATGCGAATGAATAATAAATAAAGTTACTTTTTTCAAAATATGAAAGACAAAGCACAGGGTAGTTGGTGTTTAGGCTCTTATCTATTCTATAATTTTATGATTTCAGGTGACAATAAATGGCCTGCCAGCGAGGGGACAGCTGAAAGTGCTGTACTGTGGGTATTGGTGTTTTTCTCTCTCTGACCCTTGATACTACTACAATTTTATTTTGAATCAAAAAGTTACCAGTGCTTATGTACCTCATATGTCTCAGACAATTAAGATGAGGTGGCTGGGCCAGGTAGCACACCACACCTGTGTAATCCCAGTGTACTGGAGGCTAAGATAAGACAGTCATAAGTTCCAAGTTATCCTGGGGTACACAGTGAGATCCTGTCTCAAAAAACAAAACCAAAGTACAAGGAGGAGGTAGACAGGATAATAGAGTTCAGCTGTCAGAGCTGTTCCTTACAACCAGAATAGGGTCTGATGTTCACAGTGATTGAATGTAACAAGCAGGTAATGAGCAGGTGAGGTATGTCCAACACTGTGGTGTTAGGTCACTATAAGAAATTCTTCTCTGTCAGGGGTTGGCTGGAGAAAATTGGGCAATAGAAAAAACTTGGCAGTAAGTAAATGTTTTGATAGAGAAATTCTTCCCACAGACTAATAGAAGGTTTTATGAAAATGCTCAAAAGCATTTTCAAGGATTCTCAGAACTAGAGAGATGGCTCATGGGTTAAGAGTACTTGTTGCTTTTGCAGAGGACCAAGGTTCAGTTCCCAGCATCTACACGGTGGCTCGCAACCACCCAGTACTGTGGTTCCAGAGGATCTGATGCCCTCTTTTGGCCTCTGTGGGCACTGCACACATGTGGTGCACATAAATGCATGCAGGCAAAATACTCATATATGTAACATACATACATAAGGTAAGTTTTAAAAATCTAACTTTTGAAACACACTTGCTTTCAAAGATGCTTCTGTATTGTTTGTAATAATAAAAAACTGGAAATGATTTCGGTGTCCATTATTAGAATCAGAGAGATCTACATATACCAACACAAAAAGATGTCAAGGTATAATGTTAGATAGCAAAAGCATGCTTTGACAGAAATTGTTTCTGTTGTTTACATATAAACTAAGTATGTGCTCATGCTGGTTGAAGGTATCCATAACAAACTATACTAAAAGGCAGGCTTTGGGAGTTCCGTATGTGTAGATGCATCATGGGGCTGCAAAGATCCTCATTGTTTAAGAGCACTCACTGCTCTTACAGGGAACCAGCCATGAAAGGCTATTCATGATTGTAACTATAGCTCTGGGGATCTACCACCCTCCTCTGGCCTCCATGGGCACCAGGCACACATATAGTGAACATACATTTATGCTGGCAAGACACTCATACACATACAAAACACACACACACACACACAGAGAAAGAGAGAGAGAGAGAGAATGTGAGAAAACAAAAAGAAAAGGCAATAAATAAAGAAATGTTTTAGTTTTTTTTCATAAGGGAAGTATTGAAATTTTATCTAAAATAGCATGTTTTCCAAGAACAGGAATGGGTACATTTCTCCACTTCCTTTTTCCAGACTGAACAGTTAGAAGCTGTGAGCACTCAGTCTTCACTGCCTCCTCCTGATGGACAGCCGCCTGTGCACGTGGGCTAATGTGTTTACTCGCAGCTCTCAGAGGAAGTCACATGCATCCGTCTGTTTACTTTTCTAAAGAGCCTAGCAGGTCACCTCTAAAAATAATTTTGCTCAGTGTCAGAGCTTCTGGGACTCGAGGTACATTCCTCACATGCTCTTTGCAGTGGCGCTCCAAGCCGGGCGTATCCAGTTCCCCCAAAGGGCGCAGATCAGAGGACTGGGTGCAGCTGCCAAACTGGGCAGCCCCAGGGTTTATTTAGTAACGGACCCTGGGGGAGATTTTTAAAAAGTGGTATACCTTTTCCTGTGGCTCCCATAGTAAGTAATGCTGAAATGTAAATGTGTTTATGGCAGCTTGTAGTTCTCCTGTTGCTTTCCAAAGGAAATATTTAGATTTTCAGAACCATGTTATGGCCAATTGATTTTGCAACAAATGTAGGTTGTTTCAGGAGGCAGAGGCAGGCAGATCTCTGAGTTCCAGGCCAGCCTAGTCTACAGAGTGAGTTCTAGAACAGCCAGGGCTGCACAGAGAAACTCTTTTTTTTTTGTTGTTTTTTGTTTTTTAAAAGGGCTGTCTGATCAGGTGTTCACTATCTATATCTATATCTATATCTATATCTATATCTATATCTATATCTATATCTATATCTATATCTATATCTATATCTATATCTATATCTATATCTATCTATCTATATGCATGCAAGGGCCAGTGGTCCTGTTGAATGGGAGCGCCTGGGGAGATAAATTTACACCGGGAACACCCTCCATTTGCCCCTGACTCTCATCCCACTCACTCAGGAGTGGACTATCTATTACTCTGCAGCAGGCTTGGGATACTTGATGGGAAGCCTTCGCAGCCAGTCTAGAGAAAGAAGCCCCACAAGAGATGCTAGGGGCAGCAAGGTTAAAGTGTGAGGCCGTCCCCTGTCACACAGCGAGTTCAAGGGCAGACTGTGCCATGTGAGACTGTCTCAAAAAAGAATAAAGAAGAAGAAAAGAGAAGAGAAGAAAGATAAGAAAAGAAGAGAAAAAGAAAAAAGATGAGTAGCTCCTTGCCTTTAGAAGACTAGGCTTTGGTTGGGGTGTAACTCTGTGGTAACTCTCTTGCCTATCATATGCAAAGGCTCTGGGTTCAATCTCCCATACCAAAAAAAAAAAAAAAGATTAACCAGGTATCAGATAGACTGGTAAGATGGGGAGGTTTGTTTTGTTTCTTTGCTTTCTCTTTTGTTTTTGTTCTGTTTTGTTTTTGAGATGGATTTTTTTTTTCTGTACTCTTGGCTGGCCTGGAACATGCTATATAGATCAGACTGGCCTCAAACTGACAGAAATATGACTGACTCTACCTCCTAAGTGTTGGGACTAAAGACTTGGGCTGCCCTGCTCAGCCTAGGAGGTGAGTTTCAAGTCACAAATAATGAAAACCCAATCTAAGTCACAAATGGGAACTAATAGGTTCATGGCAAAGAAGACAACTAGAGCTGGCAAAGTGGCACAGCCTGGAAAGGTACCTATCAGCTAGCCTGACGATCTGAGTTCAAGTCCCAGAACCAGCTCTCACAAGGTGACCTCTGACTTTCCATGTACACCATGTGTACTGTGGTGTCCACATGTATACACAAAATAATTAATGTAAAAATATTTTTTTAAAAAAGAAATGGCCGGGCAGTGGTGGCACACACCTTTAATCCCAGCACTTGGGAGGCAGAGGCAAGCAGATTTCTGAGTTAGAGGCCAGCCTGGTCTACAGAGTGAGTTCCAGGACAGCCAGGGGTACACAAAGAAACCCTGTCTCTAAAAACCAAAAAAAAAAAACAACCCACAAAGAAAACCAACCCCCCCCAAAAAAAAAACCATGTTTTAAAAAGAAGTGAATCTCTAGAACTTTATGCTTCTTGGATAGAGGGTATAGGTCATAGAAAATCTGGTAGTGACATGGAGGTGATAGATTACACTGGGCTCTGAATTCATCATCTGCCTTTGCAAATGTCTTGTCATTTATGTTCAACTTTTGCCTTTTTAATTTTCTTTTTCATTTCTTCAGTCCAAGGACTTGCCCATGCCAAGCAAAGCATTCTACTATAGGGTTTTATGGAAGCCAGACATGCATGCAGTACTTTAATAACATTTTTAATCTAGATTTGGGGTTTTGTTCCTTTTTTTTTTTTTTTTTTTGGTTTTTCGAGACAGGGTTTCTCTGTGTAACCCTGGCTGTCCTGGAACTCACTCTGTAGATCAGGCTGGCCTCGAACTCAGAAATCCACCTGACTCTGCCTCCCAAGTGCTGGGATTAAAGGCATGCACCACCACTGCCCGGCAGTTTTGTTCCTTTTGAGTTTTGTTTAGTTTCTGGCTAGGTAATGACCAGGGAATGGCGATTGCAGTTCATTCTTTACAAAATCATTGTGAAGGTTGCATGTGGTGCCCAGCACAGAAGGAGCACACAGAAGCTCTAAATCAGGGCTCCCTCTGCCCCTCTGACAGCAAGCAGAAGCTGGGTGTTCTGAAGTGAACAAGGATAAATACTTTTTTTTTTTTTTTTTTTTTTTTTTTGGTTTTTCGAGACAGGGTTTCTCTGTGTAGCCCTGGCTGTCCTGGAATTCACTCTGTAGACCAGGCTAGCCTCGAACTCTCGAACTCAGAAATTGGCCTGCCTCTGCCTCCCAAGTGCTGGGATTAAAGGCATGCGCCACCACCGCCTGGCCAGGATAAATACTTCTAAAAGCATGATGTGACTGTGCTGACACCAACGACCACAATCCTGCTCCCTCTGCAAACCTCTCCATACTCTTCCCTCCCCAAGGCCTAGCCTTATCCTGGAGCTCAACAGCTTGGCGGCAATTCAAGGCACAGCTGAGGGTAAAGACCATCTCGGAACATCCTTACTTATTGTGGGAGGCACATGTGTGCTGAGGTTTGTGAGTGGCAGTCTGTTCTCTCCTTCCCACCATGTGGGTCCCAAGGATTGAACTCAAGTCAGGCTTGGCAGCTAATGTCTTTATCAACTGAAAACTGAAATGCCAGGCAGGACTCTCTGAGTCAAACACAGCAGGAGGCCTGTCTATGGCCCTTTGGGGCATTCAATTTATATGCTGCAGGATAGCATCCCCTGCTTGATCTGCTTCTTCCAATCAGCAAACGATCTCACCAACCAACTGAGCCACAGAGGCACGTGCCTGATCATTCTTTATCTGGGCTCTATGTATGTGCTCATTTTTATACCTTTTCATAAAAATTCACTTAATTATTTTGTATTTACCTGCATGTATGTCTGTGTACCACATTTGTGCCCAGTGACCTTGGCAGCCAGAAGGTGTTAGATCCTCCTGGGATTGGAGTTATAGATGGCTTTGAGCTGCCATATGGGTTCTGGGACTCAAACCCAGGTCCTTTGAAAGAGCCTCAAGTGCTCTTAACCACTGAGCCATTGCTCCAGACTCTACATGGCATTTTAACCAAGCACTGTTTCAGTTTGTGAACTTATGCTATATTTCCATTTTTAAAAGGCCCTAAGTCTCTGCCTTTAGCTTCCTAGATGGGAATAGTCCCATGCTCAGAGAATATATACCAGAAAGTCTTAGGAACATATATATTCATTTCTAGGAATTTATTATGGAGAAAGATTATACAAGATATAAAGTCTTAAGTTCAAAGATCCTTACAGTGGTATTTGTAGTAGCGAATGTTTGCAAACAACATGAATTTTTACCAGTGCAGAAACTGTAAAGTGAGTCGTGATTCAGTTGTACAACAGTGTACAATAAGACTTTTAAAATAAGGGTCCAAGTCTGTGCCTAATGTCATAAGAATGTGTTTATGACACTGTATTGGTAAATGAGAAGAAATTGGTGTAAAAACAGGCTTAATATGATCTCCTTTGCCAGAAGCGTTATAGAAGTATGTTTTTAGTCTTTAAAAAGTTGATATTTTGCACAAATATAGGTAGTGATTATCTTTAGATAGCATACCACAAATGGTTATTATGGAAATGGAGAGATGGCTCCGAGGTTAGGAGCACTAGCTGCTCTTGCAAAGGACCCAGGATCAATTCCCAGCATCTACATGGCAGCTCACAACCATCCAAAACTCCAGGTCTCTAGAATCGATGTCGTCTGATCTCCAAGGGCATTGCAGGCACACAGTGCTCAGACATGCTCACAGGCAAAAGACCCGTATGCATAACATATAAATGCATCTTAATTTGTTTTAATTTCATGTGCATTGGTGTTTTGCCTGCACATACATCTGTTGGAAGGTGTAGGATCCTCTGGAACTGGAGTTATAGACTGGTGTTTGCTGCCATGTGGGTGCTGGGGTCTGAACAGATCCTGGGTGCTGCCATGTGGGTGCTGGGGTCTGAACAGATCCTCTGGGTGCTGGGAACTGAACAGATCCTCTAGAAGAGCAGCCAATGCTTTAACTACGTAACCATCTCCCCAGCCTTATAAACACAGCTTTTCAAATGGTGAGAAAATTTTGGTCTTTTGAGACAAGATCTCTCCATGTAACCCCAGCTGTCTTGGAATTTGCTATGTAGACCAGGTGGCCTTGAACTCACAAAGATCTTCCTGACTCTGCCTCCAGAGTGCTGAGATTTAAAACCATATTATTTTCCTTATTTTTAAATTTCTTTCTTTCTTCCTTCCTTCCTTTCTTTCTTTCTTCCTTCCTTTCTTTCTTTCTTTTTTTTTTTTTTTTTTTTTTTTTGTGGGACTGAAGAACAAACTTGGGACTTCCCAAGATAGGCAAATGCTCTACCACTGGGGTACACCCTAGCCTTTTTATATTTTACTTTGAAACACAGTTTCTGTAAGTTACCTGGGCCTTGGAATTGCGGTCCTTCTGGCTCAGCTTCCTGAGTGGCTGGGATTACAGGTGAACACCAGTGCATCTGCAGTAGTTTCTTTACCTTTTCAGTGTTTCTAAAGTGGCTCCCATGGGCAGCAGCAACATGTCAGCCTTATGTCAGTTCCACAATTTTTAGAAACTTTAAAATTGTATTTTATATGCACGTGCACTTTGCCTGCATGCCTATCTGAGCACTACATGTATGCTGGGTCAGATCCCCCGGCATGGAGTCACAGATGGCTGTGAACCACCACATGGGTTCTGGGAACCAAACCTAAAACTTCTGCAAGAACAAATGTTCTTTTTTTTTTTTTTTTTGGTTTTTCGAGACAGGGTTTCTCTGTGTAGCCCTGGCTGTCCTGGAACTCACTCTGTAGACCAGGCTGGCTTCGAACTCAGAAATCTGCCTGCCTCTGCCTCCCAAGTGCTGGGATTAAAGGCATGTGGCCACCACCGCCCAGCAGAACAAATGTTCTTAACCATTGAGCCATGTCTCCAGCTTTGTATTTCTAAAGTTTTAAGAAGAAAACTTTAATAACTTTAACTTTGCAGTCAGAACCTTCTCCCACAAAACACTCACCAGCTCTCAGCCTTACCAGTGTTATGCTGCTTTTCCAAATAAAACTTCATCATACTCTCTCTCCCCTGGATTGCTTTTTTTTTTTTGGTTTTTCGAGACCGGGTTTCTCTGTGTAGTCCTGGCTGTCCTGGAACTCACTCTGTAGACCAGGCTGGCCTCAAACTCAGAAATCCGCCTGTCTCTGCCTCCCAAGTGCTGGGATTAAAGGCATGCGGCCACCACCGCCGCCCGGCTCCCCTGGATTGCTTAATGGCTCTGCTCTTCTGTAGCTAAATCTATAGTCCTTTATCCACACAGCTGACAGTGTCCTCCCTGAGCTGGTCCTTCTGTTCCGTTAACTTTCCTCTTACAGTGCTGGAAGCTTCTGGAGCCTGTCCCCTCCTCTTTGTAGTTTCAGTGTTGAACAAAGTTCTGGAAACCCAATAAAGCTTTCCTGAACAAATGGGCAGGAGATAAAATCTGAAATAAGCGTTTAAGATCAGGCTTGGTGGCAGAGATAGACTCCCTAGTCTGATTCTCAAGCATCTGCTAGGCTGCTGTGTCAAGCTTGTTGATAAGAGAGCCTGCGTTGTACTGACTAGTAAGCTGACTCATACGGCAATGGATCCGGCCAAATAAAGATTTCTCTAGGAAAATGTAATGTCCAACTAATTTCAGCAAGATGGACTTAAGGGGAAAAGAGATGAAAAGTTTATTCGTGAACTGACCTTCAAGGCAAAATGGTCAAGTTCAAATCTTAAAGCTAAGAATGTGGATTGGTTGCAATCGACACCAGTCTGCCTGAGGCCGGCTCCAGCATTAGCTGTCTTAACTGTATCCAACTCTGACCAAAGGCCCTGCTGAGACAAGGAATCTCGAGGTGCTGTCATGGGGCTCTAAGTTTTGATGTATTTCCCATTAAGGCGTTAGCTCTTTTAAAATTAGATTCCATATGTGTGGGAGTTTCCAATTTCAGTAAATAAACCCTTCTTCTTACTGTTGAGATATATAATGATCCCATTGGTTTTTTGTTTTTTGTTTTTTTCTGATATTGAGATTCTGAATCCAGCATTTTGCAAGGTCCTGGGAACTTGTTTGCAAAGGAGAGTTTTATGAAAAACCAACCCTGGTGAACATGATCCACCCTTCTGAGAAGTCTGAGTAAATTTAGTTAGCCAAAGCTGCTGAGGCAGTTCCCAGGCTGGGGAATGAGAGCATTGCCCAGTTGCCAGCTCTGCTTGCCTGTTGCTTTTGCCACTGTCCACTGGGAAGCAGCTCTGTTTTCTGAGGGTTCAAGTAACCCCGACCTTCCCTAGTCAGATTCTTTCAAGCTTTTGAACAAACTTGGTGGCCCAGGATATTGAGCCTTTCACTCAAAGCACAAAACGGTAAGTTGGTAAAATATTAGTGGTCAACAGTTTGTAAGGCATTTTTCCCTCCATAAGAGTGTGTCTCAACTGTCTCAGTTAAAGAGATTAAAACTTTTGAATCTTCCATTGCTAAGCCAGACAGCAACTAAACACTTTTCTTCCATCATGCCAACATGAAACAGCCTTTCTTGCTTTTGGATGTGTGTGCAAAGGTGTGTGTGTGTGTGCGCGCGCGTGCACAAATGTGCGTAACTAGGAGCTAAGCTTAGGATCTCATGCATACTAAGCATGCACTTCTACCACTGACCTACAATCCAGGCCCTTTGTTCTTAGTTTAACTTGCTAGATACTTTAGCAAATGAAGTTTAAATCCTAAAATGAGATGGTTTCAGCCCTCTGGGATAGAGGGCAGAGGGATGAAAATGAAAGAGGTCAGCTCAGTCATCCCAGTCACCATCAAGTTTGGAGCTTCAGGAAGAGATCTCCCCAGAGACGACAGAGTGTTAGTCACAATTCTCTAAAAATTTATAAGGCAGTTTTATTTTTAATGCTTCTGCAATCTTAGTGTAGTGGCTTTTTATAGCCCCGAGCTGCGCATTTAAATGTGTATTCCAGCATTAAAGTGGGTCCCTACAAATCGCTTTTTTAAGGCTGTTCCAAAATGACTTCTTTAATTATTTGCAGACTTATAATTTCATTTGAGAATATTTCTAATCGTCCCTGACTAGTATGTGCCATGTTGGTCTCTTGGGTTCTCCAAAGTTCTTCAGGAAAAGTGAAGCGTGGTTAGAGTTTAGTATCTAGCCGTGAATATTGATGCTGGCGCAGGGTCATCTAGTGAGTAAGACCTTGAGTGTGAAATCTAGGAAGCTGGATTTGGAGCTCTGGGTCTACTGTTCATTCACCATAAGATTTGCACAGGTTGCTTGGTCCTTCATAGTATTTACAGAGTGTAAAGCTTGGTGCCTAACAAACAGTAAATGCTTGGTGAATTTCATAAGCTGAGAAGGAAATCAGCACTAGGAACAAAGAACATTATTTCATAGGAATATAAGAGTTTACAGGCGGCCCCGAGGACACAGAAGTGTCTAAGGTCTTTGTTACACCCTTCCAGGCCATATGGTGACAATGAACAGATCCCCATGCCTGTGAAGATCTGAGAACATGAGGAGTCCAGGAAGCTTTCTCAAGGGAAGGAGACAACGTTTGGACTTTAAAGAGTGGCTAGATCCAGATAAGCTGACCTCAAGGTGGAAGACTTTCCATAGGCTACAGGTGTATAAAAATCTTCTGCTCAATGTTGTTGAACTTTTTAGGTACCTCTCTGGTTGGGAGTTCATAGGTCAGATTTGTGTGCGTTCCTCCATGTGTGTGTGTGAGAGGAAGAAACTAGAAGCCAACCTGAACCTTGAAGTGTCACGTCTGGAGCCATCCACCGTGTTATTCAAAGTCTCACTGGGACTTGGGCGTCACTGATGAGGCTGGCCCCTGAGCCCCAAGGATCGTCCTGTCTTGCCTCACTCGAACTGGGATTACAAGCGTTAGCTACCATGCCTAGCCTTCTAAGTCTGTGTTTTGGATTTAACTCAGGTCTTCATGCTGTTCAAACTGTCTCCTTAGCCCCTGTTTTTTTGTCTTTAGTCAGACATTTCCAGTTTGTTCATTTGAAAACAAAAATGTATTGTTAGTTTAAAAATACTTCTTCTCAAGGTTTCTCGGAGCACACCTATAATCTGATCAGGAGGTGTTGGCAGGGGGATTAGGAGGAGTTCAAGGTCGTTCTCCATAGCAAATGGAGTATGTGCTATCCTAGCTCAGAAAAACAAAACAAAATAAAACAAAAACTAATTGAGTCTTCTTTCCCCTTAAGTACTTTGTCAAATGCAAAGCAGATGTGCCCGGACACAAAGTAACCCCCACTTTTGCACCCACTGTGTCCAGTTTGATTGCTAAATAACAAACGTGGAGAGGACCGTAGGCATTAAGATTCAGTCAGAACTCTGAGTCATCCAAGTTTAAATCCAGGTAGTAAATAATGCAGGAAGAAAAGGTGTTTTGTCCAGGTTAGCCTAGGGAAATGCACAGTGATTTCTCCTGGGGGTGGGGGTGGGGGTGGGGTCCCAATGAAGGGAAGTATGGGAAATCAAGAACTTTTACAGGCTGCCTATTGCAGATGTGACACACACTACAAAAGGAATAAACTGAAAGATGCTCCCTAGCAGGCAATATAGGTTTTATATAACCAGGAATGATATTAAAAGAGAAAAACCAGAGTGGAGATGTAGCTCAGTGGTAGAGTGCTGGCCTACAATGTACAAAGCCCTGAATTCAATTCCCATCACTAAAAGAAGAAATAAACAAACAAGCAAAAATAAACAAAACACAGCAAAAATTTCCAAATACTCTAATAGTAGAAATAGGACCACTAGACCCTCTTGATAGCAGGGACATGACCACTAGAACCTCTTGATAGCAGGGACATGACCACCAGACTTTCTGATAGTAGGGACAGGACCACTAGACCCCCTCCCTAGCCTCTCTTGTTTTTCATTTGCTCTTTTGATCATTTAAAAAGTAATTTATTAATGTCCTACTGTGTGTTGTGCATTATGTGTTGGGAATTGCATATATCACAGTGAACAAGATAAATATGTAATAGTGATCACACCTGCATTCCTAGCACTTGAGAGTCTAAGGAAGAGTGCTGTTGAGTTCAAAGGTTGTATACAGCCTGCCTCTCTTAGCCTTTTATTGCTGTGAAGAGATAGCTATGACCATGACAACTCTTTTTTGTTTTTGTTTTTCGAGACAGGGTTTCTCTGTATAGCCCTGGCTGTCCTAGAACTCATTCTGTAGACCAGGCTAGCCTCGAACTCAGAAATCCACCTGCCTCTGCCTCCCAAGTGCTGGGATTAAAGGCATGCACCACCACTGCCCAGCTGACCATGGTAACTCTTATAAAGGAAAACATTTAATTGGGACTGGCTTACAGTTTCAGAAACTTAGTCCGTTATCATCATGGCAGAAAGCATGGCAGTGTGCAGGCAGACATGGTGCTGGAGTTGCTGAGAGTACTACATTTTGATCCACAGGCAGCAAGAAGGAAAATGTCTTCAACAGGCAGCAGGAGGAGGCTCTGGATCACCCCAAAGGCCCATCTCCACTGTGGAGAGCTTTGGGGGCTGTGTCTAGAAACTTGGCAAGAATTTGACATTGGGCCCAGACAAGAAAGTAGGCTTCAGGAAGGAATTTGACATCAGGCCAGGACACAAAAGTAAATTCAAGCAGGAGTCTGATTTTGGCCTAGAACAAAAAAGTAGGCTTCAGGTAAGAATTTGACTTTGGGCTAAGACAGGGAAGTAGGCTCAGATATCTTGTTCACGCTGATAAGCCCTTAGAAATAGTGATCAAGGGACTTTGTTTATTGCCTTGCTTGTTCCTTAACCTAGAACTGACCTTATTACTTGCATGTAATTAAAATGGTATAAAAGCAGACTGGGAAAAAATAAGCCTGCCTAGGCCTCAGAACTGGCTGGGGTCATGCTATAGTGTTGTCTAATTGTCTTTTTTCTTTTTTTTGTCCTGTCCAGCAGGACATTAAACAGGGTCGGGGAGATCACCTAAGAGAGAATGGGGAAAAATGGGTGAACAGAACGCAAAGAAACATGGCTTGTCTATAGGCTGATCAAACCATAATTTTTACTTTTTTACACACAGGTTATATTCACAAAAAGGCAGGATGTGGGGAAGGGGATGACGCAGGAGTGTAGGTGTTCAGGGGGAGTACAGATATCTTCCAGAACAGAGTGTCAGCTGGGTGAAGGTTCAGGGGACAGATCACTATGACTCCTCCTATGATTCACTTGTCCTTATCTAAGTTGATACTATCCACCAAGGTTACCTATCTACAAGGTCTATGACTATTCAGCCTGGCAATTTTCCACCAAAGCTGCTTGTCTACAATAGCTTCTAGTCATCTGTTTCAGTGTTTTTCCACAGAGACCCAAGACTTTGTGTTTAGCAGACATGTATGTCAGGCCTATGGCTGATTTTTAGGCCTACAGCTGTCTTTAGGCCTTCAGTGTATAAGCAGGGCTGCCCCTGACACTTTTTCACCCTTGCTCCCTCCCTGGAGAACCTGTTGATTGACTGAGCTGGCTTGGTCACTCCATAGTGACACAGTTTCTCTAACAGGGCTGCACTTCCTCCAATAAGGCCACACCTCCTAATAATGCCACTTCCCACAGGCCAAGCGTATTCAAACCACCACACTAGCTCAAGAAACAAAACAAACAACTGTTTAAATGAACAACAACAACAACAACAACACAGAGATGTTTCCTACTCTCATGGAGCTACAGGAAGGCAAACAATAAACAGAAAGCAAATCTGTTGCCACAGACACGTTTTTCATTTACACATTTAATATAGAGATATTTCGCTTTTGTGGTTTGCTTGCTGGTTGGTTGGTTGGGGCTGGGGAATTCAGGGTCTCACACCTGCCAGGCAAAGGCTCCACCATTCAGGGACAATCAAAATACATATTATGTAGTGGGAATAGGAAACGGGACAACTTCAGGGAAAACAATCGGGGTGTAAAAGCAGAGTGTCTCTCTTTATGGAGCTTCCTGTGTGAAGGATAAGGTGGCTTATTCAGAGAGTCACACAACAGAAGGCACAGTTGTAGTTGTGCTAAGATGTGCTAGGGTGAAGTAGCTAATAAAGACATGTGCTCTCACAGAGAGTTCCCCAAAGACAGAGTGTGGAAGGAGGAAGGAGGGAACCTGCAGACAGAGAGGAACAACATGTGGCAGAGACCGTGTCCTAGAGGTTGCAAGATGCTCAGTGTGGCTGAAGCCGAGATGAGCATCCACCCAAGACGGCCCAGAGGGAGCCCAGGATGGAGAGGGCAAGCCTGGAGCGTGTTGGCCGTGAGGATGGAGAGGGCAAGCCTGGAGCGTGTTGGCCGTGAGGATGGAGAGGGCAAGCCTGGAGCGTGTTGGCCGTGAGGCCTCAGAAAGTGAGCATTTTGAAATGAAGACATGAATAAGAGCTAGATGAGATGCTCGGCACGACAAGAACTGGAAAATGTCCCCTGGTTCGCACACGTAGGTCACTAGCAATCCCACTGGAATGAGGATTCAGAAGCCAGATGGTTGAGAGTGAGTGGAAGATGAGCAAGAAGGGGAAGCGAGAGATTGGTTAGAATTTGCATGTGGAGGGGGGTGTCTGTCACTCAGTGTTGGAGCACTTACCTAGCTGTGCAAGGCACTCACTGTTAGACCAGCGCACCACAGACGAGGAGGGGGAGAAGGGGAGGTGGAGATAATTCCATTTGGGTACATATAATACCCCCACCCCACCCCCTCTCTGTGCATACCACTGTATTTTACCTATAGGACTATTTTCTCAAATTATAAAATTACAAACAATGACAATTCAGTCAGGTGCCATGGCTCCATGACATCATCAAGTCCTGCTTTCTGTTCTCTTATCCTTGGTCTGATCTATTTTGTTGCCTTGAATGGTGAATGGCTGCTCATTATCCAGTCAGTGCCTCAGGTAGGAAAAGGAAGAAACACCCAGGAGAAAGGTCTAGTAGTATCTCATGAGGAAAACAGGAACTCTTTGCAAGTCTCTAGCTGACTCCATATTCATAACTGGCCACAGGGCCACTCCAAACTGCAACACACAGGGAAGTGCAACCCTTTGTCCAGATCCTGTGGTGGTTTGACTAGGAATGGCTCCTAGAGTCTCAGATATGTGAATGCTTGGTCACTGGGGAGTAGCACTATTTGAAAGGATTAGAAGATATGGCCTTGTTGGAGTAGGTATGGTCTTATTAGAGGAAATATGTGGGGATGGGCTTTGAGGTTTCAGAAGCCCAAGCCAAACCAAGCCAGAGTCTCTCTCTTCCTGCTGCCCATGGATCTGGATGTATGATTTTCAACTACTTTTCTAGCACCATGTCTGCCTGCATATAGCCAGGTTCTCCCCCATGATGACCATGGAGTAAACCTCTGAAACTGTAAGCCAGCCCCAATTAAATCCTTTCCTTTATGATAGCTGCTGTGGTCATGGTGTCTCTTCACAGCAATAGAACACTAAGACAGACCCATTGCTACACTAATAATTAAAATTTAGTTTTTGGGTCTGGAAAGATAGCTCAGTGGTTAAAAGTACTGGTTGCTCTTCCTGAGGACCGGGTTTAATTCCTACCACTCACGTGGCAGCTCACAATTGTAACTCCAGTTCCAAGGGATTCAGCACCTTCATATATACATAGACATAAATGCAGGCAAAACATCAATGTACATAAAATAAATATATCATTGAAATTCAGTTTCTGTTCAAAAGAAGGGGAGACAAAGCCAAACCTAGTGACACAGGCCTGTAATCATAGCTACTTGGGAGACTGAGGTAGGGTGATAAGAAGTTCATGGCCAGCTTAGGAAACCTAGTGAGACCCTATCTCAAAATAAAAAGTAAAAAGAGTCCCGGGAACATAGGTCAGTGTCAGCACATTTTCCTAGAGTGTCTCAGCCCTATTTCAGCGTGCTAAGGAAAGGAAATGGAAGGGGGAGGAAAGACCAGCACACACATAGTATGTAAAAGATAACTGCCTAGGGCTGTGGGGTACATGGGTTAGTTGGTTAGTGCTTAGCTAGCGCTCAGGAAGCCTTGGGTTAGATCCGCAGAATTCCATAAAACTGGGTGTATTGATGAATCCTGTAATCTCAGTAAGGCTGGAGAGGGAAAGGCAAGAGCTCACAGCTGCTCAGTATCAGAGGCCAAAACAGTTCCAGGCCAACCAGATCTACACAGGAAGGCCCTGTGTCTAAAACAAAAAAGATGGAAGTCCAGTAGCTGTCTTAACTTCTTTTGTCAAAGCAATTGCAGAAGCAGTGGTGCTAGCAATTAATTTAATTAAAGCTTTTTTGTTTGTTTGTTTTGTTTTGTTTTTTTCAAGACAGGGTTTCTCTGTGTAACCCTGGCTGTCCTGAAACTCACTCTGTAGACCAGGCTGGCCTTGAACTCAGAAATCCACCTGCCTCTGCCTCCCAAGTGCTGGGATTAAAGGCGTGCGCCACCACTTCCCGGCTCTTTGTAATATTCTTGAGTTGCAAATAATACAAATATCTCTCCACAGCTAAAAGAATACAATGGAAGATGATTTAGGAAGTAAATGGGATGAAGAAACTCTTCATGCCCATGACACAGGCAAATCTCAAAGTAACGGTTAGGACCAAAGTGCCCACCCCCAAAATAGTAGTGCCTTAGTTTGGGTTTTATTGCTGTGAGCAGACACCATGACCAAGGCAACTCTTATAAAAGAAAACATTTAATTGGAGCTGGCTTACAGTTTCAGAGGTTCAGTCCATTTTCATCATGGCAGGACACATGGCAGCCTTGCTGGAGAAGGAGCTGAGAGTTCTACATCTTGATCTGAAGGCAGCCAGGAGACTGTTCTGCAGACAGCTAGGGAGAGGCTGTCTTCCACACTGGGTGGAGCTTGAGTACTAGGAGTCCTCAAAGCCCCACCTACGCAGTGACACACTTCCTTCAACAAGGCCACACCTCCTAATAGTACCATTTCCCATGGGCCAAGCATATTCAAACCGCCACAAGTATCTAATTCCCAGTCAATCTGAACATCCTGTGTCAGCTCAAAGACCCTATCCTGCTGCCTGACAGAAAACTTTCTTGCTTTTCTGCCATTTTGTTCTTCTATACTACCCCCACCCCTACCCCAGTCTTGGTAGTTTGATTCTCATTAAACATTTCTTTCTACCCAAGGAGTGGTTCAGCTAAGTGGTTTCACTGCACCCTTGCTTACACTGTATGGAGTGAAAAGGCAAAAGTCTGTGGATATCACTTGAGTCCAAAGTGCAAAGAGCCTGAACTCTTAGAAAAGGAAGCAGATCAGTATTTTGGGAGGCTGATGATGGCAGGGTAAAGGCAAGATGGGGGAATGACAAACGGATGTGAAGCGTTTTTGAGATTGTTGAAAGAACCACGAGGAAATTTTGGATATGTGTTTCTCAGGCTACATGTGAGTTAACATACATGGGATTGCATTACTTAATATGTGTTTGTGGCCTGTAATAATACCTGGAACATAGCTTTTTAAATGATGTATTGCTGACTTAACTGTCTCTTACATTTTTTCTTTTATTTTTCAAAATTCCAATACCGCCAGGCATATTGACACATACTTCTCCTAATCCTGGCACTTCGGAGCCAGAGGCAGTCAGATCTTGAGTTTGAGGCCAGCCTGGTCTACACAGTTTTTCAAGGCAGCCAAGGTTTTGTAGAGAGTGCTGAAGTGGAAATGTTTGGTTTCTTTGGAGAAAGAACGAGAGGATGTTTTGCTGAAGCAGATACATGGTTTGGAAAGAGTACAGATGGAACCTGATAAACACTAGTTTGCCTTGCAACACTTTACTGGTCTTCACCGTTCTTTGATTGTAGAAAAGCACCAAAGAACGTCTCATGGTGTTCAGGCTGCTTCTCATGCTTCCATGGACTCATGCTGACTTGGCCGAGCTTTGCGGTTTCTTCTGGATCTAGCCACTGCTACTGATGTATGTTTGGTGTTTGGACTGGACTGCTGATATCCTGGCAATGGAGACTGTAATTACCCAAAGAACTACCTCTAAACATGTCCACAACACCCATTTCCTCTTAACCTTTCTTTTCTTCTATCTCTGGTAGGTGGGCTAGAAGGGAGGTTGAAGGGAGGTTAAAATACCCTGATTAAAGTAGATTTTTCAAAAATCTAAGCCTATAGACTTGTCTCAAAAAAAAAAAAAGTTTCTATTACCTTTTAAATGAGGGTGTCTTGTGCATTTCAGCCTCTTTACTGCCAAACCAGAGGGCAGACCACTTCAGCCTCTCTGCCTCCTTCTTGTTTATGATGACTGGGATATAAAGGTCTCGTACAGCCAAATGAACTTCATATTATCCTCTTTTTCTTTTCTTGACAGCATTGGCACCCCTTACCTGGGTGTGAGCAGAAAACACTTGATTCTCGAGGCATGGCAGTGGGGCACAGGGAGGGCATAGACCCACATCCAAACAGTAGGACCCACATAACTTTTAAAAATAGTTTTTGAGAGCTAGCACATAATATTCGCGTCTCTTTTAACCAAACCTATAAACAAACAGCCTCATGGCAACCCCAGCACCATCCTAGATAGGGCTGCAGCACGCGGTTACAATTCCCGGGCTCTGGGCTGGGAATGGATTTGGAGCTGTGTGACCTTTCTATGAGGTCACAAGCCTTAGTAAGGCCGGAGGGTGGATTCATTACAGGAAGAATGCAGAGAGTTTTGCAAGGTCAGTGGCACCATCCTGTGGAGTTTGTTTCTGCTCACCCAACTCAGACCCGCCAGTTCGCTCAGGCAACCCAGGCACGCGCTGAAGCTGGGCAGGAGGCGAGCCTCCTGGATTGCTACCGCCTATTGCAGCCTCTGCTGATCTTTGTGCCCTGAGCAGATCCTGTAATCCCCGGGTGTTAGTTTCAATTGTAAGAAAACAAGAAGAGCGACAATTGCCTGTCTGTGGCGAAATTGCTTCCCTGGAAATACTTTTATTTCTTATCCTGAAATCTGGCTGAACTCTTCTAATAACAAAAGGTCCTACTGTGATTGGATGAAAGAAACATCTGAGCATGGTGCATCCACCTGTGGTCCCAGCTGCTGGGGAGACTACTGCAAGAGGAGTGCTTGAACCTAGGGGTCCAAGGAAGGGAAAAGGGAAAAGGGAAAAGGGAAAAGAAGGGAAAAGGGAAAAGGGAAAAAAA
>NW_021604569.1:7145371-7145816 GCF_004785775.1 Grammomys surdaster
AAGGGAAAAGGGAAAAGGGAAAAGGGGAAAGAAGGGGAAAGGGAAAAGAAGGGAAAAGGGAAAAGAAGGGAAAAGGGAAAAAAGGGAAAAGGGAAAAAAGGGAAAAGGGGAAAAGGGAAAAGGGAAAAAAAGGGAAAAGGGAAAAGGGAGAAAAAGGGAAAAAAAGGGAAAAAAAGGGAAAAGGGAAAAGGGACAAGGAAAAAGGGAAAAGGAAAAAGGGAAAAAAGGGAAAAGGGGAAAGGGAAGGGAAGGGAAAAGGGAAAGGAAAAGGGAAAGGGAAAAGGGAAAAGGGAAGGGAGAAGGGAAGGGAGAAGGGAAGGGAGAAAGGAAGGAAAGGGAGAAAGGAAGGGAAGGGAAAAGGGAAGGGAAGGGAAAAGGGAAGGGAAAAGGGAAGGGAAAAGGGAAGGGAAAAGGGAAGGGAGAAGGGAAGGGAAGGGAAAAAGGA
>NW_021604569.1:7145826-7197719 GCF_004785775.1 Grammomys surdaster
AAAGGGAAGGGAAGGGAGAAAGGAAGGGAAGGGAGAAGGGAAGGGAAAAGGGAAGGGAAAGGAAAAGGGAAGGGAAGGGAGAAGGAAAGGGAAGGGAAAAAGGAAGGGAAGGGAGAAGAGAAGGGAAGGGAAAAGGGAAGGGAAGGGAAAAGGGAAGGGAAGAGAAGGGAAGGGAAAGGGAGGGGAGGGGAGGAGAAGAAGAGGAAAACACACACACATTCACACACACACACTCGCTGTGTTCTAGGGAGACAGCTCCATGTTGGGGGCTCCTGATGTCAAGCTGCTTAGGCTGTAGAGGTTTCTTAACCTTGAAAGGAGTCTGCATAAGCGAGGAGTCCTGAAGCTTATGCCGTTGCCTCTAAGTCCAATCTCTGTGCAGAAGCTTCTGACATCATTTCCCCATTGTTCTGAAATTACTTTATTTGGGATTAATATTTACCTTGTACCTTGTTTTGTTTGTAGTCATCTACTTAAATAACCGTTGGTGGGTATCCTGAAATTACATTCCCTACCTCAGTTTAGGGATTTGTAATGCACCACTAAAGAGGACATTGGCAGAGGTTGATGAAAACTTTTTTTTTTCTTCAGCACTTTTGGGCTTTATAAGTCTTCTCCTATCAGTGGGAATAAACAAGCCATCAAAGGACAAGAGGAACTATTATCTCTGAGTGACTTAGGGTCACCGACTGGGATTACCACAAACTGGATTACCGTAAAACTGCAGAATAACAGCTGGCACATCTGACCCTCCATCATCCTCTGCCTCCAACCAGCCTTAAGAACAACTGTGTTGTTGGTTGTGATGGTGCACACATTTAATCCCATTCGCTATGTGTGAAAATAGCATAACAGAAAACATAACATGTTGCCTAGCTAATTCAGAAAGAATTAATAGCTTGTCTTTAAAAAAAACCACTTCAATTCAGATACAGCTTTATAATAAACACTTAATAACACATTATTGCACTCCCTCCCCATCGATAACTCTTAAAATGGATTTAAATGGTGCATTGTGTAGAGAAGTTAGTTCCTGCCCATATTCACAGGAGTGATATCGTGATGACAGTAACAACAGAGCCACATGCAAAACCACCTGAAGCCATTCCATCACTCCATGAACAGATAAAACATCTGAGCCTTTAAATTGGATGCTTAGGGTCATAGACGTGGCTCATGGGTAAAGGTGCTTGCTGTATAAGCCTGGAGACCTGAAGTCCATCCCTGCATCTACCTAAAGTCAGAAGGAAGGACAACTCAGCAAGCTGTCTGCTAACATGTCCTCTATATGCACGAGCACACACACACACTTAAAACAAGAATACATTGGCTATTCTTGGTTGTCAACTTGACTACATCTATAATTAACTAAACCCTAAACCGGCTCACCTATGAGGAGTTATGTGTGTGTGTGTGTGTATGTGTGTGTATGTTTGTGTATGTGTGTGTGTAACCAGACATATAAAGCCAGGAAGTAAGCACCGAGGCCTGGAACAGGCCTGGTACACACCTGCAATCCCAGCATTTAGGAGACAGAGACCAGAAGATTGTGAGTTGGAGGCCAGCCTGGGCTTCACAATGAGTTCTAGGCCAATCTGGGTTATTGTAGAAGACCCTGTCTCAGAAAACAGGCTACGGAAATATGGCAAGACAATAGTTTTTCTTACCGCTTATGACATAATTGTACATGTTTCAAGTATATAATTACTTAAGGTTTGATATTTCTTTAATAACTTTTTAAAAAAGATTTATTTTTTTATTTTATATATGTGGGCACACTATAGCTGTCTTCAGACATACCAGAGGAGGGCATTGGATCCCATTACAGATGGTTGTGAGCCACCATGTGGTTGCTGGGAATTGAACTCAGGACCTCTGGAAGAGCAGTCAGTGCTCTTAACCACTGAGCCATCTCTCCAGCCCAGGTTTGATATTTCTATACAACCACAAAGCTGACAGCACAACTGAGATATTAAACATGCAAAGCACGTCTGTGTTCCATGTTCCTGAACATTTCCATAAACATTAGAAATGGACCAAAATCAAATCTTCAGGCTCCCAGGCTGCTGTTCCTGAGATTTTTCTGGAAGAAAGCTTATGCTTTTTTGTATAGTGTTTACGCCTGTTGTGCATTTATGGAAAAACAGTTGAAGTGAAAAAACATTTATAGAAGTCCCAAAATATTCAGTATGACTCACTTATGGAGCCTCTCATCAGCTGGGCATGATGGCACACTCCTTTAACCCCAACACTTGGGAGGTAGAAACAGGTAGCCCTCTGTGGATTTAAGGCTATCCTGGTCTACACAGTGAGTTCCAGGCTAGACTAGCCAGGGCTGTACAATGAGACTGTGTTTCAAATGGTAATAATAATGATGATATCTCCTAGCCTGCTTCCTGGTAGCAGCTCATAAAGGCCAACTATCCTCAGAGACTGGTCCTGCTTTTACTTTCTGTATTTATTTATTTATTTATTTATTTATTTTTATAATTTATTTTTTCTCAAATCATAATTCATTCACACAGAGGTTATAAATACAGAAAGGCAGGATGTGGGGAAGGGAATGACACTGGAGTGTGGGTGTTCAGGGTAAATGCAGATATCTTCAGAACCAGGTATCGGCTGGGTGAAGGTTCAGGGGACAAGTCACTATGACTTTGCCTATGACTCGCTTGTCCTTATCTAAGTTGATATTGTCTGCAAAGGCTACCTATTTACAAGGTCTATGACCCCTCAGGCTGGTAAATTTCCATGAAAGCTGCCTGTTTACATTAGCTTATAGCCATCTGTTTCAATGTTTTTCCACAGAGACCCAAGACTTGGTGTTAGTATACACGTATGACAGGCCTATTGCTGATTTTAGGCCTATGGCTGATTTTAGGCCTTCAGTGTATAAGCAGGGCTGCCCCTGACATCCCCTCCCTTCTCTAAGTATAGAAGGGCTGTGGCAATTCTAATCTTGCGAAGGTGGGGATAGAAGCCTGACCTCCAGTATTTGAAGGGGACCTTGTAATGGCTCCAGTCCCCCTGTCGTTGTCCAGTGAGGCATGAGGGCCATACCCATCCCAATGTCTTTTTCCTGGAAAGGGGATACTTTTGACATCAACCCCTATGCAGTCAGGCTTGTCCCTCAGGGAACCCAGATAGATATATTTTTTTTCTTTTATTTATATTCCCTTGCAGTGCTTAGCCTCGCAGCCTAAGCAAGAATTCAGATCGCCTGTCAGAGGGGGTTCTGGGTGGCCCCTCTCTGCTTGGTCTAGGAGCAGAAGTCCCCCCTTTTAGGTTGGGTGGAGATGGGTTTTGGAAACACCCTGTATAAAGTAACAACCTCATCTTGAGTCTTGTGGTCCTCCATAGCTAAGTTATGATAATGTATCTGAGTAGGTTTTACTACCAAATTATTTATCTGTTGTATCACAGAGTTAGTCCGCCTATTTGAGGGCCAGGGACCAGCAGAAAAAAGCAAAAAGAACCCAAATAATGGTCCCAAGATGGGAGGAAATAGGGTTGACAACCTTGGAGAGGCTGAAAACCAATTCTTGTACCAGCATTCATCTGTCTCTTTCTCTCTCTGATTTTTCTTAGGGCCTTCACTACCTATTTCATGCTCTCTTTAACCCTCCTTGTCTTGTCTATGTAAAGGCAACCTTCTTCTTTAAGAGCTGTACACAGTCAAGAGCTGTACACAGCCTTTTCTATTGTAATAGAGTAAATCAAGTCCAATAAGGATCTTTGCGATTTTAGGAGGTCTCTTCAGACGGCGAAACGAGGGATTTCTTCAGATTAGTGATGTCAATCTCTAGCTGTTTGATGTTCTTGTCAGTGGCCCTTCAAAGGTCTGAGTAGCGTAAATTCGGAGGCCAGCATCTGGATTAAAACTTCTAACAGCAGACATCACAGGTGATTCATTTTTACCTGGGATGCTGCCTGAGTTAAAGCTCCTGGGAGTCCCTCTTTCTCTCGGTTTTCTGGGGTTGGGTTCAGAGCTGCCGCCTGTGACCTGCTCTATGCTCAGGCCCAGACCGGAAGTCTTTTTTTTTTGTTTGTTTTTTGTTTTTTGTTTTTTTTTTGGAGACAGGGTTTCTCTGTGTAGCCCTGGCTGTCCTGGAACTCATTCTGTAGACCAGGCTAGCCTCGAACTCTCGAACTCAGAAATCCGCCTGCCTCTGCTTCCCAAGTGCTGGGATTAAAGTCGTGCGCCACCACCGCCCGGCAAACTTTCTGAAACACACATGAAAGAACATATTTTGTTTCAAAACAACAACAAGAACATTACAGATCAATTTTTCTGATGAACTTAGATGAAAAAATTCTCAACCAAATACAAACAGAATTCAAGAAGACATTGAAAAGATTGCTAAGATCAAGTTGAGTCTACTCCAGAAATGTAGGTAAAGTTCAACATATGTAAATCAATACATATTATAAATTACATAAAAAGACAAAAGTCATACAGTTAACAGACTCAGAAAAGGCTTTTGACAAAATCCAATATCTCTTCATGTTCTAAGGAAACAAAATAGAATATGTCTCACCATAATAAAGGCTATATATGACAAACCCATGAACATTATGTTCAATGGGGGAAAACTCAGAACATTCAGGAACAAAGTAAGGATGTCTACTTACCCTGGTTTATTCAATATAGACCAGGAAGTCTTAGCTAGAGCATTAATACAAGAGGGACAAATAAAACAAATGCATATAGGAAAAGAAGCCAAATCACTTCTATTTGCAGATGATTCTATACAGAGGAGACTGGAAATATTTCTAGGAAACTCTTGGAACATCAAACAGTCTCATCAAAATTAATACTCAAAACCATTAGCTAGCCTCCTAGTATACCAAAAGAAAACAAACTGAAAAAGAAATCGATGAACAGTCTCATTCACAATAGTCTAAAAAATGCGCTGGATATATTGTATGAATGAAGAATAATAAAAAGAAAAAATCCTTTGAATAAGTCTAATCGAGGATGTGAAAGACCTCCGTAATGAAAAATCGTAGACACTTAAGAAACCGAGGAAGACACTGGATGATGGGAAGATGATGTACTGGACAATAAATATTGCACAAATGGTTCTGCTGAAAGTAACGTGTGCATTCAGTGCAATCTCCATCAACATGCTGGCGACATTATTTACAAATGTAGAAAAATAAAGTTCACATGAAGAAGAGGCTGGAGAGATCACTTAGTGGCTAAGAGCCCTGGCTGTTCTTCCTGAGGACCCAGGTTCAATTCTCAGCATTCACATGGCAGCTCACAACCATCTGTAACTCCAGTTCCAGAGAATCTGATGCCTGCTTACAGACTCTGCAGGCACCAGGTATCTATGTGGTACACAGACACACACACACACAGACAAAACACCCATGCACATAAAATAAAAATTTTAAAAAATGGATTAAAAAAATTATGTAAAAACAAAAGAGACCCCAGATAGCCAAAACAATCTGGAATAATAGAAACACTGCTGGGATTATCACCATACCTGACTTAAAGTAATATTAGAGACCTAGTAATAAAAATCAAAATGGTACAAAAACTGTCTGTGGCCTTGGTGGGGACAGAATGACATGATTTTTGCCCCTGGGACAGGGCCCCTGGAGTTTCCACTGATGCTATGAGCATAAGGTTTGTTTGTGTAATAATGTACATATTTTCTGGACCCACTAGCAGTGGAAGACTCTTTCCTTCTAAGGAATGTCCTCCCTGTTAATGTTAAAGACTCAATGATAATTATAAACAGCACAGAGTCCAGGAGTCGAGGGTGTGGCTACGTAAAGGCAAAATGGTAAACACTGGGACCTTCAGGACAGCACTTAAGGCTGTGGGAAAGAGCTCTAAATACATGAGTTCAAAATACACAATTTCTCAATTATGCAAAAAATAAAGATGCAATATAACTTATATAAGGGGCTTCATGAATCTAAAGGAACAAAAGCAGCTGTGCTGGGAGCCACCTTGTCAGAAAGACACTAAGGAAGGAGGTAAAGAGATTTAGGGAGTGGGGATCGCAGAGAGCCTACCCAACTGAGTTTTTCTGTGTATGCTTACAAAGGCAGATAGATTCCTGAGTCCATGATCAGCCTAGGACAGAGTAAGTGTAGGCCCAGGAGTGGTGGAAATGATAATTTCAGGGTAGAGTCTCACCCAACGAGTTAATAGTCTGTGCTTAACGAAGGCAGATAGATCTCTAATATCTTTTGCAATGTTAATTTAAAAAGTGTATGCTTGCTATTCCCTAAGAATCAAAGGGCTGGGGTCATTGGATGCTCATTCATAAGATAATTACAAAGAAAACCTGGAGTAAATGACTGGATTGATATGTAACATTAAAGACTGGACCTGTGTTCTTCAGGAGATGAGCTATCGAGAGAAAGTTTTAAAAAGAATAATAAAAAGAAAGAATAAAAAGAAAGAATAAAAAGAGAGAACTGTTTACATACATACATACATAACACACACACACTCACGCACACACACCAAGCAGGACGTGGACAGAGAGATCCCTTAGAATAGCAAGCAAGCAGACTATAGACAGAGAATCTCCAAAGAAAAAGCAGAACATACTGGAAAGGCTGGATCAAGCAGAACACAGGTCCTCAGCTTGGACAAGCAGCAGTTTCCAGTAACAGTTCCCAGACTCCCCAGTAAGTTTCCAGCCCCCACACCCTGGTAATGGAATGTCTGTAGAGATGGACCCAACAGATTAACATAGAGGTCACCTGCCCTAGAATTCCCTAATGTGCTTTAAATCAGGCCTGTATGTTCATTTGGTTGTTTCTCTATCTTGGTAATGGGGAGATTTCAGCATGCTGGACTTCTGCAGAATAAAACATTCTGTGTTTTCATACTGTTTGAGTCTGGGGAATCATTCTTTGGTGAATCACAGACCCTTACAGTAAAACACTACATACAACCTTTGTACAGCTGTGCAATGCTCCCTCTGTACACAGTGTGGCCATTGTGCAGATAATCTGACTGTAGCTCTAACACTGCATATGATTTCTGTACAAAATTGAATCAATGAGGTTAGGCAGCATCCTGACAGCAGTACTCACTGGACTGGGTGAGTTACAAAAGGAGCAGGAAAGAAAGGGCAGGCTTGCCGGCTGACGGGGAGTGTGTCGGGAATTCCCAGAGGGAGTGGGAGAGAAGCATTTGGGGTGGGTATGGTGAATCTATGCGTGTATACATGTATGGAATTATATGGTGAATCTATACGTGTATACATGTATGGAATTGAGACTCAGTAAAAGGGTATCGATTTTTATTTTTTAAAGACATGGTCTCCCTACATCGCCCTGGCTGTTCCGGAACTCAGTATGTAACTGCCTGTCTCTGCTTCCCAAGTGTAGCCTGGCTTAAAAAACATTGTAAAAGATTATTCTACAGCAAATGAAACAAACAAACAAACAAACAAACAAAAACAAACTTAACCTTTTGACTTTCTGCTCATTTACTCTTCCTTCTCTCTGTGCTCCATTTCCCACGTGATTAGGTTCAGATCTCGGACCTCGTCTCTCCCGCTCCACATGGAAGCCATCAGAGCACGTAGCCATACCTAAACAGAAGAAGCTGCTCCTTACCTCCTCCTCTGTCACTCGGTCCAAAGCACGGCTCTTGCTTCACTTCTTTAAAACACCGTCTGTATCCATGCCTCCTCGCTTTTTTTTTTTTTAATGGAATGAAATCATACTTCTAAAGTACAAGTCACAGCATGTCAGCTCTCCCCGGCTTCCCACTCACTCAGAATGAAGTCAGGCATGCTTAACTGTGGCCTGTAAACCCGTGTGGCGGCCTCTTCCATCACCATCTCCACCAGCTCTCATTGTACTTCCTGTTGCTCTTTTCTTGCTCACCACGATGGTGTTGTCAGTCGCCAATAGTCGCTGTGTGGATCAGTGTTCTCAGGTGCTTGGAATTTTAAGAATGAGGTAAAACACACACAGATTGTAAAAAGCAGTGAAGGAGTATTACTCAGAGCAAAACAGTGGAGATGATCAGAATCCACTCGCAAGAGAACACTCGGACATCTGAGCAAGGAGCTTTGGGCTCTGGTCACTGTCTGGGTTTGACTTCAGGAGAAGGAGTTTGGTATTAGGTGTGGAATTTGGCTGAGTTTTTTTTTTCCCCTACTGCACATTTTCCCTTACATAAAAAATCCAGTTTTAACCATATTCATATCTAATTATGTACAGGCATAAGATGGTAAATGGGGGTTTCTCCCTTTTTTTTTTTTTGTTTTTTTGTTTTTGTTTTGTTTTGTTTTATTTTGCTTTGTTTTTGAGACAGGGTTTCCCTGTGTAGTCGTGGCTGTCCTGGAGCTCACTCTGTAGACCAGGCTGGCCTCGAACTCAGAGATCTGCCTGCCTCTGCCTCCCAAGTGCTGGGATTAAAGGCATGTGCCACCACTGCCCGGCCAGGGGTTTCTCCCTTAAAGTTCACTTAAGGACACAACTTTGCCTTACTGAGCACACACTTAAAATCAAGTACGGCTGGATGACCCTAATACCCTCAGGCAAGAATGTATTGGGAACTCCTTTGAGTAGAACTTTCCAAGTCTGATGGTCATCAACGGGTGGAAAAGCTTATCCTCTTCAAAGAGGAATGTGCAGGTAGCCCGACAAAGATGGGAGTCCTATATTGCCAAGGTTGTTCAGAGAAGGTTGTATGTGTGCATAAAGTAGGCACTGTGTTTTTAGAAGAGAAGGATGTGCGTAATCCAAACCAGGTAGAGACCCAGGTTACTAAACTATTCCCCATGTTCGCCTGCTTCAATAGTGCTAGGTTGTGGTCTTGGGTGGGGAAGTCAGGCCTGCTGCACTGGAGGCAGACAAGCTTAGCAGAGCCTGGTGGATGCAGGCAGTTTCTAGGTCAGTAGTAACACACACCTGAGAACAGCTTTGGAGAAATGGGTCAGTTAAATGGAGGGAGGTTGAAAAGGGGGTATTTATACCCCTGGGGAGGTGGCCAGGGTTCCTTGGACAAGGTTTGTGTGGCCGTGTACAATTGGCCAGGGCAGAGGTGTTGGAAAATGCTTTATTTGCATACTCAGGAGCTGCAGTGGGCTGGTAGGGGGAGCACAAGGTCTTAGAAGGTCAAACAAGGAAGAAGCCTGATAAGTGTGAGGGTAATAAATTCTTACCCTCACGGGTTGATGGTGGGAGAGCCAACTTTATGGTGCTAGGATGGGAGCTTGGAGGGAGCCAGCTCCTGCCGTCCTCTGAGGCATGTGGTTGAAACTCTCCTGGACCCTTCCTCTGTAATCTAGGCCATTACCAGTCCCACACCAGACCTTGAAAGTACCATAAGGTTGCAGGCACAAACTCACAGCAGCACAGATTATCTGCACAATTCTGGGCTATTGGCATTCTAATGGGGATAAAGGAGGAGTTTCCAGGTCCCACTCCAGGGTCATCCTTCTGTGATTTTCCAGGTATCCATAGATAATATGGTCATGTGATTCAGTCAAGGACGTTCCAAACTGCCCCATAAACGAGAATTGCTCTCATCTCTGCCCCCTCACTTACCCTGATTATTCCCCAGACCATTGTTCTAAAATTAATTACTTTGAAGTTATTATATTTATATGAAATTATAAGAAAAAACAGAGAATTCCTGTGTACCATTTGCATAACTATAACAAATGTCACAGCTAAGGCATTGACATCAGTCAGCCAAGGCCCAGAACACTTCCAGCGTTGCAACTCCACAGGCCTTCATGACTGGGGTCCATCAGCTTCCCATAACTGGAGCAAATACTTGACAGTTAGCTTGTAGAAAGGTTTGCTTTAGCTCACCGTTTTGAAAGCTAGGATCCTTCCATCTCCTTCTGCAGCCTACTCCAATGACAAGAAGTTCAATGAGGCCACACTTAACATTTCCTCCCAGTGCAGTGAGTGGGGCTGGACCCAAGCCTTGAACACACTGGTATTTGAGAACATCCAAGATCTAAAGTATTGACCTGTTTGTTTGTTTGTTTTTGAGACATCATCTGTGCAGCCTGAGCTGATTTGGAATAGGTTATCCTCCTGCCTCATCCTCACAAGTGATAGAATTACAGGTGTGCACCACCACACCAGGCTTTATAGAAATGTTCTTTTATGACTATCCTGACCTCCTTCCAGACCCTGGGAACCTGTCATCTGGTCTCCATTCCTACAGTTTGTTTGTTTTTTTCCATAGATGTTTTATAGTCACAGAATTAACCTTTTAGTTTCCCTTTTCTCTCACAGTTTCACATGTGTGTGTATACTTTGAGCAGATCCATTGACTTCTTTCACCCCTTCCATATAAACCCCTTCTTCCCGACAGTGCCCCTCTTCTCTTACCACGTGTGTCTGTGTGCACATTTAAGTAGCTTTTCTTGCACGGGCACAAACATGCTCTCCTCCTCCTCTAGCAGCTGTTAGTTAACTGCAGCTCCTGGGGGGCAGAGGATGGGGGCGGGGCCCTCACGAATGTCATCAGCAGTTGATGGGCCTAGCTACTTGTGCAGGTAAGCACTGATGTTGAGAACTTAGGGGTGCAAGTGTGTCACAGCACTCTAGCAGTGTGTCCCAGCACTCCGGTGTCCTCTAGCATTGTGTCACAGTGTTCCTTGTATCCTCTAGCAGTGTGTCCCAGTGCTTCTTGTGTCCCCCTAACAGTGTGTCCCAGCATTCTAGCAGTGTGTCCCAGTGCTCCTTGTGTCCCCCAGCTCTCACTTTCTTTCCCCACTCCCACCACAGTGCTTTGAGTGCAATGGAAATGTTCCACTCAGTGCTGAACTCTCAGTGCTCACTTATTCTCCATGTTTTGGCCAGTTGTGAGTTTCTGTATAGAGAGGTCCTGTGTATTATTTGCATAACTATATGGAGTTTGTGCTTGCAACATTATGGTACATTTAAGGACTAGTGTGGGGCCATTATGGCCTAGGATTACAGAGGAAGAGTCCAGGAGAGTTTCAACCCCAGATACCTCAGATGAGGACAGCAGGAATTGGCTCCCTATAGAACAGCCACTGCAAAACGAAGTGTCTCCGACCAAGGCTAAGAGCAGCTCTTATGTATGACTATAAATCTAATATTTAGAAAGCTGACTGATATCGTGTCCATTTAGCAAAACAGTGTCAGACTCCCCTTAGGACCTATGAACTCCCCTGCATGGCCTCTGGCTGCGTGTAATTTCCTTCTGCTGTCTTCCAAGTTAATGCACCATAGCCTTTCCTTCCACCAGGCATAATGTATTCACTTGCTTATAGGCTAAGTTCCCAGTGAGCAAGGATTCTGTTTTGTTCATTATAGCTATATGTGACAAGGCACAATCAGTATTTGCTAACTGATGTTTAGAGACTTTTTTGTTGTTAGTTTTGGGTTTTGTTTTGAGTCAGGGGTTTTACTATGTAGCCCTAGCTTACCTGGAACTCAGTATTTAGGACAGATTGGTCTTGACTGCAGAGATTCTCTACCTCCCAAGAGCTGGGATTAAAGGTATGTGTCCCTGTGCTCATTGAAGCTTAAAGTTTTTAATGTGACCTATAAGACTATAAGTGAGGCGTGCCTACCTTTCCAATCTAATCTTTCACCCTACTCTATTCCTGTGCTTGTTCAGAATCACCGACTGTCTTGCTGAATATGGCAAAAGTGCCTAAGCTAGAGGCGGATTCAGGAGGATCACCGTGTATTTGAGGCCAACCTGGACTACACTGTGTGTTTCAGTCTAGCTAGAATACAGACTGAGACCCTTCAAACAAACAAACAAACAACAGATTGTCTATTTTTTTCCACACCTGTGGCTGAGGAAGACTCTTCCACTTCAGTAGGCAGCAACGTCACTCTTTATGCCTATCAAAGCATGGCTGCTGGACTCCATTCAGTGTTTTAATAGATCTGGGGATCAATATCTTTAGCACCTGTGGTGGTTTGAATAAGAATGGTCCCCATAGGCTCATACATTTGAATGCTTAGTCATCAGGGAGTGGCATAAATTGAGAAGGATTAGGAGGTGTGGCCTTGTTGGGATAGGTGTGGCCTTACTGAAAGTGTCACTGGAGGTGGACTTTGAAGTTTCAAAAGTCCAAGCTTGGTCCAGTGTCTCACTTTCTTTTTGCTGTATATAGATCCAGATGTAGAACTCTTAGGTCTTTCTTCAACACCATGTCTGCCATAGTTGCCATGGCACCTCTTAAACTATATGCAAGCCCTAATTAAATGTTTTCCTTAAAAGAGTTGCCATGGAAGCTTCAAGAATGGCATATATAGCTTGATCATGCTAGCCTTTTTTTGTCCTGGGAATACTTTTATTCCTGCCCATTGTGTTAAAGCTTGTCTTTAACAGCATCAACATGTTGGCAGCCAAAGTACATGGCTTGAACCTAAAAATGGACCCTCAGACAGAGTTATTAAATTACAGGCTGGCAAGCCAAGGATGGATGGATAAGATTCTGCACAGAGCCTTACCAACCTAAGACAAAAAATGCATTGCTTCTGATAATGCATATCCCATGATGGGTAAGGAAGGCATTCTTTTCAGAACAACCTAAGACAGGCTCAGTCTTGTTTATAAAATAAAAAATGGGGAGAGTTGAAGAGCCTTTGAGTCTGCTTGGCAAGAATCTGACATGGGCCAAAGACAAGGAAGTGGGCTTCAGGCAGGAATCTGACATTAGGCTAGAACAAAGAAGCAATTTCAGGCAGGAATTTAAATCTTAGGCTAACTAAGAAGTAATTTCAGGCAAGAATCTAAATCTTAGGCTAGAACAAGGAAGTAGGCTTCAGACATGAAAATGACTTTGGGCTAGGACAGGGAAGTTGACTTGGATATTTTGGTCATCCTGATAAGCCCATAGAAACAGTGATCATGGGCGTGTTCACACAATTTTGTATTGCCTTGCTTGTTCTTTGACTATTGGTGTTTATTGTCTTGCTTGTTCCTTGACTATTTGCATCTATTGTTTTGTTAGTTCCTCAACCTAGAACTGATCTTGATACTTACATGTAATTAAAATGGTATAAAAGCAACAAGGAGGAGGGGGGATGGGATAGGGGGTTTTAAGGAGGAGAAATGGGGAAAGGGAATGGCATCTAAAAGTTTAATTAAATAAAATATCCAATAAAAAAGGAAAAAAAAAGAAACTGAAAAGCATTTTTTTCGATATGTTTTTCTTTTTAAATAAATTTAGATTATAATCACCAAAAATAAAAAAAAAAGAGTTGCCATGATTGTGGTGTCTCTTTATAGCAATATTACAATGACCAACTTACTGTCTTATAGTATTTTTAAGGTTCCCCTCTGATTTATTTAGCATTCAGTCTCCTTATTCCAGAGCGTGGTGTTCCTTGGCCCACTACGCTTACCTGGCTTACTTTGTCAAAACAAGGTATTGTGATGCCCTTTTGATTATTAGAGAGAGGGAGGAAAGGGGGGGGGGACCAGGAAGGAAAAGGGAGAGGGAAGAAGAGGGAGAAGGGGGAAGAGGGAGAGAGGGTGTACAAGAGAGCATGCTTGTGTGGTACTATGTATGTGTGGATGTTAGAGGACAACTGTGTAAGACCAGTTTTCTCCCCTGACCTTCTGTGGGTTCAGCAGAGCACTGAATTCAGATCACTAGGCTTGTGTGGCATCTCTACAGTCACTGACTCTGTAAGTCTTTTTTTTTTTTTTTTGGCTTTTCAAGACAGGGTTTCTCTGTGTAACCCTGGCTGTCCTGGAACTCACTGTGTAGACCAGGCTGGCCTCGAACTCAGAAATCCTCCTGCCTCTGCCTCCCAAGTGCTGGGATTAAAGGCGTGCGCCACCACTGCCCGGCCTGTAAGTCTTCTTAATAAGTGTTTCTCACCACACAGCATGGAGTCTGACAATACAGGCACTCAGGTTACCTTACTGAATAAATTCATTAATTTTCACACTTTTAAAGATTCAGTGAAACATTAGTACAACCAGCCATGGGGCTGAACATAATACTTGTACATAGAAATAAAGAATAGAAGCATGAAGGGCGGATTGCTTCATTGAGAGGTTTAAGAAAAAATATGCCAGGGATAAAAGAGATGGCTCAGTGGTTGAGAGTGTACACTGTTCTTGCAGAGGACCTGGGTTCAAGTTCTAGTACCCATATTAGATGGCTCACAGGCCATAACTTTTCAGCTTTAGAGGACTCACTGCTGGTCTCTGTAGGCACCTGCATCACACGGTGCCTATAAACTCATACAGGCACATACAAAGGTGGATACACACACACAAGTAATAACTTTTTAATAAAAATACATAGCAAAATTGTTAAGGCCCACTAGGAAGTTTTATGATCTAAAACTGCAACTCTTTTAAACCAAGCCCCCACATCGAGTAACAACGGACCACACGGTCAGGGGTGCAGCTGGTGGGAACCGTACCCATTACTTTTGATAACTACTTCACAGACTGTATTCTCTTCCTCTGAAACTGTGTTCTTTGCTTTCAGACTAAACAGTCCAAACCACAGGGCTGTCTGACACAAGCAGGACTTCAAAAGATACTCTTACTCTGACTCCAGAGCTGGCCAGGCAAACTGAGTGCCTGCTGAGATTTAAATGTATCTCTTGAAGCCATTACCTAAATTCTAACAAAAAAAAAAAAATCTCCCCACCTCTGGAAATCTAAAAATTGTCCTAAGCTCATGCCAATCTCATTCAGCAGCCAAACCTGAGCTGAACAGGTGTGTGACTGTAGACCTTACTGATTCTAGCTATGGCTTACACTAATTTCTGCTTGACATTTTTTATTGGACATGATGGTTCATCTCCAGTGAGGCATTGCAGTACGGGACACATGCATTATATGATGTCTAAAACCCAGCAATTGTGTTCTTAACTATGTCTGGTAAGATGGGCTTTGGAAAGAGTAGTGTGCTTGCATTGATAATGAAGTATCAATTCCCTTTCTATTTTGTCTCTTCTATTGCAAGTGCTTCTTCAGTTGTGTCCTCTACTGCTTATTGTTTTATAACTGAAAAGCAGTCCTCTTGAAAATGGCTTCCTTCCTTCTGCAGTTTGCTTTAGGTGTTACTGTTGTTGTTGTTGCTGCTGCTGCTGCTGCCCAATTGTTTTTTTGTTTTTGAGTCAGAGCCTGTCTTTGTAGTCTGGGGTGGCCTTGAACTCTTAACCCTCCTGCCTCTGGGATGCTGGGGTTACAGGCATGAGTCACTAGGCCTGGCTCTGTTTAATGTATTGGAATCTAAATGCTCTTACTCATATGTGAGAATTTCTTTTTAAATCGGGTTATAGGACATGCGGTACTTCTTTGGGATCCTGTGGCTCACTGAAATCAGATGAATCACTGTCATCCTCATATGACTCATCACCAGAACTGAGTTATAGAACTGAAAGATCTAATGGGAAACGTTGTTCTGGAATGCATTTCAAAGATTGATGTCACATTTACATGCCATTGACGTCTGCTGTCTCAGCTTTGCATTTTTATAGATTAAGACGTAAGAGGGCTATGATAAGCAGTTACAATTGTAAAGAGAAAAAAAACAAAATGAATTAAATAAGAAATTTATAGGATACATGGGAAGAAACTGCTACTTGAAAAGTTGTAAAACCAATGTTCGGTTTGAAGCTGGTCGTTCAGGTGGGCTTAAATTAGCAGTTTATTTGGAGAAGTGAGTAAGCCTGCGCTTCCCTCAAAGATTGCACACTCCAGCTGTATGTGGCTCAAAGGTCTGTTTGGCTGTGTCATACCTTTCTAGGTTGAGACTAACTAAAGCTACTTATACATTCTGGGAGAGAAAAACAGACTGAACTAGTTTGAATCAGTTTTCTATTGCCTGTGTTTCAGCCACCCGTGACAGGGTTGGAGAGGGTCAGGTCAAGTTTGCAATAGCAGCATGACTCTGTGAATTAAATAAATTAACCTAAGAGGGACCACTAATCAGTTTGTGTGGTGGCTTACACCTCGAATACAAGCAGGCCAGAGGCAGGCGGGTCAGAGGTTCAAGGTGAGCAGTGGCCTGGGCACTTGGGCTACAGTGTCTCATATAAACAACTAAATGCAAATGAAGCACTTGGTAAGATCTATGTATGCATTACCTTTATAAAGATTCCACTTTTTGTTTGGGGTATAGCTCAGTGGTACAGCACTTGCCAGCACATGTAAAGCTCTGGGTTCAATCATCAGTATTACAAAGATTAATTTACATAACATCCATTTTCTATAATCTGGAATTTTAATACAATTCTGTGATGCTTAATGTTATCAACTTGACAAAATCTGAAATATAGGAGACAAGGCTCTGGGCATGTCTGTTAGGAAGTGTCTGTGCTGAGTTACTGAGGTGGAAAGAGCCCATCGAAATGTGGGCACAAGCTGGGTTTCTGTAATAAGTAAAAAGAAGAAAGCTAAGCACCAGGATTCTCTCTGCTTCCTGAATACAGATGAAGCATGCCTCCTGCCTGGGCTGCCACGCCTTCACCTCCACGGCGAACTGTTACTAAAATGAAAACACAGCAAATCCTTTATTCCTTAAGTTGCTTTGGGCAGGTTATCTTGTCACGGCAATAAAGAAAGTAACTAGACAGAAATCTGGTGTCACTGCCCTAGAGGCAGTGGGACCTGGGAGAATGGAGCTGGTAAATGAGGCAGACTAAAGTTTCATGCAACAGCCAACTTTATTCAGAGTATCTGGCAGTTTTTACTCTGAAGGTTCAGTGGAGTCACATGAGTAAAGTGTCCAATCACAAGGACAAATTGCACATGGCGGAAAAACATGTTTTTTCATAGAGGCGTATAAACAAATAACAATAGGCAGCTTAATGAGTAATCTGAAGTAAACTCATTCTACGGGCTACATCTGGGAGAAGCATGAAAGCACGTTCTAAGAACAGCTCCATGTTTGGAGGAACTGAGATCACAAGGGTCCTGTTTTCTTGGTCTTTTCTCACAAGCACTCCTATTCTGGAGCGGCTCCACTCTTATGTGTTCCAACAAGTTGGTACTTGCTGTGATAAATACAGGCACGGAGATCTCGGGCCCACATAAAAGGGTTGTGGAAGCAATGCAGGAGAATTTGGAGCTTTGGTCTACAGGATGTCTAGAATCCTAGGAGCAGCACGTATTGGGGGCAGTTTCATGATTCTGAAAAACAAGAATGCCAAGAGAAATGTACCAGTGGAGACCCAGCTCACGAGGTTTCTCAGGACAGGGATTACATCCGGCCCACATCCTGAGAACTTGAGCAACACAAATTGAAAAGCCTAATATTTCTGGTGGAATAATTCTCAAAACAAGGTAGCATTTCATGCTGTGTGTGCTGTTCGCTGCTCTCTGGATCCTTAGTAGAGAGAGCAAAATGGGGGGCAAGTGTGAGCAAGTTTAAAATTACAAACAAGGAATGTCTGAAAGCGCCACAATTGTTAAACAGATTAGTGCAATTAAAAAGAAACCCAGAGGGCTGGAGAGATGGCTCAGCAGTTAAGAGCACTTGATGCTCTTCCTGAGGAGCTGGATTCAATTTCCAGCATCCACATGGCAGCTCACAACTGTCTGTAATTCCAGTTTCAGGGAGTCTGACTGACACTCTCACACAGACACACATGAAGTCAAGTTACCAATGCAGTAAAATAAATGAATGGAGAAAGAGAGAGAGGAGAGAGGGAAAGGGAAAGGGAGGGAGGGAGGGAGGGAAGAAGGGAGAGACAGAAAGAGAGACAGAAAGACAGAGAGAGAGACAGGGAGAGACAGAAAGAGACAGGAACAGAGAGACAGAGAGAGATAGAGAGAGACAGAGAGACAGAGAGACAGAGACAGAGAGACCTGGAGCTCTGCTCTGGCCAGCAGGAAGGGTGTCCTGAGAGCAGCCATGGAGGGTTCCAAAGTTAGACTGAATGTCTTTAGCATTAGGAGATGGTCTTGAGCCAGAGACAGAAGGGGTTGAAAAGTCATATGACATAAATTATAATATGTGTGATTGTCAAGTTGTCAAGGGATGAACTTGTGATGGTTAATACTGGTTGTCAACTTGAAAGAATCTAGAATAATCTAGGAGACAAGCCTCTGGGTATGTCAGTCAGTGAGGGATTCTCTAGATTGAGTTAACTGAAGAAGGAAACCTACATGAAATATGGTGGTACCATAGCATCAATGGAGGCTCAGACTGAATACAAAGTAAGTTGAACACCAGAATTCATCTCTGTACTTCCCAACTGCAGATGCAATGTGACCGGCTGCCTTCCCTCCCCCTGCAAGCCCTCACCTGCCGAGTGGACTATACCCCTCAAGTATAATTTGAAATAAGCTTTCTTCCCTAAATTGCCTCCTCTCAGGTATGTTTGATCACAGTGGTAAGAAAACTAATACATATTCCAACCAAAATTGTAAGTCTTGGGTCTCACTATGCAGCTCCGGCTGTGCTGGCTCTCTATATGGACCAAAATGGTCTTGAACTCACAGTGATCTACCAACCTCTGCTTCCCAAGTGCTGGGATTAAAGACATTCACCGTCACACCTATCTAGTTCTTAAGACTGTTAAGCAGGGATTCACACTACTGAAACTTTAAAAACTAAAGGTGCACTAAACAGAGCCAGTGAGATAGTTCAACCAGAAAAAAGCACTTGACCCACAAGTCTGCTGACCTGAGTTGTAGAGGGAATGGGTTTTTTTTTTTTTTGGTTTTTCGAGACAGGGTTTCTCTGTATAGCCCTGGCTGTCCTGGAACTCACTCTGTAGACCAGGCTGGCCTTGAACTCAGAAATCCACCTGCCTCTGCCTCCCAAGTGCTGGGATTAAAGGCGTGCGCCACCATCGCCCGGCTGGGAATAGGGTTCTTGTGCTCACAGATAAAAGCACTAGGAAAAGTAGGAATGTTAAACTCGAAGGGTTATCTACTCAAGAGAAGCGATATATAACCTGTTTCTGCCCAGAAGGCTGGAATGGATGTAGTAAACATCTTGGTGATCTGCGTGATGTGTGGGGCCAGGCCACACCTGAATCCCACATACTATTACGTTTATCCCATACTCCCTCTCCAGAGTCTCGAGCACTGTTTCCCAGTCAATAGAACTCATCTTCATGGGAGATGTCATGTGTACTTTACAAAAGGGTTTCAACGTACTTATGCCTTGAGCTTTATCACGCACATGGGATTTGGTTGACAGGAAACCGTTTCCAAAGTTGAAAGTATTGAAATATGCCCAGAATAAACTTCTCAAGATCAGACTTTAGACGTTTGAAGAAACGGCAGCTACTGAATTGCGCTGAAGCAGGTTTCGTTCTTGTCTCACAGGAGTCTTCACTCTGGATTATATAACTCTGCCTGCCGTGGCATTTGTAGGGACGCTCACACTGAGTTTCACACACACGAAAAGTGAAAGAGGAGAAGCCACTCCACGAAGCTGTCCTCTGACTTCCACATGCATCTCGTGGCACACGTGCTCTCGAATCGTCCACACACAAACATAATAATAATAATATGTTTTAAAAACTGGGGGCCAGCCGGGCGGTGGTGGCGCACACCTTTAATCCCAGCACTTGGGAGGCAGAGGCAGGTGGATTTCTGAGTTCGAGGCTAGCCTGGTCTACAGAGTGAGTTCCAGGACAGCCAGGGCTACACAGAGAAACCCTGTCTCAAAAAACAAACAAACAAACAAACAAACAAAAAACTGGGGGCCAATAAAATGGTTCAGCAGATAAAAGCACTTACCACAAAATCTGACAACCCCAGTTCAATTCCTAGAACCCATGTAAAGGTGGAGGAATGAACCAGTTCCATGACGCTTTCCTCTAATACACACATACACACACAAACACACACACAAACACACACAAACACATACACACAAACACAGGAACGTACACACACATACACACACAAACACACGCACACACAAATATACATACAAACACATACTCACATACACACACACTAAAGCACACACACTTGTACATACATACTCTCGTGCACATGCAAGCACACACACACTCACACAATAATATATACAAGTGCAGAATAAAACAATTTTTAAAAGATTCATTGAAACAGTGTTACTGCTCAGTAGAAAATCAATGGAATAGAGAGAAAGGCACATTTGGAAAGTTAGGGTTTGTAAAGACGCCATTTTCTTTTTCTTTTTAAGTTTATTTATTTATTTATTTATTTACTTTATGTATACGAGTACACTGCAGCTGTCTTCAGACACACCAGAAGAGGGCACCGGATCCCATTACAGATGGTTGTGAGCCACCATGTGGTTGCTGGGAACTGAACTCAGGACCTCTGGGAGAGCAGTCGGTGCCCTTAACCACTGAGCCATCTCACCAGCCCCAAGACAGCATTTTCTTTTCTCTTCTTTGTTTTGTTTTGTTGTTGGTTCTTTGAGACAGGGTTGCTCTGTGTAGCCCTGGTTGTCCTGGAACTCATAGACCAGGCTGGCCTCAAACTCAAGAGATCTACCTGCCTCTGCCTCTCTGCCTCTGCCTCTCTGCCTCTGTCCCTCTGCCCCTCTGCCCCTCTGCCCCTCTGCCCCTCTGCCCCTCTGTCTCTTGGATTTAAGGTGTGAAATACCACCACCTGGCTAAGGCAGCATTTTCAATCAGTAGAAAAGACTGAATATCTATTCAAAAAATGGTACATATGCTAGGCTCTTTCTTTTTTCTTTTGGCAATACTGAGCATCGTATCTAGGGTCTGGAAGATTCTAGGCAACATACTTTATCACTGAACTACACCTGCAGCCCCTCTCTGCCCTTTTAAATTTTATTACGATATTTTATTATGTGGAAAGAGATGTATATCACAACTTGTCAGAGTCGGTTCTCTCCTTCCGCCATGTGAGTTCTAAGAATCCTACTCAGGGCCTTAGGGCTTCGAAGCAAGAGCCTTTACCAGCCAAGCCATTTCACCAGCCCCCCCTTTTAAAAAGGGGGCTTTTGAGAAAAATCTTGCTCCTTTTAAGTAAACTTCTGATGGAGTAAATGACATGCGTGCTCGTGTACAATAAAAACCCCTGCAACTGTACAAGGAAATGAAATAAGGTAAACAGGAAGTTAGAGAGGGATGGAAAGGCTAGTTAGATATGCCTACAACAAAGTTAAAACTTTTCACAAACTAAACTTTACTGGCTTTAATAACCGAACAATTTTTGCAATATTTAAATAAAAGTTAATATTGCTAATATACAAAAAAGCACTGCACGTCTTAAAAATATGAATACCTCGAATTTAAAGTAAACAGAAATTATAAGTAAGCAATTCATAAAGAACAAATAGGTATCTGGAAAGTATTCAGTTTTATACCTAGGTAACAAAATGCAAATTCATACAAGAGCCTGTTAAAAGACTGACTAGTAACGGAATGATTCATGCTTTCACGCGGTATTCTAATACTTACTGGAAAAATGCACTTTAATAAAAACACTTCTAGGAAGACTCTGTTAAGGTTCAGAATCTTACAAATGGGCATTCCCTTTGATCTAGCAACCTATCATTGCTTTTGGAAATGAAAAATTGTAAATACCTTAAAAGTCCAGTAACTATGGGTTCTTTAAACAACTAAAATAGACATACGACCATTTAAAATGTATATAAGACCTGGAGAAACATGCACCAAAAACCTCTTGGTGCATATTTGAAAACTCTACATTTACATATCAGTATGGCAATACCCTCATCCTTGTGGGTTTAGTTTCGTGTCCCACCCAGGTGGGAAGGGCCACCTTAGATAGCCTAGGCATGCCTCAAGCTAACCTTGACCATACTTTTGGCTCCCGACGAAGATTATGCCACTTAATTTCTCCACTTCTGTGGTTTTTACAGTCTCGATATAGCCCAGGGTGAATTAGAATTCGCTGTAATCAAGCATATCCCATATCACCTCCTGCCCCAACCACGCCCGACATTTTTTTCTTTTATTGCTTAACTATTTCGGATATAATTGTGTACTGTTGGAATGCTGCTCGCGTAACACAGATTTTTTTTTTTCAACCCATTATTTTTACAACGAGGCGATGGGAAGAATAGGCGTTGCCAGCGCCAAGCCCGGCTCGGGAAAGGTGAAGGGCTCAGAGGCTCGCCACCGGAAACAAGCCCCCGCGCCATGGGATTGTGGGCCACGGAGGGAGGCAGTGACGGCCAAGGGAGGGACGTTTAGCTTTCTGGGGGAGCGCGATCCCACTTCCTGTCGGAATGAGCGCGGCCCGGGCTTTTTTCGCGGAGGTGTGTGAGAAGAGCGTGGGGGAAGCATCCAGGACAGCCTCCCGCTCCAGCGTACAGGGCGGGCGGCGTCAGCTCAGGTGCCAACGAGACGAGACCACACTGCGTGCCTAGACCGGCCCTGCCCGGGGGCGGTGTCGCAGGAGCGGGCTGTGCGCGTGCGCAGAGGCGGTCCCGCCAGCGTGCGCTCCGCGCAGATGGACGAGGTGATCCACTGAACATCTAGGGTAGTGACGACACGAGCTCGCTAGGCGCGTTCGTGATCCTCGCTGGTAGGCCCCAGGGCGCAAGCTAGGCTTCCCTCAGAGAAGGAGAGGTGGAGGGAGGCGAGGCCAGGTCCTGCAGAAAGAAGGCTCAGGTTAACCTTTGAGGAAGGGTTAAATCGGAATAAAACGGCTGTCCGCCAGACCCAGAAACTGCGGGGCTGTGGAGAACCCTCTGCCAATCACTCTATTTGAAAACCAAATAGAACTAACCTGTTTGGGTTGATAACCAACTTTGGAATGATTAGTATTGAAAACGAATGGATTTGGGTTTTGAGGCATTATTAGGACGTTGGAGTAGAAGAGCTTATAAATTTGTATTTGAGATAGGGTTTACTCTGTAGCCCAGGTTGGCCTGGAGCTTAGTTTCCTCGGTTTCTCAGAGCAGAACTACCGCCTCGTGCTGCCACGCCTGGCTGAAGTGAAGTATGGAGGCTTGGTTTGTGAATGTATCTTGGGAGAGTTAACTAAGTGACAACTGTCTGTAACCCTGTTAAAGGCTGTTGAATCCCCAATTGAAGAAAAATTGAAGTAAAGCAATCTAAATGCACTGTTTTGACTAAAAAACTATATAGGGATTGAGTGATAAGTTTGACATAAAACTATATTGTTAATAATTTCACAGAGCAGACAAGAATCACAAAGTTTGGGGAGAATAAAGCTTTGGAAGCCCTGGAAGCCACATAAGACTTCCAGGTCAGACATTTTCAGACCAACCAGTTAAATAATGGGCAAAGGAAAAAAATCAGGAGGATGTCCACTTACTAAATATGGTATATATCCTTGTCTGGTTTAGCATAAACTATATAACCTTATACTTAATTATAGAAACTTTATACTTAAGTTATATTTACCCATTAACAATAACAGAATTTTAAGAGCTTTTATTTGTAAACATCAGAACCTTTAGCCACATCTTGAGTTTTTAATTGAAAGTTTGCAAAATCAAGTTGGACTAGCTAATGTGTATTTTAAGTATGGACTTTTAAATTTCAAACTATGAGGTTTTTTGTGAGCTGGGGAGATGGCTCAGTGGTTAGGAGTATTTCTTGCTCTTACAGAGAGCCACTTTGGCTCCCAGCATCTAGGTAGGGCAGCTCGCAACTGCTGTGAGATTAGTTCCAAGGCAGTTACAGGCATGCGCACATACATACACACATGCACACAGTTTTTTTAGATGGTGCTTCTTTTTTTTCTAAAATCGTTCAAAAACTAAAACAGTATGTTTAGTTAGAAATGTTAGAAAGTGGTGTGTGTGGTTGCCTAGTGGGAAAAGGCCTTGCCTGTGAGCCTGACCACCTCAGTTCAGGCTCCAGGTTCCACATGGGGTGAGCATCATCTCCTGAAGTTTGTCCTCTGCCCACCCACCCCATACACACATAAGAGAAGAAGAGATACATGAGAACACACTGCGTAAGGAGAAGCCATGAATTCCTCTGCCCAGAGTTAATGCCTGTGTTCTCTATCATGGTGATGAATATGGAATCAGTAAACAGTGCATGTGATATCAGAGCAGAAGCCAGCCTGTTTGGAGCTTAGGATTATGAGGGGATTACTTGGTTATGAATTGGATTACCATCAAACAACCATGTGTTTGTTACTTTTTGCAAAAAACAAAACCAAGTCCTAAAATATATTTTTTCCTTTTCAATCAGGAAAACCAAAGATATTGAAAAGAAAGGAATATATTATGAACATTTTTTTCATATTAAATAGTCTGTAGTCATTGATTTTTAAAATAGTTGTGTAACATTCGTGTCTATTCACATATGTGTGTGTGTACATCAGGGGACAGCTTTCAGGAATTGGTTCTGTCCTGCCACCACGTGTGTCTTGGAGATTGGACTCTGGTCGTTTGTGAAGCTTGGTGGCAAACACTTGCTGAGCCATGTCACCAGCCCAAATTCTCAATTTAAAAAAACAAACACATTTCAAAGGAGATTTTGGTTCAACACAAGAGACACTTAAACATGGGTTTGTTTCCTGTGAAAGCTGTTGAAACTGAGAAAATACAAAAGCTGTCAAGTCCAAAAGGCGGCAGTGGGTGAGAGATGCTGACTGGAAGAGGGCTGTCAGAGAAAAGCATTTAGGCTGGGTTGTGGTGGTGTAGGCCTGTGTTCCCAAACTGTCCTGGGAGTTGAGGTGAGAGGACGACAAACAGACCAGTTGGGCAACTTAGCTCCTGTATCAAAACCAAATCTCTATTGCAAGACCACATTCCCAAGACTTGAGAGTTAAGTGGGGGTAAACACTCCCAGAAAGGCTCATAAAGTGAAGCTATCCCCTTATTGGGAGAGTGTGCAAGAGATCAGTGGGCTGATTGAAAGTCTGTACAGACTGGTTAGAACTGGTTCAAGTCACCCCAGTTATGTGAGAAAGAAGATATATTTGGTGGGGAAGTTAAATGAGAGGGCCTGGGTTTTAAAACAAAAACAAAAACTGACCAAAGGAAAGTCTGTATTGACCGGTAAGACCAGCCCTTTCTCCTATTGACTGTTCTTAGTAATACTCAGTAACCCAGACCACAGCTAGAGAAGAACCCCTCTACACAAGGGCCTCAGATTCCACACCTCAAGGTGACACTTTTACTACTCTAACGAAATGGCCTGGCCCTGCGTTCATCCATCTTGTACTGTCTTTAAAGTACATACATAATCAGGTACTTATGCAGGCCTACATAGGCCTGACAGCCCTCTGTAGGCCCCTGCCTGCTGGAAACCAGAGGAAAGCGTCCTTGTCCCTCATAGAAGCAGCAGCAGCCAAAAGATTCCTAAATTGCTTCCAGTGTGACTCTGCGCTTTTCCGGAAGGAGGAAATGTTCTCTGTGCTGCACATAGTTGGCCTCATGTGTACTTCACTATCTATGGCTTCATTTCCCACGCTCATCCGCAGTCTGAAATGTTAAATTGAAAGTTCCAGAAATAAGTGATTCGTAAGTTGTAAATTATGCATCATTCTGCATAGCATGATAGTCTCCTGCCTTCTGCCCCATCTTTCACAGGCTGTGACTCATCCCTTAATCCAGCAATTCCACGATGGAGATGCTGTTTTCCCTTAGTCAGTTAGCTGTGTTACTCAACTAGACCATTTGTCTACCTCTCAGCTTCCAATTACTGAAAGCTACAATGTTTGTCATCTTAAAATTAGTGATTTTTTTTTTTTTGAGACAAGGATTCACTATATAGCACAGGCTATCCTGAAACTTGCAGTCCCCTTGACTCTGCCTCCTGAGTGCTGGAATGACAGGGGTGTGCTGTGTGCCTTCCCACCTGACTTAAGTCCACTTAAGTTATCAGATCAACTCTCAGGGCATCATTAGTGCTCCTGTTTAACAGTGGCCAGGGCATTTGTGAGTAGTGATTCTGACAGTTTGAATATGCCAAAGAGAAGTGCTTCCATGAACTGATGAGGCAAAAACTCTTGACTCTGTAAGGAAAGAAAAAAAAAATACTGAATGCCAAAGATACTAAGGTCTATAAATTTTTTATCTGAAATTCTAATGGCTAGGTATGGTAGCTCATGCAGATATCACAGTACTTGGGAAGTAGAGGCAGGAGCACCAAGAGTTCAAGGTCAGCCTTCCTTATATAGCAAGTTCCAGTCTAGGCTGGAAAACAACAAATTGTAAAGAAGGAAATGGATTTGTACTAGTGTTGCTGTCACCTTGAACTACAAAGTAGTTGCCACAGTTCCTGACAAGTGCTTAGTCATTCACCTCATTTGATCTCTTCACATTGGCCTTGTGTCACCTCCTGTCACCAGAAAGGTGAGTACAATACAGTACATTATTGTTGAGAGACCAGGCTATGGCTATACCACTCTGAATGCACTGATCTTGTCTCATCTCAGAATCTAAGGCAGGTTGGGCCTGGTTAACACTTGGACAGGAGAAATCATATTCACATAACTTTTGTAGGGCAGTATAGAGTTGAACTTACTGTATTTTATTATTGTTAATCTTACTGTACCTAATACATATTATTTTATCATAGGCATGTCTGGTAGGAAAAAAAAATACTTTCTGGTTTGGTATTCATTCATGCATCAGTGAGGCAATTTTGAACAGACCCTCCCTTCCCAGACAGGTGAAGATTACCACATGTGTTAGCATTAGAGACTTGTCCAGGTTCTCCTAAACCTAAACAATGATGCTTTCTTATAGGTAACAGGAATAAGAAAGAGAGGTAATATTCCAACATAAATCCTAGGACAGGAATCAAATCACTGCCATGTCTCATGGAGGAAAAAAGGTCACAGGATCCATCTCTAAAACCAGATTATTTTAAATCTTCAGCCACAAAATTGGGAAACAGTGGTATTACTCCACCTTTAGCACAAGACCACCCTGGTCTTGACTTATCTGTAGGGCATTTTCCCTTAGTTCTCTCACTAGCAACTACATTTTCTTCACATCTTTCTCTTTAACTGTCCACAATCAAAAAGAGTCCTATTGTTTCACCAAGCATAGGTGATCAGGAGACGGGGAGAAGAGTCTTCCCAAAGTCGAAGGTAGCCAAGTTTATATGCAAGCTCCAGGCAGCCAAAGCTACATAGCAAGACCCTGTCAAATCTAACAAACCAAACAAATGAAATCTAGATGTAAGCATTTATTTTATGCTCAAGTTCCCAAATTTTTATTTAACAACTAGTTATTATGTGCAAATTTAAAGTTATTTAGTGTTGGGGGAAGAAACGTGAGTGCCCTTTCAGAGTAATTTTCTCATTTGTACAAGTATTTTTAACTGTTGAGCCATTTCTCCAGCTCAGAACCTCTTTTAGAATGTCTAGGTGTTTTAAGACAAGAGGAAAATCTTTGAGTCTCCATGTTCATTAAACTGTGTCTAGCATCCTTTTTTCTTTTTTTTTTTTTTTAATTTTAAGTCCAGGTCATGCTGTTTAGCTCAGGCTGGTCTTGATGTCAGGGTCCTTCCACTTCAGCCTTCCAAATACTGAAAATAGAGGAATGTGCTGCATACTGGCCTCTCTCTGCTATTCTTGACCTGAGTTACTGAGGGCAGGGTTATAGTGAGGCATCCATCAGGAGAGGATGCTGATTCTGTAGTAAGAAATGCCCGCCAAATCCAAGGGACTTAAAACCACAGATTGATTCCTCATTCATGCTACAACATGTGCTTTAACGGTCAGAGTAGTCCCAGAATAGCTGTCTCTCATTGGAAGAGGGGCAGGGGGTAGAATGACTAATGGTTGCTTAGTCCATAAGGTCAGCCTCAGTAATTCCAATCTGGAGCCAATGTTGGACTCTAAGATCCAAAACCAGGGGACATGCTCTCACAGAAACACACACACACAGACAGGACTCACTGCAATAACATGAGGTTTAATGATACTAGTGCACTTGGACTCTCTCGCATGCAGGCAAGAGAGCCCCGAACAAAAGCTGGGAGCAGTTCTTATACAGAGTTCACTAGGGGACACCACAAAGTCTGCCCTTTCTAGGTCTGGTCTCTAGGTGACTCAGATTATGACAATTAGTGTCTTCCTTTTGCCCAGGTTTATTACGTTAAAGGCCAGGCCGAGCTTCCTGATTCCTGGAATGCGTCTGCATGCTCTGGGCCTTCCTCAACCACAGGTGGGTTCCCTCCCCTGTGGTCTGAGGAATGTTAATCAGCCTCTCCCTTCCTCCTCTGAAAGTTAATCTAGCAAGTGTCCTCTGACTAAGGAATGTGCCCCTCACAGGATGTGTCCTGGGACAGTGGGGTTCTTTCAAATTTAAGTTCAAACCGAGACCCGAGAAAGTCCTACACCAAGAATATGGATGGTCCTTGGATAGCCACTGCTCCCTATTCCACAGTGAAAGCTTGGGAATACTGGTTTTACTGTCAGCAAAGAGTCAGCACTCACAACAACAGGACGTACCAATTTGTGGCAAGAGAGAGGCCAAGCCGGCAACAGGTAAGAGTAAACATCCTTCTGAAATGCCCTTACTTATCAATTAGGATAATTCTTCAGGTGAGGCTCCCTACTCAGATACATAATTTGTAATCTGTGGCAAGTTGACTTTAAAACCAACCGTAATAATAGCCAAGCAGTGGTGGCACACACCTTTAATCCCAGTCCTCTGGAGGCAGAGGCCAAACTGTTCTACAGAGTGAGTTCTAGGACAGCCAAAGCTACACAGAGAAACCCCCGTCTTGAAAACAAACAAACAAAAAAACCCAAAACAACCATAATAATGAGAATGTGTAGGAGATACAAAGAGACTGCACCAATTGTGAGTCAGTAGTCTACAGTGCAGCACAAAGACCATAGTCTCAGCGGGAGTATCTTAAATTACTTTGGCTAAATGATTTACTGCCCTCCTTCGACATAGTAACCAAATAAAACAAAGTCATAGTAAATGGTACTTTGAACCTCACTGTGTGAGTTTGGCTTTGTGCAAACCTATTCTCATACCTCACAGGTTATATTAGGAAAGTAAAGGGAAGCATTAGGCACTAGCCATTGATTTGCTTATGGTCATCAATGAACATATCTATTAGCACAAATGTCAGTGAACACACTATACAATAGCCAGGACAGTTTACTCTTAATAGAATTATTCTGTATTTTATTTCATTCTGTGGAAGAAGGGTGGTATTAGAGGTTGAATACAAGGCCTTATACACCCTGGATAGGTGCTCTGACACTGAGCTACATGTCCAGCCCTAGAATTTCTATTTTCTTATTCAGGGCTACAAAGTTATCTAACTTCACCTAGGACTTCAGTTTTTGTTCGTTTGTTTGTTTGTTTGGTTGGTTGGTTGGTTTTGGTTTTTGGTTTTTGGTTTTTCGAGACAGGGTTTCTCTGTGTAGCCCTGGCTGTCCTGGAACTCACTCTGTAGACCAGGCTGGCCTCGAACTCAGAAATCCGCCTGCCTCTGCCTCCCAAGTGCTGAGATTAAAGTCATGCGCCACCACTGCCCGGCAGGACTTCAGTTTTTTAAGTGCTGAATATTTCTGGTGCTATGTTAGGTGAATTTTGTGGTGGACATTGTATGTGTGTGTATTCCAGCTATGTAGCAGTGATCTAGTCACAGAGTTCTAGAGACTGAGTTGTATGTAGAGATCAGTTCTAATCTGCTTGCCTAATCAGATAGTCTTACTCTTATCACATGAAGTGCCACTTCTAAACAAATCACTGCCTGGTGCTTCCCTGGACAAAAGCCAGTAGGCCCAGTTTGATATAAAACTGATAGCCAATCAGATATAAAAAGAGGTGGGAGAGATGACCCACTAAGCCAGCTCCTCAGATTTTCCTTAAGAAATCATGAAAGCAGGAAGCAGCAAATATTTTTAAGGTGCTGAAAGAAGAGACGGGGGGGGGGGGGGGGGGGGAGAGGAAGAAGAAGGAAGAAGAAGAAGGAGGAGGAGGAAGAGGAGGAAAAGAAAAGACCTTCTTTACTCCAGAATTTTACATGCAGCAACAACAACAAAAAAAATCCTTCAGAATTAAGGTGAAGAAAATATCCCCATGAGAATGGAAAGAGACAGTTGCTAGAAGATGTGCTTTGAAAATTATTCTATTAAATCCTAAGCAAAGGAGAAATGCTACTGTAAGAAAATAGAACATTATGGAAGAAGAGGAAACAATGGTGGAAACATGGTAAATTCAGACAATTCTCTTGAAAGCAAAAATCAGCATTGTCTGTTAGGATTTTGATGACTAGAGATGGTATATGCCTAGAAGGTCTGTATGGGGATGACGTCTTCACAGTCAGCTGATAGTAAAATCTCAACAGATGCAGTAAATGCTAAGAAGCTCAAAGAACAGAAGGCAAGACGAGAAACAAGAATGAGTAGATTCAGACCAAAAAAAAAAAACCCAAATGGTTAAATTGTTGGCATTAGCCCAAATATATCAATAATATTAAGTTGCCATGTAATTGACCTCAGTAACATATAATTGATGTCAGTGTGCCAACTAAATGACAGTATGACAGTATGTGCTGTCAATAAAAACCATGCTTCAAGTATTGTCAGCCCAGTTCTGCTTCAGCTTCTGCCGTCTAGGCACTGTTGCACTGCCTAGAAGGAATGAAGCTTAGCTGCTGGGTGCATCATCAAGGACCCTGGCTGACATGCGTGCAGGAGAAATAGCCTTCTCCACAGACAGTTTTCAGTGAAACAGACCTTTTATTCAGGGTTCACAAGAGCTACATAAACCTTGGGGAATAGGTAGGGTTTTGGAGGGTGAGTGTACCTATTGGCTGGCCTGAAGTACTAGGAGTGCTTCGTTTGCATTAAGAGGAATTCCAGGCCATGTCCTTATAAGAAGAGGAAGTTTAGCCTATAATTTGGCCACCAGGCTATGTGACTACCTCAGGTCAGCAGAGGTTGGGGTCGTAAGGCTTATGTGAGCTGGGACATGTCTCAAGGAGGAAGCAGTCCTAACTCCTGCCAGTCTCAGGATGAGGTTCTCAGAGTTTGAACATGTCTCAACCTCACTCTTGCTCCAGAGTGGCTCCCCAAGTTGCATGGCTTTCTGGGCCTAGAAACTATGACATAGAAATTGAATAGGAAAATTTGTAATATGCAGATGTTCGTGAAAGGAAAACATCAATGACAATATGAATCTCAAACAAAGTAGACTTCTGAGTAGAGAAAGTGACTGGGGATAACGTCCAGACCTGTAGGTGTAGCTCAGTGGCAATGCTCTAGTTGATTCTTGCAGCAGGTTGTGTGTGTGTGTGTGTGTTGTTATTGGTGGTGGTGTTGGTGGTGGTAGTGCATGCCTTTAGTCCCAGCACTTGAGAGGCAGAGACAGGCAGATCTTTGAGTTTGAGGCTAGTCAGGTCTACAGAGTGAGTTCCAACGTACCCAGAGTTACATAATAGAGAAACTCTATCTCAAAACAAACAAAACAAAACAAACAAACAAAAAAAACAAGAAAAGAAAAAAAAGATTGTTGTGTGGCTTAAGGGACTGAAAGTACCTGCTGCCAGTCCTGACAACCCGAGTTCAATCCCCAGGACCTATATGAAAGTTGTTTTCTGATCTCCATATGTGTGCCATGGCACAAACACCCATACACAAATACAGTACATAAATGTAATTTAAAAGTTTTAAATTGTGACTGTTTATACATTTAACAACAGAACTTCAAAATGCATGAAAGTTATTGGTCTGTGGGAAGCAGAATAAAAAGTAAATTGGCACTTGCAGCTGAAGACATCTATACTTCTCTCTTGATAATAACACAATAGACAGAGATAACCATCATCATGTCCAGATTATATAAAGACACTAAGAACGCAACAGTACGATCAACTAGATCTGACATCCACCCAACAACAACAAAATAGTAATTTCTTTCAAGTGCATACTGAAAATTCCTAAGGCAGGCTGCTTCTGGATCATTTAATTAAAAAAGAGAGAGAGAGAGAGAGAGAGAGAGAGAGAGAGAGAGAGAGAGAGAGAGACAGGAAGGAAGAAAAAAGAACAGTTAAAAATAATGCAAATTATGTTTAATTATTATATTGGAAATTAGTAAAAGAAGGAAAGAAGAAGAATCTCCAAACAGTGGAAAACAATATACTTCTAAGTAATTCTCAGGGCAAAGAAGAGGTTTCAAAGGAAATTGGAAAATACTTTCATTAAAAAAAGAAAATACACCATATTAAAATTGTGAGGTGCAAATACAGCAGTGTTATTACACCAACATCACAGTGTTAGAAAAAAAAATTCTTCAGAGACCTTTGTTTTCACCTTAAGAAATGAGACCACAGTGCTTAGGAGGTAGAGATCACCCTGGGTTATGTGAGATCTAGGATGCACAGTCAAAATAAGCTCAAAGAAAGCAAAAGAGGAAAATAGTAAAGAATATGAAAATCAGAAAATAGAAAATATAATCCAAAAGATAACTTTTTATAACATTAAAATTGGTAAACTTTTAGCAAGACTGGCAAAACAGAGAGATGACATGAGTTACCAGCATCCAGACTGGGAAGCAGCAGAATATTACTGTACTATGTCATATACTCCACAGACAATAAAAGGATATGAGAAAATAATGTTATATAAATTTATAGTTTTATTAAATAATATGATATGATCAAAGCAAAAAATTCAATACCTTAGATGGAAGGGGCCTATTCCCTGCAAATTCCAAGTTGAAATAAAGAGGAATGAATAGGGATGAAGAAGGATTAGGTGGCTTTTTATTTTAGGAGGCCATTGTTACCCTGATAGCCAAAGCAAAGGCATTACAAGAACACTACAGTCTGTTGTCCTTCATAACACAAGCAAAACCTCCATCACACTATTAAGAAGTTAAACAATTATTCAATACAAAACATACACACAGTAAACACATATGACACATCATGACCAAGCAATGTTTATACTTCAGAAGTACAAGCCTGGCTTAATATTTGAAAATCAATATAATCTACTATTTTAAGAGCCTAGAGAAAAAAAGCCCCCTTTTTATTTCATAAACAAGACTGAGCCTGTCTTAGGTTGTTCTGAAAAGAATGCCTTCCTTACCCATCATGGAATATGCATTATCAAAAGCATTGCATTTATGTCTTAGGTTGGTAAGGCTCTGGGCAGAATCTTACCCGTTCTTGGCTTGACAGCCTGTTAATTTGAAAACTCTGTCTGGGGGTCCATTTTCAGGTTTAAGCCATGTACTTTGGCTGCCAACATGTTGATGTTGTTAAAGACAAGCTCTAACATGATGGCCAGGAATAAAAGTATTCCCAGGACAAAAAGGGCTACCATGATCAAGATATATATGCCATTCTTGAAGCTTGACCAAAATAGAAATACTGACCTCAGGCCATGGGTAATTTTATCAGCAGTATCTGCCGCATCAACACTCAGCAGAGAAGTATTCTTTAAATTCATAAGCCCACGGTGCAAAGTTAAAACATCCAGAGAAGTGTTAGAATTATGCCAAATTATGAAATTATGAAATTAGAATTATGTAAGTCCCTATAAACTTTTTCCTAATTATAATGACTACCACTGTAAATTTTAGAACTAACATGAATCCAATGGTATTTGGCAAGACACTCAAGATGGCTCCTTACCCTTAAATTCTGAAAATTCTTCCAATAATTTGAATAGGATAAAGAACATCAATCTGTTGTTCCAAATGCCTAAGTCCTTTTGTATATTCAACATATTAGTAACAATTTTTGCTAAATGATTAACAAAAGTAGCTGTCTTAACTTCTTTTGTCAAAGCAATTGCAGAAGCAGTGGTGCTAGCAATTAATTTAATTAAAGCTTTTTTGTTTGTTTGTTTTGTTTTGTTTTTTCGAGACAGGGTTTCTCTGTGTAGCCCTGGTTGTCCAGGAACTCACTCTGTAGACCAGGCTAGCCTCGAACTCTCGAACTCAGAAATCCGCCTGCCTCTGCCTCCCAAGTGCTGGGATTAAAGGCGTGTGGCACCACTGCCTGGCGTAATTAAAGCTTTTATCCACAACATATGGACAAAAGAAGACATTCTTGGCAGAACAACCTAAGACAGGCTCAGTCTTGTTTATAAAATAAAAAAGGGGGAGAAGCAGAGAGTTTTTGGAGCTGCTTGTTAAGAATCTGACATGGGCCAGTCGGTGGTGGCGCACGCCTTTAATCCCAGCACTTGGGAGGCAGACGCAGGCGGATTTCTGAGTTCGAGAGTTCAAGGCTAGCCTGGTCTACTGAGTGAGTTCCAGGACAGCCAAGGCTACACAGAGAAATCCTGTCTCGAAAAGAAAAAAAAAAAAAGAACCTGACATGGGCCAAAGACAAGGAAATGGGCTGCTTGGCAGGAATATGACTTTGGCTAAGGACAAGGATCTGGGCTTCAGGCAGGAATCTGACATTAGGCTAGAACAAAGAAGTAATTCCAGGCAGAAATCTAAATCTTAGGCTAGAACTAAGAAGTAATTTCAGGCAGGAATCTAAATTTTAGGCTAGAACAAGGAAGTAGGCTTCAGACATGAAAATGGCTCTGGGCTAGGACAGGGAAGTTGGCTCAGATATTTTGGTCATCCTGATAAGCCCTTAGAAACAGTGGTCATGGGAATGTTCACAGAATTTTGTTTATTGCCTTGCTTGTTCTTTGATTATTGGTATTTATTGTCTTGCTTGTTCCTTGACTATTTGCATCTATTGTATTGCTAGTTCCTCAACCTAGAACTGATCTTGATACTTGCATGTAATTAAAATGGTATAAAAGCAACAAGGAGGAAGGGGGATGGGATAGGGGGCTGTAAGGAGGGGAAATGGGGAAAGGGGATGACATCTAAAATGTAAATAAATAAAATATCCAATAAAAAAGAAAGAAAAAAAGCCACATGAATATGTTGGCTGATGTAGAACATTTTGAAAAATCACATGTCTCCATGATAAGTCTCATTAAACTAGGAATTAAAGGGTCCTTCCTCAACAAGATAAAGGACCTATTAAAAAAAAAAACCTGTAAAGCTATTGTGAGTGACCAAAGGCTGGAGGCTTCCTCTAAGGCTACACCTCTCTCAAAGCTAGTCTATGCACTCTCGCTATGCCTGTTCAATATGACACAGGAAGTCTTAGCCACTGGAGGCGAAAAAAGAAAAAAAATCATAGATTAGAAAGGAAGAAGAAATAACAAAAAGAAAATAAAACCCAACCAGACAAAACTGGCATATATGTGGAAATGATACTTCTGTATCAAGGCTGCACAGAAAATCCAAGGAATTTGTCTTATATCTAGAACCGATGATTTCAGTATGTTAAAGAACATAACTTGTCTTACTTAGGGTTTCCATTGCTGTGAAGAGACACCATGGCCAAGGCAACTCTTATAAAGGAAATTTAATTGGGGCTTAGTCCGTTTATCATCATGGCAGGAAGCATGGCAATATCCAAGCAGGCATGGCACTGGAGGAGCTGAGAGTTCTACATCCTGTTCTGAAGGCAACCAGGAAAAGAGTATCTTCCAGGCAGCTAGGAGGAGGGTCTCAAATCACACCCCTACAGTGATATTCCAAGAAGGCCATACCTCCTAATGGTGCCACTCCCTGGGCTAAGTGTATTCAAACCATCACATAACTCCAAAACAAAATGCCAGCTGCAGTTCTCAGGAGATCTCCTTTAGTAAAGAAACTACCATGCAGGCATGAGCACCTGAGTTTGAGTGTCAGCATCCATGTAAAATGCCAAGCACAATGGCATGCATCCTATTGCTGGGGAGACGAAAAATAGCAAAACCACAAGAGCTCAGTAGCCAGGAAGTCTAAGTCAGTGAGCTCCAGATTCAATGATAGAACATGTCTCGGAAATTAGGTAGATGAGAGTTGGCTCAACACTTAAGAGAACTTGTTGCTTCGAAGAGGACATGAGTTCAATTCCCTGTACCTATGTGGCAGCTCACAACCATCTGATTCTAGTGAAACAAGGGATCTGATGCTCTCCTCTGTCCTCTATAAGAACCAGGCACACAAGTAGTACACAATAAACAAAACAAATTCAAAAAATTCTTTTTCATTAAAAGGTGGAACCCAGTGTAGTGGGACATAACTTTAATCCTAGCACATAGGAGACAGAGACAAGCAGATCTCTGTGAGCTCAAAGCCAACTTGGTTTGCAAAGAGAGTTCCAGACCACCAAGGCTACCTACAAGATCCTAGCTCAAATGTTGTGTGTGTGTGTGTGTGTGTGTGTGCGTGCATAAATGTATAAGAGTAGAAATGATAGAGGAGACCTCTAGCCTCCACACAGATGCATACAGAGGCACATGCACTTGCAGACGCATGAGCATGTATACATGTGTATACCATATAAACACATACACACAAATATTTTACATACTAATAGTGAACTAAAAACCAAAATATAAAATATTTATAATAGCAAACTGTTTAGGCAAAAAAGTTATCTAAAAAAGCTCATTGCTCTAAAGTGTCAGCTAATTTTTCTTTGTGTCTTCTTATCCTAATGTGCATGTTTGATATTATACATTTACATTTTAATGAACAGTTTACTCTGTGTTTATCCTCATCAGATTTGTTGTCTGAAGGGCTTCCCAATAGTCCAGCATACTGTTAGATGTGATGTGAGCTTTAAAAACAAGCCTGGATTCAAATTCCAGTTTTCCCTGGAGGCAGTTAGCCTTGCTCAGTCCCAGCCATTAGTAAAAAACCAAATATTTATGGATTTTAAATGAAATATGTTAAGTGACTGCTACATGGTACGTATTCAACAAAGTGCATTTATTAATTCCATGATTTTAATTCTTAGTTTTGAATAACCTTAGCAGAATCTTTATGCTAGAGTCTGAATGATAATATCTTTTTATTTTCAAGATATTAACCCTTATGCTTTTAGTTCTGAAAACATTGTTTTCAGGTGAATGTGGGGTGGTTAAAAGCCTTGGCAAATTGACTTCAAGGTCTAATTTGTAAACTGCATGTCAATTTATTAATAAGCGAGAGCTTCATCATCTTGATTACTTAGTATGCACAATCTATGTTAAACTCTCAGCTGTCTACCCCTTTCCATTTGTATTGGTCATGAATGTAACCCTGACTCTAAAATATTCCAGAATCCCACTGCCAAGAGTCCAAGAGACATGGAACACAGAATGTGGGACTGAAAACCCAGGAGCCAGAACCATCAGAGTGTGTCTTGAGTATGCCCAGGGTCTCCAGTCATCTCCAGGATAAAAAGAAGGCCAGGGGAGAAAGTAGTTTGCCTCCATGATGAGTTTGGGGTGTAGGGGTGGTGGGAGACTGAGGTTGATTGCAAAACGTGCTGAACAAAGCAACAACAACAACAAACCCGCCTCCTTTTCATGAATTCTATTGTATAGCTGAATTGTGACATATACACAAAACATGTTTCTAGGATTTATTATGGAAAATCAATCTGTCAGCTAGTACCCAGGAAACAATACTCTCAAAGTGGGTACATATGGAAAATTCAATGGAGGGTTATATATTTAAAGAAGTTGTTCAAAATGAAGAGGGGCACTGTGCATCACTTGAGGGAGTTATTTCCAACCTTAAACTTAAAAGAACATAAGAAAGAGGTAGTAGCTAAACATGAGAGAGAACAGTGTCCTGGAAGCCACCAACTGGGCTATAACTTTGGCAGGAAAAGAACCAGCTTATGACTCTGTGGCAAGGAGGGGGCCTGGGATTAAATTCCCCTTCCTCACTTCCTTGCCAGTTTCTTTTTAGTACTGGGCCTTCCACATTTCAAAAAGAAAAACAAACAAACAAAAGATGGTAGGCAAGAGGTCCCAGGGACCTTAGGACGAGGAGGACAGAGAAAGCTGGAGGGTAAATCTGGAGGTAACAGGATGTTTATAGCATGTAAGGCTCACTGACTTAATTAGCATTCACAGGCCCAAGTATTTTTTACTCATTTTTGCCTCTGTCACATTTTAGATTTTAGATTTGCTCTTCTTTTGGACTTGTGGTTTTGTGGCCTACTGTCTATTGAATCACATACATAGTCTTGGATATTGTTCAGAATTGGAATGTGTATTTAGCATGCATGAGCTCTGATGTTTACTAGGCGTACCCTTCAAGGAGGGACTAATTATCCATATAGAGATTCTAGGAGAATTGGTGTTTATGAATGATCATCTGAGTTATTGGAATGATCATCTGAAGGGGGAGCAAAGAAGCGCAAATCTCTTCTGAAACACCCTTTCCACTCCCCACCAAATCACACAGCCCTGGAACACACACACACACACACACACACACACACACACACACACACACACACTCCCCTCCAAATCACACAGTCCTCCAGAAGGTCATTGTTTAATAATCTCAAGTTTGAGCTGCTTGTTGCTCCAACCAAAGGCAGACAAGGGTAGTTGAGACAGAATGGTAACTGGGACAAAGTCCACACATGGAACTCTTATTCCTGTAGGGATGACTGCCAGGTATTTACTTGAATGCATAGAGAGCCCAACACATTCTGAGACCAGACGGAATCATAATCCTAGGAGGCAGATTTCCTATTCTAAGAGCAGACGGAATCATAATCCTAGGAGGTAGTTCTTCCAACTGGAGAAAGCAGCTGAGCATGAAGCCAACCAATCCCTCAGCTGATGTCTGAATGTGCCCCTCACACTTCACCTGTTGGAAGTCAGTGCCAAAAAAATTAAAAGATGAGAGAGAAGTTCACAGGAAGTTTGGTGGCTAAGGATATAGTTCAGTGGGGGTGCATGCTCAAGGGGCTAGGCACAATCTCCAAAAGATCTTTAAGTGGTCAGATTGTAGATTGGTGTAGTTATTAGTAGATGAACTCTTTATCAAGGCAGGGAGTTTACTGTAAAAGTTCAGTTTCTTCCAGCTCTTTGATGGGATGTCATTTGTCATGTATAACAGAGCAACCCCTCCCCTGCCAGATGCTAATGCCATGCTCCTGGACTGCTGAGTCTCTAGAACAGCAGTTCTTGATCTGTGAGTTGCAGCCACCACAGGAGCCGCATATCAGATATTTACATTATGATTTATAATAGTAGGAAAATTGCAGTTATGAAGTGGCAATAAATTAATTTTATAGTTGAAGATCAGTATAACATGAGGAACCATAGTAAAGGGCCACAGCCTTAGGAAGGCTGAGAACCACTGGTCTGGAATATGAGCTAAAGGATTCTCTGGATATTATAAATTAGCCAGTCTATGGCATTCTGAGAAACTAACTCACTATCTGAGGGAGTTATCACCTGACTTTATTCTGCACAGCTAAGTAAAGCCTTATTCAAGTTTCTGTTGGTGTTTAACTTCCAGAAAATGATTAAAATTTGCCCCAATGGAAGAGCTGGCGGCTTTCTGTCACCTTTACCATCTTTCCCACTAGTTGAATAAGTCCTTTGTGCAAAGTGAATTTTGGCTTACAGAATTGACTTATAGAAGAAGTAGTATACTCTTATTGCATTTATTTTCTGCTAATGAATGTTTCTTACTCCATTTTTGGTATAAAAGAATACCACAGACTAGGTGATTTATGAAGTTCAGAGATTTGTTTCTTACAGACAAAGTGTCTGAGAAGTTCAACCTGAAGGTGGTGGTGTCTAGTGAGGGTCTTCCTGCTGTACATGGTGTGTAAGGAGGCATTTTATGGGGAGAGGGCATGCCTGGGGGCTGGTTTCTGATGGCACCAATCTCAGCATAAAGGTCTCAACTTCATGATGTCAAATGGCTCTGCTCAATTCTGAAAGGACTCTTCTCTAGGTATCACCAGTAGGTGAGTCTGGGGAATAAGATTCCAATCTTGAATGTTTCAGGGATACATTCAAACCACTGCATTATTCTTGTAAGATTATAATCAGCAATTATGATTGTGAAGCAAGCCGCGTGAGATGTGCCGGATTGATATTTAGCAGTCTATGTACCCCTTTCAGTGAAAAGTATGTATGGATTTTATATTATTTTCCTTTTGTCTGATATACTGACTTGTTTTTATTTGTTGGGTTTTTGTTGTTTTGAGACAGGATTTGGAGAGTCTCACTATGTTGCCTTGGCTGCTTTGGGATTTTCTATGTATACCAGGCTGGTCTGGAACTCACAGAGATCTGACTGCCTCTTTCTTCTGAAAGCTGGGATTAAAGTCAGGGGCCATGATTTCCAGCCTTGATATGCTGGCTTTCATATGTTTATTGAAGTGTGAAAATGGAAGTTTACAGTTGATATACAATACATGGGAATCATAAGAAAATCCAGTGCTCCTTACGATATCTTGTAAGCATTTTGTTCTACAAAGGTAGATTAATATTCCATAGACACATAGAAAAAGATAATTCTTAAAATATGGACTTTTTAGTGATTTTGAATACTTGGGTATGTTTTGCAGTACTTACAAAAAATATTCACTGTACCATTAATCAGTGAAGAAGATGTTATAGACTTGCTTTTTAAATGGTCTTTATTTGGTTAGTAACATAAGGAATCAACTTGTTAGGCACCTCATTGAATGACAAAAGGCTGGAGATATTTTTAAAAAACAAATACTGGCCAAGCATGGTGGTATACTCCTTCAATCCCAGCATTCTGGAGGGAAAGGTTGGTGGACCTCTGAGTTTGTGGCCAACCGTGAGACTATACAGTGAGACTTCATCTAAATAATTAACTAAAATGAAAATTTAAAAAAAAACCATGTTGATTGACATCCAGAACAAATTATTTCACCTGTAGCTAAATATAGCAGTGCTGTCCATTTCCATGCTGAACTTTTTAATTTCTTTTTCTGCACTGGCAAAGAGACAAAGGCATTGTACTTGTTGAAATTAGAGTGTGAGCCAAGAAATATTGAAGAGTCATTTAGCACTGCCTCTACACTTTAATAAAAATGATAAATTACTAGCATATTCTGCCATCTTATAAAGCATTAGGGTCCATGTCTTTTCTTAGGTGGTATTAAATTATAGTCTCCCTGAACTCAGATATTTAGCACGAGTAGCTCCACGGAGGTGACAAAATACAGTTCAAACACAATCCAATTCCTTTCTTCCCCAGCGTGTGAGATCTGTTTCCATGGAAATTTGACGTTGACCAGGAATTGCAAGAATACTTATATGCACACACTTCTCAGAAGCAACCCCTTTTGGTGAATAACCATGATTTAATTTTAATCATTCCATTAAAATTGTTCAAATAATAGAAAAGAAATCTGTATTCTTCTAAAGCAGACACCATTCTGCAATTTCCCTTAGCTCAATGTAATAATTTAATAGAATTGGAGATTACAGGGACTTTAATTTGCCTTTTGATGAAAGCAAAATTAAATTTTAATCATTTAGGTAAATTTATTGAGACAAAAAAGATTACGGGCTTAGTCTGTTGGGATGTGGAAAGCAGTACAGAGCTGCATGTCAGGACGCACACTGGAAAACGGACTGCACAGTGCAGCTGACAGTCGGTGTGCTCTGGGATGCAGGAGATGTCAGGACGCACACTGGAAAACGGACTGCACAGTGCAGCTGACAGTCGGTGTGCTCTGGGGTGCAGGAGAAAAGAGCAAAAACAAGGGAGCTTTGGGTTTGAACAGGGCTTAGAAAATAGGATGGTGAGAGAAAGGCTCAGAGGCAGGAAAGCAGAAGTCACGCTTGCAGAACTAAGTTCTATTGGCTGAGGTGAAGGGGAGATGACCGGCTGTGGCTAGAGTTGTGGCGCAGTGAACACTGTACCACCGACGAATTCTCAACAGCACTCGTGTTCGATTAGGGCTCTCAGAAGCTGTGTTAAGTGATAAGAACGTAAGGGAAAGGAATCATTATTCCTATAAATCACTATTCCTATAAACAGGTCACTATTTTGAGAAACATAGTCCTGAAAGCAGAAAGAGAGCGGAGATGTAACTTGAAAGTGGTCTGAGACATATGATAGTTTTAAAGTATGTCCACAAAACTGTATGGCCCTTTTTAAAAGAGATGTAAATTAATTGTATCCTATAGTATGGGTGTAGTCAATTACTTATAGAGAATAAAACATGGCAGCAGTAGTGACAGTGAGCACCTCTGAGAGGATCTTAAGAATGCTAGGCTTCCTTCTTGTTTGCTTTCTCAGGGTTCTTGCTCTGGGGACCCGCTGGCATGTGGTAAGGATATACAACCGTGGACAAGGGTTCTCCAGCCCTGTTAGGCCTCCTGATGACTACAGTGCTCGGTGCTCGTTGTATCTTTGTTGGAATCTCACCAGAAAGTCAAAGTCAGCAATTCCTGTGCCTAAACTATCTCATCATCCTGTGAGGAGCCCTGAAGTAGTAATGGTGTTTTAATCTAATCAGCCTTGTGGTGTTTGCTATACAGAAATCCATAGAGCAGGCTAAGTGTGAAGGGCTGGGATCACAGGAATGGGAGTCAGAAGGTTTCAGATGAGCTAAGAAGCGGAAGTGAAACTAGATGTCCCGCTTCCTTCAGTGCTTGAGGAAAATGGGCAGGGGTGACAGTGATTTACTCAGAGACTGGTCAGTAAGGCTCTGCTGAGATCAGAGGCTCCAGAAAAGCAAGAAAAATGGAAGATCTAACATGAGCTATTACATAAAGTCCTGCAAAATCAAGTCAGGGCAACTTAGCTCTACTCCAGGATCCTGGAGAGGAAGCTGAGAAGGCGGACTGTGGCTCTTGCCCAACCCTGGTAGGAGCTTTGCAACAGGAAAGACAAATGAACGGAGGATTCTGAGATGCTAGCATGGTAGTGGCTGCATGAGACTCTAGACAGGATGGTAGGGCACATGGCTGGCCGAGTAGAAGGCACAGCAAGGCATGGGCTGAGCCAAGGATCCGGGAGGGTGAACTTCTGAAGCAGTTGTAATCTGGGTGACTCATGTCACATCTTCGTTGAGTTTTTATTGTTAAGGAAATCTTGGCTGGGCAAGCCTGGCTTCTCGGTGATATGATAAGCTCGGGGTTCTTGTGGTGGTGTGTGCATTCTTACCCCTGGAGCTGCTAGCCACATCTCCGTTAGGCTTTGTGCATTTGTTGAAGCCATGCATGAAAACTTTTTTGAGTGTTTTTCCATCCCAGTTCTTTTCCATTTTCACAATAAACACCTGATTGAGGCCAGAGATCTGCCCCTTTTCGATCATCTGTGCTCCATCCTTGTCTCTAAGAGCCAGGGACTCTGGATGTTTTTAAGAAGCATTAGATTATTATAAAAAAGAGAGACTGTGCCTAATTGGCTCAGAATAATAACTCTAATTATGCCTACATGAAGCAACCTTGAAATCAACCTTGGATGATTTCTCTTCAGTCTAATTTTAAAAAGAAAAAAACACCAAAACAAAAAACCAGAATAATACTGGAGAGCCTGATAGAGACACTGTCTTTTGGAACATTGGGAATCAGAGACCTCCATCCAGAGGAACCCTGATGCAGCTTAGTTCAGATGAGGGCCTGAGAAGGGTAGCTAGAATCTGATATTTACCAATACAAATTAGTGTTTATGTATTTTTTAACTTGGTGGACTCTGTCATTATTTACCTTGGGAGGGTGGAGAAAGACCTGCTAAAGTCAGATAAAATGACTAAAGAGAAAGAAAGAAAGGAAGAAAGAAAGAAAGAGAAGGAAAGAAAGAAAACACCATTAAACCATTGGACAGAGTCATCAGTTGCAATGCTATAGGTAAGCTTTGAGTCCTGTCCACTTTCACACACCCCTCTTCTTTAGAGGGGTCTTTTTTTGCATCACAGGCCAGTCTTGAGTTCGTCCTGCATCTGTGGCCCACGTGTTTGAGATTAAAGGGATGTGCCACCATGCTGAGTGAATATATGCCCTCCTGTTTATATACATAGCCACATAGCTACCCCCTTTCATCCAACTCAGTTTATATATATTGGGTAATGCGTTAATGCTTAAAGAATGGTAGGGTGGGGGCTGGGCTGATAGGTCAGTAGCTAGGAGACTACTTTGGCAGGAGATGGGTTTCAGCTCAAAGCAACCACATGGTGGCCTATAAAAACCTTTAACTCCAGTTTTAGGGTATCTGATGCCCTCCTCTGACCTCCACTAGCATTTTACACACATGGTGCAACACTCACACACTCAGACACAAATATACATGTTAAATAAATATTTTTAAAGAAAACTATGATGAGCTAAGCATTTCAGTTCTGATGTTGGAAGCGATAACTCTTTTTGTTGATGAGCATTGTTTAAATGTTTTGTTATACTTTGTCCCTTTCTTTAAAAAGTGAAGAAAAACAAAAATGAAAATGTTGACACTCATGGCACAGATTTCTTATGTCTGGCACAAACAAGACACATTCAGCTACCCAAGAGGAACAGAATTGACCCATAGTAGAAGCTAATTATAAATGAAAAGAAACCAATGAAACAATGCGTCTAAGTGCCGGAACAAGGCTGGAGACGCGGCTCAGAGATTAAGAGCGCTGGGTGCTCTTCCAGAGGACCTGGGTTCAATTCCCAGCATCCATATGGCAATTCACACCCTTCTGTAATTCCAGTTCCAGGGGACTCAACACCCTCTTCTGATACCAGGCACACACATGGTACACAGACATACATGCAGTCAAAACACCCATATGCATACAAATCAATCAGCTGGACATGAGCGTGAGCTGGGTGAAGAAGTGAGTATTCCCTTCTTCACAGCTCCATGTGCATTCCTCCTGAAGCTATTTGCTCTGTTGAAGAGAAAAATAAAACAATTAAAATTTAAAAATAGCCGGGGAGTGGTGGCATACGCCTTTAATCCCAGCACTTGAGAGGCAGAGGCAGGTAGATTTCTGAGTTCAAGGTGAGCCTGGTCTACAGAGTGAGTTCCAGGACAGCCAGGGCTATACAGAGAAACCCTGTCTTGAAAACAAACAAACAACAACAAAAATGAAAAACAAACAAACAACAACAAATTTAAAAATAATGTGCTGGAACTGAATTCATGAAAACTGTGGCTGAAATAGAGATGTACTTGGAAATTTTACAATAACTTTTGGTTATAAATAATATCAGTTGTGCCAGGCGGTGGTGGCATATCCCTTTAAACTAGCACTCTGTGGCAGAGGCAGGAGGATCTCTGAGTTTAAGGCCAGCCTGGTCTACAGAGCAAGTTCCAGGACAGTAAGGGCTACACAAAGAAACCCTGTCTCAAAAAAAAAAAAAGAAAGAAAGAAAGTATATTTTACTATTTTACTGACTGACATGACTTTTTTTGTTCAGGACCTCTAGAAGAGCAGTCAGTGCTTCCCCACTGAGCCATCTCTCCAGCCCCGAGCATGAAATGAGGTTTCACTATCTGTCTATCCCAGGCTTGACTGGAACTCATGAGTATTCTGCCACAGCTTCCCAAGTGCTGGGATTACTGGCATGTTCCACCATGCCTGGCCTCTATCCATTCTTTTTAAAGAGTAGTAATCCCAACACAGAAGACCGCTAACAAGTGCTATATTTATGGGTATTTGCATTGCTTTCAATACTGTTCTCAACAATGCTTTACTAAATATGCTATACACATGTATTTTCTATATCATTGGTATTGATTATTTGAATAGTAAAAGTTATGTGAAATTGGTTAATCAAATAGCTTAGACTTGACAAGCACTTCCAAGAAGTCAGCCTCTGAGGCGTTTGAACACAATGGTGGACAGCCACCTGAAACTCTGGTCACAACCACCTGAAACACTGGTCACAGCCACCTGAAACTCCGGTCTCTGGGGAGTCTGGCTTCCACGGGCACCGGGCACATATGTGATGCACAGACATACATGCAAGGCAAAGCGCTTACATGAATAAAACAAACTATAATGAAAATTAAAAATCAACACACAGATACACACACTCATGCATATGCATACAACTGACACATGCATGCACATACTAGAATGAACAAAAGGTGCCCAGGATTAATCATTCAATGGAAAAAGCAGGTTATAACAATTCTATATTTGATCAAAGTCAACAACTTAATAAAGAAGACCAGGCTGTGTGTGGTGGTTCACACAACTGATCCCAGCATTGGGAGGCAGAGGCTGTCAGATTTCTATGAGTTTGAAGCCTGTGTGATTGTGATAAAGAGGTCCAGACCAGCCAGGGCTGCATAGTAAGACAAAGTCACAACAAATATTAAAGAAAATATATGGAAATAGTGATGACTTTACTATTTTTATTAAAGGTCATAGGGTTGTTTTAGTTTATTACATGATCTTTCTAAAATGTCACATTATATTTAGGGTTTTATTTTGTTTTGTTTGAGAAATGATTTCTCTCTGTAGCCCTGGCTGTCCTGGAACTTGCTCTGTAGACCAGGCTGGTCTCAAACTCAGATATTCGCCTGCCTCTGCCTCCTGATTGTTGGGATCACAGTTGTGTGCCACCACTGCCCAGCTATATTTAGATTTTTTTAAATATAAAACTATTAATGAGTTAGTCTGTGAGCTCAAGGCCAGCCAAAGCTACATAGAAAGAAGACACTGTCTCTAAATGAACAAATAAAAAGTAAAGATTTTGTGGAATTTTAGATGCTAAGATTATCAGTGATACTTTATGAATTTTAGTCACATAACTAAAAGATGAGTTTAGTGTTCTAAAAGATGCTGAGTGCTCAAAGTTACTAACCACACTCAAGGAATGACCTGCTGCTCTGTCACTGTGGAGGTGGCTGGTTTCAGGAGGGCCTGGTAAGTGTCCACACTCAGCTGTCTGTAATTCTGCTGTTGTCCTCTAACACCTGTGGGGTGGGGTACCTGTGATATGTGCTAATTCTTTGCTCTACCTTCTCTGTCTTTTCTAGTTTAGTTACCCAAACAACTGCAAGGCCGTGTCATACTAGGTACATTCACACATAAATCAATGAAAGTGCCTGAGTGTTTATTTTGCTGATGTAACATTACTACAATTATCCATCATCATCATCATCACCACCATCACCATCACCATCACCATCACCATCACCATCATCACATCATTCTAATTGACATTTATGTTCTAGAGCTTAAAGCCGGGGTTGTATATGGCAGAAAGGCTGTCTGACACTGAACTGCAACCCCATCCTCTTGAATAATGGTAGAGATAACAAAGGGGCTGGAGGGAGAAAGAAAGAGACTGCTTTCCTCAAGTTATAAGTTATGTAAACCAGAAATATAAGATTTTGTTTACACAACATAAGCTGTTAGAAAGTTGTGGTACATTGTTGCTGTTGTGTAAATGACAAGGACTTGGGGTTGGAGGTGTGGATTAGTGAGTAAGCGTGCTTTTATGCAAGCATGAGGACCTTAGTTTAAACCCCTAGCATTCGAATAAAAAGCCAACATGGCAGAGGCAAGAAGATCTCTGTGAGTTCAAGGCCAGTCTGGTGGATAAAGTAAGTCCAGGAGACCCAGGGCTACACAGAAAAACCCTGTCTTGTGTGTTGGGGTGGTGGAGAGCCAGCCCAGATGCTTGTGCCGGACCCCAGACCCAAGGAGCTCACTGGCCAGCCAGCCTAGCCAGAATGATGAGCTTCCAGTTCAGTGAGGGACCCTGTCTCAGGCAAAGAGGTGGCTAGAGACTGAGAATGAAGCCTCCTTCTCTGGCTCAGCCCCCCACACACACACACTCACTCACACATGTGCAATGCCACACAGACACACACAGGCACACAGACACAGACACATGAAATAAAGTGTTTATGAGAGAGAGAGAGAGAGAGAGAGAGAGAGAGAGAGAGAGAGAGAGAGCATTAAGCAAACCTTGATTTTTCATAGACATATGAAGAAGAAAATGTTGGGATCAGTTTTGTAAACCAGCTAAACTACTGATGGTGCCATAGGGGGGAAAAACAGAGAAATCAGATCTGGAAGAGTGGCCAATACCTGTAGTCTCAGCTACTCAGATTTAGGCAGGATTGCTTGAGCCAGAAGTTGAAGTCCAGCTCAGGTAAAATAGTAACAATCCCATTTGAAAACAAAACCAAGAAAGTGAAATTCAGAGATGATTTAACTCTTGTATTAAATCCAAAGATACGTAGGTGTTTTAAAGACATTCCACAAGAAAATGGGCATGGCTGTCGTCTTACTACTGAAGGCTGTTCACTTCATCCCAAGAGAGATTCCAGCATAAATATATGAGGCTGTAAACCTATTCGTCCTGCAGTGGGGCTCGAGCAAAAAATGCCGTGTTATTTGAAGGGCAGACTTTGCTGAAACACATACAGGGCAAAGGTCTGCAAGAGAAGGCACAGGAGACATGCTGGCTTTGATGGCTATATTGTAAGTGAGCATTCCAGCAAAAGACCGTCCCTTGCACTTTAGTTAGAAAACATCCTGTCCATGGTGTCCCCATCACTGTACCAGGTTGTCTCTGCTTAGGTGCCAGATGTCTGAGGCTATTAAGAAAACCAGCTGTCTTTCGGCCCCTAAGGGGATAGGAACTCCACAGGAAGACCTACAGAGTCAGATGCCCTGGACCCTTGGGGCTCTCAGAGAGAGACTGCATCATCAGCCAAAGAACACATGTAGCAGATGTGCAGCTTGGTCTCCATGTGGGTCCTGAACTACTGGAGTGGGGGCTATCCCAAAAGCTGCTGCCTGTCCGTGGGATATGTTCTTCTAGCTGGCCTGACTCATCTGGCCTCAGTGGGAGAGGATGCACCTACCCTCACAGAGACTTGATGTGCCAGGGTTGGGGGATACGCAGGGGGTTCCCCACCTGCTCGGAGGAGAAGGAGAGGGGGGATGGGGAAGGATAGTGGCAGGAAGGGGGCAGTGAGCAGGACATAAAGTGAATAAGTAAGAGATAACAGTAATTTTAAAAAGTCAGCTGCCCGTTTCTGGCCAGCTTGTGTGGCACAGCCCCTCCAGCTGCTGGGAGGGAGAGGCCACCTGTGCCATGGCAAACTGAATCCGAGACAAATAGGAAGGTTTCAGATAAGCCATTGTCCTGGAATCCTAGAATTGTCTTCTGGGGTCCTCTGAAGACTATTCCGTCTATTTCACCATTGAGCCTCTCAACCGTACCAACTTCTAATATAAGAAAATTAAATACTGTTAAATTAAGGATTTTATTTTTATCTTAAAAATTAGGATATCTGTTTCTGTCATACGTCTTTGTAGTTTTAGTAGCTTTTGCAGGACTTTTATGATGATTTAAGCAAACTTTATTTTAAGGGTTGGCGTTGAATTAAAATTGTTAAATATTCTTTCCCTTCTGGGGCCTCTGGCGTGAAGTCTCTCCGCCTATTTTGGTACTTATTTACTGCCCCTGCTGGAGAGAAAAACACGTGGAGGTGAACAGTTAGCTAAGGAGTCAAACCTGTTCTGCCACCGTGGAAATCACGCTTCGGGAGTGGAGGCCACTCCTGCTTCCCGAAGGCTGAGAAATGGTCTACGATGTGGACTGGAGAGACTGGGTTTTCTGACGGTGCGGTGGCTGTGGTGTATCCTGCAGTCTGCACCTGTCATTGCAGCACGAAGATGGGCGGGGTGGGGGCGCGAGCCTGCTGAGCCACATGCAGATGAGGGCTGAGGCAAGGGCTTTTGACAGGGTTATGTACTATGTGGACCGGATAGGCTTATGACTTTTAAGATTAGGGTGAGGCGTTTATAAACAGGGAATATGAAAACTCCTTCACCCCAGGATACTGCCTTATGGCTCCAGGGAAGTACCCAAATGTTTTTAGAGACCATTAGTAGCGGGATTGATTACCTTCTTTGTCAGTTTCTGCTCCCTAAGCTCTGTTCGGTCGCCTGGACCTCTCTCCTTATCTCAAGAGTATCTACCTCCCCTCCATTCTCGTGCATTCCCAGTTACAGGGACCTTGCTCAGAAATCCTTCCGTTGTCTTTAGACTCCAGATGCTCATAAGTTCAAAGGGTCACTCAGAGGTTGGCCCAGAATTTTCTTTTAGTCTTTCCCAATCACTCTTAGTGTGGTCATCTGTCTCCCTTCTGGGTGGTCATACATACTCACAGGGTCGTTTTGTTGGAGTTCCTGGCAGATTTTTGCTAATTTTCGGACCTCCACCTCACTACAGAACAGGCCCCTGGAGTCTCTGTTCCTCTTTCGTCACAGCCCTACCAATGCCATCCTGGATCCATCAGCGAGGCTCCCCGAGGGCTAAGGCATATACTTGGAATGTGCCAGCCACGGTGGCACAGGTCTCTCAGAACAAAGATCTAACTTTTCTCTGGGGTCTGTGGATTTGGGACAGCGTCTTCTGTAGCCCAAGGAGGCCAGTAGCTGGTCTATGGGAAGACCCGAACTCCTGACCCCCTGCTGGGATAATAAATCCCAGTTCTATTGCTGGGGAATCAAATCCAGGTTCTTTGGTATGCTAAGGTGGGACAAACCCGCAGAGCTGACCTCAGTACTAGAGGCAGGACAGAGTTCAGGCTAGCCTGGCCACAGAGCAAGACATCTCAAGGGCAAAGATTCAAGGACAAATAAAATAATACATTTGAAATATTTTTAGCTTCCGAGTAAAAATATGTATGCAGTTATTTGAAAACCTTTTATGTTTGTTTATTTTGTGATTGCAAGGCCCTTGGTTCAATCTCCAACACCGTTTTTTAAAAAGCACTATTAAAAAATAAACATGACGTGTGATGGTTAAATGTGGCCTCCTTGTTCCCAAGAAGCTCAGTAACATCTGCCGAGACCTTAGGTCACAGACCAGTTCTGTGCTATTCCTGATGGTAATGCCTCTAGTTGGTGAATACTAACATTTTATATTCTGTCTGCAAGTCAGGATGAAGTCTGATAGTACATGAGAGAAAACAAACCATTGTCAAGTGTGGCTCTGCCACCCCTCTGCTCATTAACCTGATTTTTTAGGAGTGTGTGTGTCTCCCCTCAACCCTCAACCCCAAGTCAGGATTTCTCTGTGTATCCCTAATTGTTCTGGAACTTGCTTTGTAGACCAGGCTGGCCTCAAACTCAGAAATCCATCTGCCTTTGCCTCCTCAGTGCTGGGAGTAAAGGTGTATACCACCACACCTGACTTGTAGGAGAATATTTTTTCTTTTTATTGATTCTTTCGAATTTCACATCATGGACCCCAATCCCACTTATCTCCCCCTCCCCTCATACCTGCCCTCCACCCTTGCAACCTCCCCTCAACAGGAAAAAAAAAATCTCATTGTGGAAGCTGTAGTGTGTCACAGTGTGTCCCACAACATACCCTTTTGTCCACACTTCTTTGCTTGCAAACGTTCATTGCAATACCCGTTGGTCTGGTATGAGGCCTCTGGCTGCTGCCATTCTATCTATACTGGGACCTCACTGGGACTCTCTGGGGTATCCTGTTGTTGCCCCTGTGTCATAAAGATCCTGTATTTTGGATCTGTAGGACCAGCCCCATCATGTGCTCCAGCAGTTCATCCATGGGGTAGGTATTGGGGTGTGCCAACTCAAAGTCCTAGATCTGGGCCTGAGAGGTATCTGGTCAGTGTTAAGGCCTGGGTAACTGCTGCCTGTCTAGCCAGCCATTTTATGCTGTTACTACTGTTACTAAGAAACTTTCTCATGCATGAACTTATTGCATATTCTGTTATGTACTATGCTTTGGTGTTCTTGGAAACCAATCACAAAAGAGGTCAGTTAGATCTGCTTTGTATAGTTATTCACAATAAGTATGGACCTGAACCAACTGCCAGGCAGTACTTCCTGTATCTGTGTATGAATTTTTATGGTCTTTGCTGCCCCTGTAATGAACCCCAACATAAGAGAGACCTGCACCAACATAAGAAGCCATTTGGAATACAACTTCCATTTTGAGTAGAGGTTGAGTACAGTTTTAAGTTCCCAAGACCTCCCTGGGAACTGACATCCTACTTGGCAGAAGGAGTCATATACAGGGTAACTGACATCCTGGTTGTCAACTTAAGACATGAATGTTAGGCAAGGTAAGTCCCCTGCCATAATTGAATACTCCAACCAATGGGAACAGGGTAAGTGTATAAAAAAGACATGTTTCTAAGGAAATCTCCTATCTCTAAATCTTTATTAGTGGAGTAATTGGAGAATATTTATCCTCATTATATATAATATCTATCTATCTATCTATCTATCTATCTATCTATCTATCTATCTAT
>NW_021604569.1:7197729-7215920 GCF_004785775.1 Grammomys surdaster
TATCTATCTATCTATCTATCTATCTATCTATCTATCTATCTATCTATCTCACTCTGCCAATGACCTTTATCCCCAGTCCCAGGTTGGAGATATGACTCTATTGTCTATTGGTAGCTTGCTTGTCTGGATTACATGGGGCCCTGGGTTTGATTCCCAGCACTGCATAAGCCAAATGTGGTGGTGCACACCTATCATCCCAGAACTTGAAGAACTGGAGGCAGGAGGACCAGTTCAAGGACACCCTTGGCTTGCATTGAGTTCAAGGCAGTCTGAGATGCATAAGACCTGTCTAAAACACAGAGAGGACAGGGAAAACAGAGGGTTTTTTGTTGTTGTTGTTGTTGTATATGAAAATAGTCATTGCCTGCAATCTAGTAAAGGTTTGGTCAGCCATTCAGCCATATCAATCATATGTAGAATTCTAAAACCTCAAATGATGGGGTCTGATGGAAGGGTAAGGAGAGGGGCCTTGGAACTGGCTCAGAATACACCCAGGCTCCAAATTCTCAGCACAAAGGAGATTTATTACTTGGGAGGTTGGGGGGCAGGGGTGGACACAACACTGCTGCCTCTGGATCAGACAAAGGCAAACAGCAGGCAGCAGGTGTCTTTGCAGAAATGGGTTTTTAAGGATTAAAAATAGGAAGTCTGTGTTAGGGTGAACTGGTAAGTCCTGATTGGACAGTTTAGACAGTGGCAGGGTCAGAGAGAGGGGGGACTGGAGATGGGAGGGAAAAGGAGAGAGGAGAAAGTTTGAGGAACACGAGCATTTCTGATAAAGAATTAGATTATTGCTCTATTTTCAAATGATGGGGACTGTTTTTAATTACTGTTTCAAATGTATAGCTCAGCCAGTTGCATTATGAGTGTCCATATATTGATTTTGTTTCACCTGTGTTTAAGGGACAACCTCTGTGTGTGGTGGTCCATCCCTCTGGTGTTAAAGCTGCAGGGATGTGGCTCTGAGCACTTTGAATGCTTAGAGATTCACCATAGAGGCAGTCTCTGAGTGAAGCCCTCCTCCATCACTAGGATTCATTTCCAAGTGCCCCTAGTCTCGTTATCAAACTAGTTTAGTCAGTTTTTAAAAATTTATATGTTTTCAAGAAAGAAGTATCTGGGGTTGGGCAGTAGTGGTAGCAGGCAGATCTTGAGTTCCAGGACAGTCAGGGCTCCACAGAGAAATGCTGTCTCAAAAAAAACAAACCAACAACAAAAAAAGTATTTGGCACCGTGGCCCTGCAGAGATGCTCAAACCAGTGCAGGCCCAGGGGTAAGAAGTCAGGTAGTAAGCTTTCCTCAGGGGCACAGAAAATGTGAGTATTCTTTGGAAAGAACCACCACCACCTCAGTGACCATGGATTGAAGTTCTTTTTAGAAAACCACGTCACGTTTTCAGCTTTGGCTTAAGAATCTGGAATTACTTTACAAGGAGCAGTCTCCAGATGAGGTGGCAACCAAAGCTGTCCCTATTGTCCCATCACTGCTGTTGTGAAATGCTCCTCTTAAACACTGAGGGAAGGGGAATTAACAATACTTCCGAATCAAATAAAAAATTCATGCCTTGAAATTTTTATACTAGTTCTGAGCTCTCCATTTTCATGTAGAATGACCTTTCTTATTTAGAAGTACCTCTAGGGAGCAGATGATGCCATGAGTAACTGATACTAAATGTTCAAGTTGTGTGTGTGTCATTTTTCATATGAAAACAATTTTTGTTTTCCATGACTATGAAAGAATCGAATCTCCCATTTGTCAGATGTAATTGCTGCCTAAATTATCCCAGTTGATTGTCACATTCTTTGGTGGAAATCAAATGCTGTAAAGTTGTAGAATTAATCTAGCTGAGGTAGCAGTGTGTTCTCTCTTCAGAAGAACTTGTTAATTGAAGTTGAAGCATTAGTGGTCCTCCTGAAAGTATGCAAGCTAAATGAGGTAACAAAAGCCCAGAGAGACAAAAATTAAGCAAGCCCATTCTTAAAACTGTTGGAATCTCAAATTGAAAATATAAGTAGGCAAAGAAGAAGCCAGGAAGAGAGTGAACCACAAGAAAGGGCTGTCTGTTTAACTGCATGTTTTGTTCTTTGCAGATCATGTGCCCTGCATTCATTACACAAAGTCTTGAAGATGTGAAGGGTCTGTCTGCTGTGTGCCTCTTCTCTCACTACTTGAATATAAGAACAAGAAACGAGAGGGACTGCCTCTTATGTGAGAAGGACAACAAACTCAGATACAGTCCCTGTACAGAGTAGGGGGAGGAGCAACAGTGACAGGCCTGCAGCTGTGAGCCCCACCACCACCACCTGAGAGCTAAAAATGATGGCTGGATTCAGAAGAACTTGTCCTGACTTGGACTTTCTACAAAAGCTGACTTGGGATTGGTGGATCTCTGAGTTTGAAATCAGTCTGGTCTACAGAGTAAGTTCTATGATTGTCAGGGCTACATAGAGAAACCATGTCTCCAAAAAAAAAAAAAAAAAAAGGAAAAGTAGGAAAGTAAGAAGGAAGGAAACAGACAGACACACGCTGGCAGCAGTGACTAGTCAACTTCCATGGAGAAAATATGAAGTGCTCCTCCCTGTTACAGCTTGTGATCCTTTTTGAAAATATTCTTTGGTCTCCAAGATGCCACCATCACCATAGAACCTTAACTGGTTGACTCTTCTCTGTGTCCTTTTCTGGCCCATTTCCTGACCTCTCGACACTGACATGGCGGCTCAGGACTGTCTTCCAGCATCTCTCACTGCACACATTCCATTACTTCAGGACATTATCTAGTGACTCTGTAGCCCAGATCACTACTCTTTATTTCAGACCAGTATATCCACCTGCCAACTTGAAATCTCAACATCACCAGGTACAGTGCTGCAAGCCTGCAGCCTGGGCTTCATGAAACTGTCTCTGACAAAACCAAACCCTCTATCTAGATTTCTTCAATAAGTATTGCAAACTCGGCTTGTTCATACTAGTTTTGGGTCTCATCCACCCCTAGCTTTGTCTAGATTTCACCCAAAGCAGACTCAAACAAGAGCAGCAGTGGCAGTCTGGGAACACAGAAAAGGTGGGTTGAATGGTTTGCAAAGGTGGCTCCAGCAGTCTTTTCTGTCTGTGGCCCACTCCTTGACAGTGAGACGTCAGCTTCCTCCCACTAAGTAGTGGGTTGGTGTGCCGTCCTGGTCTGGGGCCTGTGACTTGCTCTGATGAAAACTGGCTCTGTGGAACTTCTTACTCCCCCCTCACAAAACTTCGGAGCCTGTTTTTGTTCCTTGGATTGCTACTTTGTTGCATGTGCAGAATCCCAGGCTAGGCTCCTGGAAGAGGAAGTGACTCTGGGAGTAGATGAACCATCCCATTTAACGTCTCTTAAAGTAGCCAATTGAAATCATATCATATCTGTGTCTATTATCAGGGGTCATCTTGAACTATCTACCCACAATCAAGCGGCCAGGTTCTTGTAGTCTCTGAGTTGGCCCAGGCAAAGCTACAGAAGAATCACCCAACTGAGTCCAGCCTAAATCTTTACCTACTGTGGTAAAGATTACCACAATCTTTAAATGAGATGACCCCCACAGAATTATATGATTGAATATTTGGTCTCTAATTGGTGGAAGTGTTGGGGAAGGATTAGGAGGTGGGGTCTTGTTGGAGGAGGTATGTCAGGGGGGACTTTGAGGCTTCAAAAGTCCATGCCATCCCAGTTAGCTTTCTTGCTTGGAGCTTGTGGATCAAGATGTAGGCTCTCAGCTTCTGCTCTAGGTCCACTCCTGTCTGCCTGATGCCATGCTCCTTGCCATGATGATCATGGACTTATCCTCTGAAACCATAGGACCCCAATAAACCGTTTTTTTTTTCTATAAGTTGTCCTGGTCATGGCATCTTATCACAACACTAAGAATCAAGAACAAAAATAATGGTTAAGACCGGGCAGTGGTGGCACATGCCTATAATCCCAGCACTTGAGAGGCAGAGGCAGGTGGATTTCTGAGTTTGAGGCCAGCCTGGTCTACAGAGTGAGTTCCAGGACAGCCAGGGCTACACAGAGAAACCCTGTCTCGAAAAACCAAAACAAAAATAATATAATAATAATGGTTAGGACACTAAATTTGGGGGTGGTTTGTTATGCAATAAAAGCTGACTTCTAAACCAGGTTCAGTGACTCATACCTAGTACTTCAGTTCCAGCACTTAAGAAGCTGAGGTTAGAAGAGTTAGTTCAAAGTCAATTTCTGTCTCAAAAAACATAACAAGGATTTGGAGAGTTTATTTAGTGGTTAAGAGTATGTGCTGGTTTTCCAGAGGACCAGAGTTCAATGCCCAGCACTCATGTCAGGGAGCTCAGAACTGTCTGTGACTCCAATTCCAAGTAATCTGACTACTACTTCTGGCCTTGATGGGCAACTGCACTCATGTTCACATACACACTCACACACACACACTTGCACATGCACATACAATTTAAAATAAATATTAACAAAAAAAGCAAACCAAACAAAACAAAAAACCAAAAACCCAGCACTCAGGAAGTGGAGAAAGAAGAATCAGGGTCTGGGAAGATTCTGTGGGTCAGAGCACTTGATGTTCTTCCAGAGAAGCAGTGTTTGGTTCACAGCACCATGCAGCGTGGCTCCTCACCACCAGAGCTTCAGCTCCAGGGCCCCAGTGTCCTCTTCTGGACTCCATGTGCACCTGCTGGCACATGCACATGTGCAGAAACACACATGCGTACATGTAAATGTAACCTTGGGCTTTTCCACATACACTCCAGTTTCTGAATAACGACTCGAAGGTTTATTATTTATGAGTAAATGCCTAGGCCAAAAGCTAGGTATGTTCCCCAACGAGCTCATAACTTATATTAACCATTTATACTATTTTTATACTATAGTATATTTTGTATTTATCTAGTATATTTATATAGTAAAATAGTTTATACTATTCTGTGTCTGCCAAACTTCCTCAGAGTCCGGGTGGGGACTTTTCCCATTCCTGACTCTTTCCCAGAGTTCCCATCTTTCTGCTGGATGTCCCACCTTCTAGTCTACCCTTTCTTACAGGCTTTTTATCGATAGGTTATGCTTCTACACAGTACAAAACCCTACACATAAACATTTTTAAAGGGATTTGGAAACTATCCAGCTGAGGTAGAAAGGAAATATTTAAGGCTGAGGAATTCAAGGGTCCAAAGCCTGGAAGCTAAAGGAGAACACGCTGTGTGAAGAGAGGTAACTGTGGGTCCGTCTCCAGATGGGTCCCACGAGGATCTCTGACTTGGCTGAGGACAGGGTGCGAACGGCAGCTGCCTCTGTCTGCGGGCGGTCCCAGAGGGATGGAGTGTAGACAAGGAGAGTCCGCTGCTGCCTCTGCCACCAACTGAGTCTCAGCGGTGGAGAGGGGAAGAGTGTTACAGCTCTTTGAAAAGTGTTACAGCTCTCTGAAGTGCCCCAGTGAGGCACTGGCTGGCCAGCGAAGAGGGGAGGGACCGAGACAGAAGCTCTCAGACAACAGGAAGAATCTCATACACCTTTACTTCTGAGTTGGGCCCATATGTACAGTTTGGGGTGTGTTAAGGTCTGGCAGCAGGTAACTCTTATTGGCTTGGTCTGAGAGCTTGGGAATGCCTCATCTGCATGATGGTGCCACTCTTACGAGACCTATGACCATGAGCCTCTCTCTGGGAGGGACTGTGGAGGGCTGAAGCTGAGAGAGCCAGAGGCTTAGGAAAAGCTTGAACGCCTTCCATCCCAGCAATTATCCTGGGGTCTGGGGTTCTAAAGCTCATTCTACCAGGCATCTGGCTTTTTCTCATAGTTCACTGTCCTACAGGTAACCAGCTGGAGCAAAGTAGATCTTGACAGGTACACGTGAAATAGATGGGATAACTTATGAAACATAGCCAGGCAGTGGTGGCACACGCCTTTAATCCCAGCACTTGGGAGGCAGAGACAGGCAGATTTCTGAGTTCGAGGCCAGCCTGGTCTACACAGTGAGTTCCAGGACAGCCAAGGCTGCACAGAGAAACCCTGTCTCGAAAAACCAAAACCAAACCAAAACAACAACAAAAAACAAACAAACAAACAAACACTTATGGAACGTAAGTATAGACCCATCAACTTTATAAGTGTGGATTTCACACATTTTATAATATTACTAGTATTACACACATGTAACTGCTTTTCATTCTTCCTGAAGTGCTGGGATTGGACCCATGGGCTTGCATGTACTGGGCAAACCCTTTGCATCTGGGCTACATCTTGATCTACCTCCCAGGGGGAAGAATATACACTCAGATCTTTTAAAACATCAGAGCTGCTGTGATGACTCAGGGGTTAAGAGCACTGGCTGCTCTTCTAGAGGACCCACGTGGTGGTTCACAGCCACATGTAACATCAGCTCCAGATGATCTGATGCCCTCTCTTGCTTTCACAGGCTCTTAACAGACATGGGCAAAACACCCAACACCCATAAAAAGAATATTTAGATCTATATTATACAGCGTTCTAAACAAGCATATAAGGTGCTTGCAAAAAGTAAAACAATGACGCTCATATCAGGACTGTAGCATTTTTTCAGCTGTGCATTGCATCTTCAGGGTCTTTGTTTTTCTTTTAGGACAGGGTCTGTCTGACATACCCAGTCTGGCCTTGAACTCCCAGCAGAGCTGGCAACCTTGAACTCCCAGGTGCTGATATTACAAGTATGTACCACAATGGCCAGTCTTACGAAGTGCTCCAGATCAAAGCCAGGGCATCACTGTTATCTCTATCATCTGAGCCAAATCCCTCGCACATAAATATTTAGTCAGAGGCTTATTAATCCAGGCAGGCCTCAAACTTGCTACTTAGTCAAAGCTAGTCTGAACTCCCATCCTCCTGTGCCCAGTGCTGGCCTGGAAATTTTATTTTATTATTTGTGTGCTTACTTATTTACTTATTTATTTATCCAGTTTTGGCCTGGAATGTTTTATTTGTTTATTTGTTTGGTTTTTTTTCAGACAGGGTTTCTCTGTGTAGCCCTGACTGTCCTGGAACACACTCTGTAGACCAGACTGGCCCCGAACTCAGAAATCCACCTGCCTCTGCCTCCCAAGTGCTGGGATTAAAGGCGTGCGCCACCACTGCCCGGCTTGGATTTTGTTTTTTAAAGCATACAAGTATCAATGGTTTTAAAATATAAAAGATACTGAACATATTTAATAGGATTTACTCTAAAGTCTCAAAAATCTCTGTGCTTTGCTAGATGCTATTGGATCTGTTGGTCACAGTATTTGTAAGCCAGGCACAGTAACAGTAGTCTCATTACACTATGGAGAACACCATTCTCCATAAAAGGTTTTTTGGCTTCCATTTCTCGGCCACACAGCTCTTGGCAAAGCTTTCACAACACGGCTTGTAGCGTGGCAAATGGGCATCATAGTTTCTTCCACCCTGCAGCACAATGAGAGTTTGCCTTTGCTGCAAACCATGGCACACTCTTCCTTTTCTCTGTTGGGTTGCCCACACATATGCAGGGTACAGTCTACATTCAACCCACTACCTTCTGAGACCCTTCCTTTCCCTCTGGATATAACAATGACACCCCTCTCACAGTGACTGTTAGCATTCTAAGCTGTGGCCCACACTTACCTGGCAACAGCCAGGTACGCCTTGCCTCACTATAAAATCGGCTGCTTGCGCCCTCCTCTCTCTCTTGCTCCTCTCTTGTTATTGTCTTCCTGATCCCACTCTCTCCCCATTCCCTTCCCCCCTCTCTCCATGTGCTCATGTCTGGACTTTACTCTTTCTCTTTCCCTTTCTTTTCTTTTCTTTTTCCTTCCCCTCCCTTCCTTCCCCCTCCCCTCCCCTTCTTCTGTTCTGTTCTGTTCTGTTCTGTTCTGTTCTCTTCTCTTCTCTTCTCTTCTCTTCTCTTTTCTCTTCTCTTCTCTACCTTTCTCTACTACTCTCTTGTCTTCCCTCCCCATGTGCTGAATAAACTCTTCTATTCATGTGGCTGGTCCTTCAGGGGGAAGGGATGTCTCAGCATGGGCCTGCCGAGGCACCCCTTCCCCCACACCTCACCACACCTCCATAGAACATATCCCTTCCTCTCTTTATCTTTTATTTTTCAGATTTATTTATTTTATGTATATGAGTACACTGTAGCTGTCTTCAGACACACCAGAAGAGGGCATCAAATCACATTACAGATGGTTGTGAGCCACCATGTAGTTGCTGGGAATTGAACTCAGGACCTCTAGAAGAGCAGTCAGTGTTCTTAACCACTGAGCCATCTCTCCAGGCTTCTCTTTATCTTTTTATAAACACATCAGTGACCTTTACAAACAGTTCCCCCAGGAAGAGGAGGGCATGCTCTTTCTTAATAATGCAGAGTGAACAGAAGTATTTGAGCCAGGCCTCAGTGCTGGCTTCCATGTTGATATCCTGTTTGTGGTTCGAGCCTTAGAATTAATGTAGATATTTTTTTTCTTGGAAAACAGAGCAAATGATCGCTCTCACTGTACATGATCACCATCACAGACACAGTGGGAACTTAGAAATTATTCCTCAAACCATATGTGAAACACAGAGTTGGCTACATCTCCTGAATTAAGAACCCCATTCTGCTGCTTAATGAAAACTCACTTTCTCGAGAGGAAGGAGGAAAAAGAGAAAGGGCTGAAAGGGACAAGCTGCTGTCTTCCCTTTGAAGCATTTCCCAAACTCCCTTCTTTCTGGCTAATGTGATATTATGTAATATGCCCACCTAGCTGTAAGGAAAGCGAGGAAACTGAGGGTCTTTTCCTTTTTCACTGAGCACATAAAAACAAAGTAAGAGGACCCAGCCATTAAGAGCCCTGACTGCTCCTCTAGAGGACCCAGGTTCAATTCCCAGCACTTTCACGGAGGGTAACAACTGTCTGCAGCTCTAGTTCTGGAGAATTCGATGCCCTCCCCTGAGAGCACTACATTGCACATGCAGCACAGACCAGACATGTACGAGGCAGAAACCCACACTAAAATAAAATGAATCTTTAAAAAGAGAGAATAAGAAAAAGGAAAACAGTTACTAACCAAACCATGGGCACTACCCTTCCCTTGCTTATTTTTTGAAGTATAATAACAAGCTGGTTGCATTGGGAGAGCCGGCTCGGTAGTTAAGAGCACACACCACTCTTGCAAAGGATACAAGTGTGGTTTCCAGTGCCCAGCATCAGTTGGCTCATAGCCCAGGGAGCCCCCGCTCCAAGGAGACTGATGCTCTCTTCTGGACTCTATAGGCACCTGAACTCACACCTACACTCCTACACACAGATATACACAAAGACAACCCACATGCCTACACACAGATGTATACAGAGACATGTAGTTAAGAATAAAATTGCCCAGCAGTGGTGGCACACTTCTTTAATCTCAGCACTAGGAAGGCAGAGGCAGGTGGATCTCTGAGTTCAAGGCCAGTCTGATCTACAAATCAAGTTTAGGATAGCCAGGGCTACACAGAGAAACTCTGTCTCAAAAAAATCAAGGTGCCGGGTGGTGGTGGCACATGCCTTTAATCCCAGCACTTGAGAGGCAGAGGCAGGCGGATTTATGAGTTCGAGAGTTTGAGCCTAGCCTGGTCTACAGAGTGAGTTCCAGGACAGCCAGGGCTACACAGAGAAACCCTGTCTCGAAAAACCAAACCCCCCCCCCAAAAAAAAAATCAAGGAAAAGAAAAAAGAAAAAAAAGGGAAAAACAAACAAACAAAAAAGAAACATTAAAAAAAAAACCAAGGATAAATAAAGAAAGAAATCTGAATTACTTTTAGGATTTTTCTTTGGCAAGTTAGGATCACAATTTCAGCATATATAGAACAGAACAGTAACCTTTATCTCTTAATTAAAAGATGGCTACTCGCAAGGACCATAATTATTCTATACACAATAATACACAGGATTTTTAAAGTAGTATAAATTAGTTTAATACTTTACCTAACAAAAATAATTTGGGAAGGGTTGAGGGTATAGCAAATGGTAGAATTCATCAAGTTAAATACATATGAACTCTGGATTTAATCTTCACCAGAAAAAGGGCAAAGAAGAAAGAATAGCCATGGTGTGGGTAATTTAGCAGTAAATCTTTTCAGTGCCAAAATTACCGTAAATTTCCAAGTGGCTATTTTGTCTGTAGTATATTGCTTATTTAAAAATGGAAAATAGGTCTTCAAAAGCTAACAGTTCTCTCAATACCAATTTTTTCCTATCAAATACAAATGTACATTTCCATAACTAATCGATCTGTGACAGCTGTGGTTCCCCACGCTCAGACACGTTGAAAATACAAATATAATCATAATCACAAACAGCATACGTAGCAATTTCTAAACTGCAGCATGCAAAGCTATAATCTAGCATCCAGTTTGCTTGTCGTGTGGACTCGGCCTTCCCTGGCATGCTGTCTTGGTTCAGCAGCCCTGCGTGTGTGAGAGATACCACGGATGCTCACAGTACCACAAGCGCAGGCACCACAATCCCGAGGCCGCATGTGGGGAGGGTCATCAGACAAGAAACCTTGTGATTCGGGTTCATTCTCTGGAATTTTCTTCTCCACTTCCTTTAATATCGTCCTTGTTTCCCTTGCAAGAATCCTGGCTGCTGGTGTCAGTTAAATAGTTTTCTTCCTCATTCTCTCTCTCTTCTCCATAAGAGCTAAAGAAAGAAATATATCAATCAAAGGGAAAATGTTGTTTTCAAACGTACATGGCCTGTATTACCATCATGTAGGTGGTGTTAAGTCCACAGGCTCCACCTATAGCAGGAGGACCATAGCAGCACCAATGTGGAAATCAAAGGTTCCTGACAACTAATCTATCTTGAAACTTGACTGCTAGTGTTTCAATCAAAGGCAGATCATTATCATATATATATATATGTATATGTATATGTATATGTATATGTATATGTATATGTATATGTATGTGTATATGTATATGTATATGTATATATATGTCAGAAATATAAGCTTGCTGTAGGAACAAAGTGTTTTATCTGTGTAATATTTATATTACATGATAAAATAGTAGTATAGTAGTATATCTTACAACAGTTCACATGCACTCCCGCACTCCCTTAAGAAAAAGGATTTTTAAACAATAGGAAAGCCCAGAGTCTGATGCCCTGAAAGTACACACCTTTCTTTATCCGATGTGCAGCTTCTCAGCTCTTGCCTGGTGATGTTTTCAGACACTTTTCCACTTTGGCCTTTCTCTGAAACAAACTCCTCAGAGAGTCCTAGTGCTTTTAGAGTGTTAGAGTAACACCTCTCCGCGGCCATCCTTGCATTTCTCTACAGGAGAGACATCCCTTTTTAGATGAGAGAAAAGGCTATACATTTTCATTAAGATGTATAGATTTAAAAGCACTGCTGAAAACTAAGATCAGCAGTGTCAGCGATTGAAATATGCTTCTTCTATGACTGACAGTGACATGAGTAGACATGGACCAAGAGAGATTCACACATGTGTCCCCACACATGGACAGCTACAAGAATGTGTCTTTAATAGCCACCACGGTGAGCAGCCAAAGCCTGGCAACATTTGGGTGGGTAATAAGCTGTCCTTTAGCCACACAAGAGAAAAATGACATAATGAAAATGAATGACCTGGCAGATAACTTACAAACCTGACATCGAGAAAAAGGCATGCATAGAAGAATACAAAAAGGTGGGGCTGGTGAGATGGCTCAGAGGTTAAGAGCACTGACTGCTCTTCCAGAGGTCCTGAGTTCAAATCCCAGCAACCACATGGTGGCTCACAACCATCTATGATGAAATCTGATGCCCTCTTATGGGGTGTCTGAAGACAGCTACAGTGTATTTACATATAATAAATAAATAAACTTTAAAAAAAAAACAAAAACCAAAAGAACACATCTAGCCAACTCAGTTAGCCCAAGTGCAGAAACAGGAAAAGCTAGAAACAAGGCAGTGCGTGCGGCTCCCATGTTAGAAGCGCGGACCTCTAGAGGTGGCTCAGCGCTGACCTCTAATGAGTCTTTTAAGATTGCATAAAGAACACCCCCAAAGAACATCAGTAAGGAAACTGGTTAACGATCTACATGTGATGCAGTCTCAGTAATGAAGAGGCCGAGGCTGGGGGAGGATTAGCACAACTTCAAGGCTAGCCTGGCCTACATAATGAGTTCCAGACCAGCCATCAGGGATACAGCAAGACCTGTCTAAAAAACGAAAACAAACAAGCAAAGGTCATGGGCATGACTGCAGATCGGAAGGCAGGACCACAATAGAGTGTGGGACAGCTCCTTTATGCACCTAGTAGAGTTCTTGGTCTTACATGCCATGACGTCAGCCCATCAAAAACAAAATCAGCAGTACTGTTATCTTTATTTCATGGAAGAAAAATTGGATATTTAGAGCTGAGTTTAAATCCCTTGAATGTCACTTCTTGGTCCACAGGAATTTTAGTGGTCCCTCTGTAGCTGTAGCTAATTAAGGGCTCACTGGTGGGGCATTTAGAAAGGGCTGTAGCTCACTGGTGGGGCATTTAGAAAGGGCTGTAGCTCACTGGTGGGGCATTTAGAAAGGGCTGTAGCTCATTAGTGGAGCATACAGGCATGCTTGGGGCTCTGCATAAATCTTTAATACCACAGAAAAACTTACAACCCAACCTTTCCCCCTCCCCCCAATGGCTTTAATCCCAGCAGCAGACAGCTTGTTCCACAAAGCCAGGGAGAGCTGCACAGCAAGATCCTGTCAGAAACAAAACAACAGCACAGTTGCTACTAGTCAGCCCAGAGTCCACCAGCTTTAGGAAACTACATCATGACAAAGTGCTCAGCTTGTTGTCTTGGCTTTGACCCAATCTTAGCTCCTCTGAGTGGATCTTACAAGAGATCTGAGGCCAAGAATTCTCTGTGAACCTCCAAGGTTCACAGCTCGGTTCTGGTGGACCAATATTATCCTGAATGCAGAATGTGAGGCAGTGCCTAGTCAACACCCAATTAGGAAAACAGGAAGGCACAGATGCTCTATCTAGGGTTCTGTAGGAGAAGCCAAAATAGCAAAGATCAATTCTGAGAGCTAATACCATGTCCTCTGGGATACTCTCGGAGACTGAAAAGACATACAACTTAAAACTTCTGTTAAACTGCACCACTGTCAATAACAATAGTTTTTAAACAATGCAAATGAGACAGGGTTCCCTGTGTAGTTCTGGTCCTATGTGGACCAGGCTAGCCTTAAACTCAGAGATCCACCTGCCAGTCCCTCCCAAGTGCAGGGATTAAAGGCATGCACCACTACATTTGACTACTCTCACAGGCTTTAGGTTCACGTAGGGACTCTGCATCAAAAATCAAATTAGTGATTGAGGAAGGTATGTAACACTGACCTCTGGTATACACACACAGATACACACACACACACACACATACACACACACACATACACACACACACATACACACACACACACACACACACACACCACCTAGGTGAACTGAAAACCAATGAGAGGAATGAGAATTGTGCCCAGACAGAACAGAAGTGATTAAAACATCTGAGACAAGCATCTTCGGCAGCTCTGAATGCCCTGAGAACAGAGCATCCCAGGCCTGGGATATACACCAAGTGGTAGAGTGCTTGCCTAGTCTGAAGTCCTGGGTTCAATGCCCAGGACCATCTAAGCCAGGAGTGCTTAGATTAGTGTATAGATTATACAAATCTATAATCCCAGCACTCAGAGGCAGCAGTAGGATCACAAGTCCAAGGTTATCTTTGGCTTTATAACCAGTTTGAGGCCAACCTGGGCTCCAGGAGACCCGTTTTAAAAACACACACACACACACACACACACACACAAACAAAACAAAACAAAAAACCCTCAAAGCTATGAAGTAAGAGCATTCAACTTAACATCTGTTCAGTTAATAGACCCTGTGACTTCCAAGAACGAGGACAACATGGTTGCCCCTGTAACCCTCACAGGTACTTCCCACTGGAGGACAGTGCAACAGGAAGGGAGACCGCAATTAACTTGTAAAAGTGGGCAATGAGGAAAGCTGCAAGAGAATTTATTAAATAACAGCAGCTAATTAGCAGCAACAGTCACAGGAACACTTAAGACTTCAGGGGGAAAATGTACTAACTTATGTTAAAAAAACCAAAATAGTGGTCACTGGATGCTGACTCACCATTTAGCCCTTGGCAACAAGGCAAGCAATCTGTGACCAACGATGGTCGTCCTTTGCCTTCACCATGCAGAGCTGGAGCTGTAATGCTGAGAGAAAGGCACTCCTACTCTTCCACTGCCCAAGACCCGCTCAAAAGGATTGCTTTTGTCTTTTTAAGATAACACATGGGGGCTAGAGAGCCGACTCAGTGATTAAGAGCACTGACTGCTCTTCCAGAGGTCCTGAGTTCAATTCCTAGCAACCACAGGGTGGCTCACAACCAATGGGATTCAATGCCCAATGCTGGTGTGTCAAGCTAAAGTCTACTCATATAAATAAAAAAATAAAAAAAATAAAAAAAGATAACACCTGATGGGAAGTTGTCATCAATACCTTCGTTCAAGGTAAAAGATATTTGATCGCCGGGCGGTGGTGGCGCATGCCTTTAATCCCAGCATTTGGGAGGCAGAGGCAGGCGGATTTCTGAGTTTGAGGCCAGCCTGGTCTATAGAGTGAGTTCCAGGACAGCCAGGACTACACAGAGAAACCCTGTCTTGAAAAACAAAAAAAAAAAAACAAAAACAAAAACAACAACAACAACAAAAAAAGATATTTGATCACCAAGGTTTCGCTGTAGTAGTTCTTTGGTTTATTTAACAGTTGCTGAGCGGAGATCGGCAAATGATGGGGAGAGAATGCTCCGACTGAACAGAAAACTCGAGGGCTGAAAGTGGGAGGAAGCTGTTAGCTACAAGGTCAATTTGCTGTCCATGTGCTCCCACTGATTTGCCACCTTCTCTCTGGGACTTAAGAGCCATGGGAATTCACAGCCTGAGAGACTTGTCTATTATGCTGGGATTCATAACTAATATGTCAGGATGACGCTCTTAGCTTGGGCTAACCCAGAAAAGAAAACGTACAATCTAGTCTGGCTGATTTCATCCCAACTCTTAGGTTCCCCCATAGCTGTACATCATGGAAGGTGCTGGGAGTTCAAACATTAAGCCATCACCCTTAAAGGCAATTAGCTAACAGGGAAGAGAGACATTGCACAGATAACCCCCATACCTCGGTGAGAGGGATACAGACAGACCTGGGTAAGGTCATAAAGGAACACAAGGAAGGCCATGAGACCGTGACTGAGAGCTAAGGTGTGTGTGAGGAGGCGCTAAGAAAAGTTACAGTCGTCAGGGTATTCAGAAAACAGACTGATTAAAGGACCCGGGTGGCTCAAAGTCTGCACAGTAAGGGAGCTAAAGGGGCAGGCGAAGCACTAGGGAGGGAATGGAGGCAGGCCTGAGAAGCCGACAGGAGTGCTAGGCTCTGTATTGTGGATGTGGGTGTATGGCCAGCTGCGTGAATTCCATCCCTACCATCACATAAAGCCAGGTGTGGTAGCACCCACCCATAATTCCTGAATTTAGGAAGTAGAGACAGGAGTTACACACTTAAGTTCACCTTGGCTATGCAGGAGTTTGGGGCTGAGATACTTGAGACCAAGTCTCAAAAATAAAGGCTGACAAGAAACATGGAGGTGCTTTACACACTGTTCTGTGACTTGCAAGTTTCTCTTTTGGGAAAGGGTTATGGGAAGCAGATCAACTTGGGTTTCGATCCTAGCTTTACCATTTACTAACCATACAACTCACTACTCACGTCTCCTGAACTGGAGTTTTCCACCTATGCTATGATTACCTCTTGTCCTGAGGTAAGCCGACGGGGGAGGTCAATCATGAGACCCCTTGAGATGACCATTGGAAACTGGAGTGAAAGGCCTCCATGGGAAGGACCGACTGTGCTGTTGTCAAGATGTACTACGGAGAATGGGGAAGCAGAGAGATCTGCTTTTAGGCCTGGAGAGATGGCTCAGTAGTTAATAGCGCTTGATTCTCTATAGAGGGCCTAGGTTCAATTCACAGCAATCATATGGTGGCTCACAATTCCAGTTCCTCGGTATCCAATACCCTCTGACGTCTGTGGGCAGTAAATGCACATGGTGCCCTCACAAAACACTCACACACAAATAACTAAACTAAATAAATAATTAAATAAATAAATATCCAATTTAAAATGCTTGTAAGAGACAGTCTCACTAGGTTGCATACAATGATCATACACAAAACGGTTGAATTCATCCAAGACCTCCCCATGATATCCTGAAGCCTCAACAGAATAAGAACCAGGCTGACTAAAAAGAACAGACACTAAAGCAAACCATGGCAGGAATGTCTTGAGATTCACTGGGTTAGTGACATGTTCTTTATTGAGCTACGAGCCTTATCAGATCTTAAGTAAAACGACTTCCTTGGTGGACTGGATGAAGCTGCCTCAGAAGCAATTGTAGGACACAATAAGATGGAGCACACACGTAGAGGCCGGGGGTGCTGAGAAATAGGAAGCTGGTAATGGCCCTAAATTCCAATAAACACAACCTGGGCGACTCTTTCAAACAGCATCGGCCTCTTTTGCAATTTTGCATCTTGTTCCTCCAGTTCTTGCCAATATTCTTTCATCCTGGCCTTTTCACTCCTTCTAGAATCAGATAAAGAGAATGGCATTTTAAAAGGTCAGCTACAGAAGCTCTATTAGGACATTCACTTCAGAAGACAAATCAGGAAATGAGAACGCAGTTCAACTGGGTTCCTTTTCTAAACTGGCAAGATTCTCATAAATCCAGAATAAAAAGCCCAGGTTTTGAGGACACACCTGGGAACGGTCTGGTCATTTTGATTTCAAAAGTCTTCAAGGAAAAAAGACTTCAAACTTGCCTGAGAAGGTGTTTTATATATAAGTATACAAAAGCAAGTCTGGTCCAAATAGGTATCTTAAAAAATATTCTTTCAAAAATAAGACCCTGAAACTGGGCAGTTGTGGCACACACCTTTAGTCCCAAAACTTTGAGGCTGAAGCAGAAGCAGGCAGCTCTCCTAATTTGAGGCCACCATGGTCTACAGAGCTAGTTTTAGGGCAGCCCAGGGTACACAGAGAAACCTTGCCTCAAAAACCAAAATGAAAAGAACCCTGATTTTCTTCTTCCCCTAAATGAGATCACCTAATGGGCAGTGGCAACATTTATTAAGTGGGAGCAGGTAAGGGAGAAAACGGGGCTCCTGAGGATTTATCAACAGAGGACAGAGCAGACTGTGTGAGCACCACCGTGCTCACCCTCTGGATCAGATCCCACAGTGAGTTAAACTTCACTGTCTTTCTCTCTGTGTAAGATATACTAAAAGTAACGAAGACAAGAGCGTTTCATGGGTACAGAAAATAATTATACTGTACAATAATTACGCTTACTCAGAGGAAGTTGGCATTAACTTCCTACAGGTAAATACTGTATTCCTAAGGAATTTTTTGCTCAAGTTCACCAAACTAGGCTCTATTAGTAGGCTAATACTATACTGCAGCAAAGGAATACTCAGTGTTAAAAACAAATATATATATTTGAATCTTAAAAGTTAATAAGTCCCTTTAATCCCAGCACTTGGGAGGCAGAGGCAGGCAGATTTCTGAGTTCGAGGCCAGCCTGGTCTACAGAGTGAGTTCCAGGACAGCCAGGGCTACACAGAGAAACCCTGTCTCGAAAAACCATAAATAAATAAATAAATAAATAAATAAATAAAACAAAACAAGTTAATAAGTCTATTACTTACCCAGCTTTGGAGGAGAGCTTTTCTTGTTTAAGCGTGACTATTTTTATGTGCAATGTTTGGGATGCTGGTTTTCAGATTCTGCTCTACAGAATTCTAGTAGTATTCTGCAAAAGACTGTAGGTGTTCTGTGGCTGCTATTAGCTTCCACAAGGGAACAGTCATGAGGGGCAGCATGTTCCCACAATGTATCCATTCAAACCGTGGATTTGGTAAAAACTTAAAACAGAACTCCTTGACTTATTTGTTAATTGAAAAAAATATTCTGGGCTAATAAGGCCAGATCAGCCAGTCTATGTACTATGTACAAGGTCCTGGCTTTGATCCTCACATCCCCAGCACCATCTAATCTATATCTATATCTATATCTATATCTATATCTATATCTATATCTATATC
>NW_021604569.1:7215930-7216368 GCF_004785775.1 Grammomys surdaster
ATATCTATATCTATATCTATATCTATATCTATATCTATATCTATATCATCTATATCTATATCTCTATATATATTGTATATACTGTATGTATGTATATGCATGTATATATGCCAAATATTTACATAATTTATAAATAAGAACACACTTATATAAATAAGAAGGTTTTGTGCTGGTTTTAAAGCAGTTATTAACTATGGCCATAACAGAAAATGCATCTGTTCCACATTGCCTCATGGTTCTCGCTATGGAGGTGAGTAAATACACTGACTGTCATCATAAGATGTGTATGTGTCCATATATGTATGTAACAGTTGAGTAGAAACAGCCAAAGATTATTTAAATCCATAAATGAAGATACCACAGTATTTTCATATCTAGGTATTCACTAGTTACACAGAAGGAAAGGATGGGAGAGGAGAGAGAGAGGGGAGAGAGGGG
>NW_021604569.1:7226368-7282284 GCF_004785775.1 Grammomys surdaster
GGGAGGGAGAGAGAGAGAGGAGGGGAGGGGGAGAGAAAGAGATAGGAGGAGGGGAGGGGGAGAGGGAGAATAGACTCAGAGCTGTAGGGGAGATCTTCCAAAATGAAGGTGGAAAAGGAAAGTGGCCCATGAAAGAGCATCAAGAGCAATGGGCTTCACAGAAGGTAACTGGGCAACTAAGCTGAGGGAGGATTTACAGATACTGAATAGGAGTAAAGTTAAGGGCACGATAGCTGTGGAAAGCTTACAAGAGCCCAGCTACAGAGCCAATAAAGCAGTTAAAAAATCAGCTTATGTGTGTGTGTCATTCATCTGTGTATCCGAGATAGCTGCTGAGTGTCGGCGTGCACCTGCGACCAGCCAGGAGCACAAAGCAGAGTAGCCGAAACTCCCACAACAGAGGCCAGCTTGGTATGTGGTAAGTTCCAAGCCATCGTGGACTGAATAATGTTAGCATTCTGTCTAAGCACCGCCCCACAGTTACCTGGCAACAGCCAGGTAGGCCTGACCCACTCACTATAAAAGGGGCTGCTTGCCCCCTCCTTGCTCTCTCTTGCCCTCTCTTGTTTCTCTTGCTTTTTCTCTGCTTCCCTTCCTCCTTCTCTCCCTATTCCCTAACCCCCCTCTCTCCTCGTGCTCATGCCCGGCCTCTACTCCTCTACTTCTCTTCCCTTCCCCGTTCTCTCTTTCCCCTTCTCCCCCCATCCCCCCCCCCGCCTTTCTCCACCTCTACTATCCTCTTAACTCCGCTCCCCATGCCCTGAATAAACTCTGTTCTATACCATCGTGTGGCTGGTCCCTCAGGGGGAAGGGATGCCTCAGCATGGGCCTGCTGAGACACCCCCTTTTCCAATACCTTACCACACCTCCATAGAACATATCTCTCTTCTCTTTATCTTGTTATAAACATATCATATAGAGTATAACATCATGTTTCAAATGTGAATAAAACCCCACCTTCATATATCATCCATACTAGGAAGGACTATTTAGAAGCAAATACTGTGGGATACTTTCTTCCATACTTCGTCCAAGCATTTATCTTAGTTCAGTCCACAAATGACAATGATGAACTTCTCTAGAAGAGGCTTACCTAGAAGAATCCTCCCTGATGAGCTCTGCCTGGATGTCTCTTATATTTAGCTTGTCCTGGTACATTTTCTCTAATTTCGCCATGGTTTCTACATGGGCAGCCTTCAGGTCTTTGAGTTTCCTGAAATACTCTTCATCAGAGTGGTAAATATCAGAGAAGCTCATAGTGTCCTCGAATGTCACCTCTTCGTCCTTCCCAGGAAAGCTGTGACAACCTGCCTGAGGGGAAGAGAACCCTGTTATCTGCTGTTTGAAATTAAATAACAAATTGACACTGATCCAAATGCTGATTCTTACAGAATCACTATGTAGCCTAGGCTGGCCTCAAACTCCGTATGTAGACTAGGTTAGCCCTGAACTAGTGATCTGCCTGCCTCTGCCTCCTGATCCCTGAAATCAAAGGCGTGTACAGCCATGGTCAGGTTCCTAGATAACTGACAGTTGCTATTCATGTGATGTTACTGACTACCGCAGAAGGCAGAATAGAACTCAGCTACAACGATTTTGACAGGAAGCCTCTTCTGAGGTATGCAGTTTTTGTTTGTTTGTTTGTTTGTTTGTTTGTCTGTTTTGCTGTGAGATGAGCAGCTGCTGCTCCTGTGCCCAGAGCCAGCTCCTGAGGGACTTCTGCCTCAGGGCTCCAAGGGTGTGCAGTGGACAGGGGGCAGGAATGGGACCCAGGGTCAGAGTTCTCAGTGGTTCTCCAGGGAGCCCAGTTGGATGATCTTGGAGGGGCAAAGGACACAGGTGAGGGCAGAGGAGAGTCGCTGCTGTGGGCCGCAAGATGAGTGATGTCCACAGGTGGCAGACACTTAGGGCATGAGAAGAGAGCATGGAGTTGTGTGTGGCTGGAGCTCCACACACCTCAGGACTGGACCTTCTGATTGGCCTTCCTCTCCCCCACTACCCATCTTTCCCTTCTTCTAACTGACTCAACTAAGGAGAGAAAAACCTCAGTTTCTAGAGATGGAGAAGTTGCTTAATTCTCAAGTGTTTGCTATGCAAGCACAAAAAGCTGAGTTCAATTCCCAGAACCCATGTTTTTTGTTTTTGTTTTTAAAAAGCCAGACATGGTAACATAAATTTGTAATCCCACCACTGGGGATGTGGGGACAGGCGGGTCCCTGAAGCCAAGTCAGTGAGACCCTTCCTCAAATAACAGCAAACAGCAGCACCGAAGAATGCCATAGCATAAAGGCCTCTGTGCATGTGTGTACACACACACACTCACACACACACTCACATACACACACACACTCACACACACAGGTATGTGCACCTAAACATACACATACTCACACACACAGGTATGTGCACCTAAACATACACATAACACACCCCAGACTCCTTACTTTACTTATAAATATAATTTTTAATGTTCTCAGTTGACAAATTTTAGATTATGTATGATACCATATATAAAGGGCCACCAACCATGATTTTAAATTTAGCCTACTACCTTGAACACACTCAAAACCAAACAAAGTATATTCCCAAGTTAGATTCATAATAATCTCAGAAAATAAGTCTGATTAACCTTTCCAATAGGAAAATTCAGAAGAGTCCATTATAAATAATAGTTTGGGCTGGAGAAGTATCTCAGTTGTTAAGTATTTGCCTATTATGTACCAGGCTCTGGGTTGATTCTGCACATCAGGAAAGGAGGGGATGGATAGATAAATAGATGGATAGACAGATGTATATTTTTTAACTATGTGCATACATGTATAAATGGGAGAGTGCAAGTGCCATGGAGTCCAGAAGTGGGTGTTCAATTCCCTGGAACTGTAATTATGGATAGTTTTAAGTTGTCCAGTGTGGGTCCTGGTAACCAAATTCCAGTTATCTGCAAGAGCACCAAGTGTTCTTAGCCACTGTCTAGCCTTAGGCTTTTGTTGCTCTTAGAAGAAGAAGATTCTTCTGGTATTGTCTCACTTGGGATAACTTCAAGAAAACGAAAGAAAACAATTTTTCTTCAACAGAACTGATATGTAGAAACTTATCAACAACTCACAGGACCAAAGAACTAATGTATGTCACACAAGGCACATAGGAGAATTATTATTTTGATGCTTTTGCTGAGGACCCAGGTTCAGTTCTCAGCATATATACAGTGGCTCACAACAATCCATAATTCCAGTTCCAGAGGTTCCAGCACCCACTTCTGGCCTCCACAGGTACTGCACACATATGGCAAACTCACACAGACCTACATAGACAACCCATCTCCCAATAAATATACATAAACCTCAAAAAAAAAAAAAGAGTCATGGGTCACCCACCTTAATCTCAGCACTTGGGAGGCAGAAGCTGGCAGCTCGCCGAGTTCCAGGCTAACCTGGACTAGGGATTGAGTTCCTGGACGGCTGAGGTTACACAGAGAAACCCAATCTTGAAAACAAACAAATAGGCAAACAACAACAACAACAAATGAGCGGGGTCCCCGAGGTCTCTGCATTTGATTTGCTCCGTCTCTTGAGGATGCTGATGACCCAGAAGTCTGTGTAAGATACTTGCTCACTCCTCACTCAAATGCCACCTCAAAAAAGTCTTTGCTGACTGTCCTCTTTGTACCATGAGTCCTCCTCCTCTGCTTTTTAGAACTATTCAGCCACCAACTATCTACCCCATCCTGATCCCATGTATATCCATGCCTGCCCTGACTGGAGAGTCAGCTTACAAAGGAAAAAAACACTTGCTTGCTTTATGCTTTTGTGTTCCCAGCTTCTAGAAAGGTACTTGGTCAAGAAAACATGTCCAGTAAATAAATTTTTGGAATGAAAGAACATATAAGTTAGAAACTATGTAAGTTTCCACCAAAGGAAAATATCAGGCATTTCAGTTGCAAAGGTTGGACTGTATGGGAAACAGGTCACTGAAGGGCTGCACTGTGCTGAGTATTAAGGAAAAGGCCTATAATCCAACATAAATGAAAAATGAAAAACCTACACATCAGGCTGTGAATCTGTCAATGTTTTCTATTTATATGTCCTCTAGTTAAAACGGAGCAGCTTTCAGACAGAACATTCACGGCCTCAGACAGAACATCCACGGCCTCATTTGTTCTCCCAGAAAGTCTTTTCAAAGGTCCTATCTCCATTATCTACACTAAAACCAGCATGTCTCTGGCCTGGAAGAACTGTGTGAAAAGGAGAAGGAGCAGCGTGAGGAGAGCGGGCCTGGCGAGCTGAACTCACACTTGAGGATTGCACAGTGCCCAGTCCACAGTTAACACGAAACATTTCAAATAGGCCCTCCTAGTTTGTTTGTATTTTAACCTAAAACGATGAACGGCTAGGAAATAATTCCCAATTCTCATTTCACCTTCGCTCTTCGTCCCAGGACTGTCTGGTTTGCAAAACACCATGTACAATGCCACTGTTTTCCTCCTCCTTGATGTTAGGCTTTCCATGTTGTAAGTGCCACTACAGAAGAAGCTAATCTTCCTGAGAGTGGCTTGACCCACTTACGGATGTATCAGCCCCCCGAGCATCAGAGACTTAACTGGTGTCAGTACCATATGAAACTGTCTGTGTTGTATTCTACAGAGTGTATGTGATGTTCTGGGACTTTTACTAATTTATCTTCTTTTCAGTGCTGACCCTGGTAGCCCCTGGCTGTAATTCCAGCTCTCAGAAGGCAGAGACAGGATCCTGAGTTCAAGATCTGAGCTACATAGCCGGTCTGAGGCCAGCACGTGCTACCTGAGATCCTCTGGGCCAGGCATGGTGGTTCACATCTTTAATCTCAACATTTGGGAGACGGAGGTTGGCAGATCTCTATGAAGCCAGCTTCCTCTACAGAATTCCTCTTCTCCATTAGCTAGGAGGGTTACACAGTGAGACCCTGACTCCAAAGTAGAAGAAAAGAAGGACCAGGAAGCAGAGGAAGGGAAGGAAGGAAGGGTGGAAGGAAGGAAGAAAGGGAGGAAGGAGTTTTACAACGATGTTTAACGACATATGTGTACCTCAGCCCCCCGAGTACTGAGATTATAGCTGTGGGCTATTGTACCCAGATAATGTTTGAGATGTATGTATGTATGTATGTATATGTATGTGTGTATGTATGATGTATGTATGCATGTTTGTACAAGGTCTTGCTATGTTGTCCAGGCTGGTCTGGAACTCTCCACATGCTCACGGTTCTGACTCCACCTTCTAAATGCTCTAACATTAGACACTTGAAAAGAAGAATATGTTTAGTGGCTATCATCACAACTGATGTGTAGCTTTTCAAAACAATAGACAACATTTTATAACTATTGACACTAAATTAAACACTGGGCACTGTCTAGTGGCTACCTGGCCTGCTGGACACCGAGTGTTCCTTTGGGAAATGGCTCCACTGCCCCAGCAGCTGTGCCTTTGCCTGCTGGCTTCCTGTCCTCCAACTGTTCTCATAACCTTTTGTTTCTTAAGGAGAATAGAAACCACCAGAGGAACACTCGCTCTTCTCTCCACCTACAGAACTCCCCCCTGGGGACACAGTCTCTAGTCTTCGTTTTTAGGGAACTGATGAAGCATGTGACCGTTCCCCTCGCTGTTTCTCTCAGTGAGTGTGGGACCCTCTGGGCCCTTTTTCCAGTCCTCCTTCCGTGGCAGCTGAACCTCAATCTCTTATCTCTTTTGTCTATTATTTCTCTACTAAATGTTGAGGTTCACTGTTTCTCTAGATATGTGTGTGTGTATGTGTGTAAGAGAGAGTGTGTGTGTGTGAAAGAGTGTGTGTGTGTGTGTGTGTGTGAAAGAGTGTGTGAGTGTGTGTGTGTGAAAGAGTGTGTGTGTGAGTGTGTGTGTAAGAGTGTGTGTGTGTGTTTGTGTGTGTGTGAGTGTATGTGTGTGTATGTGAGAGAGAGTATGTGTGTGTACTCTCGAAGACCAGAGGTCAATGACAGGCTTTTTCTCTCCTCAGTGACACAGATACAGGCCAGATTAGACCGGATTAAAAGTAGATAAAGGCGGGTTTATTAGGAGGCAGCTCTAGGGTGGGTTCATGGATCTCACAGGTGGAAGTAAGTGAGATCACACATCCAGGCCAGGGTTTTATAGTGTTTAGGTGGGGAGTGCTGCCGTGCTAGCTAGGAGCTGGGATTGTGTCCATGCATGGTCAAAAACTGAGCCCCCACACAGGCACTCTTGGGCAGGTTGTCTCAAATTCGGAGACAAGGAGTGACGACGTGTTAGCCTGAGTTTTCTCCAAGCAGACAGGGGAGTTTTCTCTAGGTTGGTGGGGTTGGCAGAAGGAGGGGCGATGGGGTTTCCCAGCTTGTGCAGGGGATGAGCAGAGGCTCCAGTCTAACATCCTATCTTAGGTGAATTCCCTAGTCACTCTCCACCTTATTTTTTGAGATAGGGCTTTCGGCAAATACTAGGAATCTGCCTATTTCTTCCCCTTCAGCACTGGGATTATAGACAAAAGCCGACACACCGGTTTGTATTTGGATGTTGGAAACCCAAACTCAGTGTATAACACAAACACTAATCTTCAGTTAGCAGGGCACTCTGGAACATAAGTACAACTATACAAAGGGACAGACCTTTCTGCCACAATGAGCCAAAGTATAAGTCAATTTCCAAGTGAAGTATTCAAGCTGGCAGTTGTTATAATTACTACTAATTCATGTAAATTACTCTAGAAATGATACCCATTCTCTCCTTCGGTTCTTAATAACAACTGAATGAGGAAAATGGAGACAATTATAGTCCTTTCATAGACAAAGAAACAGAAGTTATGTCCTAAAATCACCTAGCAAGTAGGAGAAAATGGATTCTGATCCAGGATCCAAATCCTTCCCTCCACTCTAGGACGTTGGCCTTATGTAACCTATGATAGATTGTGTTGAATGAGTCTGAACCTCACTGATGGTCAGGGTATGCTTTACTCTACATAACCTTGAAAGATTTGCACAGGCCAGGCATGGTGCCTCATACTCTTAATCCCGGTATTTGGAAGATGGAGGCAGGAGGATCATGAGTTTAATGTCATCCTTAGCCACAAATAGCAAGTTTGAGGAAATCCTGGACCAAAGGAGACCCTGTCTAATATAAGACAAACAAACAAACAACAAGCCAAGGGTGTAGCTGTTGGTACAGCACTTGCCTAGCAAGCACAAGCCCTTCAGCCCACCCCAACACTGCTAAGAAACGAAGTGTGGGGGCGTGCATGCCTGTCCTGGTGCCCTGGTGCTTTACACCAGCAGAGTGCTGGCTTAAGTTCAAGGTTCCCAACTTTTAAAGTGAATAATAAATATATTTCCATATATATGGAAAAGAAGTAGAGAGAACAGAAGAAGACTGTGCCATTCTGCTAGAAACACATTCAGGACATAATACTGAAAATGCTTTGTGAAAAGACCTCACTGCATCCGTATCACCTCTTTAGGAAACTTGGCGATTTGTTTATCTGGATGTTTTTCTATATCTATGGAGCATCTGTCCATTGAACTTCAAACACACTTTCCTAAGGGACCGCTAAAATCCACTACTAACCAAAACCGATAAAAGTTGTACACTTGTCAGTACAACTTATCATCTGAACTTTTATAAAAACTACGGGCACATCAGTTTTCCTCAAGGGAAAAAACAAAAATAAAAAATAAAAATTAAAAAAAATCAAAGAACTAAAGAATTATTTATTCCCAAAATATGCTGGAAACTAAATAGGGAGTTCTGTTCTTTGCACACTCTAGAAATAGCTATAAAAATGCTCTCCAAGAAAGTTTTGCAGCAATCCTTAGTTGGGGCAGAGGGCAGGGAGGGTCTGCAGAGGACACTGCATTTCCACCCATCCTGCTAGTGAAGACCACGACAGCCCTCAGACCCTTCCGGGCTCCCACATTACCGACGGCCGCATCTGCCACATCCCTTTCTTCTGTTCCTCCTCCATGGCCGCCGACAACGCCACTTCTACCAAGGACTCTAAGGAGTCTTCGCGTTCGTACTGAGCGACCCTAGCTCCAGTGATGGGATTTGCTGGCAGGTGGAGGCTGGCAGCCCCCAGTCTGGCCTCCTGGTGCAGCGATGCCATCGCCCCGCCTCCGAGCCCGAGCGCCCGCGCCGGCCCGGGGCGGGTGAGCAGTCGCCGCCGCCTACCTCGCAGATCTTGGCTTGGGGCGAGAGGTTACTAGGGGCTCGGTTACTAGGGACGCTACAGGAGGTGGCGAAGGACCATAACGCACGCAACGTCCTTTCTCATTGTCACAAATGCGAGCCCCGAGTCCAGCTAAGGTCTAATCATGGTTTCAGATATTGCGGTTTAACGGGACATTCTAGAAGCATAACTATCTGAAGCATACCTATCTGAAGCTACACAAATGACTACCATAGCAAGCTAAAGTAAAACGCGATCTTCAAGCGAGTTGCTCAATGGGAGCGAGTTGCGCCGGGACAATTACTGATTCACTTGAACACCCAGGTCCCCGGCTAGGGACTGAGCTTTTCTCTGGTTTCTAGCTTTATTTCGGTCTGACTATCTAAACTAAACAAGGACTTCTCGCGGCAATATGGACTTAGAGAAGAAAACGCGTTTTTACTAACTAGGTCAACATATTAGGGTACAGAGGAACAGGAAGGATCGGGTGTTGGGTGACCACCCCAAGAAAAAGACAGGCTTTACAGCGCGCTATTCAACATGGCGGAGAACACGGTTCATCTCTAATTGACAAGAATCAGCACAAGTTGACCAATCAGAATGAGAATACTTATTTGTCCCGCCCTCTTTCTCTCGGCTGACCAGTAAGACACGAGACAGAGGAAGTGCCTGTCATTCGGACCAGTGAGTGATGGGGTAGCTTGTCTCGGGGTTCCGCAGCTAGTTTAGCGGCAGATTGGAGGGGGCGAGAGCTCATAGGGACCACATCCTCCCAGCTCACTCCCACCAACCTCCTGAGCGGCCTTAGGTTTTTGGCCGTTTTGATGGTCTTTCAGTGAAATCTCAGCCACCTGCGACATAACACTCTACCGAGAAGCCTAGCTAGCTCCCCTGTCCCCACCATAAGGTTCCAGTAGTTTCTACATTATGCGGCACACCTTCCACAGAACCTGTTTCTGACGCAGTCGCTAACTCCTTCCTTCCTTGTTCGCCCCTGCGAATTCCCATCACCTCACCTTCCCTGCCTTCTCTGATTTGGCTGAGCTTCCCTTTTCCAAGGCTACCTTTGGATACTGGTTAGTTCTGAAAAGCTAGGTGTAGGAAGGGAGCCATAGCCGTCCAAATGACAGAATAGTGACTTATTGACAGCCACATGCAACTAGTTCTGTGATGGGATTTGGTGTAAGCTAACTCAAAAACAAGACATATCTACAGACTGAAGCCCTGTAGGTGGATAGTTTTAGGAACATGAAATAGTAAATAAGGGGTACCAAGGACGTTCGTGTGTGCATAGAATAGGAAAGTTTCGGCTGACAGTATTCTAAATTTGCAGACATCTAATCACAGCCAAAAAAAAAAAAAAAAAAAAAAAAAGGGAGAGGAACAGAAATGGGCAGATCTGAAAGAAAATGGCATCATAGAAGTGCTTTTGCACTTTTGTATAAAATTGTAATATACAGGATAGTGAAATGAATAATTTTGAATGTATAGTTGCATGAATTCTGACAAAAATGAATACCTATGGAATCACAGGCCAGCAACACAGAGAAACTCTGTCTCAAAAACAAACGAAAAAACAAACATATATGCTAGTTGATATTTGGGTTTATATTTGAGTAAGATGAAAACAAAGCACTGAAGATGTTAGAATTGCTTGTTAGTATTAGGAGAGATTCTTGCACACACAGATAATATTCTATTAAAAGCTTAACTTCCTGTCACACTGTAAAGAACACAGAGGGTGCATACTCGCAAGCTCTTTTTCCATCAGTCTCTTAACTATCAAGTTTTTAGCATTTGCATTGGCTGATTTCAAGGTTTGATCCCTAGTTAACTGAAAAAAGAAAAATAATCTGAACAAGAAAAATTGGCATTTGTGAAAAAGGAAAATGAGGGCAAGTTCTGCCATCCAAAAACTTGGACTCTCTGTAGGTAATCTGAATGCTGATGTCCCTATTAAATCCAAAATACCCCAATGTGATGCCTATGAATTTTTAAAACCTGATAGGTACTTCTTACATATTTTCACACCTTTGAAAAAAGGGCCCGATTTTAAGGTAAGCCATATTTTGGCCTGCATAATCTGGTGCTTCATTACCTCTATATCACAGAATTCAAGAAGAAAAATGAATGTTTGAGTCTAGGGTCTTGAGATAAAGATATTTGAATCATCTAGAATTTAGCTTTTCTCTCATTTTAATTGTTAAATCTATAAAATTAAGTCATTATAAAAACAAAGTCATTATCAGGTACATCTTAGAAATTTAGGTCAAAATACTATTCAAATAATGGTTACTGGGATATTACCTATTACTACATATTTCTATCTAAAGATGTAGCTGTTTTGACAGACTTCTGCTAACCGCTGCTTATGTGAGATCTGCTGTGGTAGAAAACCCACTACCTACCTAGGATTTGATGTGGGAGGGTTTATAGCACAATAGCTAACAATCCTAACAGCTTTGTTGCAGGGATTAGAACAAGTCAGAAAGCTCACAAAGGGAGATTTGCCCTGTTAAAGCTGAAAGAAGTCATCCTGTCAAATTAAAAGGATGTAATTTAAAAGGGCTAGAAAGATATGCTTACATTTAAGTGCTATTCCTCAGCTCTCCATTATAAGGTTTCCAGGTGTTTAAGAAATGCTGTTTAGACTATATCCTGCAAGTAGATTGGATATTCAGTCAATTCTGAAACGTTTGAAGTGCCCACAGTATGCAAAATTGGAGATCTCAGGTGGTCCTCACTAGGAGGTCATATGTGGAACTTGTGCAAGGAACCTATCACCACCCAAAGGTTAGGGGCCTAACCCAACTGAGTCAGCAGTATACAAGGAACCTAGCAAAACAGAAAAGTTGTGTATCTGCTAAAATGACTAACTTGGAAAACAACTAAAGCCGTGGAAGAGCTGCACGGACATTTATGAAGGGGTTATTACAAAGTGGCAGAGATCATCGTGCACAGATACACACTAGGGAAACCTCCAGTGTTACCCAGGGTTGTTTCCCTCAAAGGGAGACATGTATAACCTATTTTCTGCCCAGAAGGCTGGAAGTAGATATGGGTAACACAACCTGGTGACCTCTGTACTATGTGGCCAGAATCACACTGGATCCTCCCCCAGAGGATCAATACAGAATCCATCTTCATGGAAGGTACCATGTGTACTTTACAGAGTTTTAAGATTCTAGACTTTATTATGCACATGTGATTATCTCCAGGAAAATTTCGCTCAATTGTTCTGTACTTAAATATGCCTAAAAAACCTACCTAGTTTCAGACTCCCAAAGTGTGACCCAACACTAGCTCCCGAGTCCTGTTGAACGAAACTGCTTTCTTACCTCCCAGTGTTGCTCTGCTGGCTATGGCTGCAGAGCTCTGCAGTACCAGACATTGATCCGTCCTTTAGATTACCTATTTGGATTTGTGGGTATGCATTCTATTTTAGCTTCATTGAACTACGTGCAGTACTCTTTACTTGTGAGGAAATGACAAAGGGGAGATAACATTTCTCATACATTGACTAAAACTTGTCAAATTGTTTGCTTTGGAACATATTAAAGTATGCCAGGGCTTCAATCTCTTTCAAGTTCTCATGATAAAGTCTACAAGCCCCTTCTGGGAAATCTGCATCATCAAAGAGAACTGAAACCACTGACCCTTTTTGGACAGTGGAGCCCCTTGGTTACCTGAAGGCCCTGCTAAGTTGAAATTTACAATCACGGTGAGACATGACTATGTGTGAAACATAGTGGTTGGCAATAAAAAGCTAAGCCCATCTGACTCTGCAAAAGGTGCCACACTGCACAGGCTTGTTTTTTAGATTCTGGAGACTGAACATGAAAACGAACTTAAACTCTCTACCACTGGGCCATCCCCTCCACCAGAATACTCTATAGGAATCCCAACTAGCACTACTCTTGAGAAAGACTGATGGGTTATGACAGGCTTCTTTTATATTACTTTAAAATCAAACATTACGCTTTGAAGCTTTCTATGGGTAGGAGTATTTACGGATGAGCTCTTTCCCATTGTCTCCTAGTGGTGACCAAACTCAGCTGGTGGTGGTTTGAGTGACTTATAAAGCATGGCCTTCTAATGTCACTGGGGCAGGCAGGCTTTAAGAGTATAAAGGCTGCACCATTGGAGTTCTGTTTTGTGCTTGTGGTTCAAAATGCAAGCCTTACCCTTCCTTGTCTCCTGGTTTGTCACCACGGACTCTTAACCCTCTGGAATTATAAGCCCAAATAAATTCTTTCCACAAATTGCCTTGGTTATGGTGTTTTATCACAATAGAAAAGTAACCAACACAGTATTTGTGTGATAAAGGACCACCATTTTTTTCTTCTGAGACAGGGTCTCACTATGAATAACCCTGACTGGCCTGGAACCTGCAGAAACCCACATGCCTCTGCCACCTGAGTGCTGGGATTAAAGGTGTACACTACCATACCCTGCTATTAAGACAAATCAAAATAAAAAACTTACAACGAGGGGTCAAGATAGCCTGACAAGTTGAGTTTGATCCCTGAAACCCACAAGGTGAAGAAGAGAACTGACTTGTTCCCAATTTGTCTTATTTCCATGTACCATATCATGTACATTCCTTCCCAGCATACAAACAAAATACAAGGAGATTATAAAAACCTTACATCTGGTACACATCTGTAATCTCAGCATTTGTTTAAGGCTGACAAGGGAGGATCAGTGAGATAATCCTCAGTGACACAATCAATTCCAGGCCCAGCTACATGAGACACAATCTTAGAAATAAGACAACCAACCAGGGTAGGGGAGGTGGCTCTTTTGGTAGAATGCTTGTCTAGTATGCCTGAAGTCCTGGGTTTCAATCCCAAGAACTGTACAAATCAGGCATCACAGTGCACATCTGTTAATTCTAGCACTTGAAAGGTGGAGGCAGATCAAACATTCAAGGTCAGCTGGGATGTCTCAAAAAAAAACCAAAAACAACAAAACCCAACCAAACCAAACTCAACATCAAATGAACAAGCCAAGAATGTTAATGGAACACACAGGATTAAGCCATAAGATCAATAGGTAAATGTTAAATTTTGAGGGCTGTAGTTTACCTATAGGCATTTCCCCCCAAAGCATCAAAAGCAACATAACTTTAGAATGACAAAATTAATATGGAGTTGAAAACCAAATATTTAATGTTTTCATTAAACTGTTTCGATACAATTTCAAACAAATGCCAACTGGAAGACAACGTCCAAAAATTCTGAAGAAGCAAGCTTCCAGACAAGGAGCACGCCGTCTCCTTCCATTCTAGCCACAGCACTCGTGTTCAGTCTGGAGCAGTCGCCAGCCTTATCCAGATTATCGAGTATTCACCTGGCAAGAGAAAAAAAAACACTGAAGGTTTCAAAATTTGTAATGACATAACATGTTAGATCATGCTTATGGTAAATTTTGCCTAATTTTTTATAGAAAAAAATAGTTATGAATTATTCTCTTCTTGGTGGGTAGCAAGCTTTTAAGCAAACTTGACTTCCCCTGGAATTTATCTCCATCTGCTTACCACATCATCAATTTTCAGAATGCTCCGCACAGTCTCAGTTGCTAGGGTCAAAGCACTGACTGACACCAACAGAGGCTGAACAACCATTTCCTCCAAAATGTTGGAGATCCCACCCTGCAGAGAAGCAGAAGCCTTCAATATGTGACCACACACAATAAACAAGAGCACAGCTATCACTCTTCTGCACTCACCAGGCATGCTAACTGCTGAAGCTCACAACACGAGAAGAGAAGCAGCTCACACTTACATCTACTTAACCTGTGCCCCCCTCCTCCCAAAGACCTATGGGGTACTGTTTTTACAAGCCAGGAAATGAAAGACCAGACCAACTTCTTACAAGTTAGTAAATGGCAGTTAACAAAATGCAATTTCCCATGGCATCATCTTTACTCTGAAGGACTCTGGCTAGGTCTTAGGTGTGAATCCAAAAGTCACACTATTTTTAAGTCTAAACCCTTCTAACCAATCAACAACGACAAAATTGTAAACACTGTTTCCTTCCAACAATCTGTTCTTCAGTAACGCTAAGTATCAAGATTATTACCTTTCGGACATTAATGCCTGTAGTTTTTTCTCCTTGGGCATGGCGGTTTCTTAGTTCTGTTACTGTAGAAATGGGATTCAGGCCAGCATTTTCAGCTAGTGTAGATGGAATGACTTCCATAGCGTCTGCGAAAGCACGAACACAGTAGGATTCCATACCACTCAGTGTTCGAGAATACTCAGTCAGTCTGAGGGCCAACTCTATTTCTGGAGCACCACCTCCTGCAATAAGAGCTCTGAAATTCACAAATATTTTTAGCTTATTTTACCCTAAGGAGTCTGTTTTAAATAATTTACTATTTAACTTTAAAAAGTCAAAATACAGCAGTTTGATTGTTTTTTAAAGATAGGCTGGCCTGTAACTTGGATGAAGTTGAGAAGGACCAAAGCTTTTGATCTTCCTTCCTTCACCTCCTAAGTGTTAGGGTTACAGGTGTGCCCCACATCTGGTGTATACAGTGCTGGTTGGAGGCTGAACTAGTCAAGTACTATTATCAATGGTGGTATTGTATCTCAGCCTCAAACTAAAGTCTTCAGAATATTTGGGCCAGCAAGATGGCTCAGCAGGTAAAATGCCTGACACCAACACAAGTTTGGTCCCTAGGACCTACATGATGGTAGAAAAAAGAGATTGCTCCAAGGACTCCCCCACTCATGCTACATTGTGTACACACACACACACACACACACACACACACACACACACACACACACACAAAATGCAGTGGTGCTCGTATTACCTCTTCTTTACTAAGCATCGAATAACACAGAGAGCATCATGAATGGAGCGCTCAGCTTCTTCAATCACCAGCTTGTTAGAACCACGTACGACAATTGTAACTGTTTTGCCTGGGCTTGTACAACCTGTAATCTTTAGTGAACAAATTTCAAATTAAGTAATGGGCTAAAAGAAAAAAAACAACAAAACAAAAAAGGGTAAGAAAAAGAAAGCATAACAATATATTGTTACCTTGAATAGTTTTCCAGAACCATTTAAACTGACTTCCTCTGCTAACTCAGCAGAACCCAGCATGTCAGTAGTGAACTGGTCAATGTGAGCAACTGGTTTGGTTCCAATAGTCTGGGAAAAGATAATCAAGTGCACAAATCAAGACAGCTCTAGCACTGTGCTTGAGCCAGAACTCAAAGGAAGAACAAGCTCTTGTCTGGTGTTTTATTGAAAGGACTAGATTCAATACTGGACTACAAAAAAAAAACAAAAACAAACAAAAAAAACAAACAAAAAAACAAAAAACAAACAAATAAACAAACAACCCCCAAAAACCAACAAACAAACCACCGCTGGGCCCGGAGACACAGCTCAGTAGTTAAGAGGCTGGCTGGCTGGCTGCAATTCTAGAGCAGCCACATGGCAGTTCATAGCCCCAGGTGGGCCTGAAGTCCAAAAGGATCATGTGGTACACAGAGACATACATGCAAACATATATAAAACAAAAATCTTAAAAAACACTAACCATAAGAATCAAGCCCACAATACATGTTAATGGATATTTTTGCACACATTAATTTTACCTTACAGATGAATTCAATGTCTTCTCTTTCAATGTCCTTAACCACCATAATCTTCATCTTATTCAGAAAATGTAATGCAAGATCACTAAGTGCATCTCTAAAATATAAAAGTGTTTGTTATCTTTTTGTTGTTCTTTTTTTGTTTGTTTTTTTGAGACAGGGTTTCTCTGTGTAGCCCTGGCTGTCCTGGAACTCACTCTGTAGACCAGGCTGGCCTTGAACTCAGAAATCCGCCTGCCTCTGCCTCCCAAGTGCTGGGATTAAAGCACCATCGCTTGGCTCATTATCTTACGTTTCAAGAGTTATTGTTCAAGAAGTGTAAGATTTAATTTTTGATCACAGGTGCTCGGGGAGTGCCCTGCCTGGCTGGCAGGATGGTGGGCAGGGGTAAACTAAAACGATGACTGAAGACAAGGAAGCGGTGACGGGTTTCCTGTTGGTCGGCATAGAGCAGCTTAACAAGAACCCTAATGTCCTGGTGGTGGAGAAGGATACCACCATCAATGACACTTTCAGGCAGTTTCTAAACAGGGATGACATTGGCATCATTCTCATCAACCAGTACATCCCAGGGATGGCTCAGCATGCCCTTGATACCCACCAGAGGTCCATCCATTCCTATGATGTAGCCAAAGACTCCAGCCCGTGCAGGGCCAAGGGCATGTTCAACCACTGAAGACCTGCGCTAGGCCAGCTTAGCCCTCAACCCTCCTCTCATTACCAGGCCTCTCCTAGTTTGCCATCCTCTAAAGTTTCAAGCCTTGGTTTCCAGCTCTTCTCATCCTCTTCACTGAGTGGTTCTGTTAAGCTGTTGGGGTTCGGTTGTTCAAATCTAGGCTGGGTAGGGAAAGAAAGCCCAACAATATCTCCACTACCTCCTCCCTGTGCTGTTATAGCTGTGTCATTGTTGATATTAAAGGAATATCCTCTTTATAAAAAAAGTTTAATTTTACTCTTATTCAAATGGCTAATTATGAAGGGAAACACTTTTAATGTTCATTTAAAAGTTCAAAATTCTCTCCCTCTTTATTCGAGACAAACTCTTCCTATGTAGCTTTAGCTGCCTGGAACTCAGAAATCCTCCTCCTAAGTGCTGAAATCAAAGGCTTGTGACATTATTACACCCAGTAGAAGTTCAAAATTCCTCTGAAGGTTTCTAATTTTACTAGAAAACTTACAACACAAAACTGTACAACACAAGTAAGTGGGTTGTGATTCTCAAGAAATGAGAATAGCAATCCTATGCTCTAGCAAGACAGGTATTACTGTCACTCATCAAAGCCGAGCAGAAACCAGTTTACTCAAGTTCAGAGCCACTAAATGACTGGAGATTAGAACAATCTTTTACTTGCTCACAAAGGACTCTATATACCTTCTGGCACTGCTCATCAGTGGAGTAAATGGGAATATGCCTATCTATTAAAAAAAAAAAACAAACAGAAATGGGTGGAGGGCTAAAGAGGAGTTCGAATTTGAGAATTCTCTTATCTTCTCTTGTCTATGGAGTGCCCATAAATACTTTAAGTTAATTCATTCAGCTGGGGTTTTTCACTGTTTTGAGACAATTTCACACACCCCAGGCTAGCCTAGAATTTTACCTGGTAGCTGAACCTCATCCTCCTGACTCAAGCACTAAGATTAAAGGCATGTGACACCAAACCCAGTTTAAGCCATGCTAGAGATCAAACCCAAGGCTTGCAGGCAAGCAATTAAGCTCTATCCCTAGGCTCAAACAGTTTTAGAACAGCTTTTTGAAAATGTCGTGCTTTTTATTTTTTTAAAAATGAGTGTTTTGCCTGTAAATCCTCATATGAACCATGTGTGTGCCTGTTGTTCCTGGAGTTTACAAGAGGGTGTCATCCCCTGGAACTGGCATTACGCATGTTTGTGAGCCACCATGTGGGTGCTAGGAACCAAACCTGGGTCCCTGAGCAACAAGTAACTCAAAAACTAAGCCTGTTCACCTTTTCTAAAGGCCTCACTCTATCCCAGACTGGCCTGACTCGTAGCCTTTCAACCTCAGCCTTCTGAGCACTAGGATTACAGGTACAAAAAACTATGTTCCACCTTCATTTTCTTACCACCTTGATCTAAAAAAACCACTTTAGCCCATGTTTAAATTAAGAAAATAGTCCCGTCTTTATAAATGAAAATATGATGCACCAAAATATGCACTTTAGATTTCCTGTGTTTTAGAGACTAAGCAACTGTTTCTTTTAAAATTTGCTGGGTAGGGGCAAAGACAGCTCAGTGGTTAAACAGTGCTTGTTGCTCTTGCAGAGGGCTTGGGTTCAATTCCTAGGTTCCTAACATAGCAGTTCAGAGCTGCCTATAAACTCCAGTTCCAGGGCATCCAACCCTTCTGATCTCCAAGGGATTCAGATCCTGTACACATTCAGTGTATACCCTAAAGCAAACATATACACATAAATATTTTTAAAGTCACTCGTAGGATCCCCAATCAACTATAAATTCAGGGATAAGCAAGTAAATAGGGGCTGGAGAGATAGCTCAGTGGTTAAGAGTACTGGTTGTTCTTCCAGGGTCCTGAGTTCAATTTCCAGCAACCACATGGTGCTCACAACCATTTGCAATGGGATCTGATGCCCTTTTCTGGTTGGTGTGTCTGAAGACTGCTACAGTGTACTCATATAAATAAATCCTAAAAGAAAATAAAAAAGAAAATAAATAGAACAGACCTTAGGATAGACTTCTGTATGAGAAGGACATTACATCCTGTTTTCTTAATTTGCTTCACCAAATTTAAAATATAGGCTCGCTCTTCTCGAAGCACTCGATCCATCTGGGCATAATCAGATACAACTATCTGATTATCCATCTGATGGGAACAAGAACACAGTAATTATTTACAGCAAGAGATTTTAACATTAAGTGAAAGACCAGCCCACACCTACCAGTTACACAGATATGCACAGAAAAGGGTCTAACATTATACATATATATATATATAGCTATTCTATTTATTTATTATGTTTTGTTTTTGCATCTTTTTAAAGACAAGGTTTCTCGGTATAGTCAAAGCTGTCCTGCAACTTAACTTGCTCCAAAAACGAGGTTGGCCTTGAAATCAGGAGATCTACCCGACTTTGCCTCTAAAGCACCAGGATTAAAGGCATTTGTCAGTACTGCCTGGCTAAAGCTGGTTCTTTTTGTTTTTAATATAAGATACATTTTATGTATAAGTACACTGTAGTTGTCTTCAGACACACCAGAAGAGGACATGAGACCCCATTACAGATGGTTGGAAGTCACCATGTGATTGCTGGGAACTGAACTCCATCTCTGAAAGAGCAAACCACTCTTAACCACTGAGCCACCTCTCTGGCCCCAGCTGATTCTTTTTAGCCACACCCATTACTGGTTTTTGTCTGAAAGACCTCACTATGTAGCTCACAAATGCAAATTTCCCAAAATGAAGTTGTTCTACAAACCATGTATATTATAAAAATAATTTTAATTCCAACTTTTTTACTCTGTGGCTTCTCATTATATATACTGCACAAAAATTAACCATCAATTTTCCTATGGCTATTTTTTATTTTTTGAGAGACAAAATACTGAACACACCTATATATTGGCAGAATATAGTCAGAACATATCTAAGGTACCAAACACACTTTTTAGAGAATTATACTAATACAGTAATATCTAACGTAAAAAATAATTCTTATAGTTTGGCTGTCAAGTTAGTCTAAGGCTCCACTTGCACAAACAACCAAATTTTTTGTTTTGTTTTTCGAGACAGGGTTTCTCTGTGTAGCTCTGGCTGCCCTGGAACTCACTCTGTAGACCAGGCTGGCCTCAAATTCAGAAATCTGCCTGCCTCTGCCTCCCAAGCGCTAGGATTAAAGGCGTGTGCCACCACCGCCCGACAACAACCAAATCTTTGTGGGCTCTAGCAGGTAGCACCTCAGGAAGCTAGCTAGACCCAATCTGCAAACTCAAGGAATGAGCAAAACACACACATCTCTTTTTATTTCATGCTAATGCCTATAACCAGTCTCCACCTCGTTACTTGTAGCAGCATCAGTTTCTGATTTTTGTCTCTTTTTTTTGTTTTGAGACCTACATTTTAAAGATATCACTAGTACCAGTATTTTCTATTTTCATCTTAAAGAACACACCTTATTAGAAAGTTAACAAGAAGGAAACCAGCTAGGATTGTACTTACATCTGTTTTAGGAGCAGATAAGCAAAACTGAATAAGCCCAATTTTAGCCTTTTCAACTCTTGTTATGCCAGAATTTGCCACTTTCTGCGTGAGAACGAGGCCTTCCACCAGCTCACAGTCATCTATTGTCCCACTAGGAAAAATAATCAGAGCAGAGAAAAGTGCTTTGGTCTTATTCATTCTCAAAACCCATTCTAGGACCTCTTGGATACACTTCCATCCTACCATAAGGAAATACAAGCAAACCCTTGAGACTGCTATACAATAAAGTCAAACCCAAGTATTTCTAATGTTTACTTTCAGAGTTACTTTTCACTTACGCTACATCCACTGGCCAGGAAGGAAGGTCACTGGGATTTGTTTTTAAACGGTTTTTTTTTTTTTTTAAATTTTTATTTTTGGATTTTTGAGACAGGGTTTCTTTTCTCTGTGTAGCTCTGGCTGTCCTGGAACTCACTGTGTAGACCAGGCTGGCCTCGAACTCAGAAATCCGCCTGCCTCTGCCTCCCAAGTGCTGGGACTAAAGGCGTGCGCCACCACTGCCTGGTGTTTTTAAAGGGTTTTGTGAAGACAGAAAAATCACTCTAGCTCAGACTGTCATGGAACTATTTATTTCAAGCTGGCCTTGAACTCATAGCTAGCCTCCCACGTGCTGGAATTATATGTATAAGCCACCCTTAGCTCTTTCTTCAAAGTTAGCTGAAGAAATTGAAATGAGAGATGCTTACCCAAGCTTCTTAACTATTTTAATATCTCTAAGGTCCACACTGGTAGCTGTGGCTGGGTCAATCACTTTCATCACCGCATTGACACTCATTGGAGAGAGGAGACTTGAATATTGAGAGACAACCTAGATTTAAGGCAGGAAGTTACTTCCACAGAAGCAATAATTTAAGAAATAAATACCAACTTTGGGTTTACAAGGACTTGTTATCACCTATTTGGATATAATAGATGAGACATTAAAGTTAAAAGTCTGTTTTTCCCACCCAATTTGCAAGTTGCCCAATATACAAATAAGAACATATATGCTTTTCTTTTATTACAACATTTGGCATTACCTAGAATGCCAATAGTTACAAAGAACAAAAGGCATTTGATTTTATGTGAAGAATTTCCTACCTAAATTGAGTGCATGATCAAGCTACCACATCAGATTATTTATGTATCTAATATCAAGGGGCTGAGAAGACAGCCAGTGGAGAGGGTACTGGCTGGTTCTGTGTGTCAATGACACAAGCTGGACTTATCACAGAGAAAGGAGCCTCCCTTGAGGAAATGCCTCTATGAGTTCTAGGTATATAAGGCATTTTCTCAATTAGTGATCAATGCTCACTGCATCATAACACACCATTAACTGTAATTTAATTCTCTCTTAGTGGTAGTCTCACCTTTGAATTCAATGAAGTGGTTGCACTATTTAACAAAGTTTCTCTGTCGCTCAGCTGCACAGGTCGAGACATGTCATTAAGGATCTCAAGACCCTTTTCCAGAGCTTTCTGGAATGACTCGGAAATGATGGTTGGATGGATACCTGCCATTTATAAACCAAGTTAATTACAAACTACTTATTTATCCTTATTTTAAAATGTCAAAGTAATCTAATACTTTCCACCTCCCTTTTTTTTCTGTTGAGATGCTGAGGTTGACCCCAGGGCCTCCAGCATGGTATGCAAACAAAACTACTAATCTATACCAGAGGCTCCAAATTCTCATCATACAAACTAATTTATAATTCAGTTGTAAACTGAATGGCTTAAATAATTGCTTATTATAGTTAACAGCTAACGTCTCAGTCTGAAACCAATGAAGTACATTTTCGTGCAGCATTAAAGCTGAAAACCATTTTATGCTCCCTAAACCACCACATTTACTTTAAGGCAGAACTGGAAAGGTGCTGTGATAAATACTACTCATCAAAGCAAGGGCTCTTATCTTCTCATCTAAGACATCTCTCCAAGCCTGAGATGTAATATTACAACCATTTATTTTTGAATAGCAGAATTCTATTTATTTCTACAAAAAGAAGCCTTGCAAAAGTAATAGAAATTCTTGATAAAAGAGTATTTACTTCAAATTAAATCCCACATTACTTAATAGCTTGGCTTTTTATGTTTGCCTTAAAAAAAAGTTTCTCTGTCATTCTTCAGTAATAAAAAGTGTATTATATTCTACATACCTTTCTGCAGAAGTTTGGTACAGGAGTCTAAAAGAGAGCCAGCAATGATGACAACTGACGTGGTGCCATCCCCTGCTTCTATGTCTTGAGCTTTAGACAGTTCCACCAGCTATGTGAACAGAAAATGCCAAGATGCTGAGAAATGAGAACCCAGTAACATCTAACTCAAACCACATCGCTGTCACCCACACAGAATTAGAAAACTCAATACTTTCCTGACATCTGATTTTTAGTTTACTTTGGGTTTTATTTAAAGATGAAAATCAATGTATTTGTGGTGTACAAAATTGTTCTTATGATTTCTAGTTTATATTGTAGACTGTAAAGAGTTTTCAGGAAATTCTGTCTGAGGTCCTATTGAAAAGCATCAATATGCCGGGCAGTGAGGGCGCGCGCCTTTAATCCCAGCACTTGGGAGGCAGAGGCAGGCGAATTTCTGAGTTCGAGGCCAGCCTGATCTACAGAGTGAGTATCAGGATAGCCAGGGCTACACAGAGAAACCCTGTCTCGAAAAACCAAAAAAAAAAAAAAAAAAAAAAAAAAAAAGAAAAGCATCAATACTTAAGAGTTTCCGATATGCCTCAGGAGTGCTTGCCTAGCACTTGGGAAGCCCTGGGGGTTTGAGCCCCAAACAGCATAAAGGAGATGTTGGTGGTACACATATAATTCCAGTATCTTAAAAGTGGACACAGGAGGATAAAAAGTTCAAGGTTATCCTTTGCTACAAAGCAGTTCTAGGCTAGCCTAGGCCAAAATGATACCCTGCCTTAAAGAAAAAAACGTATCAAGGTCTTACAGGTATCTTATATAGAGAACTTATGAAGTCATTCATAAACGCCCTTGTCAAGTTTTTCTGAAGTGACCACATAGAAACATAATCTTACATATTTAGAAAGTTATCTTTAAGTAATGAAAGGAGACTTTTTGAAGCACGTTGTCTATGCAAGTAATCCTTTTGCTTCACAGCCAGAGTACTTAAGATTATAGGAATTTGTTGTGCCCAAGAGTACATCCTAACACAGACCAATTCCTAAAGCTTATTTTTGCTAATACAACTTCTCACTTGTCGCAAGACTAATTGTGACTCTTAGATTATAATTTTTAATAAAGACCAGTGAGAACTTAACATTTGATATGTGATTAAAATTACTGTTTTCTAAGAACTGTGGATATAGCTCAGTAGTATATTCTTGATGAGCTTGCACAATATCATGGGTTCAATCCACAGCACAGAACCAGCAAAAATAAAAACACAAAACAAAAACCTCTCTTATACAACACCTCACAAACAACAGTATTTTAAAGATGTACATTTTACCATAAAGATACCAAGAGTCTCCATGTTTAAGTAGTATCAAATTTAACTTAATCAAGTATCATGCAAGTACACTTAAAAATAAACCACTTAACAGGACAGCACATGCCCATGCATATAATCCCCAGTTCTCAGGAGGAGGAAGCTGGATTGCTGTCAAGTTCAAAGATATACAGTGACTACCAGGTCACTAGGGCTATTCAACAGAGTATGTCTCAAAACACAAACCACTCATCTACACTTACCATTCTGGCTGCTGGGTGCAACACTTGCATTTGTTTCAGAATGGTGGCACCATCATTTGTAATGGTCACATCGCCTTTTCCATCTTGAATCTGAAAAAGTTTATTTTTTAAAACTTTAATGCAATATTCTACTAGCTCTATTCCATTTACTATTGCATACAAGTTAGTTTATATATGTATAAACTCAAATTAACTCAAAATTCCTTTCATTAGTAAAACAATATAAGGACATTCAGATCAACTCAACTTTACAAAGTAACTGGCTCTGCCCAGGTCGCTCTATTACATTCAAGTAAGTGTGTGTGTGTGTGTGTGTGTGTGTGTGTGTGTGTGTGTATTTGAGCATTGCTCAGAGACCAGGTGTGTCAGATCCTCTGAATCTAGTGATGGGAGCACAGCCTGGGTCCTCTATGAGAACAGTATGTGTTCACCTCTCTGTCCCTGCTCAGGGTATGATGTAAAGTAGTTTAGAGGTGAAGCTCATTCAGTTCAAGCATGAAGACCTTGGCTCAGATCCCCCAAATTCCTTGGCTAGCCATATTGGTTTGTCACATTCTTGGTTGCTAACTAGCTCTCAACTTGAGAACACATCAATCCAAAATTATTAGACTATATCTGTTTTATGCTGCCAATCAATTAAGAAAAAAGTTTAAAAAGTTGAACTAGGCACAGTGGCTCACACTTGTAATCCTAGCATTCCAGAGGCCAAGGCAGAAGGATTAAGCTCAGGTTTCAAAATAAATGAACAGCCAAACATGAGCACAAGCCTGTGATCCCAGCACTTCAAGCAGAAGCAAGAGGATCAAGGGATAGTCTCGGTTATTTATGACTGACTCAAAAACCAAACAACCCAAAAGGCATTAAAATATATAGTTAAGTACTACCTAAGTAATCTCTCCTTTTGATGAATTATAAGACTTTTGGAAGGATTCAAGGAGGAAGAGGTGGTAATATATACAACGGCTCCAACTTAGGGCCTTGTTCCACCCTAGGCAAGCATTCTACCATAGAACTATTTGCCAGCCCCTAAACAGTACCACCTCTCATCAGACCTTAGAATGTAAACAGGACTTCTCAATAAGTAATGAATTATTTAACTTTTTTTTTTACCATTTTGTCCATTCCTTTAGGCCCAAGGCTTGTTCTAATGGCATCAGCAACCGCTGTTAAAATAGAAGAAAAACAGAAAGTCATATATTAAACCAAGACTTAAAAAAAGGAAAGTTTTCAGGCTGGAGAGATGGCTCAGTGGTTAAGAACACTGACTGCATTTCCAGAGGTCCTGAGTTCAAATCCCAGCAACCACATGGTGGCTCACAACCATCTGTAATGAGATCTGATGCCCTCTTCTGGTGTGTCTGAAGACAGCTACAGTGTATTCATATAGAATAAATAAATAAATCGTTGAAAGAAAAAGATATATAAAAAAAGACTTATAAAAAAAAAAAAGCAAAGTTTTGTTCCAAACTTGTCCTCATTAAAATATGGTATATAATAGCTTATTGTGCCCCCTAAAACTTTATGCCTAATAATAACCTTAATAAACGCTAGGACACTTCACATATGCTATGCTTATATGGAACAAATTTTCAAGATTCCTCTGAGAATCAAAATGGTAAAATCTAGTCTTAAGTTCTTAGTTTTATTTCCTCTATTCCTTAACAAGCAGCAGTGAAACAGCTAAACATCCTAATGTGGTACACAACTCACTCACTAGCCCAAAACAAAAACTCTCTCCCCAAACAAAAAAAATAATCTGCAGAGAACACATATGTGGGACCCATAGTCTAATAATTCTTCTGTACCCCTTAAACTAGTATATGCTTTTGGTCGTATCAAGTAAAGAATAAACATTTTAACAGAAAACACCTTGTATAACATTAATAATATTTTATGTATGACTTTGATCTAGCAGTCAAATGTTTCAGATGATTTTAGTGCACCTGTTTCAAAATATTCACTACCTAAAAAAATTACAGTATTTTAGACTCTACCTCTCTAGAAGGTTAATCCAGAACACAAGCTAGTTACTGTTAAATGATTTATGCTGAGCTACCAGTATTTTTTTCCTCACCATTAGCAAGTAATATTGTCTTTATTTGAGAGGGGATGGATAACTCCAAAATGAACTAAACTCAAGCTGTATCTGGAAGAAACCTTTCTCACTTCCTAGAGTTTTGTTTTGACTTGGAAAAACTAGTTTGCCCTTTGCTCTGTTAGTAACTATCTAGATAGCTTTACAGACAATCTGGGTTACCAATCCCTTCTATGTGCATGGCTCCTTCTGTCCTGTTTTAATTTTTGTGTGCCCTTCCTTTGAAAAGTGACTGTTCTGAACAGTTTATGTCAACTTGACCCAAGCTGAAGTCATCTCAGAGGATGGAGGGGGAAGGGTTCAGTCCATTGTGGGTGGGCCCATCCCTGTGCTGGTGGTCCTGGGTTGAGAAAACAGGTTGAGAGGCTGGAGGGAGAGCTTAGCAGATGGGTAAGAGATGGCTGCTCTTCCAGAGGTCCTGAGCTCAATTCCCAGCACCCACAACTATATATAACCACAGGCCCATGGGATCCAGTGCCTTTTGGTGTGCAAGTATACATACAGACAAAACACCCATATACATATAACAGTTTCACATTTAATCCCACCCCCCCACCAGCAACCCTGCAAATAAACTGTTACCTCTCCCAGCTTACAGTACCGAAAATAAAGCCAATGATTTCCTGGATCCCAGGACCTCCAAAAGATATGACAACATGCCTGTCCTATTTAACTTCTCAAGTCACACATCTTTTCCTCCAACCCAAATAAACCCTGGCAATATCTCTAAGGCTTTGCTCTTAATTTTCCTTCCATATTTTTTTTCTTTTCCAGTTCGGGTTCTCTTAAACGCTCACTATTACAGAAAACAGCTGCTTATCTTCCCTGAACTGACAGCAAGGAAACTTCGGTTCAGAGGTTAAAAACATGAAATAACACATGCAGAGAAAAAAACTCAGGCTAGATTTTCATCATGTGCTTTACCATCTTATGTTCCCCACCAGTCAGCCCTATGGAATTTATACTGACTATCTGATTAGAGCCACGGAGCGGAAGAAAAAAGTTCATTTAACTTGGACCTTAAAAAAAAAATACGGTGCCGTCTACCACTAGGTTTAATAAACTGCCAAGCTTTAGTTCTGAAGCGTCAGATCTCATTGCTTTCAGTATTTTATACGGTTGTCTGCACCAACGTGACCAACACCGCCCATGCCTGCAGGAGATGAACTAGGGAGCACCGCGTCCCACAATGGGGCGTGTCCCAGGCCTCCACGCTCGGAGTTCTTAGTAGAAAGCTGCGCTCTACCGGACGAGACCACCTTGGAGGAACACAGCCCATCCAGGGCCAAGGTCACAGTGAGAGGCTGGACCGTACCGCCGCGAGGCGGGCCGGCGAAAGGATGATACCTTTGGCCGCGGAAATGTTGCTGAAGCGGATCTGGGCCGGCTTGTCGCGGTCCTGGTAGGCGCCTTTCCCGCGGTTGCCCGGCCCTGCGGCGGGCGCCCCGCTTCGGGTAGCTACGTTCTCCGGCATGGCGACCTTGGTGGCTTCTGCGCGGGTTCAGGAGGACCGATGGACACGGATTCCGGCCTGCTGTGGAGTAACGGTCTCTCAAGCCGCCTCCTCCACGAACCTTCCAGAAAGCGACGCCGGCAGAGAAGGCGGAAGTCGAGAAAGGGGCCCTAGGGCGAGCCGGCGCAGATGTGACGTCAGGGGCTGTCCACCGCACGCCGGCTGCACAGCCTGCGCGCGGAGATCCGGCTTGCAGATCGTCAACCCGGCCCTGTGCCTGGGTGCTGAGATGGAGCGGGAGGTTTTGTAGGCGTGGCTGGAGCCACTCAATGTGGACCGGAACCTCTGGCTCCTGCTAGTCCAGTTGATGAAGCCATGACAGCTCTGGCTTTGTTCCGAAGTGGGTGTGGCGCAGCCGGGCTTTTGCGGACATCTATGTCTAAATTCTATTCCTAGTTTATTCACTTTGTAGAGCTGTTGGAGGAGAGATTTGCCATGAATGGTTTCCTCCCTTTTGTATATATTTTGGCTGCCTAGGGATTTAAATACATTGGTTAAATGACACAGTATCTTAATAGTTATGGAGCGGTGACTGCTTGTCAAATCCAGTCTGCCTTCTAGTTAAGACCTTTTCCGTAAGCATAGCCACTGACTCTTAGGGAACATAAACATTCTAATAACTGATTGGTAGTTATCTGCTGAACAAAGTGTGAAGTCTTTACACCCTTTACACCTTACTTAATCCTTATAATCCCATGAAATAAATGCCATTGTCTTGACTTCATGGATGATGAAGCTAAAGCCCATGGTCAACCAGTAAGGCGGTGGAAGCCAGTCCAGAGCCAGAACTCTGTCTTTAGGTGAACTCAAAAGATTTCTATACCACTATCTTTGACTGAGGAAGTGTATATAGGCAATACTCATTCACTAGTATTTCACTGTTAATCATTGAGAGCCCACAAGGTGCCAGATGCCTGCAGTAGGTTAAGGAACAATTGTTTCATGGGCTTAGTCCTGTGATCATGAGGAGCTTTTACATGCACTCAGGCTTTTAGGACTAAGATAAAGTTTTCCAGCCTCCCCCTGGAGGGACACATCTTTTTCAAAGACCAGTTTACCCCTCCCTCACAGCACATAAATATTCTATGGTTGTTGAGAGAACTGCTTTATATGAAGACAACAGGTACTGATACTGTGGTGGTTTGAGATGTCTCCCCTGGTTTCAGACATTCAAATACTTGGTCCCCAGTGGGTAGCTCTGATTGGAGAAGCTTAGGAAGTGTAACCTTGCAGCAGTAAGTATATCACCGGAGGCAGAGTTTGTTGCAAAAGCTGCCAGCCAGTCCCAGTGTGTGCTCTGCTTCCTGTTCACAATTTGAGATGTGAGCTGTTCCTTCTTCATGCCTACCTGCTGCCAGGATTCCCTGCTGTGCCAGTGATGACACAGTCCTGGAGCCATAAACCTCCCAAAGAATCCTTCCCTCTATAAATTGCCTTCCTCATGGTGCATTTGTTTGCTTTTGTTTTTATTCTTTTGAGATAAGGTTTCTCTGTGTAGCCTTGACTGTCCCGGAGCTAACTCTTTGTAGACCAGGCTGACCTCAAACTCACATTGATCCATCTGACTCTGCCTCCCAAGTGCTGGGATTAAAGGCCTGTGCCACCACCACCTGGCATGGTCATGGTGGTCATGGTGTTTTATCATAGCAACAGAGAAGTAATTAACACAAGTACTCTGACTTCTCCTGCCCCTAAAAGCAGGAGACAAAACTACGATCTGAAAGGGGCCTTCACTGTGCCTGCAGGAAGACATGCCTCTTCTCAGGGATAGGGAAGCCGAATGAAAGAGGTACGTGCCAATCTCTGCCAATCATGCTGGAGATCTGAGTTCACTGCCTACCCAGATGCATTACAGGGGCAGAACCTCATGCACTGATGTTTCAGGGAATTTTTTTTTTTCTGCAATAGTTGAGTTTATCTACGGTTCCATGACAACAGCTTGTGTGGACTGTCTGCATTGCTTTCTTCTCTTTGTTGACATTTCCTTCATGGCCCATCTGTTGCTGGCATCCCCTGAAGTGGTTACCTGTTCAGATTTAGGCACTGAAGACAAGAAATCAGGGGACAGAAAAATTAGGAGGCATGCTAAAAATCACTGATTGGGGGGCTTTCATGATTCAGCACCTGCTTTCATTTCTTGTAATGTAAGCTGAATTGCTTTCACGCCAAAAACATGACCTTAAACCATCTATGTTCTTACCAAAAAGGGGCCAGGGGGTAATTAGTTCAAGCCCCTTTGTCATAAGTCACTTTATTATTTGTCTCATTAACAGATGATTGTCTGGCTCAAACTTTTTTTTTTTTTTGGTTCTTCATTTCCTCCTGAAATCTTCTATGTCATGTAAGACTTAAATTTATATGTTTTATTTATCTGTCTTTGTTGAAAAGTTCTATCCAAAGCTGGGCAGTTAGTGGTGCACGCCTTTTACACCCCTGCTCCCCCCCCCCCCCACAACACAACACACTCAAGGGTTAAAAAAATGAACTGGGAACTGGAAAAATGAACACTTTAGAATACAGTTTAGAACACTTGTTGCTCTGACAAAGGACCCAGGTTTGATTCCCAGCACCCACATAGATTGATTACAATCACCTGTAATCCAGCTCCAGGGATCTGACACCCTCTTCTGACCTCCACAGGCACTGCACATATATTGTGCACATGCATACATGTAGGCAAAACACTCAGAAATCCCTGGGTGTGTGGCACCACTGCTTGGCACAGTTTACATTTTTTTGTTTGTTAGTTTTTTTCGAGACAGGGTTTCTCTGTATAGTCCTGGCTGTCCTGGAACTCACTCTGTAGACCAAGCTGGCCTCAAACTCAAAAATCCGCCTGCCTCTGCCTCCCAAGTGCTGGGATTAAAGGTGTGCGCCACCACCCCCCCGGCTCAGTTTACATTTTTAATGTTTACAAAAATATTACTTCCTGCCTGGAACCATTTGCTTGCTGGGATATTTGGCCATGATTAGAGGGAAACCTGTATGGAAGGAGGGCTGTTTGTTAGATGTTGGTTCTCTTGGGGCTGAGCTTCTGGGTCTTTTCCTTGTTGTTGCATTAGAACATTCTCTTAGCGTTTGCCCAGGTTTGTTATCTATAAAAACCTGCGATTTGAAATTTAATAAAAGATAACTGTATTTTGAGCCTTTTGTTTGAAAAGCATTGTAAACTGCAGCTGGTGCTAACCTGCAGCTGTGACAATAGCAGCCCCTGGTGGCAGAAAAATGAATTTCTTTTATTGATCAACCTGGTGATTTGGAATTGAGGTAGACCAGGCCGACAAGGTTCTCTGTCCAGTGGTACTTGACAGAGTATTGCGCCAGCCACGTGCCACTTTGGCATAAGAATTATTTTGATTTAAAGCAATTAAAAAAGAGTAGGTGCCAAAAGTCTATCAGCCAAAATATGTCTTCATGAGTATTCACTCTAAAGTTAAGAAATGGGTACTGGTTGGAGAGACAACTGAGGGCTTAAGTGTGTTTACTGCTCTTACAGAGCACCCGGGTTCAATTTCCAGCACCTACATCCAGTGACTTACAGTGAATCTTCATGTAATTGTGGTTCCAGGAGATTCAGTATCCTCTTCTGACTTCCTTAGGTACCTGCCTGTAGATGGAGTACACTCAGGTACATACTCATTAAATAAAATGAATAAACAAATCTTTAATATAAAGAAATGGAGCCAGAGAGATGGCTCATTGGGTAAAGGCACTTGCCACCTAGCCTGACCCCTGAGTTCAGTCTCTGAGATCCACATGGTAGAAGAGAATCCATTCTTGTAATTTGTTTTTCAGCCTTCACATGTATGCTGTAGCATGTGGACAGACAGGCAGGCAGGCAGACACACACACACACACACACACACACACACACACACACACACACCACACGTGTGCTTGGTGCCCAAAGAAGTCAAAAGATGGCATTGGGTTCCTGAAACAGGAGTTACACGTGGTTTGTGAGACACCATGTGGGTACTGGGAACTGAACCTGTGTCCTCTGCAAGAGCAACAAGTGCTCTTAACCAATGAACAATCTTTCCAGCCTCCTACACACATATTTTTAGCTTGGTTTTGATACACAGAACAGATCTCTGGCTTGCAGTGACTGAGTGTAAACTGAGGAAAGAATGTTTTCCTTTTTGTAACATTTGCCCAGCTTTATTCACATTTAGAAACACCATGCTGACAATAGCAAGTGCTTTTTCCTGGAGTTCAGGCTATTACACACTTGTGTCAACTTAAATTTCGTGTAACAGTATATGCACCTGTGTAAAGTTTATACAACACACATGTGGAGAGATTTTGGGGCCTGCCTTCTAGGAATTTGGCAGGACTTTGACATTAGGCTAGGACAAGGAAGTAGGCTCAAGATGAATACCCCTGAGGAATGTATTTTTTTATATCGTGATGGGTCTTAAAACCCTGAATACAGTAATCATGGGACCTTTGTTTGTTCCTTAACTACTCTGTTTATGCCTTGTGTGTTCCTTGACTACTTTGTTCATGCCTTAGAACTGACCATATTCTCTGTATGCACCTAGAATAATATAAAAGCAGAATGGGAGTGTTAAAATGGCGTTCTTATGGAGTTACAGCTATGTATCTCTAGCCAGCGATTTTTTCCTTTGCGTGCGCATCGGAGTGAAAACGGAAACAGCAAAAGCACAGTGACCCTAAAGGAAACTGAGTGGATTTGGCTGTGGTGGAAGTAGTGGGTGTGTGTGGCAGGGTAAACGTGAGAACTGTTTATATCGACTAGTGGAGGAACCCGGCATCGCGTTCGGTGGCTGCCTTTGCCAGGTTTTACGGTCCTTCTCGGCCCCCGTAGCGGACCGGAGATCAGTCGCTGGGCGGCAGGCTCTCCCTGGCAATGGCGGGCGATCTGGAGGGGTGCAAGTCCCTGAGCGGGCTGCTGAGCGGCCTAGCGCAGAACTCCTTCCACGGACACTCGGGCATCACTGAGGAGCTGCTGCACAACCAACTCTATCCGGAAGTGCCCCTGGAGGAATTCCGCCCCTTCCTGGCGAAGATGAGGGGAATTCTCAAGGTACAGTTGTTCCGCCGAGCAGCTCTGCCCTCCTCCCAGCCTCAGACCCGCCCCCAGCCTCGGGTGCTGCTCAGTAGCAGGTCTTTGGCTGCTCAGCCAATCTTCTGAGCCGTGGAGCTCGCTCTGTTGCGCCCTTTGTTTTAGGGACACATACCGGTGAAAATATTGATTTTTTTCCCCCTCAAGACTTATCTGTGTTTCGAGTTTTCTTCCTCTCGGACTTTGATGGGTTGCACCAGGCGTAGTAGTGCACGCCTTTAATCTGTGCACTGGGGAGGCAGGGAGCTGTGTGAGTTCGAAGCCAGCCTGTTGTATATAACAAGTTTCAGGACAACCAAACCAGCCAGGGCAGTGTGGTGAGACCGTTGTTTAAAGAGAGCGAGAGCGTGATTGCCATGTTTCCGTTAGGATGAGGTGGTTGGTGAGATAAAGGATTAATTAACTGGGGTAAACACATTAAAGCAGTCGACTCTATGGTTGAGAGTATATTTATCAAATGGAACGAAGTATACATCAGACTGTCTCATGAAAACTATTAGAGGGCAACATGACAGGTGAAATTAACTAAAAAGATTTATTTTTATTTTATGTGTATGGGTGTGGTGCCTGCTTGTGCACTGGTGGTTGGAACGGTTATAGGCCATCACGTAGGTGCTGGAAACCAGGTCCTCCGCAAGAGCATTATTAGGTGGTCTTAACCTCTGAGCCATCTCTCCCGTCCCCCCACTCGAGTTTTGAGATAGGATCTCTTGTAGCCCAGACTGGCTTTGAACTCACTGTGTAGTTGATCCTCCTTCCACTTCCCAAGTGCTAGACTTACAAGCATCTACAGCCACCCCGTGCTGTGGCCTCTGTGTATGTGTGTTTAGGGCATATGAGAGCATATGAAGGCTAGGGCTCTATACTGGTACCTTGCACTATCACTCTACGTATCCTTCCAGACAGAGCCTCTCACTGTACCTGGAATCCAGTCTCACTGACTGGCTAGAGCAGCCAGGAACTCCAGAGATCTGCTTGTATTTGCTCCAGTGCTTGGGTTACAGAAATAGGGGGCCATGCCCAGCTTTTTCATGGGTGCTGGAGAATCAGAACCAGGCCCTAATTGAGCTATCTGGCCATCTGGTTCCTGTGATTTTTTTTTTTTTGGGGGTAGGATAACTGAAGTGTATTCAAGGTATTATCTATCATTTATGTAATTATCATACAATGTATTGCTTTCACAAAGTCTTTTATTTTATGTGCATTGGTGTTTTGCCTGCATGTGTATCTTTGTGAAGGTGTTGAAACTTTTGATGCTGGAGTTACAGAGAGTGATGAGCTGCTATGAGGGTGCCGGGAATTGAACCTGGGTCCTCTGAAAGAGTAGCCAGTGCATTTAACTGCTGAGCCATCTCTCCAGCTCCTTCACAAAGTCTTTAAAATATGATGTGCACTTTACATTTACAACATTTTAGTTGCAACTAGCCACATTTCAAATGGTTAAAGTGGCCACATGTGGCTAACAACCACTATATTGATTCTGCTTAAGACCCATGTGGTAGCTTACTTCAGTCTGTCACTCCAGTTCCAGATCTAGCACCTTCTGGTCTTCATGGGCACCAGCTACTCACACAGTGCACTTATATACGTCCAGGCAGAACACTCATACACATAAACATCAATACATCTTTAAAAGACAAAGTGGATGGCCTAGGGAGGTGACTCCCTAAGTAAAATGCTTGCTGTGAGAGTGGGAAGGCCTGAGCTGGATCCTAGCCCCTAGGTAAACGACAGGCATGTTTGGAACCCAACACTTGTGAGGAGAAAGGCAGATGCCTAGATTTCACTGGCCAGTCGGCCAACCTAGCCAATTAGTGAGCTCTGGGTTCCATGAGACCTTATGCTAGAATTTAAAAATAGGGTGGAGGGCCAGCGGGATAGCTTAGCAGGTGAAGGCACTTGCTGTTAAGCCTGACAATCTAAGTGAAGTTCCTGGAACCCACATGGTAGAAAGAGAGAATTAATTGTGGCAACTTACTTCCTTGGCCTACACAATCACTTTTTTTTTTTTTTTAAAGAAAAAGCTGGAGAGTGATAAAGCAGGACACCCGAAATCAATTCTAGCCTCCACAGCACACAAGCGCCCATTTACACACAAATGGGCGTGGCGCTGAGGAGGATGCTTGATGTTGACCTCTTACATTCAAAGCCACACAGATAAAGAAGGCAAATTTAAGATGCCTACTTTCTTGTTTTTCGAGATAGTTTAGTTTAAGCTGCCTAAACAGCCTAAAATCACACTATTTAAAGTTCCTGTTAAATTTTAACTTGCTACTAAAAATACTTATGCTTTTATTTATTACACTTATTTTATCTTTTTTAAGACAGGTCTTTATGTAGCCCTGGCTATCCTGGAGCTTACTCTATAGACCAGGCTGGCCTTGAACTGAGATCCACCTGCCCGTGGCTCCCAGTACTGGGATCAAACGCAAGCACCACTACCTAATTTTTCTTACAGTCTTTGGATAGAAGAAAGAAAAGTGCAATTACTTTACAGAACTTGATTGGAATTGGCTCATGCAACGGGAGAAGTAATGTCTGAGTCACTTGTGGTAAAGTAGTGTCAGAGTGGCCCAAAGTACTCATGCCCTGGAGGGAACACAGGGCGTCTTGAATTGTATGTATTTATGTATACCTGTGCACATGAATGCAGGTTCCTGGAGAGGCTAGAGGTGGTGGATTCCTTGGAACAGAACTACAGGTAATTGTGATTTGCCTGATGTGGGTTGCTAGGGTTGGAACTCAGGTCCTCTGAAAGAGCAGCACATGCTTTTAATCACTTAAATATCTCTTGAGCCCCAAATGTCTCTAATTCTTATAAAAACATAATGCGGGAATGATTTTTAAGTGGAGAATGCCTATTATTTAAAGTTTTTATTACATATATTTATTTATTGTGTGCATAGGTCAGAAGATCACACTGAATCCCTTCTCTTCTTAAACCGTATAGAACTGCTTTTGTTTCTGAGCCAGGGTCTCATTATGTAGTCTTGGCTGGCCTGGAACTCACTATGTAGACCAGGCTGGCCTGGAACTCACAGGATCCACTGCATCTGTCTCCTGAGTGCTGGGATTAATGGTTTTGGGGGACTCAAGTTCAGATGGCCTGACATGGCAGCAGTGTCCTTTCCTGCCGAGCCACCTCACCAGCCCATCCATCTTTAAGAAAAGGGAACATACATAGATATATGATGTAAGGGTGTTATATTATTTATAAGCAGAAGTAAGAAACTGTGGACAGAAGAAATTCATTCTTTCTGCCAGACTTTTTTTTTCCTTTAAACTAAAAGCTAATTATATTTTTACAGTTCATGATGCAAATGAAACTACTTAAAAAAAAATCCCTCTTCTCCTAACCAAAACTATTCCCTATGCTAGATATTGGAAGAAGTCTTGCTTGTCATATCACTATAAAATACTCAGGTGTAGCACCATGGTCTCCCACTGAAACAGAAAAAGCACAGAACTGATGACCCCTGTACTTACCTGTCTGTCTGTGTCATGCCATGCCGGGTGAGTACCATCTCATCACTAGAGGCCTGGACATCAAGGGCATGTGGTCTCCCATGGGTGGCCTCATTGTAGGAACAGGTCCCACAAGTATCACCCCAGGAGGAGGGGCCACTACTGGCAGGATGGGGGGTCTCCCATGTTGGGTGCTTGCATCATACCAGAGTGAGGAGGACCCAGGGGACTGGAGCCAGGTAAGATCTTGGCCCCTTCAGGAGGAGGAACAGAGAATGGAGCAGGAGTGTCTTCCTTGTTGAAACAAAGATGTTGTTTTGTCAGTCAGGCTCTGGCCTGTTCCTCCATCCATTTCTGGAAGTAGTCTTTCCTACTCCTCTGTTCCCACCACCAGTGTCTTACAGAGTGAGTCATGGATGTGTGTCCCAGTAGTCACAACAGAATACCTCTACCCTGCCAGATTCCATGTGACACCCCTTCTCCCTCCCCCCCACCTTTTTTAGAAGGGTCTCATTGTGTAGACCTGGCTGGCCTTGAACTTACAGAAATTTGCTTGTTTCTGCCTGCTGAGACTTAGCCCATTTACTATCTATCACCACCACAACCAGCTCCTCCCCACTCCCCTGCCTCCGTCCCTCCCAGCCTCAGGCAGGCTTCTTGAAGGTGCTTTGTCACTTTTGAACAAAGTGATTATTTTAGATGTTGATAAGGGGCAGATGTGGGGTAGTAGAAATGTAGACCATGTTCAAGGGATAAATAGGGCTGGGTAGACAGCCTGATAGGTAAAAGTGATTGTTGCTCAAGTGCAAAGCCCTGAGTTCGAATCCTCCCTGAAACCCACATAAAAACTGGATGTGTAGGGGCTGGAAAGATGGCTCAGTAGCTAAGAGCACTTATTCTTACAGAAGTTCTGGGTTTGGTTCTCAGCACACAAATGGTTCACAATCATCTGTGCTAGCAGTTCCAGGAATGTACAGCATACCACCCTCTTCTGGCTTCCTCGGGCACCAGGTACATACAAGGAGCACATGCAGGCAAAATACTCATACACATAATCTTTTTTTAAAAGATTTATTTTTTTATGTATATGAGTACTCTTAATAAACACCAGAAGAAGATAATCAGATCCCATTACAAATGGTAGTGAGCCACCATGTGGTTGCTGGGAATTGAACTCAGGACTTCTGGAAGAGTAGCGAGTGCTCTTAACTGCTGAGCCATCTCTCCAGCCCCATAAAATAAATCTTAAAAAAAAAAAAAAAAGTCTTAAAACAAAAATTGATCATGTAGTGTGTCTGCAATTTGCACACACTCCTATGAGGAGATGGGAGGTGGAGATAGGAAAATTCTAGAAGCTTAGGGTCAGCTAGCCTGGCATATACAGTGGAAAGACAACAAAGAAACCCCATCTCCAATTAAGTAGAAGGTAAAGACAAACACCAGAGGTTGTTCTGACTTGTGGATGTACACTGGCACACACATGCTCCTGCAGTCACAAATGTGAATGTGTGCATGCATACATACATGCATACATACATACATACACACACTAAAGAAATGATGAAGCATCCAGTTTGATGGTAGTGTGAGGGTTGTAAGGAATGTTTGTGATCAGGCAAGCAAAAGTGAAGCACTTCCTCCTTTAGTCCTCAAGCACTCCTGCTTTGAAGCAGGCAACACACTTAAACATGGATGCTAGTAGCCTGTGTGTTGTCACCTAGAAAATCATGTTCTGCATAGAAACAGAAAAGGGAGATACAGAGGACGAGGACAGAACGTGAGAAGATGTGTAACTCCTAGAGAATACAGGGTGTATTCTCATTAACAGGCTCCTGGTTTTGATGTGCTGAGGAACAAACCCAGGATCTAGTGCTTGCTAGGTAAGGTTGTAATGCTGAGCTAAACCCAAGCCTGAGCCCAGGTACCAGTTTTCTTATTGCCAACTTCCTGGCAATTTGTTGTGCAGTGTTTCAGGTTCCTGACTTTCACATTTGTTTCCAAATATTATGTCTGTTTTCCTGACATTTGTACTGAATATTCTTTTCTATGTACAATGTCACTTTCCTTGTTTGGGACATTAGCAGTCTATTACCTGTTTATCACAAAAAGGGCAAACATTTAATCTGCTTATGGATATGTGAAGCAGCCCATTCATTCATTCACACTAGCACACCATGATGCACATGTGGATGTCAGAATTATAGGAGTCAGTTTTCTCCTTCTACCATGTAGGTTCCAGGGATCAAATCTTCAGGCTTGGCATGTACACCTTTATCCAATGGACTATCTTGCTGGTCCCCACTCTAGTTTTGATTTCTAGGTAGTGTCCAAGGAGTTGTGAAATTAATAAAGTAGTCATGGTATATGTAGCTAGTGCTCTTAACCACTGAACCATTTTTCTAGCCTCTATTTATTGGTTTTTTGAAACAAGAGTGTCACTATGTGCCTGGAACTCACTATGAGATCAGATTGGCCACAAATTTACAGAGATCCTTCCAAGTGCTGGGATTAAAGGTATGCACCACCAGTCACAGCACACTGTCTAATTTTTATATAATTCTTTCAGATCACATTTATAATTTGCTTTGAAGTGTTAATAATACTACCTGAATTTTTATACTGTACGTACTGGCTTGTTCATTTGTAAAAAAGGCAAACTTTATTATTTTTCCTATCCTTAATACTTATTTCTGGCATGTGATAGGCACTTAGTAAAGATTTGTAGAACATTTGAATGAATGGGTGGTGCTTAAATGTGCCAGTTGCATTGAAAATGTCAGCATAGTTGGGAACAGTGGCATATGCCTGTGTCCTAGCCATTGGGAAGCTGAGACAGGAGTTTAGAGCTAGCTTGGGCAATGTGAACATATAATTCCTGTGTGGGGAGAACAAAAAAAATCTAATATTCCAAGTCAGAGTCAGGCCTTCTGGCTGCAGGACTGACGTGGCCTGGTGCTCCCATTCTGCCTCTCACCGTATGCCCATCCTCACTGCCATGGTTTACTGTTACCGGGGTCATTAAACCCACAGCCATGGGCATGCTGGCCAGTGCTCTGCAGCTCAGTTACATTCCTCATTGGCCATGATTTGATAAATACAGCTTTGCTATAACATGGTAGGCAACATGTTCATTCATTTGCTTCCTATCTTTAGCAGCTGTTGGCAATATAGTAACAGTCTCTGTGACAGATATTATTTGATATTAAGAGCCTATGGTATTTAAAATCTGAACATTGACATAAAGATAACTCTTACCTTAAACATCTATTCTTAAATTTACAATGTTGGTATTTGGAAATAATATGTGTAAATTATGTTAAGTTGGTTACTTGATAGAGAACTTAAAATTTTCACTAACTTGTTCTCAAGATCATGAGATCTATGATTTAAAAAAATATATCATTATGAGCTGGAAAGATGGCTCAGAGGTTACGGCACTTGTGCACAGACAGGGACACACACACACACAAGGCTTTACAAAAAAAGAAGAAAAGTACCACTGGATTTGGGAGGTGGTACATTTCTGTGACCCCAGCAGCTGACAGGCAGATCTTTGTGAATCCAAGGCCAGCCTAGTCTACATAGCAAGTTCCAAGCCAGCCAGGGATACATAGTGAGAGCCTGTCTATAAAAACAAGGGACATTAGTGTTTCTGTACTCCTGTGTGTTCTTTCTTTGTAAAACAGATTCAAACAACATAAAAACAATGTTAATAAATATATTAATGATAAAGCATCACAATGTAAAGTTATTACAGGGAAACAACACAGGAAGCCAGCTTAAGCTGTATGGAAAATAACGTCAATAACATGATACTAAGCATTATAACAGCGGACAAAGAGATAATGAATACCTGGTTCTGTCTCTGTTAAAGCCACAAGATTTTGTAACTTGGTTGGGAATTAGATGGAGTCACCATGCCTTTCCTTTTTGTTTTGAATATCTTGGGGAATCTGAAGGATACTGCGTTAGGTTTTTATTCTGTAATGAAGTTTTGTTGTTGCCAAGCCTGATGTCAGTCTTGGGTCCAAGTGGTGCTGCCTTAGCTGGGCTCAGGTTCGGTGGCTCTGGCTTTGTGGACCTGGACTGCTGTCCTCTTCTCTTCCTCTTCTTGAACTGTGCCTCTCATGACTCTTCGTTGCCTGTTTGTGAGATTTCTTCCACCTGTGAGGACTCTTCCTCTCGGACTCCCTGTTTCTCTTGGAGGAGTGGTATGAACCAGAGTGGTGGCTTCTTGACTTGCTGTAGTATTCCTCATGGTGGTCCTTCCTTTCCCTCCTGTCTGAGTTTTTACCAGAGGAGCCAGTCCAGGCCGGAGACATGAAGATGTCTCTGTTAGCTTCTCTAAATTCGTTGTTGGGATTTTTGAACACATGAAGAAAGTTGCAGTGCTTTCCTTTTGGACATTTTTGCATTTCGAATAAACCGCAAATCGCAACCTTCCACCGGGTCACGGGACAGAATTCACACTGGAGCTGTCGTCCTGCATACCATCTTCCATTAAAGAGAGAGAGGGCTGCTTGGCATTCTTCTTCCGACTGGTACTGAACATACACATTGCCCCGCAGATGAGGTTCCAGGTTGCAGCTTACTTTGAACTGAATCACCTTTCCCACGTTCTTGAACTCGGGCAGCACGTCATGGTAGAACTCCAAGAACTGCTGGTAGGTCTCCTCCTCACTGTACTCCAGGTTTGCGTCAGAGTCATAGTCATCCCTTCTGCACTGCTCCATTCCAAACGTTGTAAACATACTCTTCACAAGAAGGGTTGGACTTGACGTGGGAAAGTCATGTTTCCGTGAACACCTGTTACCAAATCTGCACGCTCCCGTTTTATTGTAGAAGGGACAACTGGGTCGATATTTCTCCAGCCTTAAATCCTTGGGTGGTTCTGGGTTCTGCCAAGTGCGTTCATTTTCAGCCTGGTCCAGCATTTTCTGCACCGCTTCCTCTCTCTCTTTCTTCTCCTGTAACTTCTGCTCCTCCTCCTCTCTCTGTTTTTTCTGTTGTTCTTCCCATTCGGCCTTTATTTGTCTCTCCTGTTCTTCCCTCTGTTTTCTAGCAGCCTCTTCCTTTTTCTTCTTTAGTCTGAATTCTTCTTGTGCCTTCTCCTCCCTCAGCAGCCACTCCTCATGTAATCTTTGGCGCTCTATCTCCAGCAATCTCTCTGCAAGTTCGTCATTAGCAGAAACATTGTCATCCTCCTCCTCTGGTGGAGCTTCCAGCGCTCTCAACCGAGCCATTTTCTGCCGACGTCTCTTGCGTTTCTCCTTCTTCATTGCGGCCTTGTATTGTTTTCGGCTCAGTTTCTCAGGAAATGCGGGCTGCCGTGATGCCATTTTACCGCAGAGCGTGGGCCCCTTCCCGGATCTCGTGACCACCGGATCTCTCTTTCTTACGCGGTGGATGGATTGAAAATGTCGCCCACTTCTAAGTTGTTCTGCTGTTTAATGTTCGTTACCTTCCTGCACAGCGACTACGGGGTTACACCATCCGGCCCAGCTGACTTTCCTTTTCACCAGCCTAGAAAGCTGAACCAGCTGAGTCACGGGCGTCTTTGCGCAGTGCAGCAACCAGTAGTTGGATGTGCGCATGCGCAGTCAAAGGAACGTGTTTGCGTCCGAAAGTGGGCTGTACTGTCTGCCTGTCGCAGTTACCGGGTTATCTAGTTATCCGCAGTTACTTACGGCCTCGGTTATCTGCAGTACGGCCTACTGCGCAGTTACACGGTTTTCCGCGATAAGGCCTATCTGCACAGTTACACGGTTATCCGCGGTACAGCTTGCTGCGCAGTTACACGGTTATCCGCGGTAAAGCCTACTGCGCAGTTACTCGGTTATCCGTGGTACAGCTTGCTGCGCAGTTACACGGTTATCCGCGGTAAAGCCTATCTGCGCAGTTACTCGGTTATGCACGGTAAGGCCTATCTGCGCAGTTACACGGTTATCCGCAGTTACCGCGGTAAGGCCTATCTGCGCAGTTACACGGCTATCCGCGGTAAGGCCTATCTGCACAGTTACCCGCGGTAAGGCTTATTTGCGCAGTTACACGGTTACCCGCGGTAAGGCCTATTTGCGCAGTTACACGGTTACCCGCGGTAAGGCCTATTTGCGCAGTTACACAGTTATCCGCGGTAAGGCCTATCTGCGCAGTTACACGGTTATCCGTGGTACAGCCTCCCTTCAGTTACACGGTTATCCGCTGTACAGCCTGCCTGTGCAGTCACCCAGTTATCCACAGTACATACGGCCTGCCTGCGTAGTTACCTGGTTATCCTGTTATCTTCTGTACGGCCTTCCTGCGCAGTTACCCAGTTATCCAGTTATCCGTGCGCAGTTACCAAATTATCCGTGGTGTGGCTTGTCTGCGCAGTTACTCAGTTATCCGTGGTAGGGCCTGTCTGCGCAGTTACCCAGTTATCCGTGGTACGACCTGCCTTCGCAGTTACCCGGCTATCCAGCTATCCGTGGTACAGCCTTCCTGCGCAGTTAACAGGCTATCCAGTTATCCGTGGTACGGCCTGCCAGCGCAGTTACCCAGCTATCCAGATATCCGTGGTACGGCCTGCCTACGCAGTTACCCAGTTATCCGTGGTGTGGCCTGTCTGCGCAGTTATCCAGTTATCCAGTTATCCGTGGTACAGCCTTCCTGCGCAGTTAATAGGCTATCCAGTTATCCGTGGTACGGCCTGCCTGCGCAGTTACCCAGCTATCCAGTTATCCGTGGTAAGGCCTGCCTGCGCAGTTAACAGGCTATCCAGATATCCGTGGTACCGCCTGTCTGCGCAGTTAACAGGCTATCCAGTTATCCGTGGTACTGCCTGCCTGCGCAGTTACCCAGTTATCCAGTTATCCGTGGTATGGCCGGCCTGCGCAGTTACCCGGTATCCGCTTTACAGCCGGCCTCCGTGACACGGCTGGCCTGCACAGTTACCTGGTTATCCGTAGTATGGCCAGCCTACGTAATTACCCGGCTATCCATGGTATAGCTGGCCTATGGTTATCTGCTTTACAGGCCGGCCTGCGCAGTTACGGGTGGTTATCCGCAGTATGGTCTGCCTGCGCAGCTATCCAGGTATCCGCAGTTATCTGCAGTATGGCTGGTCTGCGCAGTTACCCTGTTATCTGCAGTTACGTCTTTTCTCCCGGAACGGGGAGCCTGCGCAGTACAACTCTTACTGCTTTTTTTTTTTTTTTTTTGTCTCCGCCCCCTGCAGTGAGAGTGCTCCTGCGGTGGGAATGCTCGGCCCTGAGCCTGGACAGACCTGTCTTAATGCAGGCCACCCACCTTCCCGGGCTCCTTTATGTGAGTACTAGGGGTAGAAATTAAGTTCTCATATTTGTTTGGCATGGGCTTTACCTGCTAAACCATCTTTCTGGCTTCAGTTCCTCACTCTTGTGGAAAGTAAGTTTTTTTTTTTTTTTTAAATATTGAATGTGTTTTGTTCTTTGTAAAACATATTCTTTTCATTTGTTGTGTAATGTAGTTTTGTGGGGTATTCACCAGAGAAGACGGCTCAGACAACGGTTTAAGCCAAGAAAAAAATATTTTTTTTTCTTTTTTTCTTTTTTTTTTTCTGAGATAAGGGTTTTAACTGTGCAGCCAAGGGCTGTCCTGGAACTTGCTCTGTAGACTAGGCTAGCCTTGCATTATGGTATGGTATGGCCCTCATAGACTTATATGTTTGAACAAGCCTATGGGGGCCAAGGAATGGAATGTGATGGTTTGTCTATGCTCGGCCCAGGGAGTGGCACTATTGGAAGGTGTGGCTCTGTTGGAGTAGGTGTGTCACTGTGGGCATGACCTTTAATACCCTCATCCTCGCTATCTGGAAGTCAGTATTCTGCCAGCAGCCTTCAGATGAAGCTGTAGAACTCTCAGCTCCTCCTGCACCATGACTGCCTGGATGCTGGACTGAACCTCTGAACCTGTAAGCCAACCTCAATTAAATGTTGCCCTTATAATAGTTGCCCTGTTCATGATGTCTGTTCAAACTCAGAAGAAAGATCTGCCCGCCTCCATGTCACAAAAAAGAAAGTAGATACCTGTAGTTAGTATAGCAAAAGTTATGTTTTATGCTGAGAGTCATCACACAAGGCTCACACTTTAAATTCTTAACTACGGTCCTAAGTCTTTGTTCCCAGGGTGCTCACCTGTGTGATGTATCTTAGCTGGAGGTCAAGTCCAGTCTAACAGAAGTCTCTGACTTGAAGGTCAGGATCCTGGGGAGACTGTCCAGCCGCAGGGCTCATCTAGAAGATATCACTCCAGATGTGCAGAACAGTGGGCATCATGGGGTTTATATACCTGTGTCAGGTTTTCTTGAGTGGGTGATGTTGCTGGGTTCTGGTTGTCAGGCACAGTATTGGCTGTAGTGGAGGTCCTGACTAAACTATTTTTACATGTCTAGAGACTTTTTAAAAAAAATACTATACTCATTACACTCCTTCCTGAGTGCCAGGATTAAAGGCCTACACTGCCATCACCCAGCTAGAAAATCTTAGAACAAAACTAGCCAGAACTATCCAAAAGCAAGGTTAGTTCATTTAGAAACTTTCCCATAGCTTATGGGCTTAGACTGATTAAGTCTTTATTTTTATTTTTGGCAGGTAGTGCTGTGTGCTGAGTTTTTTGTTTGTTTGTTTGTTTGGTTGGTTGGTTTTTGGTTTTTGTTTTTTTTGAGACAGGGTTTCTCTGTGTAGCCCTGGTTGTCCTGGAACTCACTCTGTAGACCAGGCTGGCCTTGAATTCAGAAATCCGCCTGCCTCTGCCTCCCAAGTACTGGGATTAAAGACGTGTGCCACCACTGCCCAGCTGTGTGCTGAGTTTTATAGCCTGAATGGTACTTCCATCGTGGAGTCAGTTGTGCTGAGGTCTGGGGCCCTGTGTTACAGTAGAAAGATTTTGCTGTTACTGTATGGTTTAGATAATATAATTAAAGATTAGTAAAAATAGATTTAAAAGGTTTCCCCGCTCCCCAAAGAAAATAAAACACACCCAGGCAGTGGTGGTGCACACCTTTAACTCCAGTACTCAGGAGGCAGAGGCAGGCAGATCTCTGAGTTCAAGGCCAGCATGGTCTATAGAGTGAGTTCCAGAACAGCCAGGATACACAGAGAAACCCTGTCTCTAAAAACAAAACAAAACTGTGAGTTAATTACTTGGGATACAGTCTCACTCTTTAATATAGGCTGGCCTGGGACTCACTGGGTAGCCCAGGTAGGCTGTGAACTTGCAGCAACTATCTTGCGCAAGTTTCTTGAGGGTTGGTGTGACACAAGTCCTGAGCTAAATATGGGCTCATAAATAGAAGAGGGCATACTTTTAGGTTTTAACTGTAATTTATTTTTCTACTGTAGGTGGCAGTAGAATATTGGTTTGCTAATAGCTGCAGGACTTCATAAAGATGTTTATTTTTTTTTTTTTTTCCTGGAATGTTCGAGGCAGAAAATGCTTTTGCTGGCTATTCAACAGTAATAATTTTGTGTATAAAAAATCTAAACATTTGGCTTGGCATTTTGAAATTAAAATTATTTTTAATAAAAAATTTGTTTCAAAGGGACTGGAGAGATATCTCAGTGGTTAAGAACTCTTATTGCAAGCTGGGCAATGGTGGCACAAGCTTTCACAGGTGCATGAGTGGCAAGTACATGTCCACATACAGATGGATAAATTAATGTAGTAGAAGTTTTTATTATAATTAAAAAGGAATGGGAGCCCAATGGTGGTGGCACACACCTTTAATCCCAGCACTTGAGAGGCAAAGGCAGGCAGATCTCTGAGTTCAAAGCCAGCTTGGTCTACAAAAACAGAAAAACAGGAAAAAAAAAAGAGTGCTTGTTGCTCTTCTAGAAAATCCAGGGTTGATTCCCAGTACCCAAATGGTAGCTCACAACTCAGTGTTACTGCAGTTTTAGGGAATCAGAGGTCTTTCTGGCCTGGTAGCTCAGCACTCAGTGTGACTGCAGTTTCAGGGAATCAGAGGTCTTTCTGGCCTGGTAGCTCAGCACTCAGTGTGACTGCAGGTTCAGGGAGTCAGAGGTCTTTCTGGCTCTAGTTCAGCAAAACACTCATACACATAAACACATTTAAACATTATAAAGAGCAATTGTTTCAACTAATTCTTTCATTAAAAAAAAAAAAAATTACCGCCGGGCAGTGGTGGCACACGCCTTTAATCCCAGCACTTGGGAGGCAGAGGCAGGCGGATTTCTGAGTTTGAGGCCAGCCTGGTCTACACAGTGAGTTCCAGGGCAGCCAGGGCTACACAGAGAAACCCTGTCTCCAAACAAACAAACAAACAAACAAAACTTACCCAGAATTTTGTATGGCCAGGAGGCACAGTGCCTGTCATTTTTGTAGTCCCAGAACTGAGGAGGAAGAAGCAGGAGGATTGGGAGATCAAAATCATCCTTGACTACAACCTGGGCTTGCTTTATTTGTCTGTCTGTCTGTCTGTCTGTCTGTCTGTCTGTCAGTCATCTATCTATCTGTCTATCTGTTTGGCTTGTTTTTTGAGACAGAGTTTCTGTGTAACATCCTCTCTCTCTCTCTCTCTCTCTCTCTCTCTCTCTCTCTCTCTCTGTTTTTTGGAGACAGTGGTTTTCTGTGTAACATCCTACATACCTACCTACCATCTATGTTTTTTGGGGACAGGGTTTCTCTGTGTAGCCCTGTCTGACCTGGAAATCACAGTGATCCACCTGCCTCTGCCTTCCAAGTGCTGTGCTCAAAGGTGTGTGCCACCATAGCCTAGCTTTTAAAAGTCATTTTTATTACTTTATGTGTATGAGTGTTTTGCCTGCATGTATGTCTGTGCATCATATTCATGCCTGGTGCCCACAGAGAGTTTCAGTTCCCTTGGTTCTGGATGGTTGTGAGGCACCATATGGGTGCTGGGAACTGAACTTGGTTCTTCAGCAGTGCTCTTACACACTGAGCCATCTTCTCTAGCTCCTACACCTATTTCTTATCAGACAACCTACCATGTATAAAATCTTTAAATTTACCTTTCTTTATCCAGAACATATTTTGCATTTTAAAAAACAAATTACTAGTTTATTTGAAATATAGCCATGTATTCAAATCAACCTCATTGTATAACTCTATGGGTTTTGTGAACATCAGTGAGACAGACTATTTCCTTGCCCCTTGAACCTGGATATTCAAGGAGTGGCTAGATACAGGAGCATCCTGACAGTGAATAAGCACACAAAGTTATGAAAGCAGAAATATAAATTAGCCTTTTTACAACTTTCTTCACCTCCTGTATAGGAATTTTAATCCAGCAACATGGCTGCTGTGGCAAGGGATGCCATCCAAAGACCTAGGTCTGTGCGCTCTGGCTGGAGTGCAGACGTGCTGCACACCTTTAATCCCAAACAATGTACGTAAGATTAGTGTGTAGAAGGAAGGAAGCAGCCATGTTTGAAAGTGGTGTCTAGTTGAGGGGCAAAGTGATGAATCAGAGAAAGATTTGACAGAATGAGTTAGAGACAGGATGCATCCAACTCTCATGAGAACACTCAGGAAACAGAAGCTATTTTAGAGCAGTGCAGGGAGAGAGTCAGTTGGGAGTCAGTGCAGTGAGTGGAGTGCAGTGCAGTGGACTTGAGTTTGTTCCTGAGTTCATGAAGTTTGGTGCAGGTCAGCAGAGGCAGCAGAAGCCAGAGAATAAGAAGGAGCTAGAAGATTAGAATAAACTGCCAGAGTTAGTTTGATGCCAAGCAAGCAATTCAGTGAGAAGCTGAGAGAAGTCAGATTGAATCTGTCAGCTTGAAGAAGAGTTTTAGCTAGAACAGCAGAGTTGAACCAGCCAGTCAGAGTTCAGAAAGAACTAAAAGGATAAGATTATTCAGCAGTAAGCCTCTGAGGCGACAATGATATCAGCAAATAAAAGTTATTTTTACAACTTCCATTTCTCATTTTTTAAAAATATACTGTGTGTGTGTGTGTGTGTGTGTGTGTGTGTACATGCACGCATATCCAGAAGACAACTTACAGATGTCTTCTACCGTATGGGTCCCTGTTTGTCATGGCTGAGTGGCAAGTGTCTTTACCTACCGAGCCATCTTGCTGGCCCCCATCTCTCCATCTTAATCTTTATTATTTAATTTTTTGTTTTTTAGGACAAAGTATCTCTGGGTAGTTCTGGCTTTCCTGGAACTTGTTCTGTAGACTAGGCTAGCCTCAAATTCAGAGATATGTCTACCTCTGCTTCACAAGTGCTGAAGTTAAAGGTGTGTGCCACCACTGCCTGGCTTATTTTTTGTTTGTTTTCTTTTGCTTAAGATTTATTTATTTTATATATGTGAGTATACTGTTCCTGTTTCTTCAGACACACCAAGAGAGAGCATCCAGTCTTAGTACAGATGGTTGTGAGCCACCATGTGGTTGCTGGGATTTGAACTCAGGACCTCTGGAAGAGCAGTCAGTGCTCTTAACCACTGAGCCATCTCTCCAGCCCTCAGTTCTACTCTTAATGGGCACCCTGTTTTTGCCTATTAGAGAAGACCGCTTTTTTTCTGAGACAGGATTTTGGCATCTGTCCCAGGCTGGCCTTACACTCGCTGTCACCCAGTGTAACTCACAGGGTGAGCATCAGCTTTGAGACTGGCCTGTGGCCACATTGCCACCCTCCTCAGGACTCTGGTTTGTAGTTTCTAACTTAGCTGGTGTTTCTCATATTTCTTTTATTGAGTACAGAACCTTTTGGTCTGTTCATAGGATGGTTTTATAGGTTTCTATACAGCTTCATTTGGCCTTATTTTGTCATTAGACTGCATAACTGTCATTAGACTATAGACTGCATAGACTGTAGGATAGTACCTGTGTACTGAGTTGTTTCTTTTGAATTTTTTGTTTTTTAATAAAGGAGTAGTAGTTTTCTTAGCAGCTGCAAAGTAGATGATTAGATAAGTTTATATATTTTCCCTAAAGTGAAATTTTCTTCTTTTCCCATGATGCTGGGAACCTAACCCCAGGGTACATACCCTACTTCTGAGCTATTCCTCAGAACTCCCAGAACTCCCAGGTTTTATACTTTACTATCCTTGTCACATTTTAGAGACCTTTTTGTCTGTCTGTCTGTCTTTAGTGCAAGAGGTTGTGCTTTACCCCCAGAGCAAAAACACCCCAGTACCTGCTTGTCACAGTTTAGTAGTTTCTCTTAGGTTTTTTTTTTTAAGTTTATTGTCATTATATTATCTTTTTTTTTTGTTTTTTGTTTTTTGAGGCAGGGTTTCTCTGTGTAGCCCTGGCTGTCCTGGAGCTCACTCTGTAGACGAGGCTGGCCTTGAACTCAGAAATCCGCCTGCCTCTGCCTCCCAAGTGCTGGGATTAAAGGCGTGTGCCACCATTGCCCGGCTATTATTATCATTTTAAGACAAGGTCTTGCTTTTGTAGCCCAGGTTAATCTTCAGATTGCAGTCTCCCCCTCCTCAGCCTTGTGAGTGTCAGAAGGCATGAGCCATCAGGCCGAGCATCTCCTAGTTCTCAAGCACACACATACACATAAAGTGAAATAAATATATAAAAATATATGAATTCTAACTTGTTCTTGAGTTGTATACTGCACAAATTAAGTACTCTCTCCCAAAGAAGCCTGGAAGCTATAATAGTACAGCAGTAATTCTAGAAATGAAGTAGAGAGGAAAAAGGATTCTTTTTCTTATTTTGTAATTATTTTTGGAGACTTTCCTACCCTTAATTGTCCTACTTGGTAAAAACGTTGTTTTGGAGCTTAGATCTTGCTCGGTGGCTCCCAAGTGTGTTAGATCTCTGCCCCTGAGATGAACCTCAGAATCATAGCACTTGAGAGGAGGTGTCAGGTAAAGTTCAAGGTCATGTTTGGCTTGGTAGTAAGTTCATGGCTATCCTGGGATACATGAAACCCTATTTCAGAGAACATCAGGACTGGCAAGATAGAAGAGCAAGGAAGGCATTTGCTACAAAGCTTTCTGACCTGAGTTGATGCATACAACCCAATCCTGCAGGTTGTCCTCTGACCTCCACATGCTGTGTACATGCCTAAACAAAAGTCAGCATGAGTAGAACGAATAAACTATCTTATATCTGAGTGTGGTAGCCTACAACTGTAATTCTAACAATCGAGGGATGGAAACAGGATATCAGGAGTTTAGATTACCCTCAGCTACATAGCTAATTCAGGGCTAGCTTGGGCTACATGAGACCTTCATTCAAGCAACAGCAAAACCAAGTAAGACAACAACAAAACAACAAAGTTATCTTAGCAGCTGTCTAGAGATAGCATGTTACTGGTGTGGGGGAGGTAACCTGAGGACAAACATCTGTTTGGAGGAGAAAAATTAGAATCAAATTTATAGACTTGTAATTGGTTTTGTTTTGCATGATAGCTAGGTTAACTGTGAATTAGTTTTAGGATGACTAAAATTATAAATCATTTTGTTGAATAACAGCATAATTTAATATAATCCTAATGGAATGTTCTGTAACTAGAGTTAGGTAATGTAGAAGATTGCTTTGAAGAGACCCAGCCTTAGGATTTTGCAGAAGCAGATACTAAGTTTTTAGATGTTCAGAATATTGGAAAGCTGGCTGATTCGTGGAGTTGAAGATAGAAGCTGCCACTTATTTCATTATTAAACTGAAAGTTCATTCTTTTTGGTTGGATGTAGTCATTAATTCCTTGGATGCAAAGTGCTCTGCTAAGTGTGTTAGATCTCTGCTGCTGGGATGAAGTCCTGAGCCAAGGGAAGAGAGTTTGTTTGGGCATGGGATTTCAGAAATTGCAGTTCTTGATTGCTTTCAGATTTGATGCAGGGCTAAATGTCACAGTGATGGGAACGCATGGTGCAGCATAATAGCTCATCTTGAGGTGGAAAGGAAGCAGAGAGAGAGGACAAGCTACACTCCTCAGAGGTGTGATCCAAGCGACCTGCTTCCTTTACCTCTGACCCTCACCTTAGTAGCCTGTTTAGCTATGAGCTCATGAAATACTTGATGAGATTAGTGTCCTTAGGATTTATTCTTTTTAAAAATAATTTATATTTTATTCTATATATATGTGTGTCTGTGTGTATAGATTTGCACACATGTGTGCAGGTGCCCACCGATGCTAGAGGCATTAGATTACAGGTTGTGAGCTGACTGACATGAATTGGGGACTGAACTCAGGTTTTCAGGAAGAGCAGTACATTCTCTTAACCACTCAGCCATCTTTCTTTCCCCCAACACCATCCCTTTTTTTGGAGACAGGGTTTCTTTGTATAGTGTTGGCTGTCTTGGAACTCGTTCTGTAGACCAGGCTGGCCTGGAACGCACAGAGATTCACCTGCCTCTGCTTTCCAAGTGCTGGGATTAAAAGACATGTGCCACCATCGCCCAGCCCCCTGCAGCTGGGAATCAAGCCTTTGATAAATGAACTTTTTGTTGGGACACTTCATATGTAAACTATAACAATCTATGTTGGAGTATATAAAGTCAAATATATATTTAATAAAGAGCCCATACTCAACTAGAAGAGATGAAAGTATATTCAGATGATAAAATTGAAAGCAAAATAAAAAGCCTAATACATGAGTTGTAGATTATAGCAGCATTTCGGCTAGACTCTTGGGCTAGTGAGATGGTTCATCAGGTAATGGTGATTGCCACCAAGCCGGATGACCTGAGTTTGATCCCTGAGACCCACATAGCGTAAGGAGAGAACCGACTCCTGCAAGTTATTCTCTGACGACACATGCATGAGTGCACATACATGAAATATAAAAATTATCTTTTTGGCTTTCTTGCTGACACTAGTTTTTTTTTTTAATTTTTATCGTTGCATGTATAGCGTGCGTGTGTGTGTGTGTGTGTGTGTGTGTGTGTGTGTGTACCAGACGACCTCAGCTGTTGGTCCTGGCCTTCTGCCTTGTTTGAAATAAGTCTCAGTCCAATGAACTTCCAGGCATTTTCTCTTCCTTTGCCTCTTCTCTCACCAAAACCGGGTTTGAACCTTGTTTTATACCTGTGTGGCAAGCACTTTACCCACCCTCTCTATATCCTTGAAGATGAAATTCTGGGCCAGTCATGTGCCATGGTGAATGAGGAGAGATCAGAGAACTTTGTGCAGTGGATTCTCTCCTTCCACCTTTACATGGGTTCTGAGCAGATCATCAGGTGTGGGTAGCAAGTGTTTTTACTTATTGAGCCATCTTGCAGGTTCTTGGTGGTCAAATTTTGATAACTGGGTTCTACCTGGATGGAGAACACATTAAGACTTGAGGATGGCATGGTGTGGTGAGTTCAGGGTTATCAAGGTCATGATAAAACAGGTGAGGTACAGTTGCTAAAAGGATCTGACTATCAAGGATGCTCTATCATCTATGGGGAGGAAGGAGCCAGGGAAAAGTTGAAATTGGGGCAAGTAGCATAAATTCACATTTCTAAGAGAATTTTTTGAATAATGTGTATCATGAGCTGTTTTGAGTGTAGTTCTCAAGCCATGGTGTTTCAGATGGGTTTACTTCCTGCTGGGAGACAGGTTGACCTATTGACCTCATCTTGAGTTTGGATTTAATTCCCAACTTTCTTAGCCAACCATAAAAGTGTCTGGCTAGGAGAAATGTTGGCAAGCAGCAGAGGATGCGATAATAGCCTGGCGCTTTTTGAGCACCACCTTTTGTACCTGCGAAGGTTGGCTTTTGCTGCATAGCTTCCCTTGTAAACCACTCACATGACTGTTACAGGTGCAAGCAGCTGACCTGCTTGGGGAAGGAAGCAGACTGCAGAGGTAGGCCTTAGTTTCCCAGTTCTCAAGAGGCTTATTTAAAGTCAGAAGTATTCTTAAACACTGTGATCTTACACTGTAATGGCCCTTCTTCTTGTGTTGGTTTTTAAGAGAAGATCTCTCTATATAGTACTGGTTGTTCTGCAGCTCAATATGTAGACCAGGCTGGCCTCAAACTCACAAAGATCTTCCTGATTGTACTACCTCCTATTCTGGGATTAAAAGTCTGCTGCCATGCCTGGTACATAGTGACTGTCTTAGTTAGGGTTTCCATCACTCGAAACAGACACCGTGACCATAGCAACTCTTGTAAAGTAAAACATAATCAATTGCTTTACAGTTCAGAGGTTTTGTACATTATTGTCATGTCAGGAAGCATGGCAGCATGCAGGCAGTCATGGTGCTGGAGAAGGAGCTGACAGTTCTATGTCTGGATCTACAGGTAGCAGAAGGAGACTGTGAGTGTCTCTGGTGCAGCTTGAGCATAGGACCTCAAAGCCTGCCTCCACAGTGACACACTTCCTCCAACAAGGCCATACCTCCTAATAGTGTCACTTTCTATGGGCCAAGCATTTAAACACAGGAATCTATAGGGCCCATTCCTATTTAAATCACCACAGTCAATGTAGGCAATGAGACCCTCCTCCTAATCCTAGCCAGTCTTCTCCTAGCAGCATTCAGATGAAGATATAGAACTATCAGTTCCTCCTGCACCATGCCTTCCAGGACACTGCCATGTTCCTGCCTTGATGATAATGGACTGAATCTTGGAACCTGTAAGCCAGCCCCAATTAAATGGTGTCCTTTATAACATGTGCCTTGGTTATGGTGTCTGTTCACAGCAGTAAAGCCCCAACTAAGACAGTGACTTAAAGTACAAGGGATTATTTATTTATATTTAACTATGTGTGTAAGAGAGTATGTGTACCATGTTTAGGTTTATTTATATTTAACTATGTGTGTAAGAGAATGTGTGTACTATGTTTGTGCTGGTGCCCATGAAGGCCACAGGGTGTCAGAGTTCTTGGACTGAAGTAACAGGTAAGTGTGAGCTGCCTGGTGTGGCTGTTGGGAACTGAACTCTGGTCTTCTACAAGAGCAGTAAGCACTCTTAATCGCTGAGCCACCTCTCTACTTCTCTGTAATGACTTTTTAAAAAAGTTAAAATGGTAGAACTACTGCGATAGCTCAGCAAGGAAAAGTACTTGCCTTGTAAGGCTTTACATCCTACGTTCTGTCCCCAAAAGGTGGTGTGCATCTGTAATACCAGGGCTCCCACAGCAAGATGGAGACGAAGCCAAGAGTCTCCTAGAACACCTTGGGCCAGCTGGCCTGGAGTATCCAACAAAGTAGAAACAAGGGAGACCCTTCTCAGCAAGGTGGAAAGAAAGGACCAATTCCTAAAAGATGTCTTCTGACTTCCATAGATACACTCTGGCATATGTGCCCCTCCCCCACATTAATAATAATAATAAAATTAACAAATAAAGTGGCCTACAGACATGAGAATGAGTCAGTATGAATTTACTGAGGTCTCCAATGAGTAACATGATGGCTGTGTGAGCTCAGTGGGAGGCAGCAGAGCTGTACTTGAGAGGCTCAGCCTGAGTGGTGGAGGTGATTCTCTTCATAGCCCCAAATCATGAGCTTCCTTGTTACTTGTTATCGTTGCTTTCTCTTCCTCTCCTATTATGAATTTATCTCTTTGATGGCACTTACAAACAAATGGGTGTGTAGCGGAAGTCGTGGCCTGACTCGACAGTTTAGACCTGTGCTGATCGACGTAGGCTGCGGTTGTGTTTAGTTTAGTTTCTACTGTGTCCGAGTTTACTCCCGCTTTTGTAACAAAATATTATAGACTGCTTGGCTTAAACAGTAGAATTTATTTCTCATCATTTTAGAGGGACCTGTGGCCTTCTGAGTTCTAATACCATCGGGAAACTTCCGTCTGCATAACTTCTAACACTGATCACCTCTCAGGCCCCATCTCCAAACCCTCAAGTTAGGAATTTGGATGTGAGTGGGACACACGTATCCATTTGTAATACATTAGAGTCCCTTTTCCCTGTGAGGATAAGTTGTTTCAATAGCACAGGTTTGAAGAAGAAAGGAATCATCATGCTTACTGTTGAAATTAACAATCAGAATCCCCCTCCTTTTTCTCTCTTCAGTGCTAGAGAGCTTACCCAGAGATTTGCACTAATTAGGCAAGCACACTACCTCTGAGATATTTTATCCTGACCCCTCAGATTTTATTTATTTTATTTTACTTTTTTTTTTTTTTTTTGAGACAGGGTTTCTCTGTGTAGCCCTGGCTGTCCTGGAACTCACTCTGTAGACCAGGCTAGCCTCGAACTCTCGAACTCAGAAATCCGCCTGTCTCTGCCTCCCAAGTGCTGAGATTAAAGGCGTGTGCCACCACCACCTGACTTATTTTACTTTTTAAAGATAGGGTCTAGCTGTGTGGTTTAGGCTAGCCTGGAACTTGCTGTGTAACTCAGGCTGGCCTGAGTGCTATGTTTCCAAGTGTGTGTCACTGCTCCTAGCTGCCATAGAATCTTCAGTGTACAAGGTTGACATTTTTCAGATAACCAGGATGTACTGGATACTCTCATGCTGAGGCTGAAGTCTCATTTGAATCTGTATTGTTCTTTGTACAGAAAGAACAAGCAAACAGCACAGCCATGGCTGTGCTTAGCTTTGGTTATGGCTCACTCCTGTTTATTTTGGCTCCACTACAGAGGTCAGATCCTAGGGAAGTAACTGGTGCCTTGCTAACCTTAAAAATAAGATTAAAATTTTTGTGTGTGTGTGACTAAATATTTCTTAGTATGAAAACTGATGGATTCTCTTTCTTCATAATAAGATCACAGAAACACATTGCTGTTACTTATTAAAATCAGTAAACAGACTTTTTTTTTTTTTTAAGACAGGGTCTCATTATGCAGCCCTGGCTGTCCTAGAACCAACCCACAGAGATCTGCCTGCCTTTGCCAGTTGAGTGCTAGCGTTAATGAGGTGGGCCACCATGCCTGTTAGACTTCTTTACTGGCAGTGTAGACCCTTTTCATTATCAACACCTTACACCGGAGTTGTGCACTTATTAAAACAGGTAAAACTAAGACTGTTGGCCAAAGTCTATGTTCACTTTAAGATTTACACTTGGTGCTATATATTCTGTGGATTTTGACAAATATGCAGAGTAGCTTCATAATCAGTTGTTCTCTCTCTCTCTCTCTCTCTCTCTCTCTCTCTCTCTCTCTCTCTCTCTCTC
>NW_021604569.1:7282294-7324852 GCF_004785775.1 Grammomys surdaster
CTCTCTCTCTCTCTCTCTCTCTCTCTCTCTCTCTCTCTCTCTCTCTCATATGCCTGAGTGCGTGTGCGCATACACACACAAACATACACACACACATACAGCATCCACTGATCTCTTTCTTGTCTCCCTGCTTTTATTTTTCTCAGAAAGTTCAAATAGTTGGAGTCATGCAGAATGTAGTGTTTTCAGACTGTTTTCTTCAATTAGTAATAGACACCCTGTAGTCTTTAACATGATAACCCATTTCTTTTTAGCACTGGATAATACTCCATTGTTTGAGAGCTAGGGATTTAGTTCAGTACTAGAAAGCCTGGATGAAAATAATAAGAACAAAAACTAAACAAATGAATAAACACATTCCACTCTCTGGAGGGAAGACATCTTGGTTCTTTGTGAGTTTTGGTAACTAAGATTAAGGCCTCTGTAAGCATGCTTGTGCAGATTGTATGTGGACAGAATTTTCAACTAATTTGGGCAAATGCTAAGGGAAGCATTGGTTTAATGGGTGGTTGGAATATTCAACTTTGTGAGAAGCTGCCAAACCATCTTCCAAAGCAGCTCTACTACTTTTGCAAAGATAATTGTCATGGCCTCACATCCTTAGTTTTTGATAGACCTTGTTATGAATTCTGGCCTTATAGCATGTGAATTGGTCTTAATATTTGATTTGGTGACTTGTTTCTTAGAGTCTTAGAGACTACTTAATTGTGTGCAATAATTATTTAATTTTTTTTTAACACTAGCAATGTTTATCCAGAATAGGGTCTAATTTTGAGTGCCTAAGATGTGAATTTTTATGTGTTTAAATATCTCTGTAGTTTGAAACTATACATGTATTATAACTGTAACTGTGATCCCAGGTAGACAGCAAGTAGAGGGAGCGAGAGTGACCTGGATGTAGGATTCATTTTCATCAGCTTTGTAGTGTTATGATAAAAGAAAGGTTGGGTGGATCTGTTGAAGTATTTCATATTTGAATTGATTTTAGGTAGAGTCCAGGGCATTTTTGAAGTCTTTATGGTATTTGTTTTTGTTATACATAGTCACAGAATTTTATATTTGGTCATGTTAAACAATGTGTTCTATTTTATCCAAACATATGGCAGGTTGAGAATGACTTGGGTATAGGCTACCATGAATATTTATAACATGACTGTGTATTTACAACATGAACAATGCCTAAGATACCACAGCTTACCTATGGCTTTCTCATTGGTGACATCCTAGTCCACATGCTGTGTTTGTTATAGCGGATGAACCAACATTTTACATATCACGGTCTACAGCCTAGGGGTTATTCTATGGTTTGTTTCCTGTTTAGTTTTGTTTTTTTCAGTGTAATCTCGACTGACCTGGAACTTGCTATGTTAACCAAGATGACCTCCAACTCATAGAGATCCATCTGACTCTGCTTCCTGAGTGCTGGGATTAAAGACATGCACCACCACTCCAGGTCATTCTGTGGGTTTTGACAGACATAATGACATATCTGTAAAATTCCTCTGAATAGTTTTACTGCTCTAACAATCCCATGAGACTTATCTGTTCATCACTCCCATATTCCTGATTTTGATCTTCTTCTTGTCTTTCATAGTTGTTCACAGGTACCTATGTGTCAGTCAGTGTGCTAGACTATAAGGATTAAATAGTAAACATTGAGACAGAGTCCTTACACTCTTTTGTATTTTTTCAAGATTGGGTTGCTCTGTGTAGCCTTGACTGTCCTAGAACTCACTCTATAGACCAGGCTGGCCTTGAATTCAGAGATCTATCTGCCTCTGCCTCCAGAGTGCTGGGATTAAAGATGTGCACCTGTATGACTGACTGAGTCCTTTTAAAGCATTTATATTTTGCCGCAAGATCCAGGTAGGTCTGGCAGTTATCCTACACTAATGGTAAACACCACTAATTTATTGTAAAGTCTAGAGAGAGACCCCTATCCTAGGTTTGAAGGTTCAGGAAAGATATGTTTTGTAAAGTAAAATCTATATTTGTTTTGTTTTATTAGGTCAGAGTCTTATATAGCCCAGGCTGGCCTCGAACTCCTAATCCTCCTACCTCAACTTTCCAGGCGCTGAACCACTATACCAAGCTAAAGAAGATGTGTATTAAGGCCTGGATTAAGTGTTACTGTCTTAGTTAGGGTTTTACTGCTGTGAACAGACACCATGACCAAGGGAACTCTGATAAGAACACTTAACTGGGTCTGGCTTACAGATTCCGAGATTCAGTCCATTATCATCAAGGCAGGAACATGGCATCATCCAGGCAGGCATGGTGCAGTAGGAACTGAGAGTTCTTCATCTTCATCTGAAGGCTGCTAGAAGATTGGCTTCCAGGCAGCTAGGATTAGGGTCTTAAAGCCCACACCCACAGTGACACACCTAATCTAACAGGGCCACACCTTCTAATAGTGCCACTCCCTGGGCCAAGCATATACAAACCGTCACAGGTACCATCAAGGAATGGGGGTGAAGGAACAGCAGCTGGGATTTCTAGGCAGAGGTTCATAGAATATGGGTAGGATGGCTAATTTAGGAGATTAAAGGGTTCAGTAAAGGAGGGAAGCACAGTGAGTGGGAGATCATGAAAAGAATGGCAAAATGAAGAGAAATAGAAGTGGAGAGGAGAGGCCTTGCTGACCTTTATACCATCTTAAGGAGGTCAAATTTGGAGGTCAAAAAGTCCTTAAAGGGCCTTCTCACCCTCCTCTCTCTTATTCCCTCATAGGGATTTGAACTCTGGCCTCATAGATGTTAAGCTGTGCCATGCCACAGTGCTGCACTCTTGGTCTTTTTTAGTTCTTCTTGAGACATTGTCTTGTGTATACCTTGCTGGTCTTGAGATCACTAATGTGGGCGAAGGGAACCTGAGCTTCCAAACCTCCTGACTCTGCTTCTTGGGTGCTGGGATAACAGACAGGTCCTGCTTCTACCACCACATTTGTTTTGAAGTGTCAAATTTTGAATCCAGGGTTATAATATGCATGTTAGGAAAGCACTCGATCAACTGAGTGATGTCCCTCGTGGCCTCACCCCACTTTTAAAACTTTTCTTTATTATTAATGCATAATTAATTAATTGTGCAGAGCTATGAGTGTTATTGTGACATTTCATAAATGCATGTTGCCTTACTATGGCTGTGATAAACACCATGACCAAATCAACTTGGGAAGAAAGGGTTTGTTTCATCTTATAGTCCATCATGCAGGGAAGTCAATGCAGGAAAGCAAGGCAGAACTGATGAAGAGGTCATAGAGGAATCTCATTACTAGCTTGCTCCTCATGGCTTGCTCAGCTTGCTTTTCTATACACCCCAGACCACCAGCCTAGGGGTGGCCCCACCCACAGTTGGCTGGGCCCATCCACATCAATCACCATCCAAGAACGTTGCCTCAGACCAGTCTGGTGAGGGGATTTTCTCAATTGAGGGTACATGGAGGTATACAACTTCCTGTAACTCTAGTTCCAGGGGATATGGTGCTCTTTTCTGGCCTGGGGGGGTGGGTACAGCATGAATGTGGTGCAAGCAAAACACTCATGTGCACAAAATACACACACAATTAAATTTTAATACAATTAAAATACGCACGCACGCACGCACGCACGCACGCGACAATGTGGGCCTGATGTGTGTGGATGCAGGGTATGCCTGTAGAGCTCAGAAGAAAGCTTTGTGGAGCTTGTTCTCTTTGTTTTGTATGAACTCTGGGGATCAAACTCAGGTCACCTAGCTTGTCTCACTGGACCATTTTGCCTGCTCTGGCTGAGTGTGGAAAGCTTCTACATCTTGGACACTGGTCTTTTGTTTGTTAGTCTCATAGAGTAGAATCAATGGGTTAAAGAGACATGCAAGCAGGTCCCTTCATTCTGCTGAGGCAAGTACAGTGACAGGGACAGTAGGGCATTTGGAGAGCTGACAGGGGCAGTTACCTTATTAGGGGAGAAGATCCTGGGGAAGACATATTTGAATGAGTAGCAAGAGGCTAATGAGGCGAGGTGGTGATTGAAGGATATGTTCGACAGCCACAGCAGCACAGGGGCACCCAGAAAGGAACTGTCTTTGAGAATGCAGATATGGGACTTGTGAACAGGTTAGTGTCAAATAAGTACTGAAGATGTGCCTGGTTTTTTGAGCTTCTGCTTGATGCTCAGAACTTAGAAAAATGTTTGCTATAAAAAGTAAACAGGGGCCTAGAGAATAGTAGTCCTGAATACTCACATAGTGGTTCTGAATACTATATGAATAGTAGTTCTGAGACCATTCTTGTATTCATTTAAAATTTTATTATTATTATGTCTTTTATGTATGTGTGTGTTTTGTCTGCATGTAATATCTGTGCACCATTTGCATGCCAGTGCCCAGAGAGGCCAGTGGAGGGCGTTGGATCCCCTGAGACTGAAGTCACAGTGAACTGCTGTATCAGTGGCTGGGAATTGAACCCCATCCTCTGCAAGGGCAGCCAGGGCTCTTAACTTCTGAACCATCTGTCCAGCCCCCTGTTTACTTTTTTTTTTTTTTTTTGTTTTTTCAAGACCCTGTTTACTTTTTATAGTAAACATTTTTCCTAAGACTGGTTTTATTTCCTTATAGATAATTCTTATGTAAGTATATGGAGCTGGGGCGATGACTCGGTTGGAAAGTGCCTGGTAATCAAGTATGAGGAGCTGAATTTGGTTTCCCAGCATCCATGTAAAAAGCCAGGCACAGCAGCATGCCTGTGTAACTCCAGTGTGGAAGTGGTAATGGTGACATACAGATCTAGGCAGTGAGCTCCAGGGTTAGTGAGACATTGTGCCTCAAAAGGAAGATGGAAATTGATTAAGGAAAACACTGACCCCTGGCTTCCGAATTTATGTGCACAGACATGCATGATTGTTCCCCCACCACACATATGTACAACACACAGAACACATGTGCACACACACACACCATACATGTGCGCACACCACATATATGCACACACAGCATGCACATGCACACATACCACACATAGGCACACGCACACATACTACACATGTGCACACACATACCACACACATACACCACACATGCACACACAACACACATATGCCTACATAGTACATACGTGCGCGCACACACACCACACATATGCACGCATAGCACACACATGTGCATACACACCGCACACATGCACATGTATACACACAGCACACATATGCACATATAAAATATAGTTTATATGTTTTAAAAACGAATCAGCATGGCATAAATAAATGAAAATAAAGGAAACTACAGTAATCTTTAAGATGTAACTATTCAAGCACTATTGTATGTATATGTTCATGTTGCACCTATATGTGGAATTACTGTGACAATATAGCAACAAATGTACTTAATATACAGCTGTGTTGCATTGGCAGCTCATACACTTTAAACTCAGCAATGACTCTTCCAAATGTTCAACATCCTGTTTATAAAGTTGAAAGCTAGCCAAAGAACAAGTTATTTTAGTCACATTTCTGAAAAATTTAGTGTTTACTAAAACTGTTCAAAGGTACTTTCTCATATAAACAAAGTTAATTTCTAGGCCCTGGTCATTATAAACTGCTTTCTTCATACAGTGTCAGGTGGGGCCCTGCAGTCATGTGAGACTTGGGTTAGCCTGTTCTGTGGTATGTTCTTGAGCAGGGATTGACCATACTTCCTGTCCTTGTATAAGCTGAGAATTATTTCTGTTTTTGTTCTTTGCTGTTTGTTTTTCAAGATAGTGTTTCTCTGTGTAGCCTTGGCTGCCTGGAACTCACTCTGTAGACCAGGCTGTCTCTTCCTGCCTCTGCCTCCTGAGTGCTGGGACAAAGGCGTGTGCCACCACCTTTTTATATTTGTACTTATTTAAAAATGAGAAGAAAACTGAAGTGAAGCCGATTAGAGCCTTTCTTGAATAAAAAACTGATATTTAACGAGAATGCATAACTTTTAATTCAATACTAAGTCAGTTCCTCATTTATTTTTTAATTGTGTTAAGATATGGATGGATTGACCGCAGTTCAAGATACTGATGAAACTCAACTAAAATAGCTTTTGTGTCCTAGACACAGTTATGTCAGAATAAGACACGCTGCCCCGGAACTCCTTGTGTTGCTGAGGATGTTGGTCCTGCTGCTGCTCCTGGGCTGTCCATATGGGAGTGCATCACTACACACATCCCAGAGTAAAATCTCGTAGAATGAGGAGGAAATAGGACAGAGCTTCTGTGGCATAAAACAAGAAAATAGGAATATTTAACTCAATTCTAGTATAATTTACTGCTCAGTAATTCCCTCCTCCCTCTGAGGACTTGCCATGTGGCTCTACCTGTCCTAGAACTTGCATAAACAGACCAGATTTAGTCTTGGCTATTCTCCTGACTTTACGTCCTGAATGCTGAGATTATAGTCATGAGCCACCAGGCTAGTCTTTAAAGTAATACTTCTATTGGGAGTCCCAGCTAGAGATTTTGGATGTATTACATGGCAAATAGACAGTAAATGTGTTCAAGTGTAATGTAAAACATAATCTATCAGGAAGTTTGGGTGTTTGCCACACAATTTTTTAGAAGTGAATTTTTATTTTATCTTTTTATTTTTTTACTTTTTAAAAAATGTATGAATGCTTTATCTGCATATATATTTGCATCCCAGAAGATGGCATCAGATACTTTCATAGATCATAATGATCCACCACATGGTTGCTGGGAATTGAACTCAGAACCTCTAGAAGAACAGCCAGTGCTCTTTACCACTGAATTATCTCACCAGCCCTTTCACACAATTTTTATGTTAATAGAGACATCAAAAACAGTACATCTCTAGCTGTCCCCTGCCTGCGAGTCTATAGCTGTCCCCTGCCTGTGCGACTGTAGCCAGTCTCAGCCTGTGCACTACCTACCTTTGCACTCATTTGCTGTCACTGCTTGTGCTCTATTTTAGTGATAGCTTATGGGTCCAACTGATAGGACTGTGGTATAAATTACCTGAATAGCTGTGGTGTGGATGAGAAATGTACCCAGTTGGTGGTACTATTTGGAAAGGTTTAGGAGGTGCAGTTTTCCAGGAGGAAGCATGTTGCTGGAGGTAGGCTATGAGAGTATGTAGCTTTGCCTTACTTCCAGTTCACATTCTGTACCTTGTACTTACGAATGAGATGCTATCTTTCATCCTTTTGCTCCTGCTGATTGATCTATCTCCCAGTCACAATAGACTGTTTTCCCTCAAGCCATAAGCTGAAACAAATTTTTCCTTTTATAAATTGCTTTTGGTCATGGTGTTTAATCAAAGTAACAGAAAAGTAATGGAATGTTTTGGTGCATGCAGTTGGAAGGTTGCTGAGAGAGCCTATCCAACTGAAAGAAGACCTACAGGAACCAGGGCCCTGGGGACTGTGATAGAGCAGAGATATCAGTCCTGAGAGCACCTGGCATGTCTTCCGGGCTCATGTTCTTCTTTCTACCCCTACTCTTCTTTCCATATATCTCTCTACTCCTCCCCTTTCTAACTTTGTGTCAAAAATTGAAGAACTCCGCTGTCCACATTCCCAGTCTCACATTGTTTTGACACGGTGATCTCCAAAGTCAAGACTGTTATCCCCTGTCTAAGTGGGAAGTTGGCTTAGACCACCCTAGCTCACAGAGAGCAGAAGGTGCTCTAACTTGTCTAGTTTGGTGTACTTGCCAGCAGCCTCTGGCCAAGGGAGCACAGCAGCGTGTGGAAGAAATCTTCAGGGATTCCCACTTCACCTCAGCTGCTTCTGTCCTCAGATTTAGTTTTCTGTGTTCAGATTTAGCTTTGCATCGTAATTATCCACATGTCCAGCATTTGGTGGCTCCTTGTTGCCTGTGGATAACAGTGTTGTGAGTTTTGGCACACTGTGGTTTGACCTACACCACCTTTTCAACTTTCCTGCAAATTATTAAACTAAACTAGTTGGCTGACTTCTTCTTTTTTTTTTTTTTCCGAGACAGGGTTTCTCTGTGTAGCCCTGACTGTCCTGGAACTCACTCTGTGGACCAGACTGGCCTCGAACTCAGAAATCCGCCTGCCTCTGCCTCCCAAGTGCTGGGATTAAAGGCGTGTGCCACCACCGCCCTGTGTTGGCTGACTTCTAACAATGCATATTTCTCACTTGAAACAGCTAAATCTTTAAAAGATGAAACTTACTCTCCAAGGGATATGAACAAAGCTTTGTAGCTAATCCTTAGGTGGTGACTTTTTTATATTATTGATAGTAGAAAGAATCAGTTTGACTTTTTAATCAGCATCAGCAGTAGTGATGCCAGTATCTGTATCTGTGTGCAGTCACTTATGACAACCAACCAGAGAAACATGGCGCAACAGTTAGGACTCTTTGGCTCGCTGGTCTTTATGGAAAGTTTTTATGGTGGTTTTCTGTAAAACTTAGTGTTTCTGCTACCATGGTGTCTGTGAAGTGGAAAATAGAAGATGAGTTTCAGTAGAAGTAATAGATGTCTGAGCTGTACATCATGGGCTGGATTGAAGACAGCCACGGGCCACAGAGCCTGGGCGGTGTGGTCCCAATGGGTGCCATTGCAAGGAGCAAGTATGTAGTTGCAGAGATGGGAGAGACAGAGAAGGTAAGAAGTTTGTGACTATGAAGAGAGAACTGGAGACAGGCTAGCATGAGGAACAGCCTGATGTGAGAGAGGCCTGCACTGCCACCTGAGGCCATGGTGATGTCTCAGCCTGTGCTGCCTGCTCAGGGTCATGTCTGGATCTGTGGCACTGCCACAGCAGGGGTCTGTGTTGATGTCATGGCCTGTGTTACCACCAAAGACCACAATACCAAAGACATGCCTCTTGAGGTCATGTTGATCTGCCACCACACAGTGGCGCCCTGCCCACATGGGAAAGCTGGCCCTGCCCCTGCCCCTTGCCTGGGCAACGTGGGAGAGCTGGCTCTGGATAGCTGGCCCCAGTGAGCATGGAAGAGCTGGCCCTAAGCCTTGTCTGGCCAGCAGGAGAGTCAGCTCTGGTGGTGTGGGCGTGGGAGAGCTGTCAGGCTGATCAATTTAGCTACCACCTAGGCCCAGATCCAGGGCTTTGAGCTGGCCCACCCCAGCATCTACCCTATCTATGAGCTGCTGGACTGTGTGAAGGGGCTGGTCCTGCAGAACCAAAGCTGTAGGATCTCCGTAACTCAGGACAGAAGCAGAATATACTATATGTCTTGGTGACATTCTAGTATTTGTATAGCAGAAGCCAGAGGCCTCAAACCAGACCAATGACTCATTGCAATGAACATTTGAAAGTAAAGATGTGTGGACAAAAGAGTGTACTTGTGACACACCATGACACACTGCAGCTTCCATGGCAAGTTGTTTTGTTTTGTGGGGAAGGTTACAAGGATGGAGGCTATGTATGGAAGGACTGGGGAATGAGTGTGATTGGGATGCATGATGTGAAATTCACAAAGAATCGATGAAAATTTATGAATGAAAAGAAGTGATAGGGGGCTGGAGAGATGGCTCAGCAGTTAAGAGAACTGACTGCTCTTCCAAAGGTCCTGAGTTCAATTCCAGGCAACCACATGATGGCTCACAACCATCTGTAACAGAATCTGATGTCCTCTGGTGTGTCTGAAGGGGGAGCAACAGTGTACTCACATACATAAAATAAATAAATTTTAGAAAGCACTGATAGATGTGAAAATTCTTTGAGCATAGAGGACTCTGCAATCTTAAGATACTTTATTTTACAATTAATATAATTAGTGTCTTAGTTTGGCTTCTGTTGCTGTGACAAAACACCATGGCTGTAAGAAACCTAGGGAGGAAAGGGTGTATTTGGCTTGCAGGTTTCAGTCTGTCATCAGTGGACGGAAGGAAGCCAAGGTACACAGGAACTGAAGCAGAGACCATGGAGGAATGCCACTTACTGGCTTCTCCTCCTGACTTACCCAGTTGCTTTCTTAGACAACCCAGGACCCTGAGAGACAACTCAGGGGTTGAACTCTGCAAGTAGGCTGGGGGCTGGGGCCACCCCCCCCCACCCCACCCCACCCCACCCCACCCCACCTATGTCTATCATCAGTCAAGAAAACTATCCCACAGGCTGCCCACAGGCCAATCTGATGGAGACATTTTCTCAATTCAGTTGTGGTTCCCTAGATGACTGGAGATTGTGTCAGTGTTGAGAAAATATCAATCAATTAGTTACCGTGTTTTCTTGAATGCTAGAGTGGAGAACCCAGCTTCAATGGCAAGTAAGTAAAGTGTAAGTTAGTATACAGTGTCAGAGTAGCAGTGGTACTGAGCTACACGATTGAGACAGGCTGCAGAGCTGAAGTGACATCCATTTAACAGCACTGCCTCAGTACTTCTAATGGACAGCTCATGGTGCCACAGTGGCATGTCAGACCAGGCCTATTGATAAGGAATTATGTAAGATTTTATCAGAGAACTGTAGTTTTGAATTTTTTTGTTTCATTGTTTAGAATAATTTTTATTTCTCCATATGAAGCTATATATTTAAAACCTTGGGTTTATTTATTTTATATGTATTTGTATTTGCCTGTGTATATTTATGTGCATCCTGTGCATGCTGGTGCCTGGGGAGGTCAGAAGGGGCACCAGATCTGGAGTTACGGACAGTTATGAGCTGCCATGTACATGCTGGGAACTGAATCTGAGCCTTGGCAAGAACAGCAAGTACTGTTAATCTTTAAGCCATCTCTCCAGTCCCTGAAACTGGATATTTAAAGTTATATTCTAGCTTTTTATAGAGAATTTCTGGTATTTGAAAGGGGAGTATTTTTGCATTTGTCCTTATAATCATCGCTCATTTTGTCTTGTCACTTGTCTTCACTAGGGTTCCATTGCTATGAAGAGACTGTATGACAAAGGCAACTCTTATAAAGGACAACATTTAATTGGGGCTGGCTTACAGGTTCAGGGGTTTAGTCCACTATAATCATGGCAGGAAGCATGGTGCTGGAGGAGCCAAGAGTTCTACATCTTGATCCACAGGCAACCAAAGGAGACTGCGTGCCACACTGGGTGTAGCTTGAGCATAGGAGACTTCAAAACCTGCCCCCAGAGTGACACAGTTCCTCTAACAAGGCCATACCTCCTTAGTGTCTCATTCTTATGGGCCAAAGATTCAAATACATGAATCTATGGGGACCATACCTATTCTAGCCACCAAAGCACTCAATGGCCCTTTTTGAAAGCATATTCAGCAATTAAGTTCAATCAAAATATTTTCTGTAGCTAGGCTGCTAGCTTTCTCTAATTATCTACAAAGTTCAAATATGTTGCTTTTTCTTTTATCTTTATAGTCTATTGCATCTGCAGACATGGATTTCAACCAGTTAGAGGCATTCCTGACAGCTCAAACCAAAAAGCAAGGTGGCATCACCAGTGAGCAAGCTGCAGTCATCTCCAAGTTTTGGAAGAGCCACAAGACAAAAATCCGAGAGAGCCTTATGAACCAGAGCCGCTGGGACAACGGACTTCGGGGACTGAGCTGGAGAGTTGATGGCAAGTCTCAGTCACGGCACTCAGCTCAAATACACAACCCTGTTGCTATAATAGAGCTGGAATTTGGGAAAAGTGGACAGGTGGGTCCAACTTCAATTTCCCTTTATAAACTATGTATTTTCATTGCTTCTTTTTTAATCCATATACTTATTTTACTTTTATTTAACAGTGTTTGCAGAGGTAATCCTAAAATCACTTTTAGAGGTAGAATCATGTGAAAATTTTGATGTTTTCAGTTATAGACAGAGTCTAAAAAGCAGCCACAGGGTCCTTTAAGTTCTCTCAAAAGGGCAGATTCGGACAGTTGTGATTGCAGTCTCCCAGGCAATGGTAGAGACACAAAGAGCAGGAGCCGAGGTTAGCCAGTGCAGAGCTAACCTTTCCTACCCTGTTATCTGTGTAGTTGTTCTGGTATGAGAGGTGATAAATCCTAATCTCTCTCTCTTTTATTTCTTAATTTTTTTTATTGGATATTTTATTTACAGTTCAGATGTTATCCCCTTACCCCCCCCACCCCACCCCCATCCTAATCTGTTAACTGTATCAAATGTATTGTTCCTAGAGACCAGGTGTGCCATCTCTGAACTTAAGCTCACAAACAATTTTTTAATTGGATCTTGATTATTCATGAACCAGTGCAGCTTACCTTTGGAGTCTCTAGTCATTATAACAGGTGGTTTTAATGTCTGTGCGGTTTTTCTTAAAGCTATCTGGCTCCTGCTCCAGATGCCTGCTAAGTTAGACTTCAGGTGACCTGGCTTATGTTTTTGAGTGGGGAAGAGGAGAAAGAAACTGGTAATTAGAGACTATCCAGACCACTGAGTTAATCACATTCTTTTTTTTTTTTTTTTAAAAATAATCAAATAAGTGCTTTGATTATATCCTCTACTAGAAATGTATTTCCTTTCTCAATGCTTAGCACAGTCCCTTTAGCTAGCTGGTCTCTTCACATATGCTGTTCTTTAGGGTTTTTTTTTTTCCAATGTAATTCCATACTGACTTTAATTAGAGGCTTTTTGTTAATTAAGAAAATTAGAATGCCTTTTATTCATTTAGTTTAGAACAGTGTTAATTGTAGCAGTGGGCTTAGGTTTATTTGATTGTGAAGTCTAGCCAGTCAATCATGATGCTCTCTAGAAATGTGCCTGCTCTTCCTCCAGTGTGAAGTAAACAAAGTGTAATGAGAGAAAAAGTAAAGAGTAACAGGTAGACTTGGAGTTTTTTGGTATATGCATAGGCCAATTACCTTTTATTCTGGCAGTAGTGAGTGTACACATCCATCTGTGTCTCTAAGAAGATTGCTTTTAGGATGTCCCTGCACACATACCAAACCATGCTCAGCGCCTTTTCATAAAATTGTGTAGTATTTTCATGTAACTTACGTATATCCTCTTTTATAATTCTAGATTACTTATAATTCCTAAAACAATGTAAATTCTATGTAAGTTGTTATGCTGAATAATGACAAAATAAAGTCAGTACATGGTAGATACAGATATTTTGTGTGAGTATTTTTATGTTGTGAATGGTTAAATCTTCAGATGTGGAGCCTGTCAGGAGGAGTCTACATGTTGTTGTCTTTAAGTACTTAATATGTGCTCAGGATATGAGAACATATATATCTATTGGAAGAATCTTAGGAAATTATTATACCATTTCTTTAACCTAATATTTCCCTAATACTTGAACTAAGATTATAATGTGCCTTTTTGATTTTATTACAATAGTTTACAAGCCATGCACTCAAAGGAAAGAAGCTTTGACACACAGACCAAAATAGTTGAATCTGAAAATTATCTACCGTGTAAAGTAAATGGCATAATTTATATCTGACTCTGTTTACCTCAGAGAGTGCCAGTGATGTTAACCTGGGGATCAAAGCAACGGCGTCAGCGTGTTGGCTCTGCAGCCGGAGCTTCCCGCTTGGGGCTGCGTGTGTCACGTCCTTATGCTTTAGTGTGTTGTATTTTCATTCGATTCTAGGAATTTCTTCCTCTTTTCGTACTACAAAATATTTAATAAAAATAAATTTATAATCTATTCTAAAATCTATAGAATTTAATAAAAAGTACAACAAATATTTCCACTTCTTTGTAAAACTTTATGCAGTTCAAGCAACACATTCCAGAATTCTATAAATATGGTCACATAGTGAGATATAAACATTTTTAAAAGTAGGTAAAAAGGATGAGACTGGGTGTTACAAACTTAAATTCCAGGGAAATGTTGCTTTGATAATGTGCACAATTTGATTGTGCTACAATGCATTGTATTTTAGAAAATAACTTTCTCAAGCACAGCGCTTTTCTTGTTTCTGAGTAACCAGTTCCCTATAGAGCAACAGATGACCCTTTTGTTCTTGTTGGCGACTGTGTAAAAGAAGCACTGGCTGGAGGAGCCTTCTACCCAAACAGAGCATGCAAACTTGTCTAGCCATGTGTGTGCTTGCCACCCTTGCCCACAGTGTGGCACTGGGCATACTTCTCAACAACAGTCTCCTGGCTTTTCTCAGCAGCACTCATTTGTTTTGCTTTCATTTTCCAAGACAGGGTTTCTGTGAAGCTCTGATTGTCCTGGAACTCACTTTGTAGACCAAGCTGGCCTTAGACTGAAAGATTTGCCTGCCTCTGCCTCCTGAGTGTTAGGATTAAAGGCGTGCGCCACCACTACCCGGATATTTTGTTGATTTTATGTTTGATATTTTCCTTATATTTGCTTGCTTACTGCTTCAGTATAGTTCATTGTTCCCTATGTCTGTCTCATGAATGCTATTTTTCTTCTTCAGTGTGTAGGATTCCTTCCAGTAGCTACTATTGCTATCTTCAGACACGCCAGAAGAGGGCATCGGATCCCATTACAGATGGTTGTGAGCCACCATGAGGTTGCTGAGAATTGAATTCAGGACCTCTGGAAGAGCAGTCAATGCTCTTAACCGCTGAGCCATCTCTCCAGCACATCATGGAAGCTTTTTTCCCCCTTTCCAATTGTGAAGAATAGTTCTGCTGGATATAGTAATCTAGGTTGGCCATTGTTGGCCATTGTTTTTTAGAGCTTGAAATGGACCATTCCTTCCTTCTGGCCTTTAGCTTTTTCAGTGAGGAAATCTGCTGTTATTCAAATGGATTTGCCTTTGTATGTGATTTGATATTTTCCCCTATGATCCTCAATACTCTCTTTTTTTCGTAAATATGATTTTGAACTGTAGCACACATGGTCTTGTCTGTTTGTCTTGGTTTCTGAATACTTCCTGTATCTGGGTAGCCATCTCTTCCCCATATATGGGAAATATCTCTTATAATTTTATCAAATACATTTTCTGTATCTTAAATAACTTCTCCCTTTTCTCTGTCTTTTCATTGCATCTTGTAAATCTCATACGTTGTCTTTGTCATTCCTGCTTTTGTGACATCGGGAACTGAACCTAGGACATACTAGGACTTGCTAGGCACGTACTCAGCCACTCAGCCATGTTCTGGCCTTCCCTTCTTTTGTCCTTTCTGTTTTTGAGATTGAATTTCAGAAAGCTGCCTAGGCTTGCCTTAACCTTCATCTCAGATAGACCTTGAACTTGTGGTCCCCTCCCTCTGCTTCCTAAGCATCTGGTGCTATAGGCTAATTGGATATGACAATATGAAGTACAGTATAAACCAATTAAAAACAGTCTCCTCTTCAATTAGAATAATTTTTGAAGGACCAAAAGAACAAATGTAGTATGTAGTCTCTCTTTTGGAATTGGTGTGAGACCTGTTTCTGTGCAGTCCCCAGGCCTGATGACACTTGCTATGGATTTCCAGAGTGAACTGAAAATATATTTGATACAATTACAGAGAGAGGGATGCTTGCCTCTGGTTTCACTGCTGCTGACTTAGTAGAGGTCTTTTCAGAATGGCTTCTTAGGGTTGGAGAGGCAGATCAGTAGTTAAGGTCACTGCCTGCTCTTCCAGAGGACCCAAGTCTGATTTCCAGTCTCCAGACAATGGCTCATAACTGTTGGTAACTCCAGTTCTAGGAGATCCAATACCCTTTTTTTGCCTTGGAGAGCACCAGGCATGCACGTGGTGCACAGATGTCCATGAAGGCAAAATATCTGTACACATAAAATAAAATGAAAAATAGTGGCTTCTCAGCTGTACATGCCTATAATTCCATCCTTGGAAAGGCAGAGCCTAGGTCTCCTGTATTCACCCACTTGGCTTCCTGGTGAGTAAGCATCATTTGAGTGATTTGCATATTATGCTGTGGGCAGACCAGGCTTCAAGACTCTAGGAGCTGACATTTGCATCTGATTTTTTTCTTGATAACTTCTGCTTTCTGATCCAGAGCATATGCTTACAAAATTAAGGAGTCTCTACAGACAGAGTCAGTTCTCTGAGCTTGTGTTAAATCCTCTGCATTTACCATGCTCATCACTTTTGGTGGTGACTTAGGAAAGGCTCCTTCCTGGTGGTAGCCGGTTCTTTTTCATCACATCATACACGTTATTTCTCCCATGTTCCACCCTCAGGCAGTAGTAGGTCAGCAGAAGACTCAACACAAGCAGAAGTGGGGTGCTGGGATGCTCGTTGTCTCTGCATTTCAGGCTCACCCAAGGCGCCCTGAGGCTCACAGCTGTTAGACTTTGCCTCAGACAAGAACTGCTGCTTTAGGTTGAGTAGGAAAGGCTGCTCTGAGTGTTGAATAGCAGGTAGGCGCCAACCTCAGGAAGGTCTTGAGGACAAAACTTACAGGTAGAGGTACAGCCATGCTAAGAAGTTAGCCTTGCGTCATAGTGTACATGTGGAGGTCAGAGGACAAATTTCCGAAGTCAGTTCTCTTTTTCTACCATGTGGGTCCTGGGAATCAAACTCAGGTCATCAGACTTGGCAGCAAGCCCCCTTTCCTGCGGAGGCATCTTACCAGTCTGGGATGAAGTTTATACTCTATTTGAACTTAAATCTGTTAGAGGCACTACTTTAATTTTCTTGTATTCTGCTAAAAGTGAAGCTAGACCTAAGACCTTTTTCAACTAAACAGAATGTCTACAAGATTGATAGTGTTATGACTATCCCAATGAATTTTATAACATTAGAATGATAACCTACAGTTAAATACACTGTACAGTTCACTTGGCTGTGTTTTTGTTGTGTTTCATTTGCAGTACTGGAGTTAAGTCCCTAATCTCCCAAATGCTAGGCAAGTTCTCAACCAGTGATTGACACCCCTGGTCCCTGTAGTCACAGTTATGTACCACAGAAGTTAAGCAGATACTTTGCATTGGTTCAGCCAAGAAGAACTTCTGGGTGTTTTTTTTTAATGGATTCTTCTGAAGATCTTGCTTCCTGGGATCTGTGTAAATTCTGAGCTGAGATGTTTTCCTTTCCTGTACTGTCTCCTTAAGAGATCTCTCTGTTTGAGGTCCTGTGAGCACTGTTGCTCTGTAACCAGTGCAAATAGAGTATGTGCCACAGTAAGGCTCTTCTCCAGCCTGGATGTACACCTGCACGCCAGAAGAGGCACAGATCTCATTACAGCCACCATGTGGTTGCTGGGAATTGAACTCAGGACCTCTAGAAAAGCAGCTACTACTCTTAACCTCCAAGTCACCTCTCCAGCCTTCCCATACATTTTATTTCTCTAGTTTAATTTTTTTTTGAGTACATGAAGTACATTGAGCATACAGTAGAAGGGACTTAGAATACGCCTTTGATACATTGCTATGTAAGGACTGATCAGAGTGTATGAATCTTATTAACTTTTTTTGCTGTCAAACCCTCTAGTGTGTTCTTTGTAATGAAGAATTCTTTACTTCAGTGAAACCCACTATCCTCGTCTATACTTCCCTGTACTACTTTTGGGAACTTTTTAAAAATTGTAAAATTACATTTATTTATTCAGTCGAGGTTAGGGTATATACCAGGGTTTGAATGTGAAGATCGGAGGATAGCTTGCTGAGAGTCAGTCTTCTCTTTCTTCCTTGTGGGCCTCAGAGTCGGATTTCAGGTCACCAGTCTTGGTGGCACTTGCCTTTACTGGCTGAGCCATTTTGCCGCCACCTTGGCAGCTTTTGTATTGACTTAGCTTCTTTAAAACAAGGTATAAGTAAACATATGTTACCTTAAATCTTATTTTTAGATTCCTGGTCATTTATGACTCCTGTATATTTGGCCACTATATTTTATCAACTGAAAGGGTGCATTCGTGTCTCTCTCTCTCTCTCTCTCTCTCTCTCTCTCTCTCTCTCTCTCTCTCTCTCTGTGTGTGTGTGTGTGTGTGTGTGTGTGTGTGTGTGTGTGTAAGCCCAAGGATATCCTTTGGTTTTATACACCTTGTTTTTCTAAAAAGGGGCTCTCATTGGCCTGCATCCCACCAAGTAGGATAGGCTGGTTGACTGTCCGTCAAGCCTAGGGTTCCGCCTGCCTCTGCCTTTCCAGTGCTAAGATCTCAGTGTGCCCATCACTTTGATGTGGTTTCTAGGGATTGAACTTAGGTTCTCATGCATGCTCAGGAAGTACTTTTGCATCTGATCATCTTTCCAATCACGAGATAGGAGTTTCACAGGATCAGATATACCTCCCCTTTTCTTTGAAACAAGAATTCGGGGTTTAAGGGATAATACCCTACGGAAGTAAATGAGGAAACAAACAGAAACCCTAAGTGGTTGCCGATAAAGTGCGGTACTCAAACTTCCACTTTTTCCTCAGTTAAAGGACAAAGGCCCAGACCTTTGGAAAAGCATTGAATTAATAAGCAAGCTTTGAGAAGGAAAACGAGAAAGTAGCTCCTTAAAATGATTATGAACTGTCTTACATTGGGTAGGAATTGATATTTACTTGAATTGCTGGCTCATTGTTTACATTGAAAGCTTTTACAGTTAGCAAATATGTTAGCATGCTGTAGAGTGTAACCGAAGCTGGCAAAGGATGTGATGGCCCACTGTGTTTGTGATGCAACCTGAAGGTAGAAAATGTATCGGAAGCAACTACCAAATTGGAGACTAGCCTGTTGGGGTGGAAGAGCTTTTTTGTTTCAATTAAGATTCACATTGTAATTATGTCCAGGAATGGAGGACAGTAAGAGGATGGTGGGATTAAGCCCTAACCTTGCTTCAGCTTTCCATCTCTTGCTGTCCTTCCCTTTCTGGATGGTCACTTTGAGCATCTCTGCATGCTGGTTCTCCTTCCCCCTTGGACTAACTTCTTTCACAGCAGCCCTTTTCTCTGTCACAGTGCTGAAGTTTAACGTCTCACTAACAACTGATAAATTCATCAGCACTCTCTGAATGCTTCTCATCATTTACATTGAGGCTGTGTCTCTGACCAAGAAGTTTGTGTGATATTAGACACATGTGCTGCATAGGTGTGGACAAGGTTTTCTCCCTGAGCACAACACCAAGTGTCCTTGCCCTTTGACTCTTAAGTACAGACATTGAAACAGTCTCATACCTCAGAAGATCAGCACTTTGTTTATAGTCCAATAAACAAGAAACCAAGTGGCAGTTGAGGTTGTTAGCAATGTGAGGCCCAAATTTCAGGCTCTGTAGTCACTTTCTAGCAAACCATCCCAAACTATTACTGGGTGCTTTGGTTTCCTCATGCAGGGAGTCTGGCACACTACTTCAGTATTTGGCTTAAGCCCAAACTCGTGTTGGACTGCCTGCAGGTCCAAACCAGTACAGCACAAACCTCTGCAAGCCTGGAGCAGAGTGGGATAGGCAATCACATTTATACTAGCTGTATCATTTTGTATATTGACCCATGAAAACAAACAAACAAGATGGCGCCTTTCACTTAAAACTGTGCCTTGTCTGCAAAATTTGTCCCCCACTTTTCTCTGTACGTGTTACTGACTGTGACCCGTGGAAGATGAGGATTCTCAGTTCTCCATCTGTTAGGTTAAAAGAACCAGAGTTTATGGACACGTATGTAACTATCCAGATAGAGTGGTTTCTTACCATAAAGGTATATGGACTTTTCTCCAGTGTTGATGTTGGTAAATATAGAATCTCTTCATATTTGTATTTTCATTTCATATTCAGTTAGCTGCACAAATTAAACTTAACTGCTGTGATTAGTTGGTTGAGCATTGCACTAAAGGCGATACTTTAAATCCTGCTTTATATACATTACTTTATTGTCCCTACAACAGTGTTGTATAAAGTAGGCATTAGGATTTCTTTTTAATAAATGAAGAGGATAAAAAAATTTACTTATTCTTTAATCACATGACAATTCTTTACTCAAGTTAGAAGACAGCAAATGTTTCAGTTCACTGTCTTGTTTTGCAGTCACATTGTCTTAAAGTATTGTCTGTTACCACTTCAAGATAAACTTAAAGTCTTGTCTGTTACCACTTCAAGACAAACTTGTGGGTATAAAACCTAACTCAGTGGGTGGATTGTATATGGTAGTGAGAAAGAAGCGGAGGGAAGATGGAGAGATGGCTCGGCAGGTGAGAGCACTTGCTGCTCTTGCACAGGACCCAAGTCAGTTCCAGCACCTAGGTGGGCAGGCAGCTCCCACGAACCATAACTCCAGCTCCTCCTGGAGTTGCTCCTCCGATGTCCTCTGCTGGCTCCTGTGGACACCTGTACATACCTGTGCATACTCAGGCATGGACATAAAGAAAAATAGAAAGATTTTGTTGTTTTTGCTCTTTTTGAGACAAGATTTCTCTATGTAGCCCTGTGTTGTCCTGGAACTTGGCTCTTGTCCACTAGGGTGGACTCAGACTGACAGAGATCTGCTGCCTCTGCCTCCTGAATGCTTGGATCAAAGGCATGCACCACCATACCTAGACAAGTCATTCTTTTAAAGTAGAGCTGATAATGGCTTCTCTGGAGCTGATGTATGGTTATTGTTTGTGGCAGAGACTTCTTAGTCCTATACAAGTTAAACTTTGACACCAATTCTAAATTTTTCTAATGCTCTTTGAAGAAGCAGCCTCTCATTCTATAGGGTTTTGAATGCAGAGCATGAATTATCTCCACCAGACTTTTGAATTTAAAGTCTACTTGCAAAATACTTTGAGATTTGCTTCTGTTTATCACCTGAATTAATAAACTCAGTCTTCTGGTGGTTTCTGTTTAAATCCTGGAAAGTCTGACATAAGATTTTTTTAGAATAATACTCTATTTTTCTGAGCCATATGGTGATAGTCGGGAAGTCTGTGCTGTGCATTGTATTGGAGTCCATTTGCTTGTGTGTAAATCTGGATTTGCCTGTTTGTCCACTTCTGATGCTGGCCCATTAGCATCGATGCTACTCTCCATTTGCATTTCAAGAATAAACTTACACTTGCCAGCTGTGTTCCCAGTCTAATGTTTCAGAGTGTGGGCTTTGTAGAGGTGTCCTAGTCACTGTTCTACAGCTGTAAAGAGACAGACACCATGACTGTGGCAACTCTTAGAAAGGGAAGCATTTAATTGGGACTTGTTTACCATTTCTGAGGTCACCCATTGTCGTCATAGCTGGAAGCATGAGAGCACATGGGCAGACATGGTGCTGGAAAGAATTCTACATCCAGATCCACAGGCAGCAGGAAGAAAGAACCACTGGGCCTGCCTGGGGCTTTGACCTCCAGTGACACACTCCCTCCAGCAAGGCCACACCTCCTAGTCCCTTTCAACTGCTGCCACTCTCTGATGACTAAGCATTCAAAAGTAGGAGCTTGTGGGGGCTGTTCTTATTCAAACCACCACTAGCCCCCCATTTAATTAGGAAAATTAATTCATATGCTGCCTGCCATACATACGGTGCCCAGATGAAGACTGGGATCTGTAGTTAACTTTAGAAACAAATGGGTTAGATAGAAATTTAAGGTCAGCATGGACCCAGTGCCTTCGGCTGGCCTCTGTAGTCACTATGCACATGTGGTACACAGACATATGTAGAGGTAAAACATTCATACATATAAAATAAAAATAAATCTTTAGGGTAATTTTTTTCCTGTCTTATATGGACTACATTATTTTCTTGTTTAGAAGTCAGCTGTTTAGTGGGAAATACCTTTAATTAACACATTGGATTTTGTGGATGTTAGATGAATATCTTGTTTGTTTGCTTGTCTGCATGCTTCCTTGCTTTGTCACTTAAGTCTGTCTGGTTGGTCACTTGGTTGATTGGTTGCTTCTGAAATAGAGAATCAGGGAACCCAAATGTAGAGGTTTCACCCTGGTCTATTTACTAAAGGAATTATAGTTACCCAGCAGTATTGAATCTCCATTCCTATTTTGATAGTATGTTTGTATGTAGTCTGAGTGTATCCCCTAATTGTTCATATGTGGAAGTCTGGTCCTCAGTGTGCTGATGTTATGTATATTTTAATTGAAAATAAAGTTTTTCATACAATAAAAAAAAATTTAAGGTCAGAATTATAAATGAGATGGTAGTATTGCCATCCCTACCATGCAGTGCCTAAGAGCCCTTTCGTAACTGCCCTCATGGCCTATAGCTTGTATTTCCATCATCAACTATGAAAGCCTCAGATACAGTAGCTGTGGAAGTGGTCGTTTTATTGATTTTCTAGTCTTATTAATGCTTGGATTGGAATTTCGTGGATTTCCCTTGGGAAACAAGCAGGAGGATAACTTTTGATGAGGATATTTTTACAACTTGAACAAATGAACACTTCTGTAGGTAACTATTCCTATCTTGTATATTTAACTCACACAGCTTGTAAACTCAGTAACGAAGTTGGTATTTAGAAATAGAGAAGTAACTCTCGGAGTTTTAAAGAGCACAGGCTTGTGCTCTTCCTTTTCACCTGAGGGAGTCTCATCAGAGTGGCCTTTCTTAGAGAGGTTGACTCCCTCCGCAGTGTGGGGTCGCTCGAGACTCAGCTCTTCCTCCAGATAAGTACATGCTGGGATGGGATAATTTGTTTAAGTCAGTAGATTCCAATGCCCAGCACAGCAGTTCTTAACCTTCCTAATGCTGAGTCCTTTATAATATAGTTCCTCATGTTGCGGCTACCCCCAACCACGAATTATTTTATTGCTACTATATAACTCTAATTTTGCTACTGTTATGAATTGTAGTGTAAATATCTGTATTTCAATGGTCTTAGGCAATCCCCATGAAAGGGTCATTTAACCCCAAAAGTTCAGAACCACCAAGCTAACATGATAAGATTCACGTTGAAATTTCCTTAATCACGATTACAGTTTATTTTAAGTGAGTCTGCTTATACTCTGTGGATAAAAAAATTTACAGGTCTCTTTTTTAAATATTTAATTTTATTTTTAATTATATGTCTGTGTTTGTGTTTATGTGTTTAAATATAATATCCAAAGAATCCAGAAAAGGGTGTTGGATTCCCTGAAGCTGGAGTTAACAGGCAGTTGTGAGCTGCCTGTCAGGGGGTCCAGGAACCAAATTCTGGTCCTCTGTAAGAGCAGTGACCACTCAACAACTGAGCTGTCTCTCTAGTTCCTCTCTAGCCTTCTGGAAAAACACTGGTGGGTTTCTTTGCTTGATACATTATATTCGTAGAGTAGACAGGTTCTATTTGTCAGGTTACATACTTACAGGGTGTAAATGTTGTTTGCTGGTACTGGGGTAATGATGCCACTGGCTGAAAACAGCCCTTTGACATGGGCACTATGATGTATGGTACATCAGCTACCAGAGGCCCTACCTCCAACGGTATCCATAGGAAGTAGAAACCGTTCTTTCTAAGGTCAAGTGTTTCTCCAAACGTATTTTTCTGAGACTGTCAGGGAGCCTCCAGTTTTGGAGTAAGGAGTGAACTTTCAGCCTTCTATCTATTAAATGTGCTTTGTTCTTTCAAAGGTGCCAAGCTTCACCATCGTGTTGACGGTGGCCTGTGAGTCAGAGCCTTTGGGAACAGCAGCTAAGCTGGTGACAGTGGACAGCCTTGGGCAAAGAGAACAGTTTATAATTTGATGAGTTAGAAATTAAGAATTACCATTCACTGAAGAAGTCGTTGTACTTTGTTACGGCAAGGTTTAGGGGTGCCTCTTTTTAAATGGTTTGTAAGTTCATATCTACATCTCATACTGTTTTATTAGCTGTCCTCTCCCCTCCCCTGTCTCTTACTATTTTGAGACAAGGTCTCTCTCTATGTAGCCCTGGATGTCCAGTCTCTACGTAGATCAGGCTGCCTTCAAAATCTCAGAAAGCTGCCTGCCTGTGCTTCCTGGGTGTTGAGATTAAAGACATGTGCCACTATACCTGGTTTTCCTTTAATTTCTTTATATTTTTACTTCTTGTAACCAAACATGTTTGGAATAATTTTTCAATGTCATTATAAAGAATTTTAAAATGTTTTGTGTTCTTAGTAATGTCCCATATATGGAAAGTTTGCCCTGTTTTCTCTTTCTCCACTTCAAATTTTAATTAACTTGAATTTTACTTTTGGAAGTTAGGTCTAACTAAATTTACTGACCAAATGTTTGGCCATTGTAGAAGAAGACAAACCCTGTTATAATTTTCTCTTGCTTGCCTAGATGCAAGTAATTAGATTTTAGAACATAGTAAGGTTTGATGTATACTGAACTTAAAATAAAGATCGCAAACTGGTATAAAAGAATGTCAAGGATTAATAATATTCTTCCTATGAATGCCCTGAGAAGTAGAAGGAGCACCCAGTTCTTTATCTCCTTCCTGTGTGTTTTCTTGATTGGTCTGTTTTTGTAATTTCCCCTTATTATACTACTTACCATAGCATTTTCTTTTCCTTTTTCATAAGGCCTAGAATATTTGTAATTGATTGCATTTTTTAAAAACTTTATTTTGTTTTTGAGTGTGTATGTGTGCGCGTGCACATGCATGCCTGGGTGTGTGCACAGGAGTGCAATGCCATGGAAACCAGTGGATCCCCCTTGAGCTGGAATTACAGGCTGTTTTGAGTTGCTAAATATGGTTCCTGGGAACCAAACTCAGGTCCTCTGCAGGAGCAGTATTTACTCTTAACTGATGAGCCCCTATTTGCTTGTTGTGTGTCTTACATGATATTAAAGGGCATAAAAGTAGGCATTATGCTATTTTGAATATCTTTTTCCTTCTTGAATCATGGATGCTAATTACAGTATCAGGTTTAGTGGTGCCAGTTATAAACTAGGACCTTATATGCTCTTATAAGATGGGTGACCATTTTCTTTTTGATAACCACAGGAGCATCAAATTACTTGTTTCTAAATTAGTTATGGTATGTCTTTTGGTTATATGTATTTTTTTCCTAATTTTTACAGGTTTATGTTTTTGGATTTTATATTTTGTTTGAGACAGGCTCTCACATATGTAGCCCACCCTGGCCTTGAACTTCCAAGAATGACCATAAATTCTTGATCCTTCTATTGCCTCCTCCCAGGTGATAGGATTTGTGTCAGCTTGTGATTTTTTATAAGCTTTCTTAGATTTACCAGATTACTGAAATACAGGTTTCCATTGCAATAACTAGCAGAGTGTGTATGTTTGTGTATGATTACAGCCTGAGAAACAGACTATGAATAGCCTATAAAGGGAATTGAAAAGACCTTAGACTCGGGTCTTTTTGTTATTCTTGGGGCAGAATAACACTGTGTAGCTCAGGCTGGCCCAGAACTTAAGGTCTTTGCCTTTTAAGTATTCTGTCTGGTTTTCCAAAGTCTTTTTAACCTTTCCCATCTTCCTGTCTCACATCCTATCAGAATCTCTCTTCATTGTTGTGGATAAATAGAAACTAGAACCCTTCTCCTTCAAAACAAGCCATAAAGTCTAGAAGAGTTCCCTTCCTCCTCTGCTTTCATTCTAGAGGAATCCTGCCCTATATCTCAAGAAAGAATGACGTGCAGAGAGGAGACAAGTGTCACCGCACACCTGCTGCAGTCACACTTCTGTATGAAGGTCCTCTCTTCATCAGAGAGTGCTTAGATACACAAAACTTAGCTCTTTGGTTCTTCATTTCTGAAGGCTTCTATGCCGTGTAAATTTTGATTTAATAAATGATACAATTTTCTCTTGTCTTTTGCATTGGCTGTGAGGGAAATTTTAAACTCCTTTTCTTTACCTATAGATTTTTTTGTTTTGTTTGGTTTTTCGAGACAGGGTTTCTCTGTGTAGCTCTGGCCGTCTTGGAACTCACTCTGTAGATACCTATAGATTTTTTAAAGTCATGTTTTATAATCTGATTAATATTATTATAATGATGGTTCTGTACAGTTGACTGTGGCATTGAGAAATATTTGCTACATCTAATATATTTTTGTGTCTCTGTGAGCAATAGCGGAATCCAAACATTTTCTCGAAGAAAACTGTCTTGTTGCTGTTCTGATGGCCTTTCCACTGCTAGTCTCCAGGCGTTGTTCTGCCTCTTGTATTAAATACATGAGTAATAAAATTCTTTTTTTTCCTTTTTCTGTTTTTTCTTTCTTTTTTTTGTTTTGTTTTGTTTTTTTTTTGTTTTTGTTTTTTTTGAGACAGGGGTTTCTCTGTGTAGCCCTGGCTGTCCTGGAACTCACTCTATAGACCAGGCCGGCCTCGATCTCAGAAATCTGCCTGGCTCTGCCTCCCAAGTGCTGGGATTAAAGGCGTGTGCCGCCACTGCCTGGCTGAGTAATGAAATTATAAAACCCTTGTAAACTTTGTCAGCAAATTTGAAGGCCATGTATGTACTCTTTTCCTTAATTTTGCTTATCCAAAACTCGATTTTTTTTTAGGGGGAGGGGCTTGGTTCTTTAAAACACTCACCAAGTACCCAGTTGGCCTCAAACTTCTGACCATCCTGCCTCAGTCTCCTGGTGCTGGGTTACAGGTGCACCACACCCAGCCACACCCAGCTCAGACTTGAGCTCTGGTGTGTACAGTAGCTCTTCTTTCGTTTAGTTTGTCTCTGTAACTGTCCTAGGGGAGAGCTGTCATCTTGAAGAATCGGATATGTCTGATAACTTTCTGATGGGGGGCGGTTCCTGCTCATTCATTCATATTCATTTTCTCACCCCTTCCTTCCCGCATCACGCCCCGGGCTGCGTGTGACCAGGGCATTTATACCCCAAACCCCTGGTTGACTTGTTACCTTTGCCTTCTATTGATTTTAGCTTTTCAACTCTTTTTCACTGTCTCAGTCCTCCAAATATTGTTCATTTTCTATCCATTTGACTTTTGTTTCTGTATAATAGATTTTGACAATATAATTCAAAGGACTAGCAGATCAACCGCTAAAACAGTGGCTTTCTTTTTTCTTCCTCCAATTCATGATTTACAGAGCAGTCAGCTTTAGCTGGTTAGCTCTTTCTAGGAGCTGCAGTATCAGAGTAGGCAAAAGAGGAAACTAATTAAGGCTAAGGGCAGGGCCAAGCAAGAGAAAATCTTACTGATGAAGAAGTTTAATCCTGTTGTCTTTGGACACAGATAAGAAGTAGTCACCTCCACTACTGCCCTAGCCCCAGAAACAAGCCACAGCTCCTTCTGTGAAATGGGTATTCAGAGTATTTGTTCAGCTTTGCTGTACACCAGAAGTATTAGATGATAATATAAAATCTCGTGTAACTTAGGTACATATTGCTTGTGCTTTACAGTTTGTAAATACTTGAAAAATATTCTATATTTAGAGACCATCTCAGAATTACCATACAAGCCGCCCAGTTGATGGATGAAAAGCCATATGATTTTTAAGTTGATTTGAATGAGAAATTAAATTCTAAAAATTAATTGCTGAATTTTATGTTATAGATAGTAAAATGTAAATTATCATGCAAAAATGAGCAAGCCCGTTAATTCATTAATACATTTTATAAGGTTCACAAAATCCTTGAAATTACATGGTAAAATTATATGTAGGTACTTTATAATTTTATTTTTTTAAGACAATTTTAAAATTTAACTATACTTGGACCATATTCATCCCTTCCCCCAAGTCCTTCCAGATCCTATCCCCCTTCCTGTCCACTCAATTTTAAGTTCTTTCTCAAAAACAAACAAATACCTATTAAAACAACAAAACCTCCCAAACCAGTAAGATACTACCCAGAAAACAAAAACTCACCAAACTGTAACCAAATAAAAGCACACAAAAAAACTGTGGAGGCCAGTATGTTGGTCAACGACTCCTGAACATGAGGCCTGCCCTGGAGTGTTTGATACACCCAGGGTCACGTCACTCCATGGAGAAAACTGATGCTCGTTTCTTCCCCAGGCAGAGGTACAAATGAGAGTTCAGTTGTTAACCTTTCCCCTTGTGACTAGGATTTCTTTCTCCCTTTCTTTTCTTTTTTCTTTCTTTCCTTCTCTTTCTTTCTTTCTTTCTTTCTTTCTTTCTTTCTTTCTTTCTTTCTTTCTTTCTCTCTTTCTCTCTCTCTCTCTTTCCTTTCTTTCCTTCTTTCTTTCCTTTCTCTTCTCATTCATTCATTCTTAAATAATTTTTAATTCTTCTTTCATATATTACATCCCAACTGCAGTTTCCCCTCCCTCCCCTCCCATATAAGGTAAAACAAAAATTATGACATCAAAGTTGGACAAGACAAACCAACAGAAAGAAAAGAGCTCAAGAGAAGGCACGAGCATCAGAGACACACTCATTCACACACTCAAGAATCCCATAAAAACAATAAACTGTCCGTCAAGTTCTATTTATACCCCCCAAACATCTCATGTCCTCCACGGGTCTTGCCTCAGCGTGTGAGTCCGTCTCAGCTGACATCACTCAGCTGATAAACAGAGCTCAACTATGCACTGTAAGGAAGACCAATACATGTGTGTTGTTAGCAAAGAATCCTTCATCATGTGTCCTTTCACTTGCAAGCTTTATCGGAACATCTTTCACCTGTGTCTGCTTCAGCTAAATGTTCCTTCATGAGTCTGCCTTAGCCTTTCACCTGTGTTCACTTCAGGAAAACACTCGTTTGTGTTTGCCCCAGCAGAACACCTTCCAACACAACTGACTTTCCAAAGAACCCTCTAGTTCCCACTTCACGTCGTAATATAAGTACAGAAGACCTGGGGCACCCCTTGCAGGCCCTGTGCTTGCAGCCTCGGTCTCTGTGAGTTCTAATGAGCTTTGCTCACATTGTTTTAGAAAGCCTTGTTTTCTTTGTGTTCTCTATCCCCTGTGGCTCTTACACTCTTTCCCCTTCCTCTTTCAGGTTCCTCTTTGAGGGGTTTGATGGAAACACCCCTTTTAGAGCTGTGTGTTCCAGGGCTCTGTGTACGTGTGTATGTCTAGCTGTGGGTCTCTGTTTGTTCCCATCTGCTGCAGGAGGAAGCGTCTCAGATGATGGCTGGCCAAGGCACTGATGGATGAGTACAGCAGGATGTCATTAGGAGTTCGGGTTTTTGGTTTTTTTTTTTTTTGCTACATTTTTTTCTTTTTTTAGACCAGTATTATTTTACCCTAGATCCCTGGGCTGTGTACGCTTAGGTTCTTAGTCACCTAAGCAGTGTTGGGTATGGGTTCCATCTTGTGGAGTGGGCCGAGGTCACATCAGTTGGTTACAAGCTTTGAGCCCCCACTGCCCCAGCATATTTGGCAGGCAGGACACCATTCGAGAAGGTTTGTGGTTGACTTGGTGTTATGTTCTCTTTTGGTAGCATGCACAGTACCATCCCCTACCAAAGATGCTAGCACACAAGAGTAAAGTCCCTGTGTAGGCGCCAGCTCAACATCTCCATGCTCAAGTTGTGTAGAGTTGTCTTCAGCAGAGGGCCCCACTGTCAGTTTGTGGAGGGCAACCCATACTCTGGGCAACAGCCTGGGTTGTTTGGGGATTCCCATGGGCTCCATTCAGCAAATAAGTGCTATTTTCTACGAAGAAAATTTGTAGCTCTCATCTGATTTTTTTTTCTTCCATTTAAAAAAAATTGTTTGTATATACAGTCATGTGTATTAGCCTGGCCTTGAACTCACTATTCAGTCAGTCATGGTCAAGAACGTCTGACCCGCCTGCCTCCATCTCCCTATCCTGGTGCTAGATTACAGGAGCGCACAATAATGCCAGGGCTTTGTGATGCTGAGGATGGAATCCAGTCCAAGACTCTGAATTTCTATTACATTTAAGAACATCAAGTCTAGCCAGGGCATGGTGGCACACACCTTTAATCCTAGCACTTGGGAGGCAGAGACAGACAGATCTCTGGGTTTGGGGTCAGCCTAGTCTACAGAGCAAGTTCCATGACAGCCAGGGCTACACAGAGAAACCCTGTCTTGAAAAACAAAAAACAAAAAACAAAAACAAACAAACAAACAAAATAGCAAGTCTAGATGACAACTTAAATCATTGAACAAAATAGGTATGATTTAAGTGTTCCCCCTTTAAACAAAAGCAGATAATTTAAAAAGCATTTCTACCCTTTTACCTATAACTTCCTTCTCTGAATTATAAAAGTAGGGGCTGGAGAGACGGCTCAGAAGTTAAAGGCACTGGCTGCTCTTGCAGAGAACCTGGGTTCAGTCTCACTCATGTGGCAGCTCACAGCTGCCTGTAACTTCAGCTCCAGGGGATTTCTGGGCACCAAGCATGCATGCAGTATACAGACATACATGCTGATAAAACATACACATAAAACATAATAAAATGATTTTAAAGTTTTATAAAAGTAAAAAAAAAAAAACCCTAATGTTGGAGAAACTTTCAAAAGATGTAAGAGAGAAGCCTTTATTACTCATACCTGGCCCCCAGCGCAGCTGCTAGCACTCTGTGCATCTCATTTTGGCTATTTTATCAAAGAAAAGAAACCTCTCAGAACATTGTATACATTATACAATTTTATATTTACTTTTGTTGGGGTGAGAAAGGGAAGAAAATATTTACTTTTTTTTCACTTGCATATTATTATTTTCATTTAGCTATGAAATAATTCTCTTTAACAAAGAACTTTTTACTCAGGAAGAGGCCCTTTAAGAGAGATCAAGGACCCTATGTCTTTCTATAAAGAGTTCACTCTGTAAGCTGGCTGACATTACCAGGCTGAACCACACTTAAGCCAAAGTGGCCTGGCGTGTGCAGGAGCCTCAGAAAGAGGAGACTTGGAAAAAAGAATAGTCTTTAAATTAGGATTGTCCTTGCTGATGTCTGACTGCTGTTCTAGAACTTGACCTAGTCAAGGGACATGCCATACCTATTTGAATCCAGTGTCGTCTTCTTAAAGGACCGTCCTTTCTTGGATACTCAGTGGCAGCTGTAAAGTTAAAGTGCAGGTATAACTTTTGTGAAATTACTCAAAATCTGAGTTCAATACTATCAGAAACCTAATTTTTTCTTTACTTAATGCAGAAAGCCTACCCCCTGTTACTTACCTGAAATAATAAACTTATAAAGAATGTTTATTTGGACATCCACTTTTAGAGGTTTGGGTTGTAATCAGCTGGCACCGTTTTCTGGGGACTAGGGTGGCATCATGGGGGGTGGTGTGATGGAGCTGGACCGCTCACTTTATGGGCAGGAGAGAGTGGGAGGGGAAGGAGAGGGGAGGGTGAGAGAGGAAGGGCTCTGTAAAGAGGAAGGGAATAAGACCACATAATGTCTTTCAGGGACAAGTGCCAGTGACCCAAAGGTTTATACCACATGTGACGCGCCGCCTCGCCGAAAAGGAGAACACGCCACACTTCAGGATTCTTCTGACACGCAGTTTACTTGTTACAGCTCTTTTAGACGGTGTTACAGCTCTCTTAGATGGTGTTACAGCTCTCTTAGATGGTAGTGGCGAAGGACCCAGAGCCCCAGAACCCATGGGCTTATATAGAGTCCTGGGAGCACTTACTGCATGCTCATTGGCTCCTTAATGATGCCTAATTAGCATACTCGTTTCTCATTGGCTCTTAGAGTGCTCTTGGAGTGAGGCTTAATTAGCATAGTAATTTTTACTCTCTGCGCATGCACACATTCAGCTTGGCTCCCTCAAGGAGCCGGCGCCATTTTGCAATGGCGAATGCGGCTCCCGACAACCACAGCCCAGCAGCACCAAGCTGAGGACCAAGGCACATGCAAATCTAGCATCTTCTAGCCAGAAGACTGTAACCTTTTTAGAAAAAATTACTGTAATAATGGCAATACTCCGTCAAGAAGCCCCTGTTTGGTAGAAACTCTTTTTGTCACTAGCGTTTACAACTGAGGGTTGACCTTGCCCCCGTCCCCCAGCCACCTTGCTCTCTCCCTCTGCCCCCCTCCCCCAGGAGTATTTTAGTCCTCCTCTTTACATCTCTGCTGCCCCTGCCCAGCCAGCACAGGCAGAGAGGAAGGAGCAGCCCCTGACTGCCTGGCTCTCCTGACTGCACTTGGAATCCATCTCACACTCCAGCCTGTACTGCCCAGAGGGCCGCCTCTATTAAGACTGTACTCCTGCCAGCTAAAGGACCCCCAGATATACATATGTGCCATTTGCTAGTGATGACCTTTACAATTTGAAGTTGCAACCCTCCCCTCATTTTCAGAGAGCCCCTCAGCTCTTAACGGGTCTTTCAGATTCAGTCGTGCTAACTCACCAGCTCACCTGAGACCACTGCTGTTGCGTGCAGTGTAAATCTGGGGTATTGTTCTTCGAAGATCAAGGACCCTTAGATCCCAGTGTGGCCGTTGGCAGGAGGCAGGGTCAGCTCTCCTGCTCTCCCACCCTCGGGGCTGGCTCCCCCATGCCTTTGCCATCGGTGCCAGCTCCATTGTGTTGCCCAGGTGAGGTGCAGGGTGCCGCTCTGCTGGGGTTTTGTTTAATCATTATTAATCTAAAATGACTTGCAACAAACTTTCTTTTATTGTCTTTGCCTTTTGTCTGACATGTCACTTTAATTTTTCAAGGATTTTTAGAGTTCCCTTAAATTGGCATGTTTCAGGACTCCAGTATAGTGCGTGTTCTGTATGCTTGAGGTCCTTGAGTTTGCTCTCCAGAACCACACGTGCATATGTACACTCACAAATACACACACAATCACACAAAATTTCTGAAAGTGATTATTATATCATGTTTTTCATATTATACATGGAAAGGATCCTTTTTGTAAAATAGCTTTACTTAAGGTGTAACTGCTCTGTCTAGTTCAAAGAATGATCTGTGATAATCATACTTTGGGTTCGAAATGTGTGAGTTTATTAAGTATGTAACAAGCCAAAGAAAAAGACTAAGTATCAGAGATAGATGGGTAGAGAAAGGAATAGGCATCAGATCGTCTTAAGTTGGGTGTTTATAATATGTTGCAGAAACCAATTGAGAAACGCAGTTTTAGACGAGCAGCTGGAGTTTCCAGTAGTGGCAGACCAGTGGGTTATGTTCCCTTGGGTCAGGCTTCCAAGGAGAAGAACAAATAGTAACAGATAAAGATACCACCATCAAACTAGGCACTCAAAGGCAGCATCCAAAAGCTGCCTGGGAAAGCTGAGGCAGTCAGCTGGAATCCTGACTGAGCTTTCTCTCCATGGACAAGCTTACAGCTTCTCCTACATCATGGGATGAATCATAGCAACGTCTACTGGAAATGGTCTGCCTTCTGGCAGTGTTTTTTTTATCATTAGGACTTCATCTCTAGGCAATGGCACTGGAAACAAACATATTTGGGTTTGAAATGGGGGTTGAGGGTAGCACTGCCTTGCTTCTCAATGGGTGCAAACAGTCACCAATTAGATTTGTGTTGCAGGGGATTGAACCCAGGGCTTTTTTACATCTAGACATTGGTTTCAGTTAGGTCTCCTGCAGTAGACTGAAAGGAGTACTGTAAGGAGATCCAAGATTGAATGGTGAGTGAGTGAGTGGGTGAGTGAGTAGGTAGGTGGGTGAGTGGGTGGGTAAGTGAGTAAGTAGGTGAGTGAGTGGGTGAGTGGGTAGGTGAGTGAGTGAACAGGCTTTCTGCCTACACCACTTGTGTGCCTGGTGCATACAGGGCCAGCAGAAAACATCAGATTTCCTGGAGCTGGAGTTACAGACAGGTGTGAGCTGCCACATGGATGCTGGGAATTGAATCCAGGTCCTCTGGGAAACAGCCAATGCTCTTAATCATTGAGCCATCTTTCCATCCCCTTAATTTAAAAAAAAAGTATCCGGGCAGTGGTGGTGCACGCCTTTAATCCCAGCACTTGGGAGGCAGAGGCGGGTGGAGTTCTGAGTTCGAGGCCAGCCTGGTATACAGAGTGAGTTCCAGGACAGCCAAGGCTACACAGAGAAACCCTGTCTCAAAAAACAAAAAAAACAAAAAAACAAAACAAAACAAAACAAAACAAAAAAAAGAATGTCAATCCAAAAAAATTAAAAAAAGTAATTTCCATACTGTATTTTAGTGTAAAAAACTTCAAATACAGGAAATAGTTGTGTGATAACTAAGATGTTCCTGGCATGTACATGACTATAGTTGCTCCATTTTATTATTTTTTTAATCACTATCTTCCCATCTGTCTATTTACTCAACAACACTTCTTACTGTTTTCTTATATTAAAAGTAGTGTGCAGGCACCATTACATTTCTCCTCTGAAATCTTCCCCGTCTCCTATTCCTCTGTCCTCCCACTTCATTTGTTTATTTATTGAACGATTGATTTCTTTTGTAGTGCTGTAGGCTTTTCCCATGGTAGACAAGCACACTACTACTGGGTTGTGTGCCAGTCTGACACATTTTATAACCATATTTCTCTATGATTTTTTTCATTTGAATATAGTTTTATTTAGATTGTAGCACTAACAACATGAACTCTCCCTTCAGCCAGCTGTCGTCTTTTAGGACTTCATACACACCGACTTCCTTTCCTTGCAATTTCACCTTGGCATGGTTGACCTCTGGATACCAGGTTGATGAATGATTTTTCCAGATAATGACATTTTTTTACATCATCAGCAGTTACACCGAGTTTAAGAGCAGTTTGAGATTTTGCTCAGTTGTGGTCCAAGCAAGTCAGGCAACTGAAGTTCTCCTTGGGGATCAATGGTACCAACTTGAAGGCTGTCAGGCAGTTTGTATTGGCTGAGTATCCCACAACAATGACCTTAACTGATTTCTTGATGTATTTCTCCAAGGCTGCACCCTGGAATTTGAAGATTTTCACATTGGCTTTCAGTAGGTCCTTCCTTTCCATGCCTTCTCTTCTTGGCATGGAGCCCACAAGGACAGCCACATCCAGATCTTTGAAGGCAATCTCTTCTTTGTCTGTTGCAATGACATCCTGCAGAAGGGGATGGGCACAGTCTTGCAGTTCCATCAGGACACCGTACAGAACACCCATCATGGGGGTGATGTCCAACAGCACAAGAATGATGGGCTGGTCTTTTCCAAAGACAGATCCATTTCCAATACTGTACAACGGTGAATATGCAATTTGACCGGCTGTTCCAGTCACAAGGACTCTGATTGGTTCAGACATTATTGCAAACTGCTAGGCCAGTCTCTGTGCCAGCAAAGGCCATCTCCAGCTCTTCATGATTCTAAAGGTAAAATTTGTATGCAGTAAAGTGCTCAGATCTTTTTTGTTTATTTTGTTTTTTAAGACAGGGTTTCACTGTGAAACTCTGGCTGTCCTGGAACTCACTCTGTAGACGAGCCTAGCCTTGAACTCACAGACATCCACCTGCCTCTGCCTCCCATGTACTGGGATTAAAGGAATATGTACCACCATGCTCAGCTAAGTGCTCAAGTCTTAGTTGTGTCATTTGGAAAACGGATATACTGGATATACTCTTACATTTACAAGATAGGGAAAAGCATGTTTTGAGGTTCAAGTATATTGTATTTATCAGTATACCAATATCTATTAAGAATATAGTCCATGACTCCCATCCTAGAACATGAATAATACCACACTATGTGTATATTTGTCTATACATATAAATATTTGTATAAATAAATAATAATATAACATATACAATAATATATACTATAATAATATAAATATATATAATAATATATGCTATAATAATATAAATATATATAATAATATATCTAATAAATTAGGGGACAGTGAGAGATCAATAACAAGTATAGAACAGTTGAACAATGTACTGTATTAAAATTGTCAATGTTACTTTCTTACTTTGGGGCCAGTGTTAAGCAAAATAAGAGCTACTAAACAAAACAACTGCAATCCTGAAATGGTTATTTTGATAGCCAAGATGTAAGTGACTAATGTATATATAATATTACACTATTATATATATTACATATATAATGAATATTCTGTCCCTGGCAAGAGGGGTGGGATGGCAGGAAATATCATATGTTTCTCTGAAGAGGATATGAATTGCCAATTTCTGGAATTTTCAATATTTTAGGGTTGCAGGTAACTGAAACTTCAGAAAGCAAAACCAGATAAAAGAGTAATGTGTGTGACATTACTGGGTATTCCATTATAAGAATGTACTGCAGCTCAAGAGTCCAGTCTTTGGATGGTTGACTGGACTGTACATTAGTGCATACATTGCATAGCCAGCTATAGTGAACATGAATCCTGGCATGTTGGTGTACACCCATAACCCTAGTGCTTGGGAGCTAGAGACAGAGGCTCAAGAGCTTGAGACCAGGGGCTAGTGAGATGGCCAAGCAGTTTACAGCACTGGCTCTTCTTGGTGAGGGCCTGGGTTTAAGTCCCAGCACCCATGTGACAACTCACAACCATTCGGTTGTAAATATAGTTCCAGAGGACCTGATACCCTCTTCTGACCTCTGTAATCACCAGGCAAACATGTGGTGTAGTACACATACGTAGGCAAAACATTCTTACATATAAAATAAAAACAAATCTTTTTTTTTTTTTTCAGTTTTTCGAGACAGGGTTTCTCTGTGTAGGCCTGGCTGTCCTGGAACTCACCCTGTAGACCAGGCTGGCCTCGGACTCAGAAACCCACCTGCCTCTGCCTCCCAAGTGCTGGGATTAAAGACGTGCACCACCCCTGCCCGGCAAAATAAATCTTTTTAAAAACAATATTAAGTATGTCCAAGCTTTCCCTCCCCATTTATTATTCCCTAAGCAATAAGATATAACAACTATTTATGTGTGATGTACTTCATCTTAAGTCTTCTAAGAAATCCAGAGACAGGCTGGAGAGTGGTTGAGAGCATGTACTGCTCTTGCCCAGGACCTGATAGCCAGCATCTGTCTCCGGCTGCTTACAGCTGCTGTAGCTGCAGCTCCAGGGAGCTCTGATCACTCAAGTCCGTGGCATCTACACTTGCTTATCTCTCACTCTGTCTCTTTCTTGCTCCACTCCCTCTTTCTTTCTCTCTGTCCTAAAAAATCTTTAAGGGCTGGAGAGATGGCTCAGTGGTTAAGAGCACAGACATGGTGTCTCACAACCATCTATAACTGTGGTCCTATGTCCTCTTCTGGGGTGCAGGTGTACATGCAGATAAAACACTCATATGCACAAAATAAGCAAATCTTTTAAAACTCTAGAGATTATTTATTTATTTATTTTTGGCTTTCCTCTTTTTTTATTGGATGTTTTATTTACATTTCATATGTTGTCCCCTTACCCCATCCCCCACCCACCCAGGAACCCCCTATCCCCTCACTCTTCCTCCTCCTTCTCTGTGGATGTAACCCCTACCTACCCCCCCTCAACTCCCACCTCCCCACCCTCAAAATTCCCACCCCCTGGGGCGTCCAGCCTTCATGAGGTCAAGGATCTCTTCTTCCACCTATGCCCAGCAGGGCCCTCCACTCTTACATATTCAGCTAAAGCCCTGGATCCCTCCCTAAGTGCTCCCAGGCTGGTGGTTTAGACTCTGGGATCTCTGGTTGGTTGGTATTGTTGCTCTCCTCATGGGGCCACAAACCCTTTCAGCTCCTTCGGTCCTCACTCTAACTCCTCCATTGGGAATCCCATTATCAGTTCAATGGCTAGTTGTGAGCATCTGCCTCTGAATATGTCAGACTCTTGAAGACCTCTGAGGAGACATCCATATCAGGCTCTTATCAGCATGCACTTCCTGACTTCCACATCAGCATCTACCTTTGGTGACGGCACATGGGATGGATACTCAGGTGGAATGGTCTTCAGACGGCCCCTCCTTCAGTTTCTGTCCCTCACTTTGTCTCCATATTTGCTCCCTTGAGTATTTTGTTGCTCCTTCTAAGAAGGACCGAATCACCCCCACGTGGTCTTCCTTCTTCATGAGCTTCATGTGGCCTGTGAGTTGCATCTTAGGCATTTCAAGGTTCTGGGCTAATATCCAATAATCAGTGAGTGAATACCATGTGTGTTCTTTTGTGATTGGCTTACTTCACTCAGGATGATATTTTCTAGTTCCATCCATTTACCTAGGAAACTCTCAAATTCATTGTTTTTAATAGCTGAGTAATACTCCATTGTGTAAATATACCACATTTTTTGAATCCATTCCTCAGTTGAAGGACATCTGGGTTCTTTCCAGCTCCTGGCTATTATAAATAAGGCTGCTATGAACATAGTTGAGCATATGTCCTTGTTATATGTTTGAGCATCTTCTGGGTATATGCCTAGGAGTGGTATAGCTGGGTCCTCAGGTAACACTATGTTCAATTTTCTGAGATACCGCCAGACTGCTTTCCATAGTGGTTGTACCAGTTTACAATCCTACCAACAGTGGAGGAATGTTCCTCTTTCTCCACATCCTCGACAACATCTGCTGTCACCTGTGTTTTTGATCTTAGCCATTCTGACTGGTGTGAGGTGGAATCTCAGTGTTGTTTTCATTTGCATTTCCCTGATGACTAAGGATACTGAACATTTCTTTAGGTGCTTCTCGGCCATTCAAGCTTCCTCAGTTGAGAATTCTTTGTTCAGCTCTGTGCTCTATTTTTTAATAGGGTTCTTTGATTGTCTAGAGTCTAATTTCTTCAGTTCTTTGTATATTTTGGATATTAGCCCTTTATCAGATGTAGGGTTGGTGAAGATCTTTTCCCAATCTGTTGGTTGCTGCTTTGTCCTATTGACTGTGTCCTTTGCTTTACAGAAGCTTTGCAGTTTTATGAGGTCCCATTTGTCAATTCTTGATCTTAGAGCATATGCCATTGGTGTTCTGTTCAGGAACCTTTCCCCTGTGCCCAAGATTATTTAAAACATTCTATACCAGAGGATGTGCATAGATTATATGCAAGTACAGTGCTATTTTATGAGGGACTTGGAACATCTATGGATTTGGTATCTGGGGACTCTGAATTTCCCATAGATATTAAGGAACAGCTTTGATAGATTTTGTGGACTTGTGGAACTAGTATTTTACAAATGTCAATTAATTAAGTAAATAGATCCAGTCCATACTGAATCTTTATGTAGTTCTTACAGCTCTTCTTTGTAGGAGATAAGTTAAATATATACAATGTCCCCATTTCTTTTGGTCAAATCTAAGCACAGGTAATATGGGTGTTTACATCCATTATTAGAAAGTAGCGTTAGATGCAGCATATTCTAGAGAGCCTGAGCATGAGTCTGGAGAGATCTAAACTATCATCAGTTCTTAAACCAACCAAATGGTGTTTTTGTAATTTCTAGGTCCATTTAAGTTTTAATTTTCATCTAAAACTCCAGAAATCTGCACATTCATTTGAACTGTAAGTTTTAGCAGTATTGTCATATGGCTTTACTTATATACCTGCTAGTATTATGGGTTTTTTTAAGTGTTAGATTACATTAATGTTAACTTCCTCTTGTTTTGTGGTGCTGAGAACTGTATTATTGAGCCTCTTGTGTTAATGTTGAAACACCCTTTTGATAAATCCATAGAATTTCAGTTTCAACAATAGAAGAACAAAATAGATAGCTCAGTGAAAAATGAGAAGTAGTACTTCCTGGGAAGTGGAAACAGCACAGGATTGTGGGTGCTGCAGTCTCACCCTTCCAAAGCACGTGTGCACCCAACCAGGTGGACATTATTAATACCAGTAAAATTTGTTTCTATGTAGTCAAGTCAACTTTTAGGCCCAAGTCACTTGAGTTTCATCAGAGGTAGACAGCAAAAAGTGACAGCTTGTTTGAGAGTGTGAGGAGGGGCGGGGCGGGGCCTGTGACAATGTTTGTGAGGGCTTCAGTGTTCTGGCCAGCGCTGCTCACAGGACAGCTGTTGCTTGGACTGTTGTCACCTTTACCTGCTAGTACAGTAAAGTGAAGGCCATCAGCTGCACTCACTTTCTAAGGCAGCAGCAGACCATAAGAGAGACACCTATTTTGACATCTGTCACGTCTCATCACACCTGGATTACCCCGGACGATAGCTTCCTCTAATTGAGAACTGCACTTTTGAGTTGGTTTTCCAACGTGGGGAACACACCTAGGTTTTCTAGATTTTAGTCTCTGGTAGAATGGGTTTGTGAGGGAAAGTCTACATACTAAAATGTTTCAGAACCTGGCACATTTTATTTATATCATGCTGTTGTTTTCTTCTCTGTTACCATAAATCATATTTTATAAGCTTAAATCTGAGACCTAATTTTTGTGGCTTTTATATTGGCCCCAGAGTTGAACTTGATGGGCCTCTCAAGCAGGTACTTAGGAGAGCTGGCTGGGACGCCAGTAGAGACCATTTAGGAGCAAAATAAAATGAGTGACTATAGAGAGGGCTAGCTCACACTTGGGTGTTAACAAGAGAGGAACTCTGAGTCCAGGCAGAAATGGCACTGCACTCAACAGTAGATAGATCTGACCTCTGTCCTGAAAGTGGGCACCACTGTCTCCCAAACATATTCATTCCCAAAGATAGTATGGCAGAAAAGTAGCTGGGCTTCTGCTCACAAGCACTGCAGAAACACAGCGCGCCTGTGCACACTTAGCTCTCAATGCTGCTGTGCAATATGTTCTTTGACAATATAATTCTACATAGCCAACCGGTCCAGGACAGATTTATTTAATCTATTCGAGGCTTGATACAAAATATTGAATTATTCTTTTCAACCAAGTATCACCAACTCAGTTTAATATTGACATATGATAAAGGATGCCTGCCTGGAGCATAGTAGGTACAGAGTGGATGCTCTGAAATCATTGAAGAAGTGACCAAGACGGCTTTTTCCTGGAGTTGAACTACCAACTTCAGACACCACAGCCCTGGCCCTGAACGCAGCCTTGCTGCTCAGAACACTGTCTACTGAAACATGTGGGCTGTGTGCTTGTTTGGATTTTCTATCCACAGATTAAATGAAGAATCTCTTTGGTATAAACTCCCACTTCAGTGTGGGCTTTTGTAGCATTTTTCTTTGAGATTAGAACAGCCACTTGACTTTAGTGATTGGATTTTTGTTTCTTTGAATTGTGTTTGGATCTTTGAGAATCTATCTGGAATACAAGTTGTTTTTCAGTGTTTGGTCGATGATCCCTTTTGTGGAGCGCTGAGGAGATCTACATTGTTTCTAAATTGTCTCTCCTTAATCTCACTCATAGCTATGTTTTTTTGCTTCTTGCACTTTTGATTTTGGATTGAGCTTTACTTAAGGTACTTTTGAGTCCTCTTGCTGAGGAGAATGCTCTCTGCAGGCAGCAGAAGTCTCCATCTCCCATTCTGTAAGGGGCCTCAGGCTTTGTCTTCCATGTGATCAAGAACTCTTGATTTTTCAGGCCCCTCCTGCTAGGCTTGTGCTTTTTTGTGCCTTTTCTGTCTATTTAAACAAAAAAATATATGTTTTATTTACCCAACGTTTTAAAGAGGTTTGTTTCAGGAGATGTTGATAATTACGATTTCAGAAACTAATGACTAGTTATTTTAACAAAGATAATATTATTAAACCTATTATTCTGCATGGATGGCTACACATATATAAAATGAAGATCATCTTGTTTTGTATAAATGCTTTTACTTTTAAGATGGGGTCATGTATTCCAGCTACATGTATTCCATGTAGCTCCTGATCTATCATGCTGCCCAACTGTGAGGACTACAGGCCTCTACCACCACACCTGGCTTATCTCCATCTGTCTGTCCGTCCATCTATCCATCCATCCATCCATCTATCTATCTGTCTATTCATTTTTGAAGTGCTCATCATTGCAAAAATATTTTCTGTTTTTACCTGGCAAGTATATGATAAATTTAATTAATAGAACGCCAAGATTCAAAATGTGTGAGTCAAAACTAATTCCCAGTCCAGTCACAGCACCCTAGGGAAGTACAGCAAGGGTGTTCTGAACGACGAACAATGACAGGGAACCTGAAGCTCGCTACCTTTGATTTCAGTGTTTATTTGATGGAATGATATTTAGTATAATTTTTTTTTTAATAAAAGTCTCGTGGGTAAAACTTGTGAGAGAGTAATGAAGGCAACAGTTAACCTACTGTCCCGGAATAACTTAGGAGAAACAATAGCTGTAACTAAAGAGCTCGGTGGTGATTTGGATTCTGCTGCACACTTTAGTTACTAAAGTACAATTTAAAAGCTGCAAAAGGAAATAGGGAAAGGGAGAGAAATAAGAACAGGAAGTAGCTAGCTGCAGTATATGGAGGCTAGCATGCCCAGGTGCATGTACTGAATCTTTCTATTTACCACCCACGAGAGAACTACAGCAGAATTTCCAACTCAGTGTGGCTGATTATAGGTGACAAAATTGATATCACTTAGGTTTAATTGAAATTGACTGAGTGTACTTGTCCTTATTTCTTTTGGAAGATAAAATTGGAGAGAACACAGTAGATTCTTGAATTATTTATCATTTCGGATTTCACTGTTATTTTCCTAAAATGACTTGTAAGACTCCTCCCCCACGCTCTGACACTTACTGAAAGCTTTGTTTAGCATTTATAGATCTATGCAGTAGATGGAGGAGGAGGGGTAACACATCTCCAGGGTTATGAAAATGAATGCCTAACCCTGGGGCTGGGGAGGGGAATTTGACTACAGGTGCTTTCCTTACATGATGACTGATCAGGATGCAAATGAAGATGAAATCTCTACAGATTTGGTGAGGGTTTGTTCTTACCGCAGTCCTAGATTCCAGCTCAGTGTCAGATGCAGAGGTCGCACTTTTCAGTCTCCCAGGCAGGGCTCCTGTCGCTGCCATGCCCACTGATGTCAGCAGTGTTTTGAATAACAGTGCTTGTTTTCTAAACGGAACTAAAAATGAGCTAATATTAACCATTAATGTTCCGAGCTAGACAGCATCATTAGTGCTATAGAACTTGTGCTAGAATGTAATGCTTATTAGATTCTAGGGCTGGAGAGACCCATCAAAGAGAGAGAGAGAGAGAGAGAGAGAGAGAGAGAGAGAGAGAGAGAGAGA
>NW_021604569.1:7324862-7335176 GCF_004785775.1 Grammomys surdaster
AGAGAGAGAGAGAGAGAGAGAGAGAGAGAGAGAGAGAGAGAGAGAGACAGAGAGAGAGACAGAGAGAGAGACAGAGAGAGAGACAGAGAGAGACAGAATATGAATTAGATTGACCTTCAGGCAAAAGATTTATTAGCATTGGCAAAACAAACAGCAAGGTCTGTATAAAGCTGGACCTGCCCAGGCAGAGAAGACTCTGTTCTTTTCAGGCCCCTCGTGAGGGTGTAAGTGCAAGGGCTCTATGCACCAGGAAGACATGGTCCAAGGTCATCTGATATCACCCAGATAGACCTAGAAACATGATGTCTATTTATACTTTTGGCTGAAGTGGCTGTTTAAAGGCTCAAGGCCGTTCATTCCTAGGTCAGGGCTGAGGAGGCGTTGGGGAGGTTGTGGCATTGTAGCACTGGTCTGTTTGGGGCTCTGCTGTCTCTAAGGACCTGGTCATAGTGGAGTTGAGGTGGACTTGGCTCTTGTGAGAGCTGTGAGAACAGAAAGACTGTGTCTGGATCTGTTTGCTTCTTGACACCCAGAGAGAGAGAGAGAGAGAGAGAGGAACCTGAGAGTGTGGTCAAGTCTGTAAGATCCTTTGGAGCAGCATCTGAAAGATCTGGGATCTAACAGTAATATTTTGTATACATAATAGCCTGATACCCATACATAGAGCCTATGTATCATGTGTGGGGAGAGAATACTAATTAGACTGTTGATTATTTTCTCAAATCCTAGTTAGTGAAGACGTGCATGCATGGTGGCCTATACCTAAAATCTCTGTGTCTGATGCTTAACAAAGTAATTGTTGTGAGTTTCAGGCAAGCCTAGACATAGTGAACTCAAGGCTAGCCTGACACCATGTTTCAGAAAACTGAAAGCAGGCCATCAAGATGCCTTAGCAGATGAAGGTACCTGTGGCCAGGTCTGAGGGCCTGAGTTCTCTGGGCCCCACTCATTGACACTGACACGTGCAAGTTGTCTTCTAACCCCTATGCACTGTAGCATGCTCCATACACAGATAAGTAAATGTAATTTGAAAATTAAAGGGGAAAGGAAGAAAGGGGGAAGGGAAAGGAGGAGGGAAGGAGGGAGGGGTTAGAGTACAAAATTGAACTCCACGAATGCATGGTCAATTGATTTTCCACAAAGATGGTTCAATGGAAAATGGTTATTCTTTTCAAGAAATGGAGGTGAGACATCTATGTGATAGCAAGAAAATGAACCTTTACCAAATAAACCAGCCAGTTCACAGCCAGTTCACAGGAGTCATAAATGATGAAGCCTCTCCTAAGTATTTGCTCCAGTTTCTGGGCTTGTCCTTTCCTTCTCTTAATGGTGTGTTTGGCAGAGAAAAAGAAGAAATAGGTGGTGTGTGTGTGTGTGTGTGTGTGTGTGTGTGAGAGAGAGAGAGAATGAATGAATGAATGAATGAATGAATGAATGAATGAGGAGAGAGAGATATTAGGCAAAGAAAACCAATATATATATATACATACATATATATATGTATATATCTTGTGATGTGATGAACCATGAAAGAAGAAACAGAGTTCTTTTATGATCATAGACAGAGTGATTGTGTTTTATGCTAGTGAAAAGATGTGCTTTCTTAGATCTTAGAACAGTAACACAGAAAAGATGAATAATAGAGTCATCGAAGTGAAAACATTCTCTCTCTGTGCTGACATGGGGATTAGGAAGAAAAAAAAAAGCCAAAAGATGGGGAGAAAGTATTTGCAGAGGAGATATATAATAAATTATATTTCGACTGCATAAGGAATTGTCAGAGTTCAGTAATAGCAAGCAAAGGAGAAATGGGCAATGATACAGAGCTTACTAAAGAAGAAGCATGAATGAGAAACACACACAGGGATCCTCACCACCATCAGGCATTGGGGAATGGCACCATCTACCCATTAGCTGGCTAGAGCCATTCACACTGATGCTCCCGGTGCTGATGAAGACGTGGAGCCACGGGCGCTCTCATGCTTTGCAGTAGTTTGAAAATGATTTGGAGCCTCTTCCTCTCTCTTAGGCAATCTTTTGTAGCCCAGGCTAGCCTTGAACTCCTGATCCTTCTCCATCTACCTCCCAAGTCTCTCACATGTGGGGATTGTACATGTGGCCTACCAGGTCTGAAGGACAAACCTTCACTGGTTGTATTTCTCAGCCTACAGACTATGACAGTAAGCTTATGGAGCTACATACATGCTTTATGACTCAACAATTTTACTCATAGATATTTATTTACCAACTGAAAATGATTTATCTTTACTTACAAGCCTGCAGTAAACATCAGGATTCTCTATAGGAACAGAAGCAATCATATGGATAATTATAAAAGGGGATTTATTAGCCTGAGTTCCACATGTAGAGACTGGATTGTCCAGCAGTGCACATCTGCAAGTCAGAGAGCTGCAGTGACTAATAGTTGCTTAGTCAAGAGGATGAAAGCCTGTAGTGCAGCCCTAGTTTGAGGGTGAAGGCTTGGCTGTATCCTAGAGAGGTACTAGTGTGAATCCTCATTTAAAGGCTGAAGACACTGGAGCCCAAAGTTCATGGATAATGGCAGCAACGAGTACTGTACAGCAAAGAACAAAACCTACATGGGCCAAGCTTAACCTCAACAGTATAGAGCAGTATAGAGCTGTTCAAATGTGTTACTAGAGCTGGCAGGATGTCTCAGTGAGTAAAGGTGCCTGTCACCAAGCCTGATGACCTGAGTTTGGCCCCCAGCAGCCGCAGAGTGGAAGGTAAGAGCTGAGTCATCTCCGCTCCTGTCCTCTTACCTCTACTTGAGTATTGTGACATGCGCAAACAGAGACAGAAAGATCAAAGGAGCAGTCTACCAAGTACAGCTTGGTAGATTTGTGAAACAGTGTTCAGAATAATACATCAGACTCTTGGGGAGCAAAGACAGGCATGATGCCCGTGATGATAGCCTTTGGTTTTCACAAAAATGGGTGGATAGAGCAGTGATGGAGACCAAACTGAGGAAGAGAGGATGGCATTGGCAGCTGAGAGGATGTATAAATGAGGGTGTCTTTGGTCTAAGCAAGGTAGATTGGGTACATATGGTATATAGGAGTCAGAAGCCAAAGTATTGAGAACAAAGAAAAGGATCCAGAAAGCAGGGTACAACAAACATCAAGTTGTTCGTTGATGGGCCGAATTTGTCTCTGATTCTTTTGAGAAAATGGCTGAGTGATTTTCAGCAGTCTTTACTGTTTATATACTCTTGGGGAGGGAGAGTTCTAGTAAATTCAGTCAGTTTCAGGGCTTCCTGAAGCAATTACTTTTTTCCGTTTTAAGATTTATTTATTATATATATATGAGTACACAGTTGCTATTTTCAGACACACCCAAAGGTGGCACTGGATCTCATTACAGATCATTATGAGCCACCATGTGGTTGCTGGGAATTGAACTTAGGACCTCTGGAAGAGCAGTCACTGCTCTTAACCCACTGAGCCATCTCTCCAGTCTGAGCTATTACTTCTTAAAGAGCTTCTATGCATTATTTAATCTCCTCCTAGTGCTAGATCCAAAATGGGCCCCCAAAACTGCAGTGCTAGTGACAGTGTCCTAAACAGAAGTCTAAATTCAGCATTCCTCAGGAATCTAGAGGTTTCTAGGCTTTCTGTTTACCAGGACCCCCCCTTAGCCCACCCCACCATGGTCAGTCCAACAGCCTGCATCAGCCCCAACCCCACCCTGCTGACAGATCCTCTCTGCCTCCCCAGAGTCGCCTCAGCAGTGAATCCCCAATGGACCTTTCTGCTTTCTTCCTGTTGCTGATGTTCCCGTTGGGTGGTCTCAACAAACCCTTACTTACACTTAGAGCTGCTGCTTCACCTTCCTGAGAACATCCTGTCTTAAGAAGTTGTCATCTCAGATGGAAGGAATCCGGGAAGCTGCTGCACAGTCTACTCAGTTCTTGTGTATTTTCTTCCATTGTTGTCACTGCTCTAGAGTTCAGTTAAAGCGTAACACTTTAAGCAGGATGTAATCTTTCTGAAAGATCTTAAGAAAGCACCCCAAGTAATTCCACTTTCCATGGCAGGAGAGCTGGTGTGGTGGCTAAGAACATGGGCTGCTCTTGTAGAGGACTCAAGTTTGGTTCCTGACACCACATGCTGGTTCACAGTACTCTGTGACTCCAGTTCCAGGGGATCCAAGAATCTCTTCAATCTTCTGCAGGCACAAAGCACAGACATAGTGTACAATTTTCATTCAGGAAAACCACTGATACACATAAAATTTAAAAGTCTTAAGAATTCCTTTCCTGGGAAATATAAATAGTTATTTACTTCAGATCTTTCTCCTTCTGTAGAAATGGCTGTCACTTTGTGTGTTCTGCTCTGATACCTATCAGTGTCCTATAACTTATATGAAGTTATGCAGCAGGAAATGGTTCAGATGTTCTTCCTTCCCACAGCTCAGAAACAGCATAGCCAAGGGACCATAGAGGAATGAAAACTTACGGCACATGGTACATCAAGTCCTCAAGACACTCTCCTGAATCCTGAGATTCTTTCTCTCTCTAAGGAACAGTGATTCTTTAGAGCTAGTCATAACTGGGAACATTTAATCAAAGGTCCTATTTTTTCTTGCTTAATGTCAGTTCTTTTATGACAAAAAATCATCTAAATCTCAGGAGAAGGTCACAGGTTTTGACATTGGAGAGCACCTTTCAGCTTCAGGAAGCTCAAACTCTGGGAATTGCTAAGCAGTGAGAAGCAGCTAGAGCTGGCAGTGACAGAGAAGTAATAGAGTTTCTGCCAGGTCTATGGGAGGAAGCATTTAGCCATTTTGTTTTCATTTATGTCTGCTTGTATGTGTACATCTATCACAGGCATGAATGAAGAGTCACTTTAATGCTCTGTAAGACCAGTACTAAAAGACAAGGATGCCATTTCAGAGAAGAAAAGCAATAAGGAAAATGTCTATCTGTCTTTCCTTCCTTCCTTCCTTCCTTCCTTCCTTCCTTCCTTCCTTCCTTCCTTTTTTATCATTTTTTAAAAATTTTTTATTGGATATTTTATTTATTTACAATACAGATGTCATCCCCTTTCCCCATTTCCCCTCCCTAGAACCCCCATCCCATCCCCCCTTCTCCTTTATGCTTTTATACCATTTTAATTACATGCATGTAGTATGGTCAGTTCTAGGTTAAGGGTCTAGCAATACATTAGATACAAATAGTCAAGGAACAACCAAGACAATAAACACAAATAGTCAAAGAACAAGCAAGGCATTAAACCCAATTCCATGAACACTCCCGTGATAACTGTTTCTAAGGGCCTATCAGAATGACCAAAGTATCTGAGCCTATTTCCCTCTCCTAGCCCAAGGTCATTTTCATGTCTGAAGCCTATTTCCTTGTTCTAGCCTAAAATTTAGATTCCTGTCTGAAATTACTTCTTTGTTCTAGCCTAATATTTAGATTCCTACCTGAAATTACTTTTGTTCTAGCCTAACGTCTGATTCCTGCCTGAAGCCTACTTCCTTGTCCTTGGACAATATCATATTCCTGCCAAGCAGCCCATTTCCTTGTCCTTGGCCCATGTCAGATTCTTGCCAAGCAGCCCCAAAGGCTCTCCGCTCCCCTCCCCTTTTTTATTTCATTAACAAGACTGAGCCTGCCTTAGGTCATTCTGATGAGAATGCCTTCCTTACCCGTCATGGAATATGCATTATCAAAAAGCAGTGAACTTCTGTCTTAGGTTGGTAAGGCTCTGTGCAGAATCTTACCCGTCCTCGGCTTGCCAGCCTGTTAATGTAATAACTCTGTCTGGGGACCTCGCTATCATTTTTTAAGACTGGGTCTCATTATGTAGCCCAGGCTAGTTTTGAACATTTGATTTTGTCTTTCTGTTGTCATTTTGTCTGTTTTGAGAAAGGGTCTCATTTTGTAGCCCCTTTGGTCAAGAACTTGCTATGTAGACCAGGCTAGCTTTGAACTCCCAGGGATCTGCCTGCCTATGTCCTCTGAGTGCTGAGATTAAAGGCAGGTACCACCACACTCACGTCTTGTTTTGAACTCCTAGGTTCAGTCAGTCCTCCTTCCTTAGCCTCCCACATAGTAGTATAAGCATATTACCACACCTGATTTTCATTATCCTTGTAAATGTCAGCGAATAAGAAAATATTCAGATTAGCAAAAATATCAACAATATATTTTAGGAATGTTTACACTTGCTGTTTGTTCTTATAGCTTACTTGTTTTACCTGGAGTTTCAAATTTGTAAGCAAGGGCACAGTGAAACCACCAAACTAGGCCACTCTGTGGGTAGAAGAAAAGTTTATTGGAGATTCAAATTGCTAGGCTGTTTCTTAGGGGCAGAAAAGAGCAAAAGAGCATGGAAACCTTGCCAATTTTAAGGTAACACTTTTAAGGTAGCATTGTAGAGGCTAGGTGGGGGAGGGGGTGTAAACCAGAACAGCCTGGGAGCCAGCGTGGGGACTTTGATCTGTTATAGGCTTGTTTGCTGGAGGAAGTTGGTTGAAGAAGGAGGATAAGGAAAGTAATGGCTTTTCCTGACAAACAGAAACCCACTTCACAAGATTTGTGAGGAATTTTGAGGTTAGGATTTGTTTATCCACTAGCAATCCTTCTGTCTACCCAGCTACAGTATAGCCTGAACAGAGTGCAGTCATCAGGACATTGCCAGCAGCACTGCCATTTTGGGGATACTTTGGACCTAACCGTATTCAAACATAGATCTAGGAGCAACTAAGATCAAATTTAATACATAAACAATATCTTTTTTCCTCAATGGATGCATTATAGCAAAACAATGTATTTAATTGAAACGCTGTTTGAAGGAATCATCCTACAAATGTTTTTAATGTATTAATTGGATAATGAATCTTTAAATAGTAATAATATACTTCCAAAGAATGTCCAACACGAATGCTAGGATAAGCATTCAGAAGGCTAGTGTTAATTGTCATCTTGGCAGAATCAAGAATCTCTTGGGAGATAGGCCTCTGGGATTATCTTGATTTAGTTAATTAAGATGGGAAAACCCATTCATTCTGGGTCACACCATCCCCTGGCTAGAACCCTGGACTGTATAAGCAGAGAGACTAGCTGGGCAGCAGGCATTGCTCTCTGTTTATTGCGGGCGGTTTGTGCCAGTTGCTTTGCTTCCGCCACCTTGACTTCTGTGAAGCTTACTCTTGGTTGCCAACTTGCCATTCCGTGGGAAAGGAAACCTTAGTTAGAGAGTTGCATCTATTAAATTGGCTTAGGGGTATGTCTGTGAGGCATGTTCTTAATTGCGAGTTGATGTTAGTAAATGTCCAGCTCATGTGGGTGGTCCCACCCCTGGGCACCCTTGGGTTATATAAGAAAACTGGCTGAGTGCAAGCCAGAGGGAGCAAACCAGTAAGCAGTGTGTTCCTCCATGGCTTGTCCTTCAAGCTCCTGCTTTCAGTTCCTGCTTTGACCTCCCTTGATAACGGATGGTGACCTGCAAGTATAAGCTGAAATAAATCCTTTCCTTCTCTTCAAGTTATTTTTAGTCATGGTATTTATCACACTAGGAAGGTATACTAGGACAGCTTCCCACAGTGATGGACACCGTTTTAATGAAGGTTTCTATTGCTATGAAACCTTCACCATGACCAGGTAGCTCTTATAAAGGAAAGCATTTAATTGGGACTGACTTACAGTTTAGAGGTTTAGTCCATTTTATGGTCATGGTGGGAAACGTGGTGGCATGCAGGCAGACATGGTGCTGGAGAGATAGCTGAGAGTTCTGTATTTGGATCCATAGGCAGTAGGAAGAGAGAGTGAGCCATTATGCCTGGCTTCAGCTTCTGATTCAACCCCCCCCCCCATGACACATTCCTTTGAACAGTGGCCAGAAATAAGCCCTTTCTCCCTTAAGTGCTTTTGTGAGAATATTTTATCACACCAGCAGCACAAGAAACCGAGACAGTAGCTCAGTGGCGGTGCACTGCGTGTTCATCATGAGTAAGGTTCTGGTTCAATCGCTGGCACCGGAACAGGTAAAACACCAAGAATGAAAGGATGAAGAGTAGCAGGGGCCTGCCTTAAGTCACCATTCTGTCCCTTGTGGCCAGCAAATCTAGTGATGGTAACTGTTTTTGGAACGTGTGATAACCTGCACACTTGATATTTATTCATTGGTGTCTGAGATGGAGTGTTTCTCTAGTTGTGGGATGGATGAGAAATTAGCAAAAATGGATAAATGGTGACTTCCAGTGGGAATGGTGGTTTATTACTGTGGTTCTCTTTACACAGCCACCAGATAAATTGAAGAACTCACATCTTAAGTAAATGCTACTTATTAGGCTCTTCTTCAAAATTTACAAAAAAAATTCATGCTTTATTTTTTAATGAGTGAAAATTATAAAAACATACAAAACATTAATAAGATTTCCAAGTCTTACCAGTGATATTACTTTTTCCTATCATTTTTTCTTGCAGATGAAAATACAACTGCACAGGGTTTGGTAGTCTGGTTGGGTGTCTTCCGTAACATTTTGTGTATTGCTGGTGTCCGTGGTTTTGCCACTGCACTAGACTAGAGCAGCACCACCTCTCATTAGATGCAGACACGTCTAATCTTTCCAGCAGCCAAATAATATATGTTGCTCACATGGTCAGCCATTGTCACATTAATACAGTTAACACGTTTCCTCTTGGTTTGCACTACTACAAACAATGCAGAAAAAGATTGTGTACCTGTGTGTGTGTCCTTCTATACTTGTGCTCTGTTCTCACTAGCCCCCAAAGCAAGAGTTTATTGCAAAGAGTATGCTGTTTTGTGCTGTTTTTCTCTGTGTTGCCCTGGCTGTCCTGGAACTCACTCTGTAAACCAGGCTGACCTAGAACTCACAGAGATCCACCTACCTCTGCCTCTCGAGTGCTGGGGTTAAAAGCATGTGCCACCCCTCCCAGCCGAGTGTGCATATTTTATTTAGGGCTTTGGAGTGTGAATCAAGGCCTTCCTTACACAGAACATTTACTCTACCCCACATTTTAATTTTAATTAGCAATTATTGGGCTATTGTTCAGAAGGCTGTAGTCACTTCCCTCTATCCACAGTGCATACTGTTCCTTTGCCTACATCCTTGCCATCTCTGAATAGTGACAGGTTTTAATTTCCCTCAGCCTATTTTTAAAACATGTTCTTAGGATTGTTTGCTCTGTATTCTTTTGTCTGTTAGTGGGTGTATTGTCATATGTCCAGCATCTGTTGACATAGATGCTTATCAGTTACCTGTGCTGACGTTTTGAGCCTGTTACCTTCTATTGCATTGTTTAGAAATTTTCATCAATTTACAGCTTTTTGTTAGAGAAATTTTAAACCTAGTGATTACCATTTAAACTTTGTTAATGATGCTATTTTTCTTCAGATTTTTTAATTTTGTGTATGTAACATGCTAGTCTTGCTATGTGTTTATCTTAGGTTTCCTTTGTCTAATATCTTAGAGCCCCTCTAAAAACATCCTACCTACTCTTTTAAGTACCCCCTCGCCAACACTTTTGGATTGGTTCCTTTGTATTAACATTGAATTTGTAGCCTAATTTGAAATTTATTTGTATGTAGTAATAATCAGGACCTCATTGCTCTTTTATTCTTATTATTTGTTTATTTTGTGGGGGTGGGGTATGTGCCACACACACATATGAAGATGAGAGGAGAACTTGCAGGAGTCAATTTTTTCCTTCTACTATGTAGATCTCAAGGATTGAATTCAGGTTATCAGGCTTGTCAGCACGTTCCTTTTCTGATGACCATCCCATTGTCTGCATGTGTGCCTGTGGAAGCCAGAAGAGCCTGTTAGGTCCCCTGGGACTAGACTTAGGGGTAGTTGTGAGTTGCCTTGTGTGTCCTGGAAGTAGAACCCAGGTCCTCTGTAAGAGCAGTCAGTGCTCTAAAACACTGAGCCATCTCTCCAATCCTATGCTGAGGTTTTTATTTCTCTGTGATATGGAAAAGTGAGACACAGATTTGTGTGAGGCGGTGGGCAGTTTGGAATAACAGGTTTTCTATAAAGAACTGTAGATTAAATAATTTAAGATCAGTGTGCCCTATGAGCTCAGCCACTGTAGCCTGAGAGCAGCCATAGATATAAAAATGAATGCACCTGACTGTATTCCAATCAAAGTTTGATAAAGAAAACAGGTACAAGCCAGCTTTGATCCAGGGGTTGGAGTTTGCAGCCAATTTCTTTCTTTCCCTTTTTTAATAGTGAAGGACATCCTTTCTGTCTCTCCTCCACCACCTCTCCCTCCTCCTCCACCACCTCTCCCTCCTCCTCCACCACCTCTCCCTCCTC
>NW_021604569.1:7335186-7439181 GCF_004785775.1 Grammomys surdaster
TCCTCCTCCACCACCTCTCCCTCCTCCTCCACCACCTCTCCCTCCTCTTTCTTCATCTCCTCTTCCATCTCCATCTCCCCCTCTTCCTTCACTATATTCTTTTCCTTTTAAAATATTTTTTTGTGTATGCCTGTATGGTTATTTTACCTGCATATGTATCTCCATTGTGCACACTCAGAGACCAGAAGAGAATGTCAGATCCCCTGGGACTGGAGTTATAGACAGCTGTACATCCCCCTGTGGGTGCTGGAGATCAAACCTGGGTCCTCTGGAAGAGGTGCTCCCAACCACTGAACCACCTCCCTAGTCCTGCTGCCCATTCCTAATCTGCATAGGCTCAATCTCTCTCTCCCTCTTCCTCTCCCTCTCCCTCTCCCTCTCCCTCTCCCTCTCCCTCTCTCCCCCTCTCCCCCTCTCCCCCTCTCCCCCCCCCCCATGTCTCTATATCTAAGCCTGTGTTCTTACTGATGGTTTAATTTTTGGATAATTTAACCTACATTGAAGAAGTGCCTTCATTAGATTAGGCCATGGACATGTCTGTGGTGCATTTTCTTGATTGCTAATTAATGTAGGAGGACTCGTTCCCACTGTGAGAGGTACCATCCCTGCAGGTGGGGCATGGGCTGTATAAAAAGGCAGGCTGAGCAAGCCTGAGGGAGCAAGCCAGCAAGCAGCATTCCTCCATGGCCTCTGCCTCAGTATCTGTCTCCACAGACTTCTAAAGTAAAAGATCTTTTCTTCTGGAGTTGCTTTTGGTCAGTGTTTGATCACAACGCACAACAAACCAGGACAGTCATTTAATGTTCTCTTTTTGTTCCATCTCCTAGGAAGTGGGACATAACTTTGAACTTCTTTGGCAAAACCATTTGTAAATGAATGTTTTAAACAGAAGTGTTGCTCCATGGGTTTTAAAGGCTGTAGCCTCTGGGAGGAGGAGACCAAGGCAGGGGTGGAGCAGAAAATATTCCCAGGTGGAAGATGAAGACTTTTTTGTTTTTCACAGAGCCATCACATGGCACAGTTGGATTAGCTACTCAAGTATGTTGTTTTTTTAAAAATTAATTAGTGTCTTTCGGGGCTGGAGAGATGGCTCAGTGGTTAAGAGCACTGACTGCTCTTCCAGAGGTCCTGAGTTCAAATCCCAGCAACCACATCGTGGCTCACAACCATCCATAATGAGATTCTATGCCCTCTTCTGGTATGTGTAAGACAGCTACAGTGTACTCATAAGTAAAATAAATAAATCTTTAAAAAAATAAAAAAAAATTAGTGTTTTTCTATTTTCTCCTGAGTATAGCAAAATTTAAAACTTTGGTCAGAGGTTAAGAGTACTGGCTTATCTTGCAGAGGACTCTGGTTCGATTCCCAGTGCCCAAATAATGGCTTTATACCTGCCTGTAACTCCCGTTCCAGGGGATCTGATGCCTTCTTCTGATCTCCACAGGGACCAAGTTCACATGTAGTGAACAGATATACATGCAGGTGAAACATTCATGCAATACAAATAAAGAAAGATATAATTTAAATGTAAATAAAACTTTGGCTCATATGTTCTCCTCCCCCCATAACTATATTTCCATTGTCATAAGTTGGGAAAATAGAAGGCTTCAGTTTTAAAATATTCAGGGGCTGGAGAGATGGCTTAACAGTTAAGAGCAGTGGTTGCTCTTCAAGCTGATCTGGATTCAGTGCCCAGCACCCACATGGTAAGTCATTAACCATCTATAATTTCAATCCCAGGGGATACAAAGCCCTCTTCTGGTCTTCATAGGTACCAGGCCACACAAGTGATGTATAGGCATTCATACAGGCAAAATACTTACACATAAAATAATTGAAAAAAATTCTTTCCTTTTTTTAACCTCAGAAAAAAAGGCTCTTCTGTCTGGTTGATGTGATCCACACCTTTAATTCAGTTCTTGAGAGGCAGAGGTAGGCAGGTCTTCCTGAGTTTGAGGCCAACCTGGCCCACAGACTGAGTTTCAGGACAGCCAGGGCTACATAGAAAGACCCTAAGTCAACCTCATCATCCTCCCCAAAGAGGCTCTTTTGCCAGGCATGGTGGCTCATACCTGCACCTGTAATCCTGGCACATAAGAGGCTGAGGCAGAAGGGTGACTGTAAGCTTCAGACTTTGCTTCAAAACAAAACAGAACACAACAGAAGGATATATTTGATTTTTGAATAATCTGATGACATGATGCCGTCTCCAGAACCCTGGCAGTGGTTTCCTGTTGCTTACCTGGGAGCCACTGTTTGACAGCATCTCCTCTCACGGTGGTTTCCCATGCTCTGTGTTGTAATTGGCCCATATCTAGGATAGATAAGCTGATTTATATTTTAACTTTGTGTTGGTTGCTTTTTCTAAGCATAAACTTTAGAGAATTCTGAGTAGGAAAACTGGTGTTAGAGTCATTGTGCTGCTCAATGATAATTAAGACCTTTCATCTGTGCCTTTCAAAGAGCTTTGAGAATATTGTTTCATAATTCCCAAATTGCCTGTGAAGTGGTGAGGCAAATGCCATTACCCCAATTTACAGATGCAGTTGTGGTCTTTAAGAGATGAGAGATGAGCTTCATATGGAGTTAAAAGCAAAGGTGGAAATGGTTTATGAAAAGTGTGTCAGTTTTCTTTCTAGATCTTTCCAGGTCCACAGTGTTTTTGATAGACCCATGGGTTTATTATACTGCAGTCATACCCTTTTTCAAGTCAAAAGATTGAAAACATGGAATTTTCTTTCCTGTTGGGAAAAGTTTTCAATTAGCAATAACTGCACTTGGATGAACTTCATTGGCTTTGACACTGCTACCGTGCAGAGCTTGAAGTTTTCTGAGTGAAATTCTGTGTGTTTCGTGCTCAGCTAAACATTGGTAACAGGCGTTCGTCAGTGAGGGTGCTTCAGGGTCATTTAAGGCTTTCCAGAATCCCCCAGGTGCCCTCACTGTAACTAACAGCTTCTTCGTGAGCATTCCTAGTACAGACAGGACACCTCGGAGCAAGCCTTGTTGTACACTAGTGCTTTATCGTGTTAACTTTTAAATACAGAGATATTTCTTCATGTAAACCAACAATCTAATATGGGGGTGTTTTCTTAAGTCGTGTTCTACAAATAGCTGTTGTGTTCAAATTTCCTAGGAAACACTAGCAAACTCTACCAACAGACCAAAGTAACAATACCACCAGAGTACAGTTCATCGAACGGATGTGTCTATTGGGGTTACCCGTGGGAACATGGCTAACTCAAAGGCAGCTTTATTACTAGAAAGCCCACCCCAGCATGGACGAGTCAGAAGCAGCCTGCAGGAGACTAATCTGTCTGCAAGTCCTGCAGGGAGGTCTAGGTTCAGGAAGTAATCATGGGAAGAAAGCAGCCCTACAGACCATAGGATAGTGTGACTCATTCAAATCACTAACATTTGATCTTCATAGTCTTGGCTGAACCACTCGCTCAGACTTAAGTCAAAACTGAAATCCTTGCTGTCATTCACCTTCCTTGCTTAGATTTTATAGATTATGTAGTAGCATACAAAAATTAAAGTTAAATAGAATTTATTAAATTTAAACATGACTTACTGAAGGAACATTATTATAAAAGCACAAGTTCCTGGAAAGATCAAACATCAAAGCTCTGAAACTTTAGTTTCTTGATAGGAGAGATTATATTTACTCTTTTCTTGAACTAGGAATTAAACACAGGCCCAAGCATGCTGCACAAATACTCTTCCAGCTCTGATGAGAGTGTATTTAAAAGAACACAACTCCCTTAGAAGGGAAACTGTCAGGGATCCCACTGGTATCAAACCAAGGCAGTTTTTTTTAGATCAGGGTGCATGCCAGTTTGGCAAATATTCAGTGTAATCAATTATCACCAATTAGCCCTCCACACTTGTTACTTGTAAGTGACCATCAACACTACAGGCTCTTGAGGTAGCTTTATTGTCTGCTCTGAGCCATAGCAGATGAGTCATGGACTGCCCTGCTGCTGTGCCATGAGTTCGAATGCAGGGTCAGCCCATGTATCAGAATCTTAATCTCCAGTGTAATAGCACCTGAAGATGATTTAGATCACAAAGGTCTGTTCTCTGGAAGGGATTAGCCCCTATTATCAAAGATTTGAGTTCCCTCTGTCTCTGCAGAAATGTTCTTGACTTTCCACTTGCGCCATATTATGGTGCCAGAGGTAGATACCCTCAGCATCAGACTTGCTAGTTTTTAGAGCTGTAAGAAGTGAGCTTCTTTTGTGTATACATTACCACGTCCACAGTATTTTGTTATAGCAGCTCTAAACCTATTCTATGCAACCCTAAAGAACCTACGTTCCCTGTTCTCCTGCTGTGTGAACAGCAAACTGCCAGCTTTGCAACTCTGCTCAGCTTGTTAGATGAGGCCTAGCCACAGGCTACACAGGCACTCATGACACAGCTTGGTGTCATAAGCATTGCTTAAAAAGAGATAATCACTTTTATTTTCCGTTTTGGATTATTTGCTTTTTTTGGATGGGGTCTCATGTAATACACTCTGGCCTTAAACTCACTATGTGACTGAAGCTGACCTTTGACTCCTGATCTTCCCACCTCTACCATCCAACTGCTGGGTTCATAGGCATGAGCCCCCATAAGTACCTTTAGCTTTTAAGTGTTAAATGGTTTAGAATCTGAGATACTAGTACAAGAAAGCTATAAAATGGTGAAGAGAGTTGTAACTGAGAGGCCCACAGAGTTTGGCTCAGGTAGTAATCATTAACCGTTTGTACATCATAGAAGTTGTCATAGTTAGGGTTTCATTGCTGTGAACTATGACCAAGGCAGCTTTTATAAAGGATATATAATTGGGGCTGGCTTACGGTTTCAGAGGTTTAGTCCATTATCATCATAGCAGGAAGCATGGCAGCATCCAGGTATTCATGGTGCTGGAGAAGGAGCTAAATGTTCGGCATCTTGATCCCACTGCAGCTAGGAGAGACTGTCGCAGGAGGGGGAGCGTGAGCACCAGGAGCTCTCAAAACCCACCCCAACAATGATGTACTTCCTCCAGCAAGGCTACACCTATCCCAACAAGGCCATGCCTCTGAATAGTAGCAGGAAACTACCACAGAAGTATTCTGAAAGGCAGAAAGCAGATGCAGAGGCTCTGGGGAGGGTGCTTGCTCATGTGTGAGAAAAATGCGTAAGCATAGCAACAGGTTTTGATGGTCTCCTAGGCTGTGGAGCCCAGGTTCTTGCCTGCAGACTGACTGCGTTCACATCCAGCTCTTTGTGTTTGTTTCTGTCAGTCTCCTACTTCTGGTCTTCCCCCCAACTCTGACCCATCCTGAATATTACCATGATCACACTGTTTACTTAGCCACTTAACGGTTACCTCACTGCCTTATACTGAGCTATACATTTTTTAGTGATGCCTACATGGCTCTTTAACTTTGTTCTCTAAGATATTTTCTCTGAACAGTAAACTATTTAATTTAATAATTAGGTATTGCTGGTCTTAATGAAATGTCCGTATTTCCATTCCCCATGCCATTTGTCTCCAGGAACTTTTCTGTTATCAACTAGCCTGATAGCTTTCTGTGTTGCAGAAGAAAATGAAAATGACTTTGAGGTTGGCACATGAGTCACAGGAGGCATGTCTTGATAAATATGGATGGCCATGGTTTCTGGGATTTTTTTCCTGGCTGTAGACTGTTACAAGCTTACGCTTCCCCAGTCAACCTCTTGCCAAGTGGTAGCTGAGCCTGACAATGGGCCATTCTAAGTGTGCGAATTGATTAGCATGAAATAGCCTTGTAGAACTTACTTAACATTTGCTTTGAAAGCCTTAACCGGGTGCCAGTAGGATTGACTTTGAGTGTTTGGTTAAACCAGCATTCATTGGGGGAACTTTCAGAGCTCTGTGTTTCACAGACTAACATTTAACCATGCCAAAAATGCAAAGACTATAACATAACCATCAACAAAATAAACAACACAGAGCTGAGATAGTCCTTGACCATCACTCATCACACACACACACACACACACACACACACACACACACACACACACAGTGGGGAGGGCGAGAGATTAAAGAAAACACAAGCTTCATGCTAGAATTCACTATCTTTAACAGTTTTCCCATCTATGGCCCACTTCTCTTGACGAATCTAGACTTTCAGTAGACTACCCTGCTTCCTCCCCACAACTTTCCAGGCATAGTTCTACTCCAGTTCTTTGTTCATTATTCAACCTAATGTGTCCTGTTTTCCATCTTTAGGTTGTAAGGCCCAGCTTAGTACTTACTTCTCATAGCACAAACTGACAAATTATGTATCAGTGTCAATAAGTATTCTTTAAAATAAACAATTCAGCCTTTTTATATGTATTAGGGTTTTGACGTGTGTGTGTGTGTGTGTGTGTGTGTGTGTGTGTGTGTGTGTGCGCGCGCGGGTTTTGACGTGTGTGTGCGTAGTGCTCATAGAAGCCAGAAGAGAGCACTCTATCACTTGGAATGGTGTTGCACACAGTGAGCTTCTGTGAGGGTGCTGAGAACCAAACCCAGGTTCTCCACAAGAGTGAAAGAGCAGCAAGTGCTCTACTGACCAGTCTCGCCAGCCCCCTTTTGCAATCTCATTAACAGAAGTTTTTTTTTAGAAGAAAGAAACTCCAGGACAGTTTTATTGGGTTTTAAAAGATCATAATAGGCCAGATAAGCTGGAGTTCTGAGCGTCTGCCAGGAAAAGTGAAGAAGAGAGTGTTCCCATTTCTGACTTAGAGCTGGAAGAAGCAGGCAGGCTTGGCCGTGCAGGTGCCAGCTGCTGGACACCATGTGAGCATTTCTCACAGGCCTCACTGGAGAGGTCTGCAGAGGAGAGATTTCTGGGGTATTTTAAATACTCATCTGGTTAAAGGAGTAACTCCTCTTCCCATTCTTACCCCCTCCTTTAGTGGAGGTGTGTATGCTCCGTTCTTCTGGCTTCAGGCTGATCTGAGTTTGTAAATCCCAGGAAGGGCTAGGACTTGTCTAAGCAAGATGAGCTCTGTCTGTCTACATCAAAAGATCTATCATCAGACACTGACCAAGCAGTTTGTAAGGGGTTTACAGACCATCAGCTACACAGTTGTATCAGAGAATGTCAGCATGTTGGTGCTCATACATCCCAAAGGGATCTGTGGCACGAGAGGCACCTCTGTCTCACTTGGATGGGATGTTATTGGCCGTGGACCATAGTGCTCTTATGTCCTAAGTGGTCATGGGAAACAACTAGCTGCAAAAACCTCTATCTCCCTGCCTCTCATTCCTCATCAAGCTTACTTTTCTATAAATATTTGGATGAAGTGAAACATGTCATCCCTTTAAATACGCCTGCTCATTCCCTCCCTCAGCGCTTCATTGCCTTCTCCCTTACTGCCCAACTTTAACACTCCCACAGGCTCTCAAATTAAAGGTGGTGGCTGTAGAGACATCTGAGAAAACAAAGGGGCCAACTTATAAGGAGAATCATGTATGTGCTTAGTAATCAGCATCTCAATAGTTAAGAAAGGGATCTTCAACTGACTTCTCCCTCACAGATACAAATCATCAAGAGTAACTCATAAAATAAGGATATTTCATTATGGCATGGAATGTCAAGAAATGAAATCATTTTACTTTTAAGATGAAAGATTTTTGAAAAAACAAAAAGAGATTTCAGAGTGGGATAAGGACTTGGTCAGGGAGGAGCCAGGTAGTGGTTGGAGGGATGAGAGAGGGAGAGGACGAGCGTGGCAGAGTGTGACACAAGTGTGCACAAAACTGTCATAGGGTATAGTTTTAAAACAAGATGAAACATTTTGTTTTTAAGTTTGTAAGTATGTATATATGTATGTATGTATGTATGTATGTAGAAGTTGACATCACACCTGGCTCCCCCAGCCCCCACCGTGAGACAGGGTTTCTCTTTGTAGCCCTGGCTGTCCTGGAGCTTGCTCTGTAGACAAGGCTAGCCTCAAACTCACAGAGATCTTACTGTCTCTGCCTCCGGAGTGCTAGGATTAAAGGTGTGCACCACCACCACCTGGCTCACACCCGGTGTTTACTTGGCTGCTGGGGATCGAAGGGCTTCATGTTTGAACATCGAACACTTTTACTGGCTGAACTCCTTAATCCCAATAAGACAGTTGTCAAATAGTGGGGTTTGGGCTCAGCAATGTAGAAGGTTATCACTAAAAAGAGCTCTCTGGAAGATTCATTTCCTCTAAAAGGTAAGCTTTGGGAGATGGGGTGTGTATGTGGTGACTTACCCTGTATTTACTCATCCAAGTCTTTTGTCAATATTTGATTATGGAATTATAGTTACCTGTGTTGGTGTTTTAAATATTTTCATGTTCTTTTATTGTATCATTAAAACTTTCTAAAAAAAAAATCTTTGAAATGTGATAGATGAAGAATGTCAGGCTCCAAAAAGTTTAGGTGACCTATGAGTTCCCATGAGTATTACTAAGAGGTAGAGCTAGAGGCAGAGCCCAGATCTCTGGTTTCTTGTCTTGTATTCTGTAATTTTATACTAGATCTTCATTATCCCCCAACAATTGATGTCATCTTGCTTTTGTGTGATAGCAAAGGACAGCGGTGTTGGCGCTGACTCTGGAGGATAGACAGTAATGTGAATTTTGTATCTGGGTCAGCTTCTAGCTGTAATTCAGTCAACTTCTCTTTCTTCCTTAATGAACTATCTGGGAGGGGGCTAACAGTTTCCTCACGAAATAAAAAAAAGTGTTCTACTGTTGATGAACAATTCTGAACATGATGCATTCAGATTGCTCCTAAAGTCATTTTGTTTTCTTTTCCCCCACTAAAGTGGGGAAAGGACAGAGACTGCCTTGTTTAAAGCTGGATCTCCAGTGTCTAGAACTGATAGTGATATATTACATCTTCTTTACCAGCCGACTTGGGGGTTTTGTGATCCTTACATTCAGAGTGACTCCCCCAGGTTAAATGTTATGACCTGTCTGGGGGTCTGCTTTCCCCTTTAGGGCTGTAGAAATAATTAGCTTTGAAAGAGTATGTGGGTGGTGGCCCTGAGCTGTGTGGAGCTGAAGTTGATGTGTGGGGGTGGGGTGGGGGTGGGGGGCTGTGTCTCTGGCACATGGCACCTTGTGGGAGGACCTTCCCTCCCTCAGTGCTGCAGAGTCTGCAGGACCAACAGCTCTTTTGAGGGAGATGCTTAGCCTGGCTCACACAGCGCTCAAGCGCGGCTCTGCTGCTTCCCTCTCATTGCCCTTCTGCAAAGATCTTCTTTCTGATCTGCTCTAGGATCTCCTTGGCCTCCTAGTTCTTGTGCTCTGTCAAGTGAGCTCAGAGGAGACACAAAGTGTGCAGTGTAGAAGACAGACTAAAACCTGGGATACTCTCAAGGGTGAGGATGTGCGACAGACAAAGACGCCATTGGCCTGATTTACTTTTTTTTTCTCTCTTTCTTTCTTTCTTTCTTTCTTTCTTTCTTTCTTTCTTTCTCTCTTTCTCTCTTTCTCTCTTTCTTTCTTTCTTTTAAGGCATGATACTACTTCTTAAAATTTCTGGGACAGCTTCCTAAGGGTTGGTTTCCTGTTCAGGTGACTGACGGGTCCATAGTTTAATTTACAGGAAAGGGCAGTAATATTTAGTCTTGTAATATTTGATCTTGTAATTTGGGTGGTGGTGGTGGCAGTTTAGAATACCATGTTTCCACTGATGGTCAGAAGTATTAGTCTGGTCATTGTTTTAACAACAATAAATTATGTAACAGACAAATTAAAAATAAGCAAAAAGGGACTAGGGAGATGGTTTAGGAACTAAGTTCTGTGTCTGTCCTTGCAGAGGACATGGGTTCTGTTGCCTGTACACATGTGAAAGCAAACAACCCTCTGTAACTCCAATTCCAAGGGATCTGACAAGCCTTTTCTGGCCTCCATGGGCACCAAGCACACACATGGCTTACATGCATACATGTGTGTAAAAATCTCAAAATATTTTTAAAGAATTTAAGAAAAATGTGAAAAGAAATAAATGTGTAAATACCCATGTCTGGGATAGGAATGTATCCCAGCTTGTAGAATACTTGCCTAGCATGTGCAGCCCGTGGGCCTGCATGTGCAGCCCGTGGGCCTGCTCCTCAGCACCGCGCAGAGACAGGCATAGCACTCATGCCTGCAATCCTACCACCTGCAAGTGCTAGGCAGAAGGTTGCCACCTCAGTCAGGCTGGAGAGTCAGAATGGAGTTAAAAATATTGGCAGCTACAGAAACAAGGGACAGGGCTGGCCAGATGTAACGGTTAACTGGGTGGATGGACAGACAGCATTCAGACAGGCCACGTCCTCAGTGAGGCCCAAGGCATCTGAGGCTCCCAGGAGAGTCAGGAGCTCCCGGCCTCAGTCCTTTGACACACACACCGGGTGTTCATATGACAGGTCTGTGGGGACACTGCTTTGCAGCATTATGTGTCCTTTTCTTTATGAGGTGCAAGTGAGGCAACTGCACCCTTTCCCTGATCTGGTCTGTCTAGCAAGTTCTCGGGCCTGGTTTCCTGATAGGATTCATATGTCTGTGTCCTCCCGTGGACCCAGTTTATATCAATAAATTTATAGAGTGGCATCCCTTGTACTATTAGGAATGAGTTATTTATCAGTCAGGGCCTCATGGGTGATCCTGGTCACCTGTCCATCAAGGTGCTTTTGAATTCAGAATAGATTCAAATGCTGCTTATAAAATGGAGTCTCTCAGGGCAAGGCACAATCTTTTTTTTTTTTTCTCCTTAAAAAAAAAAAAGCCAGTTTTATAGAATATGGAATAACTTAGGGCAGGACACAGCCTGATCTTAACAAGGTCTAAAACCCATTTTATTCTTAGAAATAAAGAAGGAAGTAGGAAAAGGTCTGTCTGAAAGCAGCCAAGGAAAAGTACATAGAACAAATGTTGGATTTACTATGCAGATTTAAATCCAAATCTGTAGTGATTTGATTGTCTTTCCATCCTCACAAAAAGAAATTTCCTTTGTAAATGTAAACTGTCCTTATGAAAGCATCATTTTTCAGGGTTGATGGGTCTTTACCTGCAGCTGAGCCTGATGACATGCGTGTGAGTTCCAGGAGCCACATGGAAGCAGAGACCTGACTTCCACACTGCTGTCTTGACTTCTGAGCATACCATGGTACAGTTAAACACACATGCAAATTAGTTCATTAGAAACCCCACGAATGTTTGTTTTTTTCAGGGCTTCTGAGTTTAAAGTTTCTCAAAATAATTCTTATGTGAAAGAGGCATATTTCAGAATGGCATACACTGGGGTCTTACCATCAGTTTGGGGGTGGCATATTCCATCCCCCAGAAGTAGTACCTTTGCTTTCAAGTCCCTTTAGCTCAGAGCTTTACAGAGGTACTGGGGTCTGTTTGTGCTACAGGTGGGAGTGATTGGGAGTACTACCTTATTAACTTGTAGTAACAGTCTGAGGCTATAGACTTCTGTTATGTCTTCTACATGGTTAGAAGACATAAGTGAGAGAAATAAGTTGTAAATAGAAACTCTAAGAGACACCATAACCACAGCAACTCTTGTAAAGGAAAGCATTTGATTGGGGCTGGCTTACAGTTCAGAGATTCAGTCCATTATTATCATGGTAGGAAGCCTGGTAGTGTTCAGGGAGACATGGTGAGGGAGAAGGAGCTGAGAATTCTATATTGGGATCGGCAGGCAGCAGGAAGAGAACTGACACACACTTCCTCCGGCAAGACCACACCTCGTAATAGTGCCACTCTCTGTGGACCTATGGGGGCTGTTTTTATTCAAACTACCACATTTTGCTGCTTTTCAGAACTGAAAAACATACATGTTCTCAAGGGTAAGAAGGTCTAACTGTTTAGTCCTGAGACCTTGCCAGTTTCCTTATGGTTGAACCTGGCCTTTTCCAGTTTTTAATATTTTAATCCAATGGGTGGTCTTGTTAAATAAAGACCTCTATTATGATGGGAAAAGAGCACACAGTTGTCTGATCCTTGCAAGGAGACTCTTAGAAGCTCCAAAAGCTCTTGGGAATTAAATCTGTAAAAACAAAGGAATTTCTTGTTTGTCCTCTGTTGTTGCCCGATGCAGTGATCAGATGCAGTGGTCGGATGCAGTGGTGAGTGCATTGGTGGGTGCAGTGGTGGATGCCTTTCTTCATGTGAAAACAGTTTTTTGTTTGTCTGTGTTTGTTTTTATGGACGACGATTGTAGGCTCCAGGAGTCTTTCACGTGACTGTTTCTCACTATTAAGAGCAGAGTGCCTCTTCTAAAGGAAAGAGGCTGGTGAAGTGTGTAGCTCTGGACAGAATAACAGTGAGACACTTGCATATAGGACACAATACTGATCCTTGGGCAGTGGCTTGTCCCACAAGAAAACTGGACAGACACGGCAGCAGCCTAAGTGTCTCTGTGTGTGTCTGTCATCTGTGTATGTGTGACTGTGTCTGCGTTTGTGTGTATAACACTCAAAGATGAACCAGATGGTTGAGGTGTAAAAACCTTTTTCACAAGGGCCAGGGGAGACAGAGGAAAGGTAGGTTAGAGAGGAAAGAATTGTGTGGGGGGGCTGCAGGGAGTAGGGTGGTAAGTGAGCCTGGAGATGAACAGCGTCCTGGGCCAGAGCTCACTAGGTCTTTGGGTGTGGTTACAACTGTAGCTTTTCTTCCTGGGAGTTAATCTTTTGGAAGATGGGTCTTATAGGTAGATAGAACTTCCAGGAAGTGTTTCTTCCTATGCTCTGGGAAAATTGAAAGACAGGACTTTAGGCGCAGGTGTCAGCATGTCAGAATGTAATCTTTTAAGTCCTAACACGTCTCCCACATTTAAATATGTCTGCAAAAGCATATATGTACTTCTGGCAATTTCCATTGAGTCATTGTAGTTTAAGGAACAGGGTAGGAGTACCCTTGTACATAGCATCTTTCACTGTTATGTGTTTAGGTTTAACCTCTGGTGGACGTTAAATTAAAAACAACTATTGTAATGTGTCTCTCAGGATCGATCTCAGTCCTGGTCCCTTGCTCTGTGACAGAATTATAGAAATTCCTATAAAACTGTTTTATTTAGAGTTATTATTTTATTTGTTGTATTTGAGTGTTGTTTGCATGTGTATATCTTCACCTCATGTGCACCTGATGCCTGCAGAGTTCAAAAGAGGGCACTGGAGCCCTTGAAACTGGAATGTTATGGATGGTTGTGAGCCACCACATGAGTTCTGGGAACAAAACCTGGTCTTGTGCAAAACCAGCAAGTGCTCTTTTTTTTTTTTTTCAATTTATTTTTATGTACATTGGTGTTTTGCTTGCATGTGCGACTGTGTGAGGGTGTTAGTTCCTCTAGAACTGGAGTTATAGACAGGAGTGAGCTGCCACGTGGGTGCTTGGAATTGAACCCAGATCCTCTGGAAGAGCAGCCAGTGCTCTTAACCACAGAACTACCCCTATAAGTTTCCTTTTAACATTCATGTTTAGTATTTTACTCTTCACTAATGAAGATACAGGCTTTGCATTTGAATTTTTTTCTTTTTTCTTTTTTTTTTTTTAATTTTTAAGATTTATTTATTTATTTGATGTATATGAGTACACTGTTGCTGTCTTCAGACACACCAGAAGAGGGCATCAGATCCCATTACAGGTGGTTGTGAGCCACCATGTGGTTGCTGGGAATTGAACTCAGGACCTCTGGAAGAGCAGTCAGTGCTCTTAACCGCTGAGCCATCTCTCCAGCCCATTTTTTTCTTTTATATTACAGATACAAACCCAAAATAGCTTTGCTTAAGGCCCTTCCTCACAGCTTGAAATGAGGGATACAAGAAGTTTTTTGTTTCTTTTTATTTCTTAATCACCTCCAGCCACAAGGGAGTATTTGACTTTCATTTGAAATGGCGAACATTTGAGTTAATAATATAAAAATAAATAAATTTGATCCCAAGCCTCAAGGGTGGTACTTCCACACTGAAGACTCGGTCCGTGTTTTGTTCACGCCAATCTCTGATTCAGAGGATGATTCAACTGGAACTTCACTGGTGTTTTCTGAGGAGTGGAGACAATAGGTTATCATAGCAAAGCAAGGGATTGAGATTGCTCTGCTTGCCAGCTCCAGTGAAGAAGATGAGTGCCTTCTAAACTGTCAGTTCCTGCTTTTTCTATGTATTGTTGAATATTAGAATTATTTCTCCATTTGACTATAAGACAAATGTTTAGACTGGGGGCTCTTCCCTTCCTAAGGACTGGCAGTGATGGAAAGACAAGACCAGAGTTGGGACCCATGTCCATCAGCAGGTCACTGGCAACTCTAGCCTGGAGCCTTGTTTGTTTCTGCCCTGTCAGACTCCTGGCCACTGCTGAAGCCAGCTGCTGCACCTCTGGATTCTCCCAGTCGCTGATGGATGTGTGCTTCCTGACTTAATACTGGCAGCCCCAGAGTATGGTATCAGAGGCAGCCCTTAGGCACATTAGGCAGCCAGATGAAGCTAACTTCAGGTTGCCCCCAGAGGCCTTGGCCAGGCTATTGTAGAGGCCTAGTGTGTGCCAGCATGAAGTACTTAGCTTTTTCCTTTGAAAAAAATCAGAAATAGTGTGTAAGTAACCAATATAATTTTTATCTTGCTGGATAAGAGCAACCTTGGTAAAATAAGACAGGTGTAGGGCACAGGCTTGCTTCTCAGGAACACTGAGTCACTCTAGGAAGATCGTTGTAAAAGTCTCAGAAACCCTAGCAGTTAAACTTATTTAAATTCATGAATTACAAGCTCATGAAGTGCAATCCAGTTAACTTTAAGACAGATGTAAAATGGTAGAATCATGGTTTAGATTGGTGTGGTTTCAAAGCCTGTGTTCACTAGGTATTAGTATATAGGTATGTACACATACAGAGAGTAACACAGGCAGGGAGAGTGTGATAGTTGTCTCCTTTACAAGACTATTTAGTTTTCTAGACATTCAGAGGGACAGCTTACTGGGCAGGCAGAATCAGGAAATTTCTTAAAGTAAGAATTGGGCTGGAAGTGTAATTCAGAGCTACAATGTGTTAACCTCACATGTATGAGGGCCTGGGTTTGCTCCCTGGCATTAGAGAGATAGACAGACAGATGACAGATAAATGAAATGTGACTTTGTTTTTATTCTTAATACTGTATGTGCTGCCTGTTCTGTCTTTCACATGGTTGTCAGTCAAGCCTCGATTCTGTAATCAAGACATTATCAAAGGCGCTCTCCCTCTTTGTCCTTGACTTAACTGGAAGATAGATATGGGTCAAAGATGAAAGCTATTAAAAGTTTAAGTTCACAATTTAATGTATTTATTTCTCACATACCAAAAGTACCCGATCTGATTTTTTTTAAAGTAATTTGATTTTCTTAGATAACAAGACAAAACTGGCAATTCCTGTGACTACTGATGAAAAGAACCCAGGTTCAAGCAGGTGTTTTGGTTCTGCTGGTGTAAACTTAGGACGATGTGAGAAGAAATCTCGTTCTAGAAGTTTGAAACATTGGTTCATAAAACAACAAAGGTAGCCTTGCAGATTCTAGCTCTCCTGAGGCCGATAAGAGGTATCTGTATCTGTATAGCAAATCCTCATACCCTTCTGCTTATACCCCTCCGCCTTTTTACTGACAGGAGTCAGGATAAAAAGCCACAGGAACTGAGCTTATTTATTTGCAGCCTGGGTCCCATCCCTTACTAACTCTGCTGTGCTTTCCTCCCCATGAGATGACTACTCACATACTCAGAGTTCTCCACATAGTCAGGACATGTTCATCTACAGCTCCCTCCCCTCCCTCTTCTCTTCTTCCTCCCCTCCCTCTTCTCCCCTTCTTCCCCTCCTTCCCTCCTTCCTTCTTTTCTCAATCCCTACCCTTTCTTCCTTTCTTCCTTCTATGCTGGGAACCAAACCCATGACCTGGCACTTCTAGGCAAGTACTCCACCCCTAAGCTAAATCCTCAACTTCCTATAAAGTGATTGAAGGAGGACTTTAAGTATCATATAAACAACACCAAGCTTTCCTTTGAGTCTTTATTAAAGTTAATGGAATCAAAGACTAATATTCAAGTGTGGCTACACTATTAACTATCAATGATGGAATTTACATTATCTATAAATATATAAATACAAGCTGAGATTGTGAAATGACCAGGTGTTTAGGTTCTGAAGCCATCCAGACCTGGATTTGCTTGTTTGTTTGTTTGTTTGTTTGGTTGGTTGGTTGGTTGGTTGATTTGAGACAAGGTCTTTCTCAGTAACTCAGGCTGATCTTGAACTCAGTATGTAGTCCAGGTTTGCCTCTGATCCATGTCCTCTCCTGTTTCAGCTTCTCCATTGCTGGGTTATGGACAAGAACCTGGCCAGATGTGTATTTTAAAATGTGTGTGTGTTTTTTTGTTTTTGTTTTTTTACTTACTACTTCTGTGGCTTTACACAGATTATTCATTATCTTTCTGTGAAATGGGATAAAATTATCCTCACCAGTGTGAAGTAAGGTATATAGAATTTTGTTGCTTAGTCTTGTCACCATGTTTTATTATTTTAAACATGAACTTGTCTTCCCCTGAACTTCAAATTCATTAGCATTTTCCCACAACACTCCCCGCTGCTCTTGTTTTAGGGGTGGTGGGAACACAGGATGTAGCCTAGGCTAGTCTTGAACTTACTGTGTAGTGGAGAGTGATTCTTCTGCCTCCACTTCCTCAGTGCTGGGATTCAGGGATGTGTTGCCATCCCGTTTATGTGGTACTAGCAGTGAAAGCTGGGGCCTCATGCACCTAGGCAAGCACTCTGCCAGCGGAATTCTGTCCTCACTCCTGGTTTCTCTTACTCTGTAGCTTTTCCTTCTTGCAGGGGCAGGAATGAGTCCTGGTGCCCCACACGCAGTCACTGTTCTCTTACCTCCACTTCCAGAACTTTCAGTGTTGACTACATGAATATGGTGACCACTAAACTAAACTAAAGAATCTTAGTTCTTCCCCCGTTAGGAGCTGGCTACCTTTGCCTGTCTTTTACACAGGCCTGAACTTTGAAACTCCAGCTTGTGGAATTGTAGACAATTTTAAGTAAACAAAATCTTAATTTTCTATCAGTGGGATTATGATATATCAAAGCTCATAAAATCCATTGCATTTTCTGACAAAGTTTGCTAACTTTAGCTCAAACCATCTGCTTTGGGTTAGAGGGGGAAATTCTGCTAATTCTACAATTGTTCAGAGTAGCTTACTTCTGGCTTTGTCTCTTCCCAGTTACCAGGGACTGTTAAAGGGTCAAATGAGATCATGCATGTGAAAGAGTTTCCAGTCTATAAAGCACCACATTAATGTGAGAGCTGACCATTGTATTTGAACAAAGGCCCAGGACCAGCTGATGTCAGAACACACCCTCAAAACAGAGATACCATTTCCTCTCTGTGGGACTATAAAATCCTGGGTGTTCGGCCACGCCCCCATCTGCCCACCTTCTACCCATTGCCTCCAAAAGCTTGCCACAGGCAGAGCTAGTAAGCCCGTCTGACCTCCCTCTCCTTCCCTCAGACTCACATTTTCTCTCAGAGAATGGCATGCAAGAACATGAGTCTAGACTTAGAGATACAACATGCATGCAAGGCATTAACAAGATCTAGGAGTGGGGATAGAGAACTCTTTTGTGCCATTTCCTCATCTTCCTGGCAGCTTTTATTCTGGCAGTCCTCACAGGTTAAATAATGTTTCAAAATAAAGGTCAGTAAGAATGTGGTAGCACTTGGCCAGTTACTGTGTGTATATGTGTGTTTTGAGTTTTTTGTTTTTTTTTTTTTTTTTACTTATTTTTGGTTTAGCTACTAGAAATTCTTATTTGCATAGTATGTTCAGGAAACTAAGAATTAAGTATGAGATTGTTGACATTATCATATCATCCACAAACACCAGACCCTTGATAAGACCAAGACCTCTTATCACTGGATATTGTTATTAACTAAATTGTGCCATATTTAAGCCCATTCTGCACCTCAAAATGACTATTTTTGATGTACTTACTTAAAAGTAAGTAGCTCTACCATATGATCCAAAGGAATTACATCAGTGTGTCAAAGAGACATCTGTGCTACTGTATTTACTGCAGTATTATTCACAATAGCCAAGCATGGAAACAACCTAAGTACTTGTTGACAGATGAGTAGCAGAGGGAGAGACACATCATCATGGACTGTGCGTCAGCCATAAAGATAAAAAAGGGCAAAGACCCATCTCTGCAGCATGGTCCATCTCTGCAGCATGGTCCATCTCTGCAGCATCTCTGCATGGCCTGAGGTACATAATGTTAATTAAGTAGAACAAGTCAGGCACTGGAAGAAAAGTCCTGCCTGACACTCAGAACTCCTATACAAAAATGTCCATCTCAGCCAGGTGTGTGGCACACACCTTTGAGCCCAGTGCTCAGGAGGCAGAGGCAGGAAGATCTGTGAGTTCAGGGCCAGCCTGGTCTATAGAGTGAGTTTCAGGTCAGCCAGTGCTACACAGAGAAGAAATCCTGTGTCTCAAAACAAAACATTCATTTCAGGCTAGGGAAATGGTTCAGTGAGTAAAAGTGCATGCTGTGCAAGTATGAGGACCAGAGTTTAAATCTTCAGAGCCTACATAAAAGCCAGACATGTAATGTGAACATCTGTACCCTCAGCATCCCTAGGAAACACAGAAGAATCCCTGGAAGCTTGCAGGCCAGCTAGCCTGGCATACACAGTCAGAAAAACAACAAAGAGACCCTATCTCAAAACAAGATGGAGGGCATGGGCTCTAAGGCCTTAGGTTCAGTTCCTGGTAGCTACTAATGCTCAGTCTGTGGAGATGGCTCCAAGCCTCATGACTTGAGTGTGAGGCCAAGACCAGACGATAGAAAGACAGATACAAAATAAATAAAAAGAAAAGCAGAAGCTCTGGCTAACTGTCCCCTGATGTCCACATACGTGGTATAGCATTGCCCTGCCCCCTCCCAAATATGTAAAACCTATTTTAAATGATGGAAGGTGAGGACTGACAGGAGAGGTTGTTCTCTGACGTCCACATGTGTGACGTGGCATGTGCACGTGCACGTGCGCACACATACAAGTCCATCTCACTGGCTCTGAAAGTCAGTGGTAGAACTCATGCTTAGCTTGCTTAAGGCCCTGGATTCGGTCCTTAGCACCCAGCTGATTTCACAGAAGGTGAGAGCCGGATGCTGTCGGTGACCCAGAGGCTGGAGAGGACAGAAGAAAGGAGGCGATGGAGAGTTTGATCCATGGGTCCCAAGTTATAGGTAGAGGTGAGGTGTTCCACAATTGAATGTCTATAGACAATATACTTCATATTTCCAAAGGCTGAAAGAAAGAACTGTGTTTTCACCATTTAAAAATGAGAAAGATAGGCCAGGCAGTGGTGGCGCATGCCTTTAATCCCAGCACTTGGGAGGCAGAGGCAGGAAGATTTCTGAGTTCGAGGCCAGCCTGGTCTACAGAGTGAGTTCCAGGACAGTCAGGACTGCACAGAGAAACCTATCTGGAAAAACCAAAAAAAAAAAAAAAGAGAGAGAGAGAGAAAGATATGTTTGACTTGATTTAAGCATTACGCAGTCTATGCAAGTTTCAAATATCCCATGGTACTCTATAAATATAAACTTTTTAATGTTTTCAATATCAGTTAAGAATCAATTTAAAGGCCAGATGTGGAGGTGCACACCTTTTATCCATCATTCAGGAGGCAGAGGCACTCAGATCTCTGTTAGTTTGAGTTCAGCCTGGTTTATATAACAAGTTCTAGACAAGACAGAGTGTCACAGTGAAACCCTGTCTGAAAAAAAAAACAAAAAAAGTCAGAGTTATGGGATTAGGGGATGGTTTAGTCAGCAAAGTGCATGGGAAGACTTGAGTTCAATCCAAAGAACCCACCTGAGAAAGCCAAGGGTGGTAGCTGGAGCTTGTGACCATAGTGCTGCAGAGACAGATGGCCGGCCCCGCCCACCCTCAGCCAGCAGGGTGAGCTGCTGGCCACCAAGAGATTTCTGTCTCAAAAGCCAAGGTGAATGTCTGAGGACCAACTGCAGAGGCTGACCTCTGACTTCCACATGTGTATGTACATGTGTGCGTTCATGTACACACACACACACACACACACACACACACACACACACACACACACACGCGCGCGCGCGCCAAAACAAAAACCTGAAAACTGAAAACTCACAGACTTGGAAAATTCATACTCTTTTTAATGAAAGGCTAATGAATGAGGCTCCTAGGAGCAGTTAGTGACAGGAAGAACAGCTGTAGGCGCGGGTCAGTCACTGAGCTCCTGTACTTTGTGCCAGCTTTTTATCTTCTCCCACGGTTCTCATTTCTCAGAAGTTTCTTGCTTTAATCAGATAGAAGAAGCTCCAACAAGAGATCCGATGATTCTCAGTTACCTTCAATTCAGAACAATCCATTTGTCAGAGAAGACTCTGGGGGAGGATGTTTTGATCCCTTTTAATGTTTGGAGAGGAAAATGTACAGATAGGAGTATTAATCCACAGTGTACTCATCATATATATAAAATAAGTAAAGTCTTTTTTTTAAAATGAGTATTAATCCCGTGATTCTGCTCATAACAGAACAGACAATAGGCCATTAGGCATGTCCCTTGACATACCTAGAACCTTAATTTCATATTCTAGAAAGCAAGACTATTGGATTGTATAACCTGTAAGCATTTATACTGGTCTAAAGTTACTGTTCATGAGGTAGGAAAGGCTGATACTCCTGGATACCTATCATTTGTCCTTCTTGTTCAAGGCCATGTGGAGTTAGGGTTACCATGTGAGATTTCTGCCACCCATTTCAAAGACCTCATTTTTTTATACTATCTAGATTGGCTCACCAATCCTGAGTGACTGAAGGGACTGTACTGGAGGGAGATCTTGTGAGGGATGTTACCTCATGGAGAAGAACCTGACAAATATCTGTTACTATTTCAAAATCTGGTCACCCTTTTTAGTTTTCTAGCTAAGACTTCTCAGTGAACATATCACAATTTCTTTTTAGCCAGAGTTGCAGTTGGCCCAGGCTAACTAGGGACAAATCACAGTTCTTTTATTATTATATAAGGTGGGGACAGCACTGACTTTGAAGCCAGCCAGAGTGAATTCAATATCTGACTTGTGTCACTTAAAATATTTTTAGATGGAAGTTAGCCCTTCCTGCCCTCAGAGTTCTCATCCATGGGGTAGCAATGCCTAAGTACCTACCTTACATTCGTACCATGTCAACTGAGCCACCAAACAAAGAGCCTCTCATAATGAGAACAAGGGCATCTGTCTCTGTACACTTGTGTTTCATTGTGGACACTCTGTGGATATGCTTTGTATGGTAAAACATCACATAGGCTTGAAGGCCTGCAGTCTGGTTTGCTGTGCTGGGGCCCTGGGCCTCTACAGCTTGCTCATGCCAGATGAAGAACCTCGGCTAGAGTCTTAGTCACTGTTCTGTCACTGTGAGGAGACACCATTGCCAAGGCAACTTATAAAAACAAGCATTTAATTTTGGGGCTTAATTACAGTTTTAGAGGGTTAGACCATGATCATCATGGCAGGAAGCAGGCAGGCATGGTGCTGGAGCAGTAGCTGAGAGTTTTATATCCTGATCAACAGGCACGGGGTTGGGGGGTTGGTCTTGGCCTTGGTGTGGGCTTTTGAAACCTCAATGCTCATTCCCAGTGACACACCTCCACCCACAGGGCCACTCCTAATCCTTCCCACACCACTGTTCATCACCTGATGCAAACGGAGGCAAATGGATATGCCTGTGGGCCATTTTCATTCAAACCACTACATCTGTCTTACAGGTTTCTTCTGAAACATCCTTTTGTGTTTTACAGGAATCTGAATTTCTGTGTCTGGAATTTGATGAAGTTAAGGTCAAGCAAATCCTGAAGACGCTGTCAGAGGTAGAAGAGAGTATCAGCAGGCTGATGCAGGCAGCTTAAGTGACAGACGGAGGAAGGAGCAATGAAGTGAAGGTGCTTACAGACTTTCTCTGCTGACCTTTTGAAAGTCCTGTTTGCCCATTGGTACTACCAAAAGACATTGTATACATGTATGAAAGTCTTCAAGAATAAATAAAAATATATTTTAAAAAGTGGGTAAAAAGAAAAACCCTCAAATTCTAGTCTTGCCCATCTCTGCTTTCTGGGTTCTTTCACATCTGTTGCATTGGAGAGGTTCCCACATTTTAGCATACATCAAGATTATGAGGAACACTTATAAAAACATACTGAAATCTGCCAGGTGGTGGAGGCACACACCTTTATGAATCCCAGCACTTGGGAGGCAGAGGCAGGCAGATCTCTGTAAGTTCCAGCTCAGCCAGAGCTACACAAGGAAACCCTGTCTTGAATAAATAAAAACAAACAAAAAGTAAAATTAAACAGGAGGCTGGAGGGTATACAGCTCCCCACTAAATTTAGGGTTCGAGAAGGTGGGGCAAGTTCACCTCAGAGCTTCAGGGTCAATAGAATTGACACGTTGGAATTCTTTCCACCTGTTGTTTGTTCCTTGGAGAGCTGTTAGTAATCCACACATGGCAAATTGTGTTTCATATAATATTCTTGATATTTCCCCTCAGAAAATGAGGAAAGCAGTATAGTCATCTAGGCGGTGCACGCCAGTGTGTGTTCTAAGCTGCAGTGTAGTAGAGCCTGCCTACCTGGACAAGATGTAACTTGAACCTAGTGAGATTCTTCTGGGACTGACTGATGTAGTCAAATAGGTGTGATTAAATCTAGAAGTTGGGTTTGATCAGAGTAGGGATAATCAAGCTTTTTAAAAATGACATTCACATTCTGTGAGCGTATGTATATATGTATGTATGTATGTATGTATGTATGTATGTATGTATGTCTGATAAAGCACACTTGCTATAGAATGCCTGTAGAGGGCAGAAGACAAGGAGATTTAGTTCTCTCCTTCCATAATGTTGGTTCTAGGGCTTGAACTCTGGTGTCATTCATAGCAGCAAGTGCCTTTCTCACAGGGCACAGGCACACACACACACACACACACATGAGAAAGACACCAAACATCAACTTCTGGCTTCCACATGTATGTGCACACATACCAGACTGCAGATGCACCCAAGGACATGCAAATATGCATGTAAACTAAGAGAAATCCAGAGGGGCTATTATCATGAAAATTGTTCTAGTAGGAGTATCTTAATGGACTTTGCTTTATTGAGACAAAATGCAGTTCAGGAGAAAGGTTCATCTTGGCTCACCGTTTTGGAGGGTTGAGTCCATGGTCACTTGGTCCCCTTGTTTTGGACTTAAGGAGAGGCAGAGCATCATGGCAGGAAGCAGTGAAGCAACCTCCTGCAGCCAGGAAGCTCTGAGAGACGGGGAAGAAGCAGGCTTCCAGTCTTCTTCAAGGGCGTATCCCTACTGACCAAATTCCTTCCGCCGGCTCCCACCTCCTAACAGTTCTGTCTCCCAGCAGCACCACAGGCAGATGACCAGACCTTCAACTCACAGCCTTTTGAGGCATATCCAGGACCACCACAGCAAGCAGTTACCACACAGCAAGGATATTCCAGCAGAAGCAAGGAAAGCTTAGCTGCCTTCGAGTCATGCTTTTAAAATGCTGTTCTCTTGCATGTGGTAATGGCGCTTGGCTCTCATGAGTCTACCCCAGGCCTTCTGGAAGTTCTTCCTTCTGAATCAACTTGAAGATGCTTTCAAAGCTTCCGACACCCTATCTAAAAGGCTCCTTCCCTTACTGAAGGAATGAAATTAGGTTAAAAAAGAAAAAAAAAAAGAAAGAAAAGAAATCAGGAAACGATGGCCAGAAGGCTTTAGATGTAGCCCCCAAGAGCCCTTCAGAAAACATCTTGAAATCATAGAGTACATCCAGAAAAAGTGTGTGGTTTGGAACAAAAAGCTGTACAGGCATCTTTCTATTCCCAGGGCACTCCCACAAGGTCTAGGATCTGGATATGTGTCCTGCTGTGAAATGGAGGGTAAGTGATTCATCAGATAATGGCTCTGAGGCAGCCTTGGGAGGAAGGACAGTAGCCACCTCACTAGTGTACACTCACAGGCCATGACGGTCTGTGGGAGCAGGAAAGAACCATTCATACCCGAATACTGTTTTGCTGAGTCACACCATTGCAAGTAATAACCACGCACGTGGTATGGGCTTTTAAAAATGAGTTCTGCAAACTCTAGTCATTAGGAAAACTGCTGTTAACATATATTGAGTTTTCTAAAATATTTTTTTAGGAAAGAAAACTTATTTGTGAAGATGGTCTCCATATCTCATATTACACATTTCTAAATAAAAAGGTGTTTTGGGCAAGGTATATTTTATATTTACTGATTTTTAAAAGCGTATTAAACATAAGCCATAATAAACTATATTATTCTATAAAATTCTATAAAAATATAGACACATACTAAGAAAAACAGTTAAATGACCTATCAGCCAAACATACAAGGATAGCAAGGAGAATCCAGAAAAGTTGATTCCTCATTTTTAGAAGCAGAGTATGTAGCTTTAGGGCTTTGAAAAGCATTGCTAGAGGCTTGTTGGAATGCAGTCTGATGCTTCCCCCAGACAGTAAAAGGGATCCACTCCCTTCTGGATAACTGGGTATTATCCTTTTTTGTATATTTTCTAGAATGGTTATTTTTTAAAAGGTTTTATAAGAGGCACTCATTCTCAACAAGGAACAAGCCAAGAACACTAGCAGGGAGGTCTCAGAGAACCTACTAGGTTTTCTACATCTGTAATTCTAGAATCATCTTGAGGTTAGGAGCCAGAAGATAAATAAAAATGACTACAGCCTAAACCAGGACTCATGGAATCACCCCTGCTTTGATAATAGTCATCCTAACACCCATCTATTAGAACCCCAGGCAGATGTTAGCTTTCAGAATCAAGTCAGAAAGCCTTATTTAGGCTCTGGTCGTTTCGTACGGATATGACTGAAGGCTCTGGCCTTACTCTCAGGTTTGGGTGTTCATGGAAGCTCTGGTTCATACCAGTTAAGGACCAAATTCCACCACTGTAGCCTTCCCTTTCTCTAATGTCTCTTAAAATCATAGCCTTTTAAAAACTGCAGCAGAGGCTTGACGTGAGCACCTAAAATCTTAAATAGCTGCCATCGTGTCAAGCTGTTCATTATTGAAGTTCTTTCTTTAGAACTGGCTGAAAGCTTGGAGAAAGGAATATAAATAGAAGTTAATGGAAAATGAATGTTGACAGAAAATGTCTTGTGGCATGCACAGTTAATATCCAGAGTAGTGAGAAGGGACCCAGGGTTAGCTGAGTAACAGTCGGATACTTCCCAGAGAGCATGCTGTGCCCTAATGCAGGATGAGTGCTGCCTTAAGTCTTAGCTGCCCACCACTACAGACACAATGTTTTAGATGGGGTATTGCAACAGAAGTATGAATCTAAGCAGAACTAACTGTTAGCTTAAGCTGGACTCTAGTCAACCCCTCAATATGACAAATAGCAAGTTTCATCTGAGTTTGACTGGTTCCCGCTCATATGGAGGTGGCCATTGATGTCTCTCATTGCATCACGGCTGTTTGAAACACCAAGCTAGCTTTAGTGCAAAGAAACTGCCCTTGTCTGTTTCCTGTAAGGTACGAGTGCCAACTGGCACCCACAAGCCCAGCACAGAAGTATCATAATAAATTACAAAGCAGTGCATGACCAGGTGATTAAATATGAAAGTTACATGTAATTAATCAATCTTTTATAATTTATCTTGTGTGTGTGTGTGTGTGTGTGTGTGTTGCATGGGTCCATATGTAGTAGGTATGCACACCTGTGCATGTATACATAGAACAGAAACTCAGGGTGCTCTGGTCTATTACTCCTCTCCCATACCCTATTTCTCCCAGATAGGGTTTCTCAGTGAACCTAGAGTTGGGCTGGTAGCCAGTAAACTCCATTGACCCTCTTGTCTCTACCCTTGAGGCATACATGGGCATACTCAGCTTTTTATGCAGTTGCTCAGAACCAAACTCAGGTCCTTGATGCTGTATAGCGTTTGCTCTTACACACTGAGTCATTTCTCCAGGGTTCTCCTGTAAAGTAGTAGTTATTCCTTCTCTTCCTCCTCTTCCTCCTCTTCCTCCTCTTCCTCTTCCTCCTCCTCCTCCTCCTCATCCTCCTCCTCCTCTTCCTCCTCTTTCTTGAGACAGGGGTTCTCTGTGTAATCCTGGCTGTTCTGGAACTAGCTCTGTAGACCAGAGTGGACTCAAACTCATATCTACCTGCCTCTGCCTTCTGATTGCTGGGGCTAAAGGTGTGCATCACCACTGTCGGGCAACTGCTTTTATATTAAAGACATTAGAAGGTTTTATGTGGTTTATATTCTATCTCGAGTCAGGGCTATGAGTTGGCACAGATCTCAGAATGACTGATGTTGAAACTGACAGAAGCTATTTTAGCATCCTGTCAAAAATGAGGAAACATCTGGATAGATGGGCACCAGACTTGTACAAGGGCATGCAGGATGACCAGAAAGGCATCTCAGGGCTGCTGGTCTTCGTCTTCTTTCTGTATGGCAGGGCTTTGGCACAAAATGTGATTATGAAACAAAATGATGTCCTTGCTCATTGTGTCTAGATACCATGCTCCAAGCGGTGCACATGTACCTCTGCACCTACCCAAGAGCTCTGGATTCATGCATGAAAGACACACACACACACACACACACACGCACACATGCACACTTTATATTTTATTATGCCTTAACTAGCTCAATGGCCAGGCACTTCCAAGCCTCCCTGCAGCTAACACACACTCCTCTCCGGCATTCGTAAGTTAACACTTTCTAAAATCTATACTTTATCTCTGCTACCCCAGAACCCTAGGGCCACTCTTTGCTGACTCTTACGTGGTTGGTTCTCTGTCTTCCACAGCTCTCATTTTTGTATCTTCTTCCTTCTGCCCTGGCGATTCTCTTTCCCTGTCCTGTGTTTCCTCTCTGGGAGTCCTCAAAGTCCCGCCTGTGTCCCCCTGCCCACCCATTGGCCACTGGCTTTTTATTGACCATTCAAAAAACTAACTGTTGGTAGGGACCCACAGCAGACCTGCAAATCCCCATGTGAGCACATGTCTACTGACACATGGGGCCTGGCATGAGCCCATTGTCATTTGCCTTCTGTGTCCATATCAGATCTGACTGTGCTTGAGGCTCCCGTTGATTTTTATACGGCCTGGTTCTTTTTGTGATGGCCTAGGTCTATTTCCCTCTCAGTATCCGCTGCTGCCCTGCTGCTAAGGTCCAAGTCTACCATTGTCCAGAAAGCCTTCTGAGCTTGGAGCAAAATGGTGAACTCCCTTTGGCAGACTCCCTTTGGCAGTGAGGCTTTCCTTTTCTCACTGTGATCCCAGACCCCACATCTCACCCTTGAATAATGTCACACAGCCTTGGTTAGATTACAGGTTCAGCTTCCTTTCTTCCAATAAGAACCCATGCAGCTAGCATCTGGGATTCCTGAAATGCCTCCCCATGTTAATGAGGTAACTCAACCACCTCAATATCTTAGTTTTCAGCAATGGCCTTTGCCCACCCTAGATATTCTTATCCCCCTTCCCCAAAACTATATAACCCATGAACCACTCCAAGTAAAGTTGGTCTGTCTCCCTGAAGCTGGTTCTGGTGTGTTGTTACTACTGTTGGTACTAATGGGCCATCCAAACCCCGTTCTTCAACTCTGTTCCCTTCATCTTCATGGGCCAATGATCCTGGAGAGAAGGGAAACCCACAGCCCATCTCTGAGGGCAGTGTACAACATGAATGGGGCTGGCCACAGTACCCAGGCAGGTGGACTGTCCTTGTCTTCCCAGGCTCCCAACACAGTTTAACTCCCAACTATTAATGAGTCCTAGGAGGATCAGTAGTTCTGTAGCACCTGTACCCTCATTTCCCAACAAGGCTTCCTTACCCGTGGGGCAATAGAATGACCAGGGTTTCTGAAGCTTTAATTATCAAGCTGTACATGTTCCTGAAACAACAGGATTTAAAGTTTTAAGTCAGCACAGAATTGTATGGAGCAAAACCACCAGTCCCCTAACCCTCTCTTCTGGTCTCAGTAGGCACCAGGCATGTGCATGGCACACATACATAACTGCAGGCACATACATACACATAAAGATACATATTTTTTAGGTTAAAAGAGGTTTCTCCCCCAGTAGTTATTCTTAACAATTGGTAAGCTTCCTTCTGGATGCTTCCAGTCCATGGGAGAGCCTGTGTCCATGAGAACATAATGTCTGTCTGTCTGTCTGTCTGTCTGTCCGTCCATATTTTAGTTTGCAGTTACATTTGTATAGTGGATTCAGCTCCAAGGCATTATTTTAACTTACAGATCCAATTGAAATCTGAGAATCCAGTAAGATCCAGGGAGAAAGCTCAGTGAATAAAGGTGCTTGCAGACAAACCTGATGACTGAAGTTTCATCCCCAGGACCCAGGTGATGGAAGGAGCAGCTACCAACTCCCCAACCTTGTCCTCCAACTTCCACATGCACACGATGGGTGGAGGGGTAGATAGAGTTTTAAATGTTTAAAAAATGTGGTGAAACCTACGTATTCTCTTCTATGGAAACCCCTCACATATTAACCTTCACACATTAACATTAGTATTGAAGACCTGAGTTTAGTTCTGAGCAACTGCATAGAAAGCTGAGTATGCCCATGTATGCCTGGAGAGAAAAGAGAGTCAATGGCGTTTGCTGGCTACCAGCCCAGCTCTAGGTTCACTGAGAAACCCTGTAAAGGAGAAGAGTAATAGACCAGAGCACCCTGAGTTTCTGTTCTATGTATACATGCACAGGTGTGCACACCTACACACATGGACCCACACATCACTTGCGCACACACACATATATAAATACACACACACAAGCTAAGCTAAATTTATAAAAGGTTTATTGTTTTTAACTATGTGAAAATGTGTGTATCCATGAGTGGGTATGTGCATGTGTGTGCTGGTTCCAAAAGAGGTCAGAGACACTGGATTCCTCAGGAGCTGGGGTAACAAGGGGTTGTGAACCACCTGACAGGGGTGTTGTTTCTGGAAGACTAGTACTCATGCTTAACCTGCTGAGCCTTGTCCCCGGCCCAATAACTGAATGTTGAGTGTCTCTGTGAATTTTCATATGTGGATTGTGAAAAGCACTTTGAAATACAACCTCATCTCTTTGCTTGCTGAACTTGCCCAATATTAATACACCTCTTTCTTGTCACGTGTTTTCCCTAGAGTCATGAGCTTCCTAAGGTCAGGGAACATTTCTTACACATCTTGATATTAAAAACCTTCTCCCCATGCACTGAGGACCAGAATTCTGCAAACATGTTCATCAGGAGATCGGGTAATTGAGTTGAGCATTAACTAAATTCATGGTTTCCATCTGGAGACTGACTGACAGGGTCGGGCAGTGTGGTTTGAATGGGATTTGTGAGACTGTCTCAAAAAAGACACATCAGGTAGAGGATCAAGGGCTGATTAACCAAGCCAATTTCTGGCCCTTTACTTACTACTACATGACTTTGGTCAGTTCCACAGCTCCATGACTCCCTTTCTTCAAGAACAAGCTAACACAGCAGTACGCACCTTGTGTATATCGAGGCCTCTGTGAGTGGACATACTTCCACCCTTGAGCAATCTCTCTCTTGGCATCAGTACATGTGTTTGCTGCTGCTGGTAGGACTGGCAAGGTCTGTCTTCAGGGAGATGAACTGGTAACATGAAGCATTCACAGACTCGGTGAAGTGTGTACTGAACACTACAGCTGCTGTGGGAGCTTCAGAGATGAGCCTGGAGCTCAGGTTACATAACCCAGGTCTTAAGCTAGCTATCTGCCTACCAGGTCAGGATAACACACACCATCTTGCTTGATTTAGAAGTTAGGAAGGTAGAAAGACTGATTGATGATTGGTTGATGGTTTGACTGCTTTTCTGTTCTGGGAATCAGATCTAGGAGCTTGCACATCCTAAACTAGGTGGTCTAGTGGAGAGCTAGTAACACAACCATGCCCAGATCTCAGGAAAGACTTTAAGCCAAAGTTTTAAAATTAAGACATATCTGAGGACAGCTAAGGTAAAGGAGCCAACTTAAAGTGGAGATGAAGTCTTTGGATCTTGAGGTGAGAAGGAAGAGCATTCCCCACAGTGAGTGGGGTCCCCATCTTCATGAGAGCACCTCCTTTTCTCCCTGGTGGCTATTTACAGATCTGTGTGCATCATATCCAGCTCGGCATATGAGGATTGGGGTTTTGGTGACGAGCTGTTATGAGTGGAGAACTGAGAAAAGAAAAAGGTGTGTTCCCATGGAAGCCAAACAAAGCTAAACAGAACCAGCTAAGAGAACTGGCAGCAGCTAACAGTGTAGCTACACACCTAAGTGAGCCCCCAGGGCTTGAGTCTTCCCTAGGGAGGAGACCAGAGGCAACTATATGGCTGCCTTTATGGAGCTGTGTGGCGTTTTCAGCCTGACTGTCAAGGAGGGTAATCTTCCAGTCAGCTCTTACCTACTTCCTAAAGAGAACTGCCAAAGTTCACCCACAACAGAAGGATTCATACAGAACAGAATTAATGCTAGCTGCTGAGAGATTCAAGCCTATAAATCCCAAGCAAATTTCTGGAAGGAATAATCTGTCTAAAACAAAACAAAACAAAACAAAAACCAACCTAAGTGAGTCATGGTGGCTCACACTATAATCACAGCATTACAGTCGGGAGGTACAGGTAACAGGGTCTGAAATTCAAGTGTTCTTCAGCTATGTAGTGAGTTCCAGGACAGCCTGGGTACATGGGAGGCCCTGTCTCCAAAGACAAAACTCCTTCCTGATCCTCCCCTCAAAGTGGAATTCAGTTGTGAAATTAAAAGGCCTGAAGGTTGCTACTCTGTGTAAAACTGAACTTTGCTCAGTGGGTTGATATTTACCAATAGCAACAGTAATGGCACAGAAAGGCCAGCCAGCTGTGTAACATTGCTTCCTTCGCTAGAGCTGGACTGACTCAGGCTATTGGTCAGATGAAGCTCCAAACATTCCCAGAGCAGATGGCCCACACCGACCAAGAGGGTACCTATCTATGGCAGTTAGAATTTAGCTCAGGGTTATGGAGGAGAGGTGGTGAGTGTGTTTCCTGAATACCATTTGATCTCTATGAATCAACCATCTTGCAGGTTAATCTAGGATTAATTTAAACCATAGATATGGCTATTTTCTGCACGTTGTATCTCCACCTGAGATGAAGAGGAAATTTACGTAGAAAGCCTTTGCTGGTATCGGTGTTAAAGATGGCTGCTAACCTGGCAGATCTAGTTAGAGAGTCCCTTAGGGCCATTCACTCCCTTTCAGAGATACAGAGATGCTGTCCTTTCAGCAACGCTTATGGATATCATTTCAAAATGAGGAGCGGTAGTGCGAGCGCTAACAAACAGCACCTTCTTTCCCTGTGTATGCCAAGAAGTGAACAAAAAGCTAAGGGATTTGGTTCTAAGATCCCTCAAGAGCTGCAGAAGAATCCTCACCCCAATCCTTGGAGAATCAACTTTCAATCCCTTTGGGTGATCCCTTCGGGCAAAGCACAGGAACCTGTGGATAGGCAAGACCCAGCAAGTCCCTGTTGCCTTGAGTAAGCCCTCAGAGAGAAGCGGTTACCACATGAACCACGGCTGTGCTCTTCATTGTGGCTCAAATGCCACACCTACTTTGCCCCTGGAAGTCCAGCCAATTAACTGTGCATGGTTCTAAAGTGCTACGTGAGGAGGCTATGTGTGGCAGAAAGCTGGGGTACACCTGTGAAGAGGACATTGGACCCTGGCCCCTTCCTTTCTTCCTGCTCCTCCATTTCTATGAAGTAAATATTCCCCTCTACGCCTGTCTTCCTCACAACAGGCCCAAAGGCAACAGAACCAAGCAGCCGCCAACTGGTGGAATCATGAGCTAAGCTAAGCCGGTCCTCCTTATGTGTTGATTGTCTTGGACGTTTTTGTCACAGTGTCAAAAAGCTGGCGAATACTCTGGGGTTGCACAGTCCACTTTGGGAGCACTTTTCCTGTGGCCCCTTAGAGGTTCTACCTCCTTGCAGTGGTGCCCTCCCAGCTGTGGACCAAGTTTGAACACATGAAACTTTGGAGAATATTTCAGAGACAAAGTAGAGCATGGATTAGGAACTTTTCCTGCATTGGGAAGCTGACAAGTGTTAGCACCTGTCTTCCTGAAGTCAGCGGGGGAGGCTGCAGCTCTTCCTAATTGCCCTGGTGTTAAGTTCTTCACCATGGCTGACTGGAGGTTACACAGGTGACATCAATGCACAGTCAGGAATCAGTGCGCAGGGACCCGGCGACCTGAGGTGAGGATAGAGACCACAGAAAGCACTATAAAAATAACCCGTCAGTTTATACTTTCAGAAGTAGTTTACCAGGTTCCCCTTTACTCCTAACAGTCCTTGATAATACACATTTTTGCCAATTTGAGGCAAAGGTTTCTTTGTGTTTTTCCAATCAGTGGTGTTGAATATCTGTTTGCATTGTTTTCTATTTCTTCTTTGCAGAAATTGCCCTTTCCTTCTGTTGTAGCCTGGAAACAATTGTTTGTCAAGAAGTCTTTGGACTAAGATTTCAGAAATGGCTCCACATTTTACAGCCCTGGCTGCTCTTCCAGAGGCCCCTGGTTCAATTCCCAGCACCCATGTAATAACTCTAGGTTCAGGGCACATGACACCCTCTTCTGTCTTCTGCCTCTGTATACATTAGGAATGCTCCTGGTGTATAAACACAAATTCAGGCAAAATACCCATACACATAAAATAATAAATAAAAATGGTTTTGTTTTGTTTTATTGTTTTTGAGACAGGATTTCTTGTGGGGCTGTAGTGCCCACGTGTGGACGTGGGTCCTGTTGGGCTGTGTTGTGGTTCCCGCCTGTCTGCCGAGGCTCAGGGAGGCAGAAGTGTGGGAATTTGACTGAGTTTCCTCCACGATGTGCCGGGCGGATTCTGGGCTGAGAGGCTTCGGCTCTCCATCTGGGCATGGAGAGGTCTTAGCCCTAAGTTCCGAGGGAGCAGAGCTCCTGAGTAGGCGTCTCTGGGCTAAAGCGGCTAGATGGGGAGGCTCCCAGACACCGCAGGGAGCTGCAGAAGAACTGAGACGAAATGGGCATATAGGCTGGACCCACCCGCAGCCGCGAGCGGAGCCCCTCAGGGTGAGAGACTCTTGGTTATGGCACTCGCCTGCCTGGGTCGGCTTGGCTGGGTCGGCTTGGCTGGATCGACTTGGCTGGGTCAGCTAGCTTGCTTGAGTTGACAGGCCTCTGTGGCGGGAGATTACGCAGCAGCTCAGTAGTCAAAGGCCTTCTCCACAGTTCCCCACAGCGGGTCCTAAAGACACGAGGAAGTCCATGGTTTTAAAAGGTTTATTGTCATGGCAGAAAGTAGATCCCTCCACTCCCCCACCCCCACCCCCCCACACCCCCATTTCTCAGGGCGAGCCTGACTTAAATAGGGAGGGAGGAGGGTCTGGGAAGGAATGCTTAATTGGCTATGCCCTCTGGCCTTTAGGTATCTCATTAATATGGAAATCTCTTGAGGCTCTGCCACCTGTAGTCATGCCCTCTACCTGTGCTAGGTGACACAAACCTCTCTTTGGGAGGGGCTGTAGGGACATTGCCCTACATGACTAAAGGTGCGGATCAATGGAGGTCTTCAGCTGAGTGTCAGGAGCCTGGAGTTTGGGATTGTGGGGAAATGCATGCCGTCCCTTACAGGGTGGGTCTCCGGCCATCTCTAGCCACTGCTCCACCAAAAACCAAGCTATCCTTTCATGGTCCCACAATTTCTGTGTAATCCTGGCTGTCCTGGAACTCACTGTATAGATTAGGGTGACCTTGAACTCAGAGATCAGCCTGCCTCTGCCTTCCAAGTGCTGAGACTAAAGATGTGCACTACTATACCATGCCTGGTATATGTGTGTGTGGGGGGGGGGGTGAGTCTGTGTGAGTATGTGTGTGTGTATATATGTATGTATATATGTAATTTCTATCACACTCATTCGTGTTGGTGTGTGCATATGTGGAAGTCAGGGGACAACTTGACTTGCAGGAGTTTGATTTTGGTTTCCACTCTGTGGGTCCTAGGGATCCAAATCAGGTCAGCACCTTTACCTGCTGAGCCATCGTATGGCCCCAGACATCAGAAACTTTTAAGCTGAAAAGATATTAAAATAGCACCAGGTAATAATGCAGAAGTTAGGGAGAATGACTTCAAAATCCCCCAATTCCCTAACAGTTCTGCCCCAACCTCCCAGTTCCCATCCTTTGTCCATTATTGGCTTTAAGGAGTCTTTAGATTCTTTAGACACCAAGATGGAAACAGCAGCTTTGGAAGCGTGTTAGAACAATGAATAGTTCTTTTTAAAGACTTTAATTGTGTGTGCGTGTGCCTTTGTGTCTATATGTGGGTGTGTGTATGTGAATGCAGGGTCCACAGATGACAGAGGTGCCAGATCCCTTTGGAGTTGGGGTTACAAGTGGTGGGGAGCCACCCAAAGTGATTATTGGGAACCTGCGTGCTCTTAACTGCTGAGTCATCTCTTAAGCATCCAGTGAGCAGTTCTTAACCATGGATAGATACCAGAATCCCTGAGGAAAGTCTCCCAGGCATGTCCATCCTGCTGAGTCATCTGGGGTAAAAGGAAGACACATAAGTTTGGAAGTAAAATCTGGAAATGAGTCAGATGCACCTTCCTTCCTGCCTAGCATGTCAGTTCTTGTGCTGTATATAAGATTCCTACAAGCATCCATGTTTAGAATAACTGTTGAATAACTTAGAATGTTAACTTGGATTCTCTGTGTCTTTTATTTCATTTTGTACTTTACAAAGTTATCAATCTGTGATAGAGTGGAAATTTAAAAACATCCTTCTTCACAGAGTCTGATAAACACTGTGTTGACTTTGCTGTATCAGAACCACAGGGAACAACTGAAAACTGTGTTTAGAATAACAGAAAGGTAGTTTGACTGAGATGGAAGGGAGGACACCTCACTCTTTACAACCTAGAAAAAAAAACCTTGAAACCCAGTAACTGGGTCTGCCTAGAGACCCAGCAGCCAGTTAACCTCTAACTAGGGTATTCTACTCACTTTATAAAGCTTTCCCTCTGTGAGTTTGGCACTGCATGGTTCAAGAATTGCAACTCACACAAACCCTTTAAAATTTCAGGGCACCAAAGTTGATCTCTTAGCCTTGGTTTGTTAGCTCTGTGATCCCAGTGGACACCTCCCAAGCCCTCAGCGACCTCATTTTCTGGGTTGTTGAGAGGGTTAGAGATAATGGATTGTCCTGAGCAGCTAGTAACATGCTTGCCTTTAACAGAAGGTGCTGGAAGCCCACCAGGGAACAGTTCTTAACACCACTAGCTTCCAGCTGGCTATTAAAAATCAGAATCTTGGAAGGCGATGACTCAAGCTTTCAAATCACATTCTGAGTGCCTTGGACATTTGAGAGCTCTCTAAGCTCTTCAGCCTCCAGGTCATGTGCAACCAGGATGGAGGCCATGGCACTATCCACAATCGCCAATCTCTGGCCAACAACACCCCACAACCCTCTCCTGCCTCCTTCTCAAGCTCCCTGTCCTGTAGGCCCTTTCTCTTGTGCCCCCTGCCCCATGCCTTGTCTCAGAGGTTCTAGGTTTCTTGACCCAGAACAACCATTTTCCAGGTGGACGGTGAAAAAGTTGGAGATGAAACACTGTGGCTACTAAGGCCTTCTTCAAGTATCTAAAAATAACCAGACCATTCAGACAGGCAGTTAACCTCCTGGGGCTGTCTCTCCTGTTCCTTAATGAGTTTAAAGAATATTCTGTTTCTTCTTTTGACTTTGCACAGCACCACCATGGCTATTGGAGTGGCACTGGGCTGTGCTGTGCCCTACAGTTACTCCTCGGAGTCAGAAACTTGGGACTGGTTCTGACTCTGTCTCTTAGGGCTTAGGGAAATGTTTTTTGTTTAGTTTTGCCTTTTATTCTAATACTTACTCTTACCAGCAACAATAGTCAAGCTATTTATTTTAGTGGATAACTGGATTGAACCACTCAGTCTAACCTGAGTATTCAGGAAAGTGGGACAAAGTAACACTCTTTTTAAGGATCCACAATTCTTTCTTAGGTGGAAGTGGGAGAGGGCATTGAGAGAGGTCTCTATACATAATTGTACTCCTGGCCATCCTGGAACTCGCTATGTAAACCAGATGGGCCTTGAACTCACTGTAATTCTCCTGCCTCTACCTACCTAGTACTGGGATTAATAGCATGTACCTCCATGCCTGGCAGGATCTCAGGTCCTGGCATCTGATTTTGTCAGACAATACTTCTAAGTAAATTCTCTAGTGGAGCTTGGGAATGTGTGCCAAGCCCCAGGGCCTTTGCATGTCAGACAAGTACTCTCGCTTTGAGCTATATATTGTGAGCCTCTGGCAGTTGGTTCTTCATCACTTCAGTATGATTTAAAACTCCTCTATTCTCAGGAAACCAGAAACTAGATGTGCAATTAAAATTGCTGTCAAGAACATACCATCGTTTTGTCAGACATAATTCCTTGTACAGATTTAATTCCGGCGACTCTCTCCTTGGCTGTGGGTGTCCTCATCCTCCCTGAGCCCAGCCCCTCTGGTTTGATCACTCCTTAGCCTTCAGCTTAGCCACGGTTCTCAGGGAAGCATCCTCCCTCACCTTCCAGCACATAGGGCTGCTTCCTCCTAGGCTCCACTCCAGGGGACTGAAATCAACAGTCTGTCCTCTGGTGAACTTGGTTAGCCCTTCTCCAGCTGCTCTGTCTCCCTCTGCTCTTCTAGTCAGCTTTCAGTCCATGACTCTGCCCACGGTTCAGGCTTCCCGGTACACAATCAGTCAAGCTATTTTTTTTTTTTTTTTTTTTGGTAACATGTATGTCTTAGTTCAGGTTACTATTTTGCTGTGATGAAACACCAAGACCAAAACAACTTGGGGAGGAGGAAAGGATTTATTTGGCTTACATATACTCATGATCATGAACCACCTCATGGTCTACCTGGGGCAGCCAAGGCAGGAGCACAAACCAAGCAGGACTCTCTGGAGGCAGGAGCTGATGCAGAGGCCTGAAATGTGCTGCTTTCTGGCTTGTTCTCCTGACTTGTTCAGCCTGCTTTCTTCTAGAACCCAGAACCCAGAGGTGTCCCCACCCACAATGGGCTGGACTTTTCCACATTAATCACTAATTAACAAAATGTCCTACAGGTTTGCCTATACTGGGTTTTACTGAGACATCTTCTCAATTGACGTTCCCTCCTCTCAGGTGACTCTAGCTTGTGTCAAGTTGGTATCAAACTAGCTAGGTCACTGTATCACAGGCTGTTTCTAGATATTCTTATTTTAATGAATGTCTGTCTAAATTCACTGGCAGCAAGGACCATATTGTAGGAGGAGCTAAGGTGGGAGAAGTAAGGAGAGGAAGAGGAGGAGTTGGGAGAGGAAGAGAAAAAAGGAAGAGGAGGAGACAGAGAGGAGATGGAGGCGGATGTTCACGTGTCTGTAGCAGTCAAAGGTAGTTGGTATATGTAGGTTGGGTATTGGGTTACTCTTCTGATTGTATGGGTATCTTGTTACTGATCATTACCAAATATATAAGCCTTTGATTAATCTATAAGAATTAGAGTCTCATTCTCTTACTTATCCCGCATGAATAGCAGAAAGGTCTGGGCAATGCCCTGCCTTGCGGAGACAGTGTAGAAGATTGGCAGAGCCATCTCTCACGCTGGCGTCTTGTGGGTGGCAGGGCTGGTGTTTCTGGCGGGCGGGTTCTAGCTGTTACATGCACGTGGCCTCAAGCCAAGAAACATGGCGGCTGAGCTAGGCAGAGCTACTGCAGCTTAGATAGTCGGCTTGGCCAGAGGCCGATTTTAAATAATTACCTCAACACCATGTGTGTCTTGATTGATTCCTTAGAGCAGTTGCTTAGTATTTATTGTGAGATAAAAGGTGCAATTTTATCCACCTGTCTTTTCTAGGACAGGAACTATCTTATTGATGTTTGAGGCCTCCATATCTAGTTGATATACCGGGCTGTCTATAAAGTTTATTTGCACAGATAAGCAAAGTCTTTCTTTGATGAGAGAGGAATAGGTGGGAAGGCAAAAGATAGTGATGATGATGATGATGGTGATGGTGGTGATGATGGTGATGGTGATGGTGGTGATGATGGTGATGGTGGTGATGATGGTGATGGTGGTGATGATGACACTAGACTACAAAAAAGTCTCTAATCCTTGTGAATTATTCTTGTCCAATGTTTGCCTTGAATCTAATCAAGCCTTTAGTCCTAACACCTATCTTGTCGGGAACCCTATAAGGTTAGAGGAAAGGGTAGAGGAAAACATTTGATAACACTGTGAAGAACTTCAGACAAGGGTAGACTGCTGGACATTAAAACAAGGTTTTAGACCAAAGATGATGGAAAGAAAAAGATACAAAGATCATTGTAGATCAGCAGTTCTTAACCTGTGACTCACGAGCCTTTACAGGGGTCACCTAAGACTATCATCAAACCGGTACTTACAGTATGATTCATAACAGTTGCAAAATAACAGTTATGGAGTAGCAAGGAAAATAATGTTTCGGTTGAGGTCATCACACCACGAGGAACTGTGTTAAAGGGTCACAGCCTTAGGAAGGCTGAGGACCACTGCTATAGAATAAGAGATTGAAGACAGCTAACAACCAAATATATTGTGGTTTTGAGATAATGTCTCCCTACACAGACATACTGGCTCAGAACTCATAATAATTACCTTCCAAGTGCAGGGGCTAAAGTCAAGCGCCACCCCCAGCTTCATGCATCTTATGGTCCTTGACTAAAATCTAGTTAGAAAGAGGCAACTAAACACATAGACACACACACACACACACACACACACACACACACACACACACAGAGTGTGTGTGTGTGAGAGTGTGTGTGTGAGAGAGAGAGAGAGAGAGAGAGAGAGAGAGCAAAACCATTTTGATTTTAATTGAGAAGGTGAAATTAGTAATCAGAATTATTGCTGCTTTACTTGGCTATGAAGAAAACTGTTCCTTGTGCATGAGTGTTCTGCCTGCATGTATGCCTGCAAACCACAAAGGGCATTGGATCCTAGCACAGATGCTTGTGAGCCACTATGTGGGTGCTGGGAATGGAACCCAGGACCTCTGGAAGAACAGCCAGTGCTCCCAACTGCTGAGCCATCTCTCCAGCCCCATAAAATATTATTCTTAAGAAATGTATATTGGAATGCTTAGGGATTAAACTGCCCTGCTGTCTAAATTTATTTCAAATGACTTGGTCATAATCATTTATGTACAGTGTATATTTAAGCAAACAGAGTGAGGTCAGCTGCCTTTGCATCTGGATGTGAACTAAGAGAGTATGTCTTTGGTTTTGCTTTTTAGATTTGGAAGAAGGACCAGATTTATTGACATATAATCTATATAGAATAAAAATCCACCCTTTGTCAGTTTAAAGATTTATTTATAACTTTTGCTAGTGTTAGGGATCGAACCCCGGCCTCACTCATGAGAATGCCAGCCTCAGTTTGGTTTTATGAGTGGTTACCACACACAGTTGCATCTCTACACCCAGCCCCAGTACATGTCATCATGACCCAAAATCTCCCCCCTCCTGCCCCAGACACCTCCCAGCTGTTCCTGCTTTGCCATTCCATCCTCTCTCGAGATGGTACTTACAAGGCACTGCCTTTGAGTCTGGCATCTTTCATTTTGTGCTCTACTTCACCTGGGCTGTTGTAACAAATGACGGCAAATTGTCACAACAGCAGACATTCATTGCCTCATAATTATCAGGCTACGGGGAGGGCCGAGCTATCTCAAAGTTTTGGGGAGAATCTGTTCCTTTCCTTTCTCTGAGCTTCTGGTGTTGCTAACGACCTTGATACTCCTCAGCACACAGTGGTGGGACTCTGACACCCCCCCCACCTCCCGACCCCCATCATTACATAGTATCCTCTGGCTCTTCAGTACAGTGGTTCTTAACCTGTGGGTTGTGACTCCTTTGGGGAGGAATGAACCTTTCAGAGGTCGAATATCAGATATCATTTACATTTCAGTTCTTAACAGTAGCAGAATTACAGTTATGAAGCAGCAATGAAAATAATCTTATGGCTGAAGTCACCACAGCATTAAGAACTGTATTAAAAGCCGGGCAGTGGTGACACACGCCTTTAATCCCAGCACTTGGGAGGCAGAGGCAGGCGGATTTCTGAGTTCGAGGCCAGCCTGGTCTACAGAGTGAGTTCCAGGACAGCCAGAGATATACAGAGAAACCCTGTCTCAAAAAACAAAACAAACAAACAAAAAAAAGAACTGTATTAAAGGGTCACAGCATTTGGAAGAGCAAGAACCACTGCTGTATAAGGACACCAGGCAGGCTAGATGAAGAACTACTTTTTTCCTACATGACTTGAGGTTTTAATTTGAAATGTCCCCACAGGCTCTGGCTCACCAGCTGATGGTATTTCTGGAAGGCAGCAGAAACCTTATGAGGTAGGCCTACTTAGAGGAAGTAGATCATTGGTCTAACCTCTGCTCTTTGCTCCCTTTTACTTCCCAGTCATCATGAAGTAAACAGCTTTCCTCTGCAGACACTCCTCATATTACTGCCATGCCATAGGCCTAACAGCAACCTGGCCAAAGGACTGTGAACCTATATATATATATCACATATATACATATGTATATATAGATTGGAATGACTTACAGGCTGCAGGTCAGTTAATCCACCAATGAGTAGCTGTGAAAGGAAAGTCCAAGAGTCCAGTAGATGCTCAGTCCACAAGGCTCGATATCTTAGTCTGCCTTCTGTATATGATGGAATCCTGAAGACGTAGGCTCTAATGCCAGTGAAGGAATGGGTGTGCTAGCAAGCCGAGGACAAGCAGGCAATGAGCAGAAGCTTCCTTCCCCTATGTCCTTACGTAGGCTTTCTGGCACAGGTTAAAAGTTTGTTTGTCTTCCTGACTCAAGATCTGGATCACAAGTGTGTGTCTTCCTACCTCAAAGGTCTGGACTAGAAGTGAATTTACTTACTTCAAACCAAGCAAAAATCATCTCTCACAGGTGTGCCGCCATGTCTGGATTATACATCATTCCAGATGTAGTCAAGTTAATAACCAAGAATCCACTCCCTGATGACTAAGTGGTCAAATCTCTGAGCTGGTGGAGGCTATTCTCATACAAACCACATGTTCTACTCCCTGGCTTCCATAGGCGTGTAGCTATATCATAATGCAGAAGTGCATTCAGTTCATCTGAAAAGTCCCCATAGTCTATCACAGTCTCAACACTGCTTAAAAGCCCAAAGTTCAAAGTCTCTGCGACTCATGGCATAACCATAACCCCTGTAAAATGAAAATGCAGATCACATACTCCCCGCATACAAATGGCACAGGATATACAAATCACATACTTCCTGCATACAATGTCACAGGATATACATCATGGTTCCAAAAGGGAGGAAAGGAAGCATAGTGAGGAAATGCTGGACAAAGCGAGACCAAAACCTAATAGGACAAACTCCTAACTCTGCATCTCCATGCCTGATGTCAAATTGCTCTTTGGATCTCCAACTCCTGTCAGCTTTGTTGGCTGCAACACACTTCTCTCTTTTGGGCTGGTTCTATACCCTGTTAGCAGTTCTCCATATGTGGTATATAATGGCACCTCCAGCATCTTGGGAAATCCAGGCTTCATCTTCACAGCTTCACATAGGGCCTCCCTGCAGGGACACTCCTGATACAAGGCTGACCTCAGCAGCTTTTCTTAGCTGCTGAGGGAGATTCCACAACCCCTTCTATCCTTGCCTCTAAAACCAAAAAGACAAGACTGAAGCTGCCAAGTTCTGCTGCCTGCTGGGGCTGGAACATGGCCTTCTCGTTCACTTACATCTGCATCAGCTTTCTGTTGTTGTTGTTGTTGTTGGGTTTCTTCATTGCTTCAACTTTTCTTTAAATCTTTTTCACAGTTAGAAGTTTAGCTGGGTGAGGTCTTGCCTTTCGGTTGCTGAACCCTTTATTTTATTTTATTTAGCACCAGGCTTCTTAAAACAAAAACAAAAACAAACACAAAAAACCTTTTTATCTCTTTGAGCACCAGAAATTATATTCTTGATTCTCCTTTTCTTCCAAAGCTGTACATTTTGTATGTCTTTGTCCAGCTTTCTCCTTTTCATTATAGATCTGCATAAGAGGGATTACTGGGCTGGGGAGATGGCTCAGCTGGTGAAGGTGCTTGCCACTAAGCCTGAGTTGGATCCCTAGGGACTCACTTGGTAGAAGGTAAGAAACAACTCCTATAAGTTGTCCTCTAATCTTCACAAGAGTACATGGCACATGTGCTCTCCCCCTCAAATAAATAAAATCCAAATCTGTTCAGAAAAAAGTGATTCCTAATAGTCCCATGAAACAGTCAACACTAGGCTGCTTTGAAATCTCTCTGCCAATACTATTAATCCAAAAAAAAATTCAATTTAGCCTCAGGCATATTTTTTGGACAAGGGCAGAAAGTAGCTACAATCTTCACCAAAATATTACAAGAACAGTTTCCAGGCCACTTACTAGTTAGTGTTCTTCCCTCTGAAACCTCTCAAGCCAGGAAGTCATATTCTGTAGGACTCTCAGCACCTCTGTCTTCCATCCTTCTGCTAGGAGAGCCTATGAAGCCCCACTTAAAGCACTGAACTGCTTTTCTAGTCCAAAGTTCCCAAATCTACATTCTGCCAACAAGTAGCATGATCAGGTCCTCTGTCTTGGTCACTGTTCTATTGATATGAGGAGACACCATGACCAAGGCAATTTTTTTTTACGGAGGGCTGGCATACAGTTTCAGAGGTTTGGTTCATTATTACTATGGACAGGATTATGGATGGCATCCTGGATAGTGCTGAAACAGTAGCTGAGAGCTGCTACATTCTAACCCGGGGTGGGGGGGGTAGGGAGAGAGAGAGAAAGAGAGAGAGAGAGGAGAGAGGAGATAGAAGAGAAGAGGAGAGACAGTAGCTGGGCCTGGCATGGGCTTTTGAAACCTCAAAGTGCCCTCCAGCCCCCAGGGACAAACTTTTTCCAACATGCCACACCTCCAAATTCTTCTAATCCTATCAAGGGTTCTACTCCCTGGTGACTAAGCATTCAGATATACGAGCCTTTGGGGTCAAACCACCACAGCACTCAAGAAAGATAGGCCAATATTTCAGCCTCCACTATACCACAGACGGCAGCACACCAGAGTGACAGGGCCCTCAGACAGTGATAACAAGAGCGACTTAAAGTATGTCTATTTCTTTTGCTTGGTTCTGCTATCCTAGCTGCAGATGCTGTAACAATGTGCCATAAACTAAGTAGCTTGCCTGGTACATATTTATTTCTCACAGTTTTGATATCAACTCTGGAAGGCTCTTCCTGGTTTGTAGGTTCTTCACTTGGGAAGAAGGGTTCTTCTGTCTCACCCTCTTCTCAACAGCACCTTCCATGGGTCCCACCTTCAAACACCACCACGCTTCAGATTAGAGCTTCACCTTAGATAAAAGTCCAGTCCACATGGAGCCAGAGGACTGGAAAAGCCCTTTCCAAATGTTTGTTAAGTGGATAAGCCAGTAATTCAAAGCAAGATAGTAAAATGGAAACACAGGAGTCTACCCTGAACTTTGACAGCATCACATGGGAAAAGCCAAACACGGCCTCAGACTGTTGTGTCTTTCTGTATCGAACGTTATTACTCCTGAAAGCAAATGCTTATTTGCTCCCATCATTTTTTCTGCTCCTTTTTGAACAACTTTTCATTTTTGTTGTCCTGCTTAATGAGGAAGATATTTCAGTTTTTAAATTTCTTCAAAGCCTTTTTGAAGTAGGGTGTGGTATAAATAAATACTTTTTAAAAGTCCAACTGGAATAAAGACAATAGATATCCCCTGGGATGAAGGGCAGGAAGAACTGGGCGGAGAAGAGTATTTGGAGGACAGAGAGTTCCCTGAGAGCAAGCTTGCTCTGTGAAGTCCTGAGAAGAGTTCTGTGCTGTTCCAGACAAAACTGACCTTTGTGGAAAGAGCTGAGTTTTTTGTTTTTTGTTTTTTTTAAGCTGAACTCTTTTCATATAAGCTCTTCTGCTCCTTAGAGATGGAAACCCGTTCCCGTCAACCTCACAGAAACGCAATTTTGTACATATTCACAACTGTCAACAAATGGAACTTTCTACCCTAGACTTAAAATAAACCAAGATCCAGAAAACACGAGGCTACAGCTGGACGTGGGCTGTAACTCAGGGGTCTTTGTTACCAGAACCCACTGGGAAGAGATAAGGTGCTTTTGAAGGTTCAAATTCTATCTGGTCTTGTTCCCATGGACAGAACTCCTCCAGCCTCATCCAACTTCTCTGTGAAACACAGGCCTGATCTGAATGTACTAGAGACTCAAACAGTAAATAAATGTTGTTCCATTTCCCTACAAACAGCTGATTGAGCTTCTACTGATCCAGACAGCCAGTTTCCTTCTTTACCCTTTCAGAGGTTAGGTTCCTCCCCTGAGCTAGATGGTCCATGCCAAAGCTGTCCCTGATGTAAGCTCCTGTCCAGGGTTTCAGGCTCATCCAACACACATCACTGCTTATGGCTATTAGAGTTCTGGGGGCTGACATTGGAGGAACTGGCTTTCTGTCACATGCTTGCATCCCCAGTCCTTCACAAGCGCGAGAGGGGTTCCCCCACATTCTAAAAGCAGAACTTGGAGCCAGATATCTAGTAGATGCTAGCAGTTATTGGTTTTCTGCACTTTTCACGCATTTCGCTCTCCCAACCTCTCAGAAGGCTTGTATATTGGAAGTTGCACCTCAGGAAGGTCTGAGGAGGTAGTTGAAACCATAAGCAGCAGGGCCTACTGTGAAGCTTTAGGTCCTGGGGTTGGCCCCCTCTTCCTCTCTTTTGATTTCTGGCCTCTAGGTGAGTGGTTTTATCTTGACAGTGGCTTTTGCTCTAATACCTCTCTGATATGATTGTCTCAAGCCCTTTCATTCTTGGCATTTGCCTTCCTTGTAGAAGCAGATGTACTTAAACAAAACTCAAATTAACATAACAGGTCTCCATTGCTTTTAAAATGTGTATAGCTTTCCAGAACGAAGTAAAAACAGAATTGGTGATGATCCCAATTACTTAGCAAGGATAAAGAAAATTGTATTACTTAAAGCTGAGTGTCATACAAGTTATGGCTGATCTGAAAAGCAAACTGTAATTTCTTACAAACCTAAACATTCACTACCATGTATGACCAAGCAACTGTACTACTAATAAAAGCCTGTACTTAGACAAAAACCTGCATATGAATTTATAGAAGTTTTTCCTCCCAGAGTTGCTAAAATGAAGAAACAGCCCAACTGTCTTTCACATGAGATAACAGATATGTAAATTCTGGCACTCACACATCATAGATTTCTGTAACAAGGGAAAAATGAAAAATGTAGAAAATGACTCAAATGGACCTTGAGGAAATATATTATTACACAGGGAAGAAGAGAAAGAAAAGGAAAAAGTACAGTTCAAAGGAAGCAACCCAGAGATGGTGTTCCCAGGCTACTTCTCGTACTGTTAAGTCTCATGTGCTCGGGTGCCTGTTTGTGCTTAGTGTCTAGTGCACAGGCCTCAAAAGTGAGGATGTCTCCAGCATACTGTGACCAGGTGCCACACTGCTGCTGTTAGGACAGCACTACCTGCTATCTAGCTGACACAAAATTCTCTTGGAGATCATCACAGTAACAACTGGGGTAAAGCTTCACATACAGAAAGAAAAGTGTCACATATGCCTCCAACAAGCCTCCAGAGTAAGAGACGTGTACTGCAGTGGTTAGAGGTGCCAAAGCTGTCATTCAGAAAACCTGATGGAGAGCTGGGTGGTCCTGGGGACAGCAGCAGCACACACCATTAATCTCAACATGAAGGGAGGCCAAGGCAGGCAGATCTCTGAGTTCAAGGGGCTAGCCTGGTCTACAGAATGATTTCTAGGACAGCCAGGACTACACAGAGAAAGCCTGTCTTGAAGGACAAAAAAAAAAAAAAACCCAAACAAACAAAAGCCATCATTTTGGAGGCTGCAAACCAACTTCTCAAGATGTTGGCCAGCTGGCAGTTTAACTAGGATGACTGTCACTTCTGTCTAATAGATTCACTGGGTTGTTACATGGGCTCCATGCAAACGCCAGTTCTCACATTCATGGTGTTTGCCTTCCTCATTGAAACATTGTGGCAAGTATTTGTTTAAACAAAAAAGGGATAAACCAACCTCATAGCCTGTAGGTTCTTTTGGCCTTACAAGGATTTATTTCTTTGAATATAAAATAATCTTAGAATACAGTTTTAATTTGGAGGTGAACATATTAAGTCATTCTCAAAGTCATATATATATATATGTGCAGACCTTTAAAATTTTTTTTAAATTTTTTTTTTTGTTTGTTTTTTGAGACAGGGTTTCTCTGTGTACCCCTGGCTGTCCTTGAACTTACTCTGTAGACCAGGCTGGCCTCCAGAGATCTATCTGCCTCTGCCTCCCAAGTGCTGGGAGTAAAGGCATCCACCATTATGCCCCGCCAAAACTAACTACTTTTTAAAAGGGTGTATTTGTGTGTGTGTGTGTCTGTGCGTGTGTGTTCACACAGGTGTATATATGGAGGTCAGAGGTCAGCCTCAAGTGTGGGTTTCATTTCCATAGAGGCAGGGTCTCTTCTTGTTCCCCACAGCATACACCAATCATCAGGCTAGCTGGCCCATAAACTCTGGGGAGCCTCTTGTCTCATGTGAGTCCTTATACTTTGCAAGCACTTGGACTTGCTATGTAGACCAGGCTGGCCTTGAATTCACAAAGCTCTGCCTGCCTCTGCCTCCGAGTATTGGGATTAAGGCTTTCATGACCATGCTCAGCTAAGAAAAACTCAATAGATGTTGAAGAATTCCAGGATGGAATGCACAATGTGACCAAAGAACGTTGTCTGTAATTAGGTATGTCTATACAATTATTTTCAAATAAAACCTAAGAAAAAAGAATGTATTGGAGGAGATGTACATGGTGATAAGGAGCCTCTGGGAGCTAAGTCTAAAGGAGGGAGATGAAAACGCTTCAGCAGGGACTGGGGAGTGTTCCCTGGGGAGGCTGTCACTTACTTCTTATCTTTAGGAACCATAGGTGAAGCCATGTGGGACAGGAGGAAGTCACACTCTGGTTCTATAAAGCTTGATTTCTTAGCCCAAGGCTTTCTCTGTAGCTCATCTATCCAGTCACTCAAAATGTTCAAAACAGCCAAACTGACCTCCTTCACCGACAGCGGCAGGAAAGGTTAAACAGCACAGGGAATTTGTACAAACTCTGTTTGGGTTGTTAATACTGAAACTATGTTTTTTAACTTTTAATTTTGTAATAATTCAACATATGTGTGTGTGTGCATGCACACACACACACACACACACACACCACCACCACCACCACCACCTCCATCAAGAGTGAAACTAGTAAGGCCAGGCATGATGGCACATGTCTTTAGTCCCAGCACTCTGGAGTCAGAAGCAGAGGCAGTCAGGTCTCTGTGAGTTCAAGGCCAGCCTGGTCTATACACTGAGACCAGGACTGCCAGGGTTATGCAGAGGAACCATGTCTGAGTGGGGAATGAAGCCAGAACAAAGAGCCCCCATGTGCTCTTCAGGAGAGCTTTTTAAACCCCAAATGTTAAGAACTTGCATTGGCTTGCATACTTTTTTACGTTTATTTTTAAAGTTTTCATATTAAGTAACTTTTCTATTGGTTTATAAAGCCAAACAGTATTAAGAGCAGGTGAAGATCCTCGTTCCAGCCTCTACACTCTTTATTCACTCACAGTCGCAGCTGGCCACCTGCACTTTATGCAAACACAAACAAAATGTTTTTGTCTTATTTTTAAAATTTTTTAAATATTTATTTATTTATTTATTTATTTATTTATTTATTTATTTATTTATTGGTTTTTCGAGACAGGGTTTCTCTGTGTAGCCCTGGCTGTCCTGGAACTCACTCTGTAGACCAGGCTGGCCTCGAACTCAGAAATCCGCCTGCCTCTGCCTCCCAAGTGCTGGGATTAAAGGTGTGCGCCACCACTGCCTGGCTTTTGTCTTATTTTAAAACATATTTTTAAAAAGTTTTTATTTTTATGTGTAGGAATGTTTTGCCTGCATGTATGTATGTACACTACATGTGTGCCCAGTGCCCATCAAGTTCAGAAGAGCACATCAGATCCCCTGGAATTGGAGTTACAGATGGTTGTGAGTGATAATGTGGGTGGTGAGAATTGAACCCAGGTCCTCTGCCAGGGCAACAAGTGCCCTAAGCTGATCTCTCTAGCCTCAGGGTTCACTACATAGCCAGGACTGGGCTTGAACTCCCAGAGATCTGCCTGCTCTGAGTCCTGAGTCATTGTGTGACTCAAGGCATGTACTACCACATCCAGTTGTTTTTTGTTTTTTTTTTTTAAATTTTTTTAATTCTCTTCCTGCCCACATTTGGAAGCCAGCATCTTGTGTGCTGTGCATATTGGACCTTCTGTTGATTATTTAGAAATATATCATGCTGGGGACATAGCTCAGTGGTAGAACACTTACTTAGAGTACTTTCACATAAGAACGTAGTGATGTATTCTATTTTACTCTAATTTTATTCCTTATAAGCCTGATTTCCCTTTCCCATTCTCAGGTGCTCTCTCCTTCCCTCCCTCCTATCTAATGGGCATTGCACAAATTCCAAATCCCTGGGGTCCAGTTCATTCTCTGTACTGACACAACCAAGATTTACACAGACCTCAGCTAGCATGGCTGAAGCAAAGCCCTGGACTACCCTGACCCACAGAGACACATTCAAAAACAGCAGCAATGGGGTGATGATTGCCTTAGCTTGGGTGACACCCGAAAGAGATCACCCTAGGCCAAGAAGAGACGGTCTGGAATGAGGCCTTGTTGCCAAGCAACCCCAGAGGGATGAAATTAACACAGGCTATTTTCATGTAACTGCATCTCCAATGATAGCTGAGTTGATCCCATGCAAAATTAATAATTGCTGGATGACTCTTTCTTTAAATGGTTGCTGTCAGAAGCCAGGACTGAAGAAACAGAGTCTTTGTTAATGTTATCATGGCGGAGGAGAAAGGAGAGCACAGTGAATTCAGGTTTTGTCTTTTCCCATCCGCATCGTAGGAAATCTGATGTTTCCATCGTAGAGGGGTATCTGTCTGGCAGATTCTCAGGCAGGCAAGATAATATGCCTCAAATTGCTGAGAGAAGATTTTACCCCGAGAGGCAAGGGAAGCTTGGGATCATCTGAGACCATTTACTGGCCTTCTCGGCGGATCTAAAATGTGCTTCTTCCCATTAGTATGTTCAGAGAGGGCAAATTAGTGTAAAAATAACCCTGCCGCCATTTCCATTTACTTCTTAGCCTCACACCACGGCTGCAGGAGCACAGCTTCATGTGCCCACAGCCCGAGTCTGAGAGCTCATCAGTATTAAAAAGAAAAAATGGAATGGAAGAAAAGCCGTTCTCCCGTCCGACAGAGGCTGTGTCAATTCCAGTAAATTGTTGATCAGGCCAAGGACTCCTTACCCAGAGAAACTTTTAGATCAGAATTTTTTGATTATGTAATAAAACATTGAAAATAATGCATTGCTATCCAAAGAAACTAGTTTTATTTCGGATGGAAAACTTCCTTGCCTAAAAGCAGTTGGAGCCAGACTTTCATTCTGAGGAAGAAAGCCCCCAAGTTATACTTTCCTCACTTAGCTCTTACGCAATATATTTATTGACTTTTGGCGCGTGTGTGCGTGAGTGTGTGCGTGCATGCATGTGCGTGCCATCAGGCATCAGCAGGCTGGGACTAGCTAGTAGTACCAGTTGGCCTTGAATTGTACTCCTCCTAGGTTCCAGGTATGGACCACAATGTTGGCTTTATTTCTTGGCTTTGAGGAAGTGATTCCCCTTCCTCTTGCCACCCCATCACCCTCAACTCCTAGTAGGCCCGTTTGAGAAAATGTCCTCCCAACTTGCCTCCGTGAAGTGATGAGCATTTGCTGATTGAGTTGAGCAGAAGGTATTAGAGCTCAGAGGAAAAACCAGATAGTCGTTGCCTAGAACATGGGATATGAGATATGGCAGGACAATAGCCAACATGCCTGGGCTCTGGTCTAATAATATAATGAAGTTAATAGTAGCATACAAGCATACACCTAGGGAATACTTACGGAATATGATCAGATAGACTACCTCCTAAATGACAATTAGATACCTCAGTGCAACTGTTCATAAGGGTCACTTAAAACACCAAGCTCTTTGACGTTTGTTGAGGACGTTGTTGATGTACACACAGACTACTGGGACAGGCTATCCAGCTTTGCATCCTGTTGGACACAATGGCTCCCTCTTTCCTGAAGTGCCTCATAGCACTTGGGAGTTGGACCAGGGCTGGGTTCAATTCCATGAACTAAGAAATATCCTGCTCTAGCAAGAGAGCAAGTGGAGGTGGTCACAGGGCTATGGGGACTCTGATTTTGTGTCCATGACATGAGTTTATCGACACCGGATGAAAGGAAGGGGTACCGCAGAATCTGCTCAGAGCAAGCTGGCCCTCCAGATGTGAGCTGCATGCTTCCCTGCTGTGTGCCAGAGAGGTTCTTCCTCGGCCGACTTGGGATAGAACACCATTGATGTAAACTGGAGCGAAGACCTGTAGGAACCGCTTCTGGCAGAAATACCTCTGGGTGTCCCACACTTGTGGCTTACAGTTTCTAAAGCAGAAAATGATCACTTCCCTTGTAGGACAGCTGGCACTTTCAATACGACAGTTTCTCAAGCCAAAGCTCAAGTTCTTGGAAGACTCATTCACCCAGAGACTCAGCAGGACAAGTGGAACAGTAAGCGCTGACCCTTGCAGGAGGGAGGGGTTGAATTCACACCTAAGACAATTCCAAGGCTGGATTTTTAGCTACTGAGAAGTGCCTTCTAAGCTATAGGCATTGTATGTTCATTTTTAATACCTAAAAGTACCTTTTGGAAGCAAATTATAATAGCTCCCTGCTTCTGACATAACACAACAGCAAGTCTCTTCCCACCAAATAAGGGAGAAACTGTACCTGAGGTCCCTTTCCCTCCAGAACAGCATGTTTTAACCCTAGGCCTCAGGATTTCCCAGTCTTGAGGCAAATGCCTGCTCCATTGATGACTATGAGGGTCTGGTCTTCTGGCAGTGTCTGGCCACCATCTCTGTAATGGCCAACTGTGCAGCATTGGCTAAAGGAAAGGGGAAATTGTGGCTTTTCAATACCACGAGTTGTGACATCTTGGAACATAGAACACCCACTGAGACTAATATATCTGAAAATGTCTGGGGAAAGGATGTGCGATATCTCAGAAGACCGGACATCCCATTGTCTGACTGTTTATAAGGCGGCACATCTACGGCAGAAGAAGAGAGCAGAGACCAAACAATGCGTGTGTGAAGAGCAAGGACCAGCTTCATTGTTCTGTCTTGCTCATAGGAAGTAACCAGGTACTAGCTCATTGAGTGTTACCCCAAAGGAATGCAGCTTCCTCTCATTCTCAAATGCTTTTCTGTCTGCAGACAGGGTCTTTCTCTGGACAGTAAACTGGCCTCATACTCACCATGCAGCTCAAGCTGTCCTCAGGGTCTTGGTCCCCCTGCCTCAGCTTTTCTAATGCTGGGATTGCAGACATGGACCTCCATGCCATCTTCTGGTGTCTAGTTTTTATCCTTGGTTAGTGCAGTGTCTTCCTTAGCCAAGTTCTGGTCTTACACAGAGATGTACTCTCAGACCAAACCACGCCTAAAGGAAACAGAAACTGATTCCTTGCTTGGTTTTTCGGTGGCACATCCTGCAGATTTCTGGTCACACTGACAGAGCTTGTTTCTCTTTAATCATTATTCCCAGCTGCCCACACTGTCATTTAAAAACAATAAATGCTGATTGTGAAAATAATAATTACCGTTTGGAAAACGGAGCACACTGTCCTCTCTACCATTACGTTTTACAAATGTGCTGTCAGATTTGTCCCTCTCCCGCAACCCCCCACCACCACAGGGTGTGAGGAAACCCTCAACGTTGATCCCACACCCCCTTCAGGCACCGTTGGCCAAGGAGGTTTCAGTCTCAGCAGCTGTGAGTTCACAGGAACAGCTGCCGACTCTCATTCTCATACAAGGAAGGAAATCGGCAGGAAATGAGAGAGGCCACTGGTGAGCGTTTATATTTATAGTGGAAACAGCCCCAGGCTGGGGACTGACCCTCAGTGAGTCCCAGCTTGGCCAGTACTGAGCTGTTCTCCGAAGAGATCCTCTTGTTGTTGGTTCTGCTCTCCCTTCCTTCTCTTATTTTTGAAATAGGACAATTGATTTCATTTCTCTTATTTCTATAAATTGCTCCATCTATAAAGCTGGGGTGGGGCTGGAGAGTTGGCTCAGAGGTTAAGAGCACAGACTGCTCTTCAAGAGGTCATGAGTTCAATTCTCAGCAACCACATGGTGGCTCACAACCATCTATAATGAAATCTGGTGCCCTCTTCTGGCCTGCAGGTGTACAAACAGGCAGAACACTGTATACATAATAAATAAATAAATCTTTAAAAAAAAAATAAAGCTGGGGTAAGTGTTGATTGCATTATCTCCTTTCTCATCTGCCAAGGCCCTTCCTCTTTCCATTTGGCAGGAAGTAATGTGTTCTTGACTAGTCACGGATAGACCACATCTGCACCCCTCGCCCCATTCCTGTGCTTTCTGTTGTTTTCCCAGTCTTTTGTCCCAAATCTGCCCCTGCTCTGTGCCTGTCACTGATGCAGTGAATGAAAGTGCCTTTACTGGGAATCTACAATGAATAGATTGCTTTTTTTTGCTTTAAAAAGATAAAAAGTGGGCTTCAGCATGTTCCCAGAGCTCTGAGAGACACGATCTGTGGAGTGTGAACTCTCTTTGCTTCTCATTCATCTCCCTCTATGAGGTGAGCTGTCTGTGGTTGTTGGCCACACTCTGAGGTTTCTTCCCCCCTCTTTCTGGCTTCCTTTTGTGAGATTTGCCTTCTTGACTCGTTCACTAACTAGGTTAATCTCCAAGAGCTCTATTCTCTCGTCACATGTATGTATGCATGTGGATATGTATTATGTCTATGTACATATACACATGCTTCTGGCCACCAAAAGATATGACAGGTTGGTGTCCTGACTTTTTATTTTGGTTTATTTATTTTTGTAGACCCTATATACAGGTGGCTGGATGTCAGGTGGTTCCCCATCAGGCACTCACTGCCCATAGTAGGAGGTCGACAATGCCTTTCCCTTCCAGAGGAGCTACTATTCTGACCTCAACTAGGGCTGTATCTCCTTTCTTCAGATTCCAATGCTGGCCCATAATCCTCATTCAAGAGTTAGCATGTCCCCAGTTTTAGAGAAGTAGTCAGGCAACCACCCCATATACTAACACTCTCGGGTTTCACTACATTGATATTAATGCATTTTGGCAAGCACCTTTGATCAAACACATAACACATATGTAATGGAATATGGTGGAAATAAAATGGGGTTGATAAACCATAACTATCAGTTCATAGATAACTGTGAGACTTTGTAGCAAATCTGATTTTGATGTCATCTTGTGAAAAAAAAAAAAAAACTTCAATATTCCAGTGCTCCGTGGGCTTTAGAATCACAAGAGGACTTTGAGTGTAGCTCAGTGCTAAGAGCAGGCTCATGGGGTATGTGCAAAGACCCTCCCATTTAAGCTAAGAGCAGGCTCATGGGGTATGTGCAAAACCCTCCCATTTAAGCTAAGAGCAGGCTCAAGGACCCTCCCATTTGATCTGCAGAAATGTGGACATTAAAGTAGAAATAAAAAGAATCACATAGAGGACATGAATATGGTGGTGTATACTTGCAAGTCCAGTGCTCTGGAAACTGAGACCAGAGGATCATGGTTTAAAGACAGCCTGGGCTTCGAAGCAAGACAAAACAAACAGACAAGCAAACAAAACCACACACACACACACACAAAAAAAACCCAAAAAACAAGCAGCCAAAAATATTTACAGAGATGATTTTGGGCCTGTAGGGAGTAGGGAGTGATCTCTGTCAGGCTAGAGATGGAAAAGAGGATGGATGGAAGGAAGGAAGGAAGGAAGGAAGGAAGGAAGGAAGGAAAGAAGGAAGGAAGAAAACAAGACCATTTTTCATTTCCCTTTTTCTGGAGCAACAAATTGTTAGGCTGCACATCAGAGGCCTTTGCCTCTCCCTTTTGAGGAGATCCTGTTTCACTATTGCTAGACCAAGGTGTCAAAAGTAGCTTTTCCTGAGAGAATGGAGTTGGAACTCGAATTGTGGTTCCATGGGATCCAACACTTGCCTGAATGCACCTGAGGCCCCAGGTTCTGTCCACAACACCAGAAAAGAAGAAAGTAAACACACAGAAGAAATGAAGATCGTGACCAGTGGGTCTCAGCTTCCCTAATGCTGCAATCCTGTATACAGTTCCTTATGTTGTGGTGACCCCCAACCATAAAGTTATTTTTGTTGCTACTTCATAACTGTAATTTTCTACTGTTATGAATCATAATGTGAACATCTGTTTCCCGATGGTCTTAGGTGACCCCGGTGAAAGGATCACTCCCGGTTGAGAACTGCTGACCTAGAACCTCTGGCTCCACAGCAGCTGGCAGTGCTGACTTCAAGCTCCTCACACTCCCAAGTCACATGTGTGGCTAAAACTCCTTCCCTGGGAAGACACAGATAACACCTTCCTGCCTCCCTAAGGTGCCAACAAGCCAAGATAGCATGTCACCAAAGTTCATACTGGATACCAGTGAGTTTATTGGGTTTTCTAAGATAGCATAGGTGATGAGTTACTTACAGGAATGAGTATGTTTCCCAAAAGGCCAAGAGGGAAAGTCTTTACCCAGCAGGTTTTCCCATAGCTGTAGATGGAGTCTGCCCATCCTTCCTCTGCCACTCTAGCCCCTCAGAGGCCATCTGCAATTAGGGCCAAATTGCATACAACAGGTAGTACAGAGAGACTGGATGCTCGGGTGAGGATCCTGGAACCCTCCCCCACCTCTCTTTCCATAAGGGGAGGTCAACAGACAAGGACCCCAGCAGGGATGGGCGCCTTTTTGCATTCGGGCACAACTGGATTCCCAAGGATCTCAGTTGTCTGGCTTGAAGGAGTCCTACACAATACTATGATTGAGATGTCTGAGGTAAAAAAAGAAAAGCAAAAAAAAAAAAAAAGCCAAACAAACTCATAAAAGAAATATGTGAGGTTTCAGCAACACAAAATCTGTGGCACACAAACTCTTGTGTGTGGTGTTAATGAGGTACTCTTGGTATTCAGTGAGGTAAATCATAATGTACAAAGTAATGTCCCCACTTTCACATTCTAGTATAACACTTGACTGAGCTGGCTCTGAAGCCAGGACTGTACTAGAGCTGGGAACGTTCACCGGCTTGAGCCTAAGTAGCATATGGGGTCCGGGGTCAAGGCAGGCTAGAGAGGCTGGGTAACATGGTACTTTAAAAAATTTCATTCAAAATTCCATTCAAAACAAAATTCCTTTTGTTTTGCAAATTCTTTGTTCAAGGTTAAGTTTTGAGTTATACCCTTGTTGGTGAAGTCAGCAGCCCCAGGTACAGCTTCTTTGACTTGGGTATCTGCAATTACTTTAGCTGCTCTGGGTCTCCCACTGTGTCAGCTGTGTTGGGAAGCTTGGCAGGACGCATACTCTGGAGATGAGCAGTCCCGTGTGTGTGGTTTGGGAAGTGCAGCAGATGCCAGGGCTTAGCAAACTCTCAGCTTGCTCAAGACTAATCCCATGGATTTTCATTCTTATGGGCATCATGCCCCTGTGTCTGTGGGCTTGGATCCTGTTCCAAAATCAGTTGACACAGCCACTTTCCCTCAGTCCTTTAAAACCCGAGTAACAGCTGACATTTGGAGGTACCTGTTTTCTAAGGAAGGTGGGGCGGTGTCCTACTTTCCCATCATTCTTCAGTGTTGGTGGCCACAACTATCAACTAAGCCCCTCTCTGAGACAAATGTTCTTTGCGGAAGAGAGCCACTTGCTTAAGGTCATGCTTGCATTACCAAGGGCAGCCATATCTAATGGCTGGCTGATGTTGGCTTAAAAAGGACTCATTCCCTCATCCAGCTTGGACCAGCCCAGTCCCAGAGCTCTCTGTTCAGGCCGTGGCCACGATGGCACTGAACTTCGGTTTCTCTCTGCCTATTTCAGCTTGCTGTGTGCCAGGAATCTACCTCCAAGGCTCTAGCTTTCTGGGTCAGCAGAGCTCTGGCTGTGTTTGCAGAGGGTAGACTTTTCCTTCTTGACTCTTTTGCCAGTGATGGTCATAAGAGAGTTGTATGATTCCATGAAAGCCAAAGACACGGGAAGAAATGATAAGAAACTGTAGATAGGAAAGTTTCCTACGTTATAGAAAAGGTCGGGAAGAGGGACACCCCTGTTCTGCTGGGTGTTGGCTCTGAAGGACACACCTCAGGTAGCCATAGAAAGCAAGCAGCATGAGCAGAAAACAAAGCTAAGAGAACTGCAAAGAAGCTGTACTGGAGCCACTGAATGCCAGGCTAGGGCCTGGCCTACCTATGAGCTTTAGCCCTGTGGGATAAAATCCCCTAGACAGTACAGGAGGGATTTGCCTTTTTAGTTTGTAACTGGTGTTCTAGCTCCAGACTTGGTTTCTGGCCTTCTGAAAGCCTGTCAGGGCCTTCCTCTTGTCTTTCCTGAGGACTTAAACTCTCCTTTCCTGGGTTTTGATGACCAGCCATAAGTCTTTTGTAATTTAGCTAAAATCACACTTCTTTTTTTTTTTTTCTATAAAATTATGGTACGGAGTCGAGGTATCCAAACTTGCACAATAAAATGTGCATACTGGGCTAGCTGGTGTGTGTGTGTGTATGTGTGTGTGTGTGTGTGTGACTCTGAAAACCCATTCCTAGGATGAACTTAGGCAAGAAAGGAAGGCAACGGTGGTAAAGTCTTTCTGCACCTAGAGGAATGGGGGCTCGAGTTTAAATGTTTAGCTCAGATAGAATAGAACCTATGCCCCCCTACCCATAGCTGATGGTGGCATTTTAGTCTGTGGCTGGCTGGATTTGGCAGTAAATTGCCTAAAGCGATAGGTGGGATCCGTGGGTGAGGGTCACCCCCTTCCCTGGCTAAATGCTACTTTTTTCTTTCTTTTCCCATTCCAAAGGATAGTTTGCAAATAGTAAACTGTGTTGTCATGCATACAGTTAACTAATTGAAAGGGCCGTTGTTTTTAATGGGAAAAGAAAAAGCATGACTAGGAAGTCTGTGTAAACGTGGCAACTGTTGTCCCATGCGGTGGGGAGAATGTTGCCCTCGGCTTCTTTCCAGTTAATTCTGTTAATTCTGAGGCAACTAGTGTTCCAATTTCTACCAACATGGAGGGACTGTACCTGCTGTTGAACTTAATATGTAATTCTTGTGTTTGGCTTCTTTCACTGTGTCATACTGTGTGACTTGAACATGTACATAATCGTACTTCCTCCAAAACTGTCTGAGGGTCCACTGCTCTCTCCTCCACGACTACTGTCATGTTTGAGGGATCTCTGCCCTGTCCCCCTATGATGGTTTGCTGTGAGACAGACTTGTCATGTGAGTTTCAAGAGTCATGGGATCCTGATGACTGCTACGCAGTTCCTCTTAGGGATAGCCTGTTTGTTTTCCCATCCCCATGATGCTGGAATGAGGGCAGAATGACATCTCCCCCGTGGGTCCAGGACAGATGTTGAGACTGCCTCCCATTTGACTTGAAGATACTATCTGTATTTTACCCTGCGAGGATGATCCCATGGCTGAGGCAAAAGAGAGAAAGGCTCACTAAGCCCCAGTGAGGATAAGTCATAAATGGCACCATCTCTCCTTCCTAGGAACTCTTTGAGATAGGTTACAACTACCCTGGAAACACACTCAAATCGCCAAAGTGAGATCTGTCGGTTCATACATATGGTAGTTAGACCTTAATCCACAAATGTATTGTTCTTTTGCTATGTGAGACTTGCAGCCAGATGAACTTTCTCCAAAAGGGCCAACTAGAGTTGCTGACCAGTTGCTATTTTTCCTAAAGCGTTTTCTTTCCTCTTAGCCAGGCAGCTTTGGCCTTGGGTAAAGGTTAGCAGATTTTTGCTCTCCCCCTCGGAAATGGATGTTTTGTAACAGTTGTGTTTACAATTGAAATGGTTTCTAGACCCTGGGAGCTTTGCAAGAGATGATGCCAGAATCAGGCATTAAGCTCTCTAATAGGCTTGTGCTCTGATAATCATATTAACAGTGCTGCCTCAGGCTCCACACTGCAATTTTAGGCCTCTCCCCTTGAACATAATGTTTTAGCTGGATGATAATTATGAATATGATTTTGCATTGCTTCTTACTGAATGTTCCATTTCCCAAAAAACGATGTTCTTAATAGGGACAGCCAGTTGGTCATGCCCCTTCAATGGCCGACCTTGTGCACCAAGGTCACATTATTGTGTACAGGCTAGACTTTACAGATCTGGGGATTTTGAGTTGTTATACCACCACAACTGTGCACTGTGTAGTCCCTTGGGGATCATGGCATTTGTTTTCAGCATCTGCACCTGGTGATGAGGCTGCTGCAAGTCATCCTGGGAGCAAATCATCTGCTTTAGAGCCAGGTGATTCTAGCCTGTGACTTGCCCGTCTACCATTCAAGATAACATCTGTGATACTAAGGTTTGTGTCAAAAGTCACTACTTTAGAGCCTTCTTTTCCTCATTTGCCAGTTTCAAAGGACTTGAAATAAATTTCTCAGAATTCTACTGTCAAGATTCTACAGGTTCAATTGATAATTACTACTACACCCAATACAAGTGTGTTTACAGTGCCCCACCCCCAAGACTGAGTAACAGACTATGGAAACACTGCTATCCTTCTAGAACAGTATTTCGGAACCTTCTTGATGCCGTACCCTTTAACATAGTTCTTCATGTTCTGATGACCCCCCCCCAAGCATAAAATTATTGCCATTGCTACTTCAAACTGTAATTTTGCTACCATTATGAATTGTAAAGATCTGTGAAAAAGGTTGTTCAACCCCCAAGAGAACTGCTGATCTAGAACCACCTAAATTCACAGCATATGTGAGTTTGGGGATTTTTGCTATCTATGCCAGCTATGTGTGTCCCTTAGCCATGCTATGCCTTCAGGTGAAAAAGGAGTGAGGTGTAAGTACCAATCAGGCCACAGGGCTAAGAGGCATGCTACTGAGGAGGGAGGTCTTCAGTATACAAAGGATCACATGACCTTGGGCCGATACAACCAAGGAAGGAGAAGGCAGCTCTGAGCTGGTAGGTTTGTGGGGGATCCTGGCCTGTGAGGCAAGAGCAGTCAAGAGGAAAGGAAGTACATGCAGCCCAGGGCATTGGTTCTGTAGGTGTGTTGTAGGCTAGCCAGAGGTACTGAGGCAAAATGCAGAGCTCAAAAGCTAGGGAGAGACATCCAGACCTACTTGCTCAGAAGTTTCCAGTTTGTACAGGCAAAATTACTAACTGGGCACTAGGGTGGCCAGGAACTGTGTGCAAAATCATCTTTGGTTTCCTCACCAAGATGTGACGCAAGAGCTATGAGAGGCTCGGTGTATAATGTGTCAATTTACTCTGTGGGCCAAGCTGTAAGTCCCCAGAGGGGCCAGGGATCTACAAAGTACCAATAGGCTGAAGAAATAGGGTCTAAAGAATGAAACTTAGGACCTTTTTCCAGATCCATGTAGTGTGGTCACACAGATGGAACAGGCCTATCTGGAAGTGTTCTCTTTAGGCTAGGTAAGCAACCTGGGCACCTTCTGCACTATCCTCTCCAGGAAGCCTCCCAGGCTCCCCCAACCCTGGCTAATTGCTCCTTTTCTGCTCTCAGAGCTCCTATTGTAAGCACCTAACAATTTAGCACTTAATCCGGGCCCAGCTGCGCATTCCTCTCTAATTGTTTTGGACGTGTTTGTCTCTGAAGCAAAATTATAACCTCCTCTGGGGCAGAGACTCAGTCCTTTAAAGGCTATGAGAGCGCTGTGGGTGGAGCCACATCGGGGGTTATGAACAAGGGAACTCCTCACACTTATACAAAGTTTCAAAATTGGAAAGTGCTTGCTTGTAAGCTGTCTATTCCTTGCAAACAGAGACAGGTGCATTTTAATACCCCCATTTCATAGACAGTGAAACTAAGACCAAGAAAGGTGACAGATATTGTAGGATAAGCTTAGTATTTGGGGTTCTGTGCTATACAGGGCCCACAGAGGCTTATTTGGAGGAGGAGGCTCACAGATGTCTTGCCCTGATGGAAATCTTGGAAAGGAAAAGAAAGTGATGGGGACATGCTCCTGTTTGCGGAGATTCAAAAAGAAACAACTGAGGCAGAATCCACTGTGCCTCTTGGTTTTTTCATCTTCATTTCTCCAGAGTCTGTTTATCGCTCCAGTTGTGAAGTGCTCTGTTCTTCCTGTGCCTTACTTACTGCTAAGTAGCTGAGCTCACATCCTTCCACACGATCCCTGGGAAACTGCAGACTTCAGCAAGCAAAGTGAATGAAAGGCTGTCTCATCCAAGTGCCGGTCTGTGCCTGAGACTGTGCACCCATCCCCAACAGCAGCTGGCACTCACAATCAAACACCTATTTTGCTTCCCCTGCAGGGCTGGGAGATGACACTGCTGGCTCTCACCCACGTTCTCCAAGGGCTGGACGAACCTTCTACCTGATCTCATCACTATCCTCTGGAGAAGACTGACATCCAGCCATATTTCCTTCGCTTTCTGGTGCTACCCATCTTCTGATCTCCAGAGCAATACTCTTAGAAATTTAGCTCCTGGCTCGGTGTCTTCACAAGGCATTCCTGATTCCTGCTCGCATCCTAGATTACTTCAGTCACACCAGTGGCCCAGCCATTAACCTCGACACTTAATAGCTCAGCCTTGGTATTAACATTCCCTCCTAGGCACTCACCTCTATCCTGCGCCATCACTTTCTGGCTTACTGTGGCCCTAAAGTTTACCTTTGCACACCCAGATCTCAGACCTGACCTCTTTCCCTTCTGGAGTGACTTGATGTCTTGTCCTTTCTCTCTGGCCACCTGGCACTGTGGAGCAGGTTCTTCTCTGCTCTTCTGCTCTAACAATTGCCTCGGCTGAGCCTGCATGAGGAGAGTGGGTGCTGAGCTGTTGGAGGGCCACAGCCACTAACCTCAGATGGAATGTCACGCTGACCAGCTTATCCTGCTTTGCTATTTGTTTAAACCTTCTGTGGAAACTTGAGTGAAACTTTTCCCCACTCTTCAAAAATCTCCATCAGTCCTGGCCTCAACTCTAGCCTCCTGTGGCAGCAGGTGCAGAGGCTCTACACCAAGCCTCTTCCTGCTATAATAGAAGGAGGCTCCTTCACATGCATTCAGCCTTTCCTCCACCTTGGGTACAGGACCTTTGCTACCTATTGTCTTTGCCTTGCTGTACCTTCCTCTTCTCTATAGGCTCCTTCCCATCTGCACTTAAGAACTCCCAAGTTATTGTATCCAACAAATAAGGACAAACATATAAATCACAACCCATGGCTGATATAACATTCTTCTCTGACAACTGTTGTTTTAGATTTAGTGTATGAGTGTTTTGCTTGAATATATGTCTGTGTACCACATGAGTGCCTGGTATCGTGGAGGTCAGAAGAGGGTGTTGAATGCCTTGGAACTTGAGTTAGGGATAACTGAACCACCATGTGGTTGCTGGGAATTGACCCTGGGTCCTCTACAAGAGTAACACGTGCTCTTAACAGTTGAGCCATCTCTCCAGGCCTCTGGCTATTTCTTTTTACTTTTCACAGTTAAAATTAGTTGCTTAGACTTAGTGACTTTCTATCATACACACACACACACACACACATATATATATATATATATATATATATATATATATATATATGATAGAAATGTGATAAGTAATATATATGATAGAATATATTTCATATATATGTATACATACACATATATACATATATATATGATAACTCTTACTCTTATTTGTGTGGGATTTTTCTTCAATTTTTAAAAGTTAAAATATAATTATATCATTTCTCTCCTTCCCGTTCATACTTTTTCCATCTCTCATTTACTCCTTAGGCCATTTTTTTTTCTTCCAGTCATGACTTGCAAAAGTCCCAAGATCATCAAAGCCACTAAAGCAAGCACATCACACGTGGGTCTCTGCCATTTTAAGAGCTGTTTCCTCTTGCATCCCCACTGTGTCTGCTCACTTTGCTGATTGACTTTTCTCCCTGCCTGGTCTTCCTGTCCCTCTGTGAGCTAGCACACCCTGCCCGTGTCCCTCTTGATTTATCTACCCCTAAGTTCCCTTTGAATACCTTATGGATTTCATTGCCACAGGGACACCAGCTACTCTAGCACACACTGCTCAACAGGACATCTCACACCTACCCTGGCCAAGCTGGAATCTCAGCAGGGTTCCCCAATGCAGAAATGTATCTTAGGCTGCACCACTTAGGACTTTTCCAGGATTCCTCACCATCTGGGCAATTGCCTAAGTCTTTGTGGTTGGTGTTCATTCTCTACTGCTGTCTAGACTAACATCCTCCAGGCTGCCCCTTCTCCTTCATATGGCAGAGAATGACAATGCCAATTTTAGAATATAATTTCTACTTCAAATGTCTCATTGAATAAAATCCAAACTCTGCTTATTTCTATAACTTCCCCCTTATAGCCAGAAGCAGGTAGAAACTTCATGTCCTGGTTGCTTTTTTGTCAACTTGACACAAACTAGACTTATCTGGGAAGAGGAAACTCAACTGAGCAATGCCCTCATCAGATTGTACACAGGTCTGTAGGTTTGTTTGTTTGTCCTTTACATCTGATGTGTGAGGGCCCAGCACATCCCAAGTGGCATAAGAAAGCAGGCTAAGCCAGTAAACAGGGTTCCTCCATTGTCTCTGTGTCAGCTCCTGCCTCAGTTTCCCTTGATGAACTGTAGGCCAAATCAACCCTCTCTTCTTCAGCTGCTTTTGGTCATGGTGTTTTACCATAGCAATAGAAAAACTAAGCACTTTTCTTGGGCACCCCCAAAATGGTCCTATCTTCTTACAGTTCTTTTGGTCTATAGCATAATTGTAATGAAACAGTTTTAATTTAATTATTAAGCACTTCTTTGGTCCTCTGCTCCTAGGTTGGACAGCACATTTGTTGAATGTATGATCTCTGTCTACTGATGATGAACCCCTCGGAACCTAAGAGTAAGCAGGACAGCTAAGTGGGTGTGGAATCCAACATTTGAGTTATTTTTCCAAAGTCACAGTGGAAGCTCGATGGCACAGTTCAAGCTGCCCTCAACGGCAGCTTTTGGCAGCTGAGAAGACTCAAGCTTTATTTCCCTGTTGCTTGCCAGCTGACTTTACTCAAAACTTCTTGCCTAGCAATCCTTGAAAGCAATGTCTGTGGCTACGGAGAGCCATTTAAGTGGAAATACAGTAACAAAATGCCCATCAAGAATCCAACTTTGTCTCCTCACAACATTTAAATATCAATTCGGCAGTCTGAGTTAATCAAATACACAGACCTAACTTCTAATTTGCTTCTTTTATTGGCTTTCCGAATTATAAATATAATCGTGGGGGAAAAATCCATCAGAGTCAAGAAAAGTATACAATGTCTCTTCCTTTCTTGCCCAGAGTGACAGGTTAACAGTTCATATGAATAGATAAAAATTCAAGTTGTTTTTTTGTTTGTTTTGAGAACGTTGTGACAAACATAAAAACAGATCGGTCTGCAGACTGCCAATCTAAACATTTCCAGAGCCACAGACTCAGAATTCCTTTTTCTGAATGACCTTACACGCGTGGCTCTGCGCACCCAAAACAACTCGCACTTACTTCTGCGGCTGCGAGTAAGCACTTCGTGGTCGTGGTCAAGTTGGCTGAAATTCAATCCATAGTGCTCGAAAGTCAATGGCATCCCTTTGGCTAACTTCATCTGACAGCCTTTTGCAAAAAGGCAAACAGGTGTGGAGTGTTAACTTCTCAGTGTGATTATCTCCAGAGGGTCAATCGAAGGCCTCAACGATAAGGATGGACGCCCCGGGTTATGGGGACCCGGCTCTAGGTTAGTGTTGAGGGCGTGCCGACTAGGCCGGCCCACCCAGCTCTACAAACTAGAGCAACTTCTCCATCCGGTCTCGCCGGCTTTTCCCAGGGCCTCACCTTGGCAGGTAGCGCTCTGGGGAGCCTGCGGAGGCGCTGGGTTGGGTGAGGGGGGAGCGTCCCGTGTCCCGCGTGATCCGCTCTTGGGTGTGGTTGGTGCCCAGTCCAGCAGCTTCACGGGGGTTCAGAGTTCAGATGTCTTGCTAAGCCCAACTCCTGAAGTCTTGCAGTGCAGACTCCGCACCCAGCGCCGCCCGCATCTTGCATTCTTGGCTTCCTGAGACGCGAGTGGACCCACGTGGAAACCTCATCATGTCTTTGATGGCTTCACAACCTGAAGGTCTGAAGAAGCCAAACAGGCACCACCCTCAGGCCTTGAGCATCTAAGTGGCTGCCGGTACTATGTACGCTGAGAGTAAAGGTCAGGTGCACTTGGGGTTCCCTCTCCTCACCTCCCCTGGTGGATCCCTCTCACCAGCTACACGGAGCTGTCTAGGCTTAGCCACACGCCAACGCTGGCTGGAAAATTCTCACCAAGGGCCACGCCCTAGTAGCTGAAGAGTTTAGACTAGACCCTGGATGTCAGCAGGATTTGGGACTCAAGTCTCTGCTGTTTTTCTGGGGGAGGCTACTTCCTGGGTGGGGGGGCGTGTAGTCTTTGGAGACCGCGTGCTCCAGTGTAGCCTTGGGTTTTCTCGGTGCAACGAGGGGCGGAGAGCTAGGGAAGGGCCCGGGGAGCAATCCCAGCGGGACCTGGGCGCCAACTGGCGGGAGGGTTCGAGTTCGGCCTTTCCCAAACTTGGGCCACGGGGCGGGAGCGCGGCCGTCCCGGCGGTGACGCGCGCGGTGGCGCGGCGTGTGATTGGAGAGTCGGGCGGGGGCGGTACCGAAGGGACGCGGCAGGCGGCGGCGGTGCCGGGAGCCGGGGCTGGGAGTGAGGCGCAGCTGCCGCCGCGGCAACAAGTGCTGGAGCTGAGGCGAGCCGGAGCCGCCCAGACCCCGCCGGGCCGCCCGTCCGCGCACTGCGCATGGAGCGAGAGCGGCGGCGGTCGCGGGGCTGAGCCGCAAGCGCGGCTGGGACGTGGATGCGGCCGCGGTCTCCCGCCCCGCCCCGCCGAGCTGGAGGTGTCCCTAGACAAGGTAGGGCCGGGTGGGTGGGCACCGGCCCTGCGTCCCCGCCCCGCCGCGCCAGTTCCGGCCGGTGTGGGCGCCCCGCGCTCCCGCCGCTCCTCTGTGGCTCCTGCGGTGTCTGCGCATCCGCTCCATCGGGTTCCCCTCACCGCCCCCAGTCTCACTTCTCTGGCCTCCGCACATCATTTCCCTGGCCTTCTCACCTCCCGGATCCCCTCACCAGTGTCCGTTCTTCCTGCTCGGCTTCCTCACCTCCCGGTCCTTCTCCCCTGCTTCACAGCCTCCTCACCTTCTCCCCAGTCTCCGGGCCTCCACCTCCCTCCCCAGCTTTTCACCTGCTCGGCCTCCGCTCTTCCTGTACCCACAGGGAGAGGGCAGCGACACCCTGAGCCGCGCTGCACCCCGCGCATGAAGTGCGGGCCTGGGCGGCGGGGGAGCGTCGCGGGCGGTGTGCTGCCCCGCCCGCGCACTGCGCCGGTCTCGGGTGCCGCAGGGGCAGATCAGGTGTTTGTGAGCCGCTGGCTGCCGTTTTGTACCCCCAACCGCTGACGTTGTTATCTCGGGTCCCCAAAGACTGGTTTCTGTGAAACTTCGGGAGAACCTTTCGCGTTGACCTCTAAAAAAATATTCCACGCCGCCCGCGTTGAATGATTAACCAGACTCTGGACAGCCTGGGGAGCTCCCCCTGCTACTGGCAGGTGGGCGCACCTGTGGGGCGGGGACCCTTCTGGGGACGTAACACCTAGCACCTGGTTAAATGCACTCGCCTAGAGTCCTCTGAGATCCTGGGTCTTGGGTGGAAAGGAAGCTCAGTGGAGACTCTTCTCTAGTGTCATCGTGCGTGCGAGGTCATCTTGAAAAGTAATGCACACATTTTATAACCTACGTTGGTCCCAGACTCGCTCCTGCCCCAAATACAGGGTGGCCGGCATTCGCTCCCCTGCCTGCGGTGGTCGTCCCAACACTTCCAACTTAACTGCTTCTAATGATTAAACCTGTTCTTCTGCCCCCGCCCCCCGTGCAAGCCATAGCTTTTCCAGGTTTCGAAGCCAGTGAGTGAAAATGGGCTTCATGTTATTACAGATTCTACCAGGGTGTTTATTTGTGCCTCGGAAAGTGATGGGATGGTTAATGAGAAGGCCACTGAACCTGAGTGGAACTAGGAGGGCGGGACCGGCGCCCAGCCCAAGCGCACTTCTGTGGAGTTCAGACCGCGCACCCCGAGAGGGGACCTGCTCAGGGGCAGGCCGGTCACTTTCCGCCTGTTCTAGTTTAACTTCTGTTTCTTTTGAATAGAGATTATGAAAGCCGATGGAACCGGGGAGTTTTTATGCTGGTCCTAGAGCTCTTTATACTTAGGTTTTAAGACCAAAGAAGTGTGCGGGAGCCCTGTAGAACTGGCCCGAGTAATTTCAGCCTTTTGCAGTGCGTACGTATGTGTTATCAGCAGATCTGCTTGGAACGCCTTTCTCAGCGTGGAATACTGCTTTCCCCTTCAGGACTCAGCCTGCCATTCTTAATATAGTGTTTTTGTGTAGATGGCAAATATAAAGAAATGCCTGATTCTCGGCTAAACTTAAGAGCAGAGAATTCACTAGTCTTGTTTCTGCCACGTGTTGTTAAATGACAAGTTGGTTTTTCTGCACGAGGCTTGTTTCCTCTATTTAGTTTCGGGAATGGGATACTTGAACAGTAAAATTGTTTTTAAGAACAAGTAAGATGCTTAAGCGCTTATAGACATCATAATGACGTTCCTGCTGGCCTCAGCTTACCCTTGCCAAAAACCAGTGATCTGGCAGAACCGTTCAGATTTGTCAGATTTGTCCAACCTGAAATTACCCAAGCTTGACAGACGGAGAGAGCAGATTTTTGAGACCTAAGGGAGAGGTAGCCTTTGAGAAAAACATAATTTGCTTATGAATTGCTTTCCCCCAAACCCATTGCTTTTGAAGGCCTGAGCATAGAGATGATTAGTAGTTTTGAATATATACTTGTTTAAAAAAATCATTCAAAGCTGAACATGGTGGTTCACACACCTTTAATCACAGTACTCAGAGGCAGCCGCTGATGGATCGCCGAGTTCAAAAGGCCAGCCTGGACTACAAAGAGAAACCTTGTTTCGGAAAACCAAAAAACAATTTGAAAACTATTTAGATTTCCCTTGTTCTAAAGTAGTACAGTTATGCTAAAAAGGGAAAGAGGGAACCGGTAATTTACTGTTGACTTTGCCGTATACTGTTTGTTCAAGTGTATGCGCATGGTTTTTAAGGGTTATATTAGGAAACAAGATCCAAACATTATTGCCCAACCTTAAAATGATGCTGGTTGGTCTAAAAGCTAATATTTGGTAATGCAACCTATTATAACACGTAAATAGTAGTACATAAATTACCAACATTCAGAAATGATCATAGAGCTCTTTTGGTCTTCTGTAATTGCTTTGGGGTCAAAATTCATTGTGGTCAATTGTCTGACATTTTCTAGTGATTACTGATTAAAGCATGAACTGAATGAGGGTCACTTCTTTTAAAAGCAATAAATATTTCCTAACAACGGAAGTCATCTGTAAAGGAGATACTGCATAGCCCCAGCCCACCCGCACCTTGCCCTCCCTAGATGTAGCTCTCTGGCTGTCTCTTTTACCTAATCTGGACAAGAGTGAGCACTTGATGAATATATTCAAATGGTAGGATGAATGTATTCCTCTCTGGAGAGGCAATTACTGTTTGGGTTAGAGGTGTGTGCATGTGTGAGGTGAGGCTTTTTGAGAATTGATGTAATGATTTCATCATTACCCACTGCTGGAGAAGTTTACCAGTCTGAACAGCGCCTGAGTGGGAAGCATGAGGCACTTACTGTTTGTGGAGGATTTGTTCCGGGTGCAGCTACTACTAGGAAACGTTATTCCTACTGAGTTTTCTGTTCCTTTCACCTGCCCCTTCTGTGAGAGGTTTTATTTTTGTTTTTTTTTTTTTTACTTTTGCTGCCTGCTTTGTTTGCTTGGCATGGCTTAATTACTGTAACAAGATCCAAACTCTTTGAGAGCCAGCATTGTATCTGGTTAAAGTATAATGCACATTTTAGCATTTATGTACTGTTAAGTGTCCTCATTTCCTTATGTAAATGAAAGAAAAAGTTATTTAAGTTATTTTCTGTTTCTCTCTAGACATTCTCTCCAGCAGGGTTTAATCTCCCCTCCCCCCCCCCCAATTCGGTAGGGAAATTCCCAGTAGTCAAGAAATTGATACTTGCCACTTTTCATTGTTACATTTTAAACTAGGCTTGTTTCTAGCCTTGGCTCTGGTGTGATTACAATGTATATTGCTTACTAGACATTCTTTTCTTTTCCCTTAAGAAACAAACTTATTAAGCATGGTAATCAGTTCTAAGACTATAGCAAGGCTCCTGAGCTGTGCTAAGGTAAGGTAGTTAGGAACATGAACTTGGAGTCTGTTAGCTGAGGTTTTCCTTTCAGTTAATGAGGCATAGTGTGAAGTTTTGTTTGTGTTAAGCATAGGGACCTGAGCTGCTTCACTAGGCTTCTGTGCCCCTTTTCTAACCGTGCTCACCCTGAAGGGCGGTGTCACTGGAGACTTTACTTGCAGCACCGTAGATTGGTTTTACCTATCCTCCAGTAAATCCGAATCAGCCATCGCATATGTGGTGTTTTATAACCTGTGAGATTTGAAAACTGATTTTGCCCCTAGCTGTGTGACTGTGGGTAAGTTGCTTGGCCGCCCTAAACCTCAGTTTTTTTCAGCGTGAGACGCTATGAAAATTAAAGTGAATGATACAGCTAAGGTACCTGGCTTCTGAGATCCTCGGTGAGTTTGGGGGGTACTTGTCATCAAGCCTGCCGTGGACCTCATGAGTACGGTGGAAGGAGAGAAGCAACTCCCACAAATTGCCCTTTGACCTCTGCTTTTGTCCCACGGCTGGTGCTCACATGCATGTACTCACATGCAAATTTATGTACGCACCAATGCCTGAGATGGTGTATTTTCTCAGTTTAAATAAAGTACGTCATTATAAAAGCTAATAAATCTTGTTTTGAGACAGTCTCAAACACCCTCTCCACCCTGGCTATCCTGGAACTCAGTATATAAATGAGGCAGATCTCAAACTCAGACCCACCTGCCTCTGCCTCTGCCTCCCGAGCTGGTACTAAATGTGTGGGCCCCTCCATGCCTAGCTAATATAGGTCTTGCTCTGTGGCATTTTTGAAATAAGACATGTCCTTAAAGTTGATAACCTCTTATTTTTCATTGATTTATCTCTGAGGATCCACATCTGGATGTCTCACTCAGAGCTGTTTGGGCACCTGGCTGGTGTGAGCTAGCTTGTAAAGAGTGAAGTGACTGAGCCCTGACTAAGCACTCAAGCGCTCAGACAGCCTTTACCACTTCATGTTTTGTGAGTGAATTATTCCAAAAGCGAGAGCACTTTGCAGCTGCTTTAATTGCACGCTTCACTCTGGCTGGTTAAACACCCTTGTGTGTTAATGGACATATCTCATTCTTTAAGTGCAACTTGGATGATTGATACTCTGCTCTTTTGCTTTGTTTTTGCTTTTCTTCTAAAAAGACCTTTTGACCTCCATTTACTTAGAAACAATATTCAAGATATCTTAAAGGAAACTGCCTTTGGTTGCATGGCAAGTTAAGGATAACCTTCTGTCACCAGCTTCATTTGTATCCTTCTGGGGCTCACTTCTGCATTTTTCAGCACTGGAATGACCATGAAAAACATGTTGTTGCTGGACTAGGTGACATTGACACTTGTGGATCTGCCTTAGAGGGTGCCTGGCAGATAATAGCAAGTCTTTGAAAGCCTAGGCTTGAGACTCTGTCCACACAGAAGCTGACACATTGTTTGAGAGGTGATGGCTGCCTGTGGCAGTTGTGTTTGCAGGTAGATTGCTATGGTCTGGGTCCCCTTTGTGCCGTTGGATCTAGAGTGTTTTCACATAGTGTTACAACATATGTTGGGAGCAGACAAGAAAGGTTTCCTGAGGAAGTGGCATTGAAACTTCACCTCACAATGATGAATGAAAAACACTTCAAGAACGGAGAAAGCAGCTAGAGGGTTGAGGATACGGCAAGAGGCTGAAGCAGGCAAGGTTAGGGACACCTGCGCCACACCTCAGCTCTGGAGAACAGGGCAGGTGGATGACTTTAGTGACCATGGAGAGATGGTTAGGAGGTAGTGGAGGGCCACTGAATGATTTTGCAGTTGTTGAAGAAAATGAGCTTGAGGCAGAGAGGAGGGACTCCCGGAGGCTGGTATAGTTTGTGATCTGCAGGCTGCCTGTTTCCTGTTATTCTGTATATGTGGTCTCACAAGTTGGAGGGATCCTTTAAAAATTGAAATATCTGGAGGTCACATCTCTGTGCTGACTCCTCCTGTTTCTGTTGAAATCTATCGGCAGTTCTGGGGTCTCCTAGAATATCTACCTTTGTCCCTCTCTCCCTCCCATTACCATCCTGCTCTTGGTGCTTGTGCCTACCACTCCCCTTAGGGGTGCTTGCTGGTCCTGCCTTGTTCTTCCTGGACATCTGCGTTAGCTTGTCACCAGCCTCTGGTTTAGGCCTGTTGATGTTTGTCTGATTACCTCATTGATTTTAGAAGGGAAAAATTGAGGACCCCAGGAGTGGTCCAGGGTTAAAGTATACATTTCATTTGACAGAGTTTAGTGGTGGAAAAAAACTCCGAGGGGGTGGCATTTGGAAACATAAAGAAAGATGTTGGAGAAGGGTGAACTCCTGGCAGGTCTGACTGGGTAGAGTTTGGGGTGATGTCTAAGGGGGACCCAGGGACCAGAGTGTCTGCTAAGGGAAAGCCCAACAGCAGACTTGGCCCAGCTCTACCTAAGGGACTGCCATTTGTCCCCATTTTGAGGACTCTGGCTAGGATCCAAAGCTACCAAAGTCAGGAGAAAGAGGAGGTGGGAGTGGGAGCTGTGGGAGGGGGTGGAGGGCAGGTATTGAGATCATGGCAAGCTGCTGTGTTGGGCCTGTGAGTAAGTGGAATGCCAGAACTATGACAGTCTGGCTGGGAAGGGGGTTGGTTAGGAAGGTCAACATAGGTCTAGGAGCACTGGCAAGGAGGGCATGTCTGTGACTACCAGAGAGGGCAGAAAGTGAGACCGCTGTTTGACCCAGATCCTAATGGGGCAGTGTCTGCTGTTACTGGAGTGGGGCTCTAGGGCAGTGGCCTTGCGGTGGCTAGCATGACTAACCAGGCCAGTAGAGATTTTATTGAAGGTGGTTTTGACTCTGGGGCTGATGACAAGCATCTTGGTAACTATGGCAACTGGTTGAGGGCAGTGTTTCCTGCCCCTCTTGGGGGTGGGGGGGAGGGGAGAAGAAAAACAACCAAATAAAATCTTAGGGCTGGCTGGTGAGCACAACTTTAATCCTAGCACTGGGAAGCAGAGGCAGAAGAATCTCTGAGTTTTAGTCCAGCCTGGTCTACTGAGACCTTGTCTTCAGGCTCCTTGGGGACACACACACACACACACACACACACACACACGATATGAGCGATCCAAGTCTGTTCTGTGAAGGTTCTAGCAAGATTCTGTGACCCATGAGCTCCACACTTAGAGTTTATGTTCAGGGTTTTAAGAAATTGCTCTTTGAAATGCACTACCAGAGTATGTGTGTGTCTGTCCTTCTGTCCGTCTGTCCGTCCCTGGCTTTCGAGTGCCTCTGTCCTTAAATGAACCCTTTAGGTCTGGCCTTAGATTGTCAAGGGAAACCCAGTGACATTTAAAAATCAAATTATTTGAATTATTTGTCTAACACAAAAAAAGATCAAAGTGAGTTTATAAACAGATGCCCTCTTAATCTTGGAGCTCTGTAGTGGAGAATTCAACCAAAGATGAGAAATATTTAGAAAAAAACCAAAACAATAGAAAATGATACAATAAAAATGACACAAGTTAAAGATACACTGTGACTCTAGCCCTGCACTGTGTTAGTACACCAGGTTCTGTAGGACAAGCTGAGTGCCAAGCCACCTTTCAGAGGCATCTTTCTGAGGCTTTGATAGGCACCAGTTGTATCTTGTTTAAATGAGAGGCAACCATTTTACTATTCTTTGCCACATAAGGAATTACCTCTCTTCAAATGAACTTAAAAATATCTCCTATTTTTAACTAAAAATATACTCCTATTTTTAACTGAATGTTTTCTTTTGAGTTTTTGTTCTCAAGGTTCTGTTGGGTCTTCTATTAAAAAAAAAAAAAAACCTCTGTAATGGAAATTTTCAAATCCGGTAGTGTGGTGAAGCCTCAGGCAATCCTGTTCTCGCCCCACCCTGCCCATATCCTGTCTGCAGCAGGCTCTAAGCAGAGGGGAGAGGGAAGTGCTCGGGTAGGGTGAGGCAGATAAACCCCTTCAGCCCTAGAGGATGGATTGCTGCAGCCCTGGTTCCTATGTAGTACATACTGGGATTTAGTACTGAGGTGATGGGAATTACTTATTCAAAGAGGCTAGGTTTCCAGTCAGTTCCTCAGTGTGCCCATATATTGAATGAACACTAATTTTTCTTGGCAAGTGGCCAGAGAAAGATACATTACTGTTTCACCTCTTTAAATACGTAGCTATTCGTAGTCTTGGTTGGATGACAGAATGGTTTCTCCACCTCACCTTTAATAGGACATTTGGACGAAAGGCCAAAATGTCCCTATTTTGAAGATAAATGTGTTTTAAATCTATGTGCAGAATTTAAAAATTGTAGCCAAGACAGTCTACAAATACCTCTCAGGAAGTTGAAGTCTAAGTAACATCTAAGAAGGTAGAGAAGAACTGGAGGTGAGGCCTGAGGGGAAGGGTGGCTTCCCCAGGACCACATGTCCTAGGAATAGTCTTCTGGGATGAGGATGGATGGTCCCTTACCACAGAGCAGAGGCATCCAGATGTATGGGAAGAATGCCTAGCTTTTACTGGTGGTGTGCTAAGGGAGCATCCATCTTCTAGGGCTCTTGAGGTGTTGGAGTGTACAGTCTGCCTCTCTCTGGGCTCAGAGCCAGTCTCAGCTTTTCTGGAGCCATTCTGTTTGGGAAACAGGCCTGGGAGGAAATGTACATTCAGGGATTAGATCTTCTCTTTTAGAGGGATGGACTCCTTTATGTGGGATGCTAAGAACCAGGAGGTGATTGTACAGTACCCACAGAGAAGAGCAGGGACTGAGCCTGGTCCTTTGAGGATGGGGTCGAACTTAAGAAGCAAGAGACCGTCAAAGATATTGAGAGTAGCACTCCTGGATGGATGGGGGTCAAGTCCCTGAGAGGGCTTGACTGGAATGGGTATCTCCCCCCACGCTGCTACTCCATACTGCTCTGCCTAAGGGCAGAGAATGTTTGGATTTCTAGTTCTCGCTGTTTCCTGCTTCTCTCAGAAGTCAGAACCTCAGCCAAGTTTCTGGCCTGAAGGGGCCAGTTTCTCCCTAAAGTGAGGAAGGAGACTTAGTAACTATTTTCCTGGCTTATAAGGTCTGTGAGCCCTTGGTTATACCTATAGCTAGGAGGAGCACAGTGAGGACTTAAGAGTGGGATTTATTATTTACGTTTTTTCTACTTAAAACCTAGGCTAAAATTAACACACCAAGTGATGAGTTCCGTTATCTTTGTTTGTTTCACCTTGCTAAGAATAGAGCCCAAGTTCCAGGTATGCCAGGCAAGGGCTCTGCTGCTGTGCTCTACCACCAGCCTCTGCTGTGGTTTCCATGCCCAGGGTTTTGCTTGACCCATGTCTGACTTGGATTTACTTTGTGGTGAAGAACTGCTCTTCCAGTTGCTACTCCTAATGAGACCATAGGCATATAGGAACACACCTAGTTTGTGTGGTGCTAAGGATCAGATCCAGGGCTTCTGGCAGATCTAGCTGAGCCACATCCCCAGTTCTCACGCCTGTCTGTAGAAGAGTCAGGTAGCTAGCTGTCCTCTCAGAGACTGTAATACAGTAAGTCTAGGAGTCCTGAAGTCTCAGGCTGTGGTCTCTTATTTCCCTTGGTGTCTTCTTCACAGCAACCAAGGATGTGTTCTCTTTTGGGAAAATGTGTTACTGGAAGCCTTTGTCCTAACAGCAGAGAAGTTGAAACTTCCCAAAGCAATTTATTAGGTTACTTAAAATAAAGACAATGTTTGAGATGCTCTCAAACTATATTTCACTGAGAATTACCAAATACAGTTTGTTAGAATTAAGAAAGACAGGGTTTGCCCATAAAGTACGTGCTGAGAATAGCTTAGGTCTGTGTTGTGAGCGTTTGTTTTAAGGCAGTCTTGTTGGGTAACCCAGATGTCTTCATACATACTTGTGATTCTCCTGACTCCCCGAGTGATGGAATTATAGGACAGTGACACCAGGCTTAGTCTTACATAGGTGATTTAAAATTTTTATTTTTGCATTTTTTATTTAATGTATGTGTATGCATGCTACATATATGTGTGCCCATTGAGGCCAGAAGACCTGGGTCTGGAGTTACATACAGGTTAAGTAAGCCTCTCTTAGGAGATTCTGGGAACTGAACTTGGGTTCTTAGGAGAACAGCCAGTGTTCTTAACCACTGAGCCATATCTCTATCCTTAACTGAAAATTGTTAGAAGATTTACTTTTATCTCAAAGTGTGTGTGTGTGTGTGTGTGTGTGTGTGTACACACGTTTGCCCCTAGTGATTAGAAGAGGACATCTGAGCCCTTGGGGCACACAATGATCATGGCCATTCTAATAGTTACTAAAAGTTTGTACTAACTGCTTTTACTGACTTTTTAGTGTATAAGTCTATAGAATTGGGTACCCAGCCCCCAGCCCACCTCTATGCCAAGATTACCAAGCCAAGATCAGTGGCCTGCTTATTTCTAGAAGCAATTACACACTTTATATAATGGGATTCTGTTTCTAGTACAGTATTGTAATCTATGCTTGTACATTTTTATTAAATTTTAATTGCCTTCTTCCTCCCTTTCCCCATCCCTTGGGCCTGTGTTTGTTTATAGACCTATTTAATTGTGACTGTTTCCTGAGAGGTATTTTCAGGTATCTCCACTGTCTTAAGGATGGTACTGGGTAATGTCCTCGTAATAGCAAGTGAGGTATTAAGGAGAAAAGTCTTTTGACAAAACTCACTGTAAAAGGACTGGCAAGTAGCTAGCCAAGGACTAGAGGGGGAATTATGTATGAAACTATCCAAGAATGATTGTCTCAAGCAATGTTACAGACTTGCTCAGAAAGAGTAAGCTTCCCTTAAAGCTGTGAGTGGCTGGCTGCACCAGCTCCCTTCCTCAGCACACTTGGGAGGTAAGTCATGAGGACCAGGAGCTCAAGGTCATTGCCCCTGTGTAGTAATTCAAGCCTACCTGGTTGAAGACCCAGTCTGAAAAACCCAGTCTGAAAAGTTTTCCTTTTATGTCCTCCCGTTTCCTCCCCTGCCCCTGGAGCCTGACATGCTTTGTTGATACGTGCCCTTAGCTTTGTTGTCTGTGGAGTGGCAGACTGATTAGAGATAAGAGTTCTGTTGTCCTGTCCTACGTGTTGTTAGAGTGATAAGTCAGATAAGTGTTCAGGAGATGCCAAAGGAAGAAGTAATAAAGCTGTCCCCACGTGGGTGAGGAGAACGAGAGGTTCAACTCCATGGGTATTTTGAGTTTACTTTGTTAATGAACTAGAATTAATAGACTGTGGAAAAAGACTTTGTCATCAATGATAATTCTCCCTGCAGGTTGACAGTGACATGTTGGTTCTCCCTGTGGATGACCTCAGCATAGTGAGGCCCTTGCCTCTGGGGACTTTGGTCTTACTCTGTAAATGAGGTGATCTATAAGGCACTCTATATGGTTGCCTGGACTAGAAATCTGCTTCTTTCTGCAGTTGGGCTGCAATCCTATAGGAATGCATGTGTGTGTTGTTGGGCAAACAATTGAGTGCAGTTGTACCTGGTGCTGCTTCTGATTACCTTTTCTGTCTTGCACAGGTTGGTCCCAGGGCAGGAGAGCCTGGGTTGTGGTACTGGTTTCCTTCTGTCAGGCTCTGCTGGTGGAGGGAGCTGAGGGCTAAAAGTTCTAACAGGTTTGCATGAACATGTTTGTGGCGGGGCTAGTTTGAGCCTTTGCCAATCTTTCATTCTACAGTGGGAATAAGTAACCAATCAAGGGTAACTCATGAGTCATAAAACACCTACAGGGGATTCCAACCGTGGCCCGAATGATGCCTGTTACCAGACCAACATTGTTTCAATACAGAGATTGGTACCGTGTTGACCATTTGCTATATGCTATTTTTTTTCTCGACTTGATTTTTTTGTTTTTGTTTTATAAAAGTCAGTCCTTGGTTTTTTTGAGAATTGTTTATGCCCCTTCAAGTATCAACAAATGCTGTGATTTAAAGACTGCTCTTCATTAGAGGTATTCTGTCTTCTTTGATGTTGATGGTGGTAGACCGCACAGGAGCAGACTCTGGGTTGGGTTCAAAGGTCAAAGCTCAACCCTACTGGGATTAGCTCTCCACAGCCTAATTGCTTCACACTTGGGAGCTGGTTGTGAAAGGTGACGTGAGAACCTCTGGACAGAATCCTGGGCAAAGGACAAAGTAGGAAACTCAGGAAAGAAGCCCATGAGAAGATGACAAATGAGAAAACCAAGACATGTGCTTTTCTGGTGGAGTGAAGGACGTTGTCCAAGGTCAGTGGGTGACCTTGTGTTCCTAGGTGTACAGTGGCAGAGGTCAGTCTGACCTCCCTCTGGTGGGTGCAGTCATAGTACCATGCTAAATGACTTCAAACGTGTGTGTCCTCTTTGCCATTTTCCTGAAATACTCAGATGGTGGGGGAAGTTAGGTGGCACACTGTCACATTTTCAGTTAGAGGGGGCGACAGAAGGGGGAAACAGCCCCAAGTAGTCGTGGGTGTACAGAGCCTGGCGGAAGCAAATCACCTGTGCTTTCAGAAGAAGTGCCTCAGTGAACCCCAAAGCCAGTTGCTTTTTTTTTTAAATAAAGAAATGATTATCTTTATCTGTTTGTTTTGCATACACTTTCAGCTAATGTTACAGGTGAAAATGTTAGAAACCAAGTGTCTCTACCTTACTGTGGTAGAGCTAGGCAGAGATAGTAATGTGTCAAATGCTTTAAGCAGGGGCAACGACAATGAAACATTTCAGTTTATGTTGTAACTGTACTTGCATGCCAACTGCATTTATCTTCACTGTGGACATTCACGTTGGAGCCCTTCCTTTTCTTTTATTTCCTGTTTGTATGTGATGCAGCCGATCTGTTTTCACTTTTAAGCAGAGGTGTGAAAGAAAACATGTATAATCTGTCTGACTGCCTAGCCCAGCACAGTCAGATTAGCCACCAGTAGCCCTTTGCTAACTGGGAGAACCCCTGGGTCCTCCAGCCCCTACCTGCTCTGTCCTGGTGGCTCCAGAGCCCATCTGTCTGCAGTTGCTTTGCGTTCCCACCCCAGTTCTTGTGCACCCTGCCACTTGCCATACTTCTAAAATTAGCCCTGATATACAAACCCCTCAGGTCCTGTCTCAGCCCCTGCTGTCAGTTAAAGCTGTGCCATTTATTGCCTCTGCTAATTTCACCGGAAGCTCTTGTTTGGTGGCCTCTCCCCTTAACTCCAGGTTAAAGGGACAATATTATGGTTAGAGGGGACTTTGGGTCCATGTCACAGAGACTGTCAGCTTGCACTGGTTCATTGGTTACTTACAGCCTGTGCTGCAGCTGCACCTGCTGTTGTTGCCTGACCTCTGAAAATGAATCTGGGCCGTTAGCTATTTCCCTTTACTCTCTTTGTAAGTTGATGGTTCCTGTTCGCTGGTAGGATAAAGAGATTTTCTTTCTTGAGCTCTTGTCTATGAATGGTGAACGTGTAGTCCTGTTTCTAGAGTATGGGTTGCTTTTCTCATGCTCTGTGACGCCAGGACACAGCTTTTCCCCATACCTGGCAGTGCTATGTTCTCACTCTGGCAGCTTAGTGAAGCTGTGAGGCTGAGACAGCAGTCTGCACCCAGCCCTCAGCCTACATGTGCAGATACCTGGGCCCTGTGGGCCTGGCTGTGTCGTGAGATAGCCAGCTAGGCTGTGTCCTGAGCTGCATGGACTCCAAGAACATTGTGATGTTTCCTGAGATTTCCTCTCAAGATGGACACTGACCTTGATTTCCGAAGCTCAGGTCCCCGAACTCCAGAGAATCTTTGTTCCCTGTTCCCCTTCAGGACATAACAGAGTGAGACAGACTTATGAAACAAAACTCTTTTGTATAATTCACCAGCCGACATATGTGTAAGCAACATTCTCAGTATCTTTTTAGAAAAAGGTTATATGTATTTATTGGTCTGGTTTCTACTTTATATTCACTGCTTTCAGTGACTTTGTCACTGAGTGGTGACACTGAGGCGTGTTACCTAGAGCAGATGCCTATGTGTAGGCCACCCTGACAGGATATGAGGGCGAGCTGGTGTTACATGGGGGCCCTGAGCTCCAGCTCCAGTAGTGGGGAAGATGTCATGTGCGGATGAATGTCAGTGATGCCTGACTTTGGGAGCTGCGTGTGCAGGGGACTGATCAGCGTGGGAGTGTTATAGTGAGCAGTGAAAAAGAAGCAAAGAGGAAATTCTGGGGTTTCCCCCATGCCCAGGACCAGAGAAAGCCGAGTCTGTTAGACATTCTGAAACTGCTCAGAGTTTCAAGAGTTACAAGTGTTAATCCATGTGTCCTCCTTTTGGAGGTTCAGTGGGTGGTTGAAAATGTCTTAGTCAGTGAAGAACAAAACTGGAGAAATGTGCTGTGTTTAGTATTTGGTGCCAGAAGCAGGAGCCCCAGAGGAGAGCTGTTGAATTGATGATGTGGTATTGAAGACAAGGAGCTGGTCTGTGGATTGTTATCAGGCCGTTATACACTGAGGAAACAGGCTTGGAGAGGTCAAGGAAATAGTAGTTTAGCTCTGATTATCCGATGGAAGATGTTGAAGATGTCAGACTGGCTTTTAGCCTGAACAGTGGGTCTAGGCTGTCTGTCTGCTAGCTCTGGGTTTTTATGTGCTTTTCTTTTTTGAGACAAAGTTCCTCTGTGGAGCCCTGGCTGTCCTGGAGCTATCTCCATAGATCAGGCTGGCCTTGAGCTCAGAGATCTGCTTGCTTTTGATTCTCAAGTGCTGGGATCAAAGGTGTGGGCCACCTCTACCAGGCACTAGGCCTGTTTTTAAATTACATAACCTTTCCACTGAGGACTGTACCATTGTTTTCAGCTTTATTAAACATAGGGCACGGTGGTCTTTGTTGCTTATTTTTCTCTTCTCTTTCTTAATGATCTGCATGTATTTACTTGAAGGATAAATACAGAGGTAGATTTTATTTTATTTTTTTTTTTTCATTTTGTTTGTGGTACCAAAGATGAAATCCAGGGCCTTTTGCATGCTGGGCAGGTGCTCTGCCACGAGATAAACTAGCCTAGCCCTGTGAGTAATTTTATTTAAATGGTAATTCCATTTGAGCAAAAGAGCCATAATAGGTTGTAGAGGAGGAATAGGTAAAGATCAGAACATGTCCTGCCAGACACTTTGATCTGTACTTCTGCCTGTGGGGACATGTGGCTGAATAGACTATTTGGAAATACTTTTCCCTTTTAGTTTTGGTCATGGAGGGGAGAAAACTAGTAACTAGCAATTTCTTAAACTCAACAGAAAACTCTGGCAGACATGCTTTCCTAACCTGATGCTATGGGGACTCCTGGGGTTCCTCTGCCTCGCTCTGGCAATGACCTAGCCATTTGTACTGATTAGGGCAGAACTCTAGGAATGGCCCAGGCCTTCTGGTCCCGCTGATAGCCTCCCTGGTAACCTGTCATCTGCCATTTTGCTGGAAGCTGTTCTCTCCACAGAACCACTTAGCTGCAAATTGTGTCTGCTGCTGTTTGTTTGAGCAGGACCCAGGAAAGGCTGGCAAGGATCAGGCCACAGATTGGAGCTTGGGAGATGAAGGTGTTAGGGAAGACAGGCTCCCTGAGCATCAAGGCCCAGGAATGTACAGTGATAAAGCATCCGGCTTGGGCGTGCTTCGCTCTCCTATTCTTTCTGAGATTGGTTGGATTTGAGCAGCAGTGAGCCAGGCTCCATTCTCCTGTGTATAGCCATAAGCTTGACGTCTATCCTCTTCTTTGCTTGACGGGGTTGGTCACTTTTATTTTATTAGAAAGGTCCTGCCTTTCTTTTTTTACTCCTCGTGTGTGTTGGCAAGATTTCCGCTGCTGTGACAAAATGTCTGTGCTAAGTAGACTTAAAGGTGGAAATGTTTATTTGACCCATGATTTTGACCATGGTCACTTTGCATTTGGGTCTATGGTGGTATACCTACATCATGGTAGGAGTATACAGCTGAGGGAACCAGTCACTTAAGGACAAGAAATGAATTGAAGGAAGGAATAGATTGGGCCCCATTTTACTAACTTTCTTCCACTAGGACACTGAGTCCCACTACCACTTGGTAATGGCAAGGTGGGGGACCAGGCCTTTGGAGGACATAAGGTCCGAGCTCCTAGTGCCTTGGTACTGGGGGAAATGCAGGGCATCTTTATTGGCTTTAGGCTTGACTTGGATGCGTTGCTGGTGCTGACCCTGGTTAGCTGTTGTTGGGTATCTACCTACCTTGCCTGAGATCCTTGAAAGGTGGGATAGGGTGGTCATGGCTCAGTGAAAACAGGTTGTCATGGCTGCCTGTTCACATTCAGGAGTCTGCTGGCCAGTAACTTGCTTACGTGTCTGCATATCTTTCAGAACTGGAAGGAACCTCTTAGCAGCATGCACTTTGGTAGCTTCCAGTGTCCCATCAATGAAGCACTGCAACTGTCCAGTGTTCTGGAGCCGTAAAGGAAAGAGTCTGGGTGGCCTGGGCAGCTGCAGTGCCTTCTTTGCGCTTGGTTACAGTTAAACTGACTGAGTGTGGTAGCGTGATGGTCTTCTGTGAGTAGGTAGACTGTAGGCTAGGATTACACAACTCCTGGTTAGTGCAACAGGAAAGTCTTGGTGACTTTTTGACAGCCATGTTTTGTGTTGGGGAAAAAGAAACTAAGAAACGAAGTCAAGAAAAAGAAACTGTGACTCCCAGGACCTGGCTCTCTGAAGGACACAGAAGGCTGAGGGGGGCTTCTGGTCTCATGGTATGGCTCCAGAGCAGTCTGCCCCAGCCGACTCTCCTCAGTTACGAGGTGTCAGTATAAGAGACATTTTGTCTGAGTAATTCAATAAATGTTACTAATCTTACCTGCTTCTTGCATCTGACTTTTAATTTATGGTACTTTGAGGGTTGAAATGTATAAATATAAAATTTTAATAATTACTTATTTTAAATAAAATAACCACTGAACATAAGACTAGTGCTCCTTGGTCTCGTTCCTCACGGTTGCACCCACTTGCATAGAGTTCCAGTTCAGCCATTTGGCAGCTGCATGATCTTGGGCCGGTCCAGTCACTTCCTGTGTTTAGTGTCTATGTGGCCAACAAAGGGAGGCACATTTACAGTAACGTGGGAGGATTGCCAGTTCCAGGTGCCAACAGATGTATTCATGTTTTACTTCTTTGTCTGAGAGCCTTTCTGAAATGTGACATGGCGCTTGGAGCTGGCATGGGCATTGTGGGTGGGGTGTGGACAGAGCCTTTGGTGGTGGGAGCTGAGTTTTGGGGATCCATGAAGTCTCCAGATAAGAACGGCCATGGGGACCAGCCTTTGTTATAGCTCGTGTTGCTGCTCAGGAGCCATTAGTACGCGGTCCTCACGAAGCCTAAGCACAGCGTTGTGTTTATAATCTTCTTGCCCCAGCATCGCCTTTCCAGATATTTTAGCTGCAAAATAAAAAGGGAAGGTTTTTTTTTTTGGGTTTTTTAGAGATTTGTTGTTGTTGTCGTTAAAGTCAACTTCAGTGTTGTAGAAGTTTGAAAACTATCTGTCCTTAGCTGAGTGGCAGTGCACACCTTAAACCCCAGCACTCAGAGGCAGAGGCAAGTGCGTCTCTGAGTTCAAGGCCAGCCTGGTCTACAGAGAGAGTTCTAGGACCACACAGAGAAATGGGTGTGTGTGTGATTGGGATGGACCTTGAATGTGTCCATCCCTGTTGGAAGAAATGAAAAAAGTTAAGATTTTGGTGTTTGCATGTAGGACTTTTTTGCTTTAATTCAGGGGCTCATAATGTCGGGTAATGCAATTTCTCCAACTTTGGTGTCAGTGTTTCTTAAATTCCTTTTAAGCAATGTAACTACCTGGGAGGGGGGCACCAAAAACCACAAAACGGGCTTTATGTCTACAGTGGGAATTACTTAACTACTTAGAGCTTTCCCACAGCTTCTCTCTCTCTGTTTGTTTGCTTTTCTCTCTCTCTCTCTCTCTCTCTCTCTCTCTCTCTCTCTCTCTCTCTCTCCCTCCCTCCCTCCCTCTTTCTTTCTTTCTTTAAATGGGATCTTTGCCTTATGTCTTCTGTTCTGTGAACTTCTCTTGCTGTCAGAGTCTAAAAGCAGAGCCCCCATACAAGAGTCAGTGTGTAGGTCACAGTGAAAGATAACATCTAACTCTGGGGATGTGCACCTGAGACTCACTCCTCAGTTAAGGAAGAATACCCATTTGCAGTTAGTGGAAAGGGTTCCTCCAAGCCTTTGGAGACGTAAGGTCTGTCCAGAAAGGCTTTCTGAAGGGACTTGGAAGGAGCTTTTCTCCTCTCTTGTTTCCCTTTCTATGAAGGCTCTAGGCCCCCAACCTTTTCATTCTTGAGCCAACACCGAAAACTTCACCAGGTACCTGGGTCAGAATGACCAGCAAGGATGGACACTTTTCAGACATGTCCCCTCCCGCCCCACCTATGTTGCCTTGGAACTCCTGCCTCTAGGTGCTGGGATTAACCATGTATACTGCCACCACCACCACTCAGCTAAGGACAGACACTTTACAGGATGCAGTTCACTCCTTCCTGACTAATTAGGTAAAACTCGGCCTCCATCCCAGTATTTTTACTCATGAAACGGCGTCTTGTGATCTTGGCCGGGGGTTGAGGTGAGTAACAACAGTCCAGGAAGATGCTCCGCGTAGACTGGCCCTCTTGAGCAAGTGCATTTGGGAGGACACTGTTTCTCAGCGAGCTTCAAGTGCATTCACATGTCCCAAGGATTAGTGGGACTGGGGAGGCGGCCAGTGGTGACACACATTGGTGGTTCTCCCAGAAAACCCGTGTGGTGGTTAGCAACAACAATCCTAATTGCTGTTCCAGAGGATCTTACAGCTTCCACTGGCTTCTGCAATACATGCAGTGACATATATTTGGGCAAACACGCCTATGTAATTAATTAGTTAGATGATTTTTAAAAAGGATTGGTAGACTTATGAGAATTGTCACATGGATCAAACTGGATTCCAATAATCCCTGGCTCCACAGCCCTGCCGTGCAATTAATTGGTTTACCTGCAGTGATTTTTCCTGCTGTTTACACTGCATCTTAGGAGACTTAGCACTAGAATTTCTCAGCCTGCAATGCTAAAGAAGTGTGTGTGCTTCTGTTTTGTAAACCGTTATCCTTTATTTACTGATATCTCGATTCTTTTACTAGATTGAAATATGTCTAGCATTGAGCTTTTGCCTGTAATCACAATGTGTATTGGATTTTTCCTGAGCACCCTTCCAGATGTTTGCCTCACGATCATTTTTTCTGTTTATTCCAGTACTTTTTCTTGTTACATCCTGCAGAGGGGAAAGAGCTCACAACCAAAAGAGTAGTAGTTCTGAGGAAAGTGTGTGTGTGTGTGTGTGTGTGTGTGTGTGTGTGTGTGCTTGTGTGTGCTTGTGTGCTTGGGTGCTTGTGTGCTTTTGCACATGCACACATATGCACCCGTGGCTGCTACAGCACACATGTAGGAGACCAGGCCAACTAATAGTGCCAGTCTTCATCTTCTGACTATTTGATGTAGGGTCTCTTTTGTGTTGTTGCTGAACCCAGAGATCTGTCCAGCACCTGGCTTCCTGTTGAAGCACAGACTTACAGGCATGCTATGCAGCTCTGTGTGGCTTGGAGATGCTCACCCTGAGGTCCTCTGCTTGCATAGCAAGTGCTTCGTCCTCAGCTCCATGAAGGCCTCATGTTAGCAGTGGATCTGCCAATGTAAAGAGAACACTTTTGGGAGGGCCTGGAGAGATGACTCAGTGAGCAAGAGTGTTTGCAGAGGACCAGGTGGTCCCCAGCACCCACAGGGCAGGTCATAACTATCTGTAACTCCAGGTTCAGGGGAATCTTACGCCATCCTCTGGCCTCAATAGACCCAGGCATGCATGTGGCACACATGAATACATGCAGGTAAACACTCATAAAATAAAAACGAAAGAAGTTCTAAAAAATAATGGAAACCATTTACTTTTGAAAAGTGTCGTTTGGAAGGACTGAGTTAGGTATGGTGACAGATCCCTATAATCTTGGTCCTTAGGATGTGGGGACAGAAAGACAGGAAATTCAAAGGTTATGACATGTAAGTGCTAGGAACTAAACCTGGGTCCTCTACAAGAACAGCAAGGGCTCTTAACTGCTGGGCTGTCTCTCCAGCCCCTTCTTTTGTGTATTTACACAATCTGTGTATCTATAGTTATGGAGGGCCTAACTAAGCTTTCTATAGTAGGCTCTTTACACACTACTATATATAAGAGACACAAGTAGCCTTGACTTTCTATGAACTGAACTGTCCAAACTAGAATAGTTTCACAGTGTTATCAGCACAACAAATCCCTTTTCACTTTGGGATTCTCTGTTGGAAGCCAATGAACTTAAAACAATCCACCGATTTTCACTTTATTTACATTGTTAGGTTAGTAAGTAATTCGGGGTTGGGTCTGCATTTTTAAATTGACAGAAATTTAGAGTGAATGACATGACACTGTACGTAGTGTAACATGTAATTTATAATGTATGTGTACATATTGAACCACAGAATTAAAAATTTGTTATTATGAATTGTAGGTGACTTAGTTTGCAAAGCTCTGATTTGTATATACCTTTTTAAGCAAAGTAGTTGAACAATCGCAAGGTTATTTACTTTGTGTTGTTTGCTTCTGCCCTCCAAGTGTCTAAAATACATTAACCATTACTTACATAGTGATTGTAACGGGCCAGGCGGGATTTGAAAAGCCTTGTATACAAAAATTACATATTTTATATAACCAACCCCCTTTGTAGATGTAGAAATTGAGATTTAATTTGAACCATAGCTGGTGAGTCCGGAGTCCTTATTTTAGAACATTTATTCTTAGGAAGACTTTTTAAAAAATAAAGAATGGGTCTCACTGTGTAGTCCTGGCTGGCCTGGAACTGGGTGATTCATCTGCCTCTGCCTCTTGAGTGCTGGAAGTAAAGGCATGTGTCACCATGCTAAGCCTAAAGTGTACATGGGCATCAGATTCACAGTTGAATAACATGCTTTCCTTCATTTTCCCAGATATGAGAAATGAGTGTGGGGCGTCGAAGAGTAAAGTTGCTGGGCGTCCTGATGATGGCAAATGTCTTCATTTATCTGATTGTGGAAGTCTCCAAAAATAGTAGCCAAGAAAAGAATGGAAAGGGAGGAGTGATAATACCCAGAGAGACATTCTGGAAGCTGCCCAGCCCACCACGGGCATACTGGAACCGGGAACAGGAGAAGCTGAACAGGTGGTACAATCCCATCCTGAACAGGGTGGCCAATCAGACGGGGGACCTGTACACATCTCCAAACACAAGTCACCTGAACTATTGTGAGCCAGACTCCACGGTCATGACAGCGGTGACAGATTTTAACAATTTGCCGGACAGATTTAAAGACTTTCTCTTGTATTTGAGATGCCGGAATTACTCGCTGCTTATTGACCAACCGAAGAAATGTGTGAAGAAGCCCTTCTTACTATTGGCGATAAAGTCCCTCATTCCACATTTTGCCAGAAGGCAAGCAATTCGGGAATCATGGGGCCAAGAAACCAATGTAGGTAACCAGACAGTAGTGAGGGTCTTCCTGTTGGGCAAGACACCCCCAGAGGACAACCACCCTGACCTTTCAGACATGCTTAAGTTCGAGAGTGAGAAGCACCAGGACATCCTCATGTGGAACTATAGAGACACATTCTTCAACCTGTCCCTGAAGGAAGTGCTGTTTCTCAGGTGGGTGAGCACTTCCTGTCCAGACGCAGAGTTTGTCTTCAAGGGCGATGATGATGTGTTTGTGAACACCCATCACATCCTTAATTACTTGAATAGCTTATCCAAGAGCAAAGCCAAAGACTTGTTCATAGGTGACGTGATCCACAACGCTGGGCCTCATCGGGATAAGAAACTGAAGTACTACATCCCAGAAGTCTTCTACACCGGGGTCTACCCACCGTATGCAGGGGGCGGTGGATTCCTGTACTCTGGCCCCCTGGCCTTGAGGCTGTACAATGTAACTGACCGGGTCCATCTCTACCCTATCGATGATGTTTATACTGGAATGTGCCTTCAGAAACTGGGCCTTGTTCCAGAGAAACACAAAGGCTTCAGGACATTTGATATTGAAGAGAAAAATAAGAAAAATATTTGTTCATATATAGATCTAATGTTAGTACATAGCAGAAAACCTCAAGAGATGATTGACATCTGGTCTCAGCTGCAAAGTCCTAATTTAAAATGCTAAAATATACATGAGCTACATTTCACAGAAAGGCCTAGCCTGATTAGTTCCCATCATGTGCTTTCACAGTAGGTGAGTTCTGTGTGAGGCCGTTAGCCTTCCCAAGTAGGTAGCACCTAGGCCTCCAGGCCCTCGGTCTATCCCTCACCTTGTGAAGATAACTCAGCATGGCAGAGTGAGTGGTTACCACTCTTCCTCTGGCTGCCGGTCCTCAGTTTCTAATTTGTTTTCTTTCTCCTCCAGAATTTGACCATGAAGATTTTTTGTTGTTGTTCTTGAATGTGGTATGCTCCTGTTTTCACTTTAATGATGGAGATATATATATATACACACATATGCCAGGTGTATAAACCTATTGGCTTATCAAGATTTTGTAGAACACAGCCTGGTGGTTTTGTGAAATGGAATTCTATGTATTTTCATAAGATTTTGATGGATTTTAAAAGTTGTCTAGAAAGTGGACTGACGTCAACCTTCCCTGTCACCCAGCAGTATTGTCCTTGTGACTAGAAACCGTTACTGCGGTGCACATAGTTCTTCTTGTCAGGGCTTATGGCCATTAGGACAGAGGAGATTTTCTTTTACTTGTGATTGGTTTCCTAAGTGGCATCATGGTAGTTAAACCTAATTTTAGTATTTTGAAAATCATGAGTGTGATTCCCTAAGGGTCAACTGAAGACTGAGTGGCCCGACAGCCATATGGGTCTGTGAGTGTTCAGTGTGAGCCAGGAAGCATTTGTGACTTCCGAACTTGGTAAGTGGTTTTTGTCAGTTTAAAACTCCAAGATTCTATTCTTGCCATATTATCACATGTAATTCCTTAATAAAATTCTCCTGGATAGTGACGCTTTCCTGTCTCAGTGTAGAAGTGCCTATGTTTTTATTTATTGTTCAGATCAAAGACCAAAACATTTTCTTAAAAAATATTTTGTGTAATATTTTATTTGTATACAGTGTTGTTTGTGAAATATTTAACTAGAGCATGATATTTTATTTTTTTCTCATTTTTAATTAGTTCTTTGAGAATTTCATGCAATTTGTTTTGATTGCATTCACCACCCATCTCCTCCCAGATCCAGCCCCTAGCATGATGTTTTAAATGTTAAGCTGTAACATGTTAGATAAAGTTAACTCTTATTTTTGAATTTTAGAATTTGGATTGGGGGGGGGGCGGGTATGACCTGCTAGAGAAAATAAAGTTCTGCCAAAATATTGCTTATATCTTCTATCTTGTAACATGCTTTCTTGAAATATTTTTGTGCTTTATTCTCATCTGTGCTACTAGGGACTGGGAAAAATGTGGAAATAAAGTGATTGTATTTTTTAATCGTCACGTGTAATAAGTGATAATCTTTTGTTCTTGTTTCCCTGTGTTTCATGACATCCTCCCTGGGCTGTCTTTCCCAAAAACCATTACAGTAATCATTATATTAACAGTGTGTCTCCGTGGGTTAGCCATCACTGAATCTCTAGTCTCAAAAGCACTTCCCACTGGACACATAAAAAGGTGCTGTTTGTGTCTTTCTGACACCTGTGCCATCCGGCTTTTTTGTTTTTGTTTTGAGGAGGTCTCTATGGAGTCCTGGCTGTCCTGGTGCTCAGTATGTTGACCAGGCTGGCCCGGAACTGCTAGAGCTCCTCCTCCCTCTATCTCCACAGTGATGATGGAACTGAAGAAATGCACTTCAGCTAGAAAGCACCTGGGCCCCTGCACCCCAAGCGTCTGTAAGAAGGATCCAGACATTTCCAGACATGGCTTGCACTTTCTTTCTCAACCTGTTAACTAATATACACCTTCATGCCCTTCCTCCAAGGCCTCTCTGAGATCAACCAAACCCTTTTACTGACTTGACACGACATGGACTGAGTAACCCTGGTCTAGAGCACCCATGTCTACTACCTTCCTTTATGAAAGGTATGCAGAATTGTTTGAGAAGATGGCTTCTAGTGCATGTAGTGGCCGTGGAGTGGGAAAGGAGTGTGACCAGGAGTGTGTGAAGGCAGCTGCCCACTGGGACTGGGGATCTGCTCAGAACCCTGGAAGAATTGCTGAATGCACACTCACTGTTTGTGTTTTGGCTTTTTCTAAGACAACTTTAGAGATTGCATAATTTTTCACAAAGTATGTACACTAACTTTAAAAAAATAGGCTTCAGGGGTACACTGCCACTCTTACTACAGATTCACTACAAAAGAAAATGTTGGTTGAACCATGACCATTATTGTTGGGGGGTGGGCGGGGAAGGTTTGAGACAGGGTTTCTCTGTATAGCCCTAGCTGTCCTGGAACTTACTCTGTAGACCAGGCTGGCCTCGAACTCAGAAATCTGCCTGCCTCTGCCTCCCAAGTGCTGGGATTAAAGGCGTGCACCACCACCGCGCGGCCCATGACCATTTTTTTATTTGGTCTTACTTTGTGGCTTAAGGTGGCCTTAAACTGTTCCCCCAGCCCCACCCCTGCAGCGTCAGTTTCTCAGATGCTGAGGTTACAAGGTTGTGGCACCATGCACAGCTGTAGACGGTTTTCTTTTCCCATTTTTGCCTTTTGAAAATTCGTTCCAGGACCTGGGGTGTTGATCATTTGGTAGAGAGCTTGCCCATCATGACAGAGACCTGGAACTAAACCTTAGGACAAGATAAACGTGGATGGGGTGTGGTGGCACAGGCCGGGTTCCCAGCACTCTCCAGAGGTGGAGGCAGGAATATTAGAAGTTCAAGGACATCTTTTGGCTACATAGGAAGTTGCATGCTAGTTCAGGGTACATGAGAATCAGTCCTGTTCACTTCCTGTCCACAAAAACCCCCATGTCTTGTTTTCCGATTGCTTGTTCTACAGGAGTCTATTGTTTATGAACTCAGCTGAAAATGAATTAGCTCTGATAGTATTTAATAGTTCAAATTGTGTTGCTGTTATTTTCATGGGAGAGGATACTAAATGATCTTGGCAGTCTATATGAAGAACTCAGTTGTGTAAAAATGTATAACAAGTATTAGTTTTTTTGTCACATACGGTGTGTATGTGGCCACACATGTGCCATGACACCGGAAGACAACTTCATGGAGTCCTCGCCTTTCACCTTTATGTAGCTTCCAGAACCTGGCTCAGTTTTACCCACTGAGTGATCCTGTCAGCCCTTCAAGAAATGTTTTATATTAAAGGATATGTACCCTAAGTTCAGTTTCCATGCTTAAAGGCTACAGCTGGGTGGGTCTCATTGAGTCTTCTGTTTTTTGTTTTTGTTTCTCAAGACACGGTTTCTCTGTTTCAGCTTTGGCTGACCTGTACAGAACTCACTCTGTAGACTAGGCTAGCCTTGAACTCAGATTGGCCTGCCTCTGCCTCCTGAGTGCTGGGATTTAAAGGCGTGTGCCACTATGACCAGTGAGGGTCTTCCTTTACTTTCATTGATTTAGCAGAGTGGGACTCCACGGCTGTGATCTCAAATGTTGGAACTGCCTTCTACGCTCTACAACTTGTGTTTCCTTCCCACAGACTTTGCTCAGGTCAGGGAAAACCTCAGCAGGAGCGAAGCTGAGCTTTAATGTGACAACAGCTGTGTGCGTGTGCATGTGGTTCCAGGGGGCTGCTTCATCACCCCACTGCCTCCACACCAGGAGCCTCCCTGGGAAGGCCCCTCTGCGCCTTCCAGCCAGTGTTCTTCCTTAGACCTGTGCGCTGATAGAACTCAAGTCTTCGAGAAACTGGTGATGTCATCTACAGTTAGGCCCTCGCTGGGGGCCCAGGGGTCTTTTTACTGTGAGGGGAGGCAAACCCTTCGTTTATTTTCCTCAGCTGGAGTGCTCATGTGTCGTCTTGTCATCCTGACCTCTGCAGTGGGTCACAGCATCTACTCCACCTAGAAACCTCCGCATGGTGATGCAGCATCTGTAAGCTGGAATCTTTGTTCTGCTGGTGATTCCCTAATCCCCACTGACAGCCTTATCCTTAGATACCTCCTGTCTCCTTTGCTCCTCAGGGTTGTATCTGAACACGTGACAAATAGCAATTTCTAGAAAGTCATTTTTAAAAATATTGTGTATTTCCTTTGAGTCAATCTCATTGTTTAGTCTTCCATCCTGAGAGGATGTTGGGCCATTAAGCCAACAGGAAACCTTCAGTGTACCCTCTCCGCCTCCCTGCCTAGCCTCAGTGACCTTACTCTCCCCAGTATTTGCTGATAGATACCTCTGCAGAATGTCTGGTTTCTTCCTGAAATTCAGTGAGACTGAGGGGTCCCACACGTCTCTTGTGTGAGTTTTCTGGTGTCATGAAGCCTGTGGTTGCCTCTGACCCTGTCTCCATCCTAGCCAGTGATCTCTTTCCAATGCTCTATAGCCAAGGAGCTCTTGGTATGAAAATGGAAGGGTCCGTTTTCTGATTTAAAATAACTTATCTGGCTGCCTCCTCCTCTTCTTCCTTGTCTTCTTCCTCCTCTTCCTCTTCCTCCTTCTTTTTCCTCCTCTTCTTCCTCTTCCTCCTCTTCTTTTCCTCCTCTTCCTCCTCCTCTTCCTCCTTCTCTTCTTTTTCTCCTCTTCCTCCTTCTTCCTCTTCCTTCTTCTCTTCCTCCTCTTCCTCCTTCTTTTCCTCTTCCTTCTCTTCCTCCTTCTCTTTTTCCTCCTCTTCCTCCTTCCTCTTCCTTCTCCTCTTCCTCCTCCTTGCTTTTTTTTTTTTTAAGCCTGGAAATCCTCATGGATGTCAGGCAGGTGTCCTACCTCTCCTGGTCCTTACTTTGAGAGTGTTCTCCCGTGGTAGGCAGGGGTGTGCATGAGGATGGGTGGGTGAGTACCTTTGCTCTGCATAGCTTGGGCCTAAGGTTATTGTCCCCTCAGATCAAGCCAAGGAGTTGTTCTCTAAGTTTAGTGCCTGTATCACTTGGATTAGTCTGTATTCATTTTTGACATGTTGGCACCTGTTTGGTCAGGGTCAGCGTCCTCTGCCCTCTATAGTGGAAGAGTTGTGCCCCTTCTGACTGTCTTGGAGAGATGCCCAGGGCTGTCCCACCTCTGACTGTCTTGCAGAGATGGCCACCTGCTTGTGTGTTGCCTGTGATGACACTGAATTGCCCAGGAAGGACCAGTACAGAGCTCTGTCCCTGTCCCCTCCTCCACTCCTCCATGTCCACAGAGCCCTGTAGCTGGGGATAACTCTGGGAAGGAGGCCCCAGGTTCATTCACTGCCACCCAAGTCCGTTCAACAGCTTCCTGGGGCAGGTGGACGTGGCCGGGCTCAGACCCTAGAGAAAACCCCAGGTCTTGCCTCCTTTTTATTTAGTGGCTCCTTTGTAGCTCTTTCTGTCATCCAAGGGCTTGAGGCAGCTAGGGCCAGAATACCTTCTTCCACATTGCAAAACATGGCACAGGACTGAGATGGGAATGAACATGTCTGCACTCTGCTGGGTAGAGAAGGGAAGCTGAAAAGCAGTGTTGTGCTGGCAGAACACAGCACCCGCAAAGGGGAAGCTGAGAAACCTCCTACCTGGACAGAGACCCAGCGCGGGACAGCCACAAGTCCTGCCTTGTCTTGGCTCCTGCAGTCCTGCATTCCAAGCTGCTTCTAAGGCCGGCCCTCAGACTCCCTGGCGGCAGGATCTCTCCTCCTGGCTGGTAAGATGGAGGAGCCCAGGCACACAGAAATAAAGACTTTAATCAAGTGTGGGCACATGTGAGCCGCTCACATAGCAACAGCCTCACGGTCTTGTTTTTGTCTTGTGGGAAATGAGAAATGAGCACTAGGCATTGGAGGGTACATTATGCTTAAACTCGGTGGGAATGCCCGTATTTATCCCGCTGCAAAAGCTTCCAGTGAGTCACTGTGGAAGGAATGAAGGGGGTGGGGTGCTGGTGTACTGTCAAGAAGGCTAGGGAACTTACAGAGACCTGCTGGACCCAAGAATAAGACAAGATGCAAAGCAGCCCCTTGGGGAGCCGTTTGCCGGCAGGCTGGCTATGGCTCATACCTCCAGAAGTGGGAGAAGGACTTCTGTAAGTCCTGCCCTACAGTTGAATTCAAACTCAGCTACATGAATGATCCTGAGGACAAAGCAACTGAAAGCAAGACAAGGCCACTGTGCTGGCACTTGCTGTGAGGCCAGCCTGGGCTACCAAGCAAGACAACAAAACAACAAAACCTACTCCCTGTGGCATGTTTTAAGTAATGTGTCAGATGTGTATGTGTGTGTCTCTGTGTATAGGTTCCCACAGAGGCCAGGAGAGAAGTCATCCTCTAAAGCTAGAGTTACAAGCAGTTAATGAGCAATGCAACATGAGTTCTGGGAATCAAACTGGTTCTTTGCAAGAAATGCTCTTTAAAATATATTAACAGTGTTCACTTATCTTATTACTTAGTGTGTGTGAGTGTTTTGCCTTCATGTATGTTTGCACACCATGTACATGCCCGGAGTCTACGAAGGTCAGAAGACGGTGTCAGATCCTACGGGACTGGGGTTAATAGACAGTTGTGAGTTACCCTGTGGGTGTTAGAGATTGAATCCAGGTCTTCTGCAAGTGCAACAAATTTTCTTAACCTTGAAGTTATCTTTCCAGCCCAAGAAGCAAGAGCTCCTAACTGCCGGGTCATCTATTCAGCCTGTATGTTTCTGAAAAAATACTTGTGCATGCATGTACGTACATGGACACATGCACCCGCACATGTGCGTTTGTGCGTGCGTGTGCACGTGTGCATACACACACACACACACACATACACATGCGCATACACTTGCCTGAGTATATGTGTGTGCACCACATGCTGTGGGAGCCCAAGTAGGTCAGAAGAAGAAGTGCCAGATCCCCTGGAACTGGAGTTGCAATTGTGAGCCAACATGTAGCTGCTTGGAACTGAACTCAGTCCTCTGCTACAGTTAAGTGCTCTTAACTGCCAAGCCATCTCTCTAGCTGCCCTTAAACTTATTTTATTTTAAATTAATTTTTGACACAGAAAAGTTGTAAAAACAGTACAGAACATCCATGTACTTCTCTCCAGCTTTCTGTAACTGTGTGCTATTATCCAGCCAACAGCAGGAAATCAACACTGCTTGAGCTGCATTGCTTATCTGTGGACTGGGTTGGCCTTTGGCAGTGCTTCTCTCGAAGGTCCATTTGTTGTTGGTTTGGCACCTTGTCTAAGGCCCCACATGACATTTAATTTTGTTTTCCCCTTGGTCTCCCGTCTGTTTCTCAGTCTTCCTTTTTCTTTCCGTGTATCTCATGACTGCTGTTTTGAGCCAGTATTGTTTATTCATAGCATGTTCTTTAGTGTGAGCTTGTCTGTTGTCTTCTCATGATTAGAGTGACTTAGGTGTTGTGGACAAGAATACCACAGAGCCATGCCAGTGTGTGACATCAGGTTCATGATGTCTTGGAGATACCTGGAGACTACTGATAGTACTCACTGGGTTTCACCACAGTAAGAAACTGTCTTCCTCTTTGTAATTAGGACACGTCACGAGGGGTGTTTGTACATTTGAAATGTACAGATAAACAAAGGCATTAGTGTGTACAGTGTCCAGAACCTGGCATGTAACAACTGCTCAACAGTGACTAGCTCGCTTCATGTCAGCGTGGCCTCTGTCAGCATCTGCTGCTCTGCTATTTCACACTCACTGCCCATTGTCCTGTGCTCATCCTGACCAGTATACTCCAGTGGTCACTGGCTGTCCCTTCCAAATATCTGTGGATATTAAGGGTATTTGCCTTAAGAAGGGATCAGAAAGGCTGGACATGGTGGCATACACCACAGCACAGTACTCGAGAGGCAAAGGCTGGAAGATTACTGTCAGGTCAAGACCAGCCAGGTAGGACTATAGCAAGACCCCAGTTCAGAAAACAACCAACCAAAACAAGACATGTGAACTCAGTGTAGGGGGATAGGGGCAAGTGGCAGATGATTCCTCTGCACTGGGTATGTCTAAGCTAGCAGTGTCTTGCTCATAGGGAGGGTGTGTGGTGCTGGACCATGTCCCTCTGGCTGGAGGTCTGGACAATACCCTGCTCGACAGGATAGAGAGATAACCCTCGTAGTTGCGTACTTGAGGCAGGAGTGAGTCCCAACTGACTAGGGCCGAGTTGCTGCAAGAGGAACCTTTAGGAGGAGGGGCGGGCTGGGTGGAGAGAGCCCCCAAGCCTGTGGGAAGCTGTCCCTTCCTGAACCAGACAGTCTTGGCCTGCTCTCAGAGTAGGCTTCAGAGCTGAGTCCCTTTCTACTGTCTCAGCCAGCGTGCAGGCAAGCACAGCAACGATGACTACTCCTCAGGAGGCCCTCTCTGTGCCAGCACACAACTTTATTTACAGGATGGCCGTTCTTGGCAGCTTTCTCCTCCTCCCAGACTCTTTTCCTACTTTGGAGCATTTGGCTCTATTTTTACCCAGAGATGGGATGATTCTCATGTTTGAAAATAGCTGCCATGGAGAGGATTGTTGTGGCTGCTGCTTTGGCCCCGCCAGGCAGCAGTCGTCCATCCTTCCCTCTTTGACAGATGCGGGCGTGTGGTGGGAGTGGGGAAGGGGAGGAATGACAAGTGCCCCTGCATGACTTGCCAGCAGCCTGCGCCATGGAAGCTGCTCTTTTGCATGATTAAATGGGGATAATAAGTTACAGGCACCCTCTGAGGACCTGAAGGTGAGAATCAGGTTTCTGCATCTCTGGAGCTGTGAAAAGGGGAGGCAGTACAGAAGGGAGAACCTTTGAGCCCTTGACCTGTACTGTCCTGGCTTTCCGGCCGTGTGAGCTTCCCTTTCCCTTTTTTGGCCTAAGCTAGCTGAAGTGGATATTTGTGGTCATGACTGAGACCACCAGAGCCCAATCCCTTTCCTAAGTTCTAGGTTGATCCAGCTGTGGGTGCCTCAGATTCCTACCCCAAGATGTCCAAGTGAGGACAGCTTGTGACCCTGTTCTTCGGTCTTGGAAGAGACATGGATGTACTCGTCATAAAGCAAAGAACATAAATGGCAAAAGATAGGAAGCCGTAGGGATGCCCTTCCTTTCTCTTCAGATGAGTGCAGGGCAGGTCTGGGGACTCTGGGATGAGGAGATCCAACTTCTCACAGGTTTTAGATGATGCACCCTCTGCACATCGCCGGCTTCACAGCATTCGGCAAGCAGGAACGTTCCACAGCCGTGATAGCCGTGGAGGCTCGCATCTGATCTCAGAGGAGAGCCTTTGAGCATGCAGCAGCTTGGAATCCCTGTGGGTATCCCCTGAAAGGACAAGGCAGGAAGCTGTGCGAGCAAACAGGGTTCTAGATGCCGGGACAGTGGGATACCTGCCAAGAAAAACCACACGCGTCCAGCAGTGCCAGCCAAGAGAGAAGCCATGCAGGGTACAAATGAGACCGGAAGACTTGGTTCCGCCCATGTGCTCTGAAGGCTGGCTACAGGTACAGGACGTGATTTTTGCTCCGCCTGGGTTGGCCTTGCCTTGGTATTAGAAATGTTTACTCTGTATATCTTGAAAGCATGCTAAGTGGCCTTTGACTTCTACAATTCAGGTAAGAGCTTACCTTGAGTCCCAGAGGACACTTTGATTCTGGACTTTTGAACAATGCTGGAACTTAAACCTGTGGAAAGTGAGTGCATTTTCATTGTGAAACAGATATGTGGGAAGCTGGGACAGAATGTTACAGAGTAAAGACACGTGCTTGCTGTCACCTTGACAAGGGGTGGCTTCAGGATGGTTAATCTCCATTACCAAATTAATTGGGTTGAGAAGGGCCTTTGGTGGTTAATAATGCAGATGTTCGATTCATTATGTGTGAGGCATTTCCAGAGGTTACTGTATAGGGTGGGGGTGGTGCAGTGGGGGAGAGGCTGGATGTGGTGGCAGTGGGGGAGGGGCTGAATGTGGTGGCACCATTTTGGAGTTTGGGATCACAGATAAAATGACAGGAAAATGTAGAAAACCAGCTAGTGGGGCTGGAAAGATGGCTCAGAGGTTAAGACTACTTATTATTCAATTCCTAGCACCCACACACAGCAGCTCACAACTGCCTGTAATTCTAGCTCCAGGAGGTCTGACGCCACCTTCTGGTCTCTGTAAGTACCTACACACTGATGTATACAAATGCAAGCAGCCCACACACATACATATAAATAAATCTAGGAAGGAAGCAGGAGGGAGGGAGGGAGGGAGGGAGGGAGGGAGGGAGGGAGAGAGAGAGAGAGAGAGAGAGAGAGAGAGAGAGAGAGCGCCACCCACAAAACATTCCCCTCTGCGTCCTGCTACACTCTCCCTTACTCTATTTTTGTGATATATTTTGTCAGAGCAATAAAAAACTATCAAAAGTTATATTCTAGTAAATTTGTATTAGAATAACATTTCATTGAATTTCATTGAGCCTAAATCAATAAAATGTACATGAGTTCCAATTCTAAGTCTTGAGATAAGGGTATCACACTGATTAAGTTAAACTGTTCCTCTTACACCAGGATGCTCTGAAGGACTACTAAGCATCAGAAGTGTGCTTTTACTGTGTGTCCCAGGACGGGATGAACTTTCCATGACCTTCCTAGTGCTATGTGGGGCAGTGGACTGTGCCACCAGACAGAAAACTCGTTAAAGTCACCAGATTCAGAAACCCCAGCACTCTCGTACCTGAAGACAGTAGACATTTTCATCTACTCCCGACCTGGTTCCTGTCCTGAAACACGTGACCACGACACCCCTTGGAGAGGACTGTGGCAATCAGTCATATAGGGGCAACACCCGAAGCCCCTCCACATGCAGATGAGGCATCCCTAACATCTCAGACCAAGCCAATAGAAAGCATCTGCTTGTAGACCCCAACTCACCCTAAAATGTATGTAAGACTCTATCCACAAGGAATAAAGTGCACGAGCTATTTCATCAAAGACTGTCTGAGAGCGTCCGTCTGATACAGCCAAAACACTCTGGGGTAGAAAATTCTCTCCTGAAGCTTTCATCGTTGAAAGCTGCTCCAGCCTATTGTAGTCACTTCCTGCTCAGTGGCCCCGACCTTGGTTGGTGCCTAGCTGCCAGCTACACCACCTCCCTCTGGCCCTTTATGCCTCCTCAGCCCATAGTGTTCCAAAGTAGCAACTCAATGCCTGCCGGGACTCTGGAGCAGCAGCAGCTGTGGGAGAGTGATCTGACTCCCCCTCCCTCCAGAGAGCACAACTCTTTGGTGGATCCAGTATACAGACCTGCAGTGCTAGTGGCAAGGCAAAGGCCCGAGGTCTCATCTGACACTAAAACTGCAGCCTTCTGACTCCATGATACCTTGAGCTGCCCTGCCTGCTCATTAGATGGTTGCTTGGAACCAGGGTTGCTGTGTGGGACGGACGACAGTAATTTCTTCGGCATAGGTGGTTTCCTGTTCCCGCAGTCCAAGGTTCTCTAGGTATTTTTCACAATGTCATTTAACAACTTGACGGACTGATTTTGAGTTTAGCTTGTTCTCCCCTGGTTTTTATGTGAAAGTGGGTAGAAAGTTCCACAAGGGCCGAAAGGTTGTTTCTGACTAGCGACCAGCTCATAACCAGCTAGCTCGGTTGGTAGTTGCAGAATGAACAAGCGCCGTGTTGTTTACAGAAGAAAGATGTATGTGAGTTGAATCGATGGTGGTTTAAAACTCCTACAATGTTTCCTAAGATGTCACACTAACCACACAGACTGACTTAGTTTCAATCTAGTATTTGTTCTTGAGTTTTCTCGAGAAAGTGAATGAAAAATCCCATAGGGGCAGTCATGCTCCCGCCGAAGGTCAGCTCTCGCCATCCCTCGTTAGTAATCAGTGATGGATAGGTGATCGTTGAGTGACCTCAGTGAGCTTGGTGCTATTTGTTGAAGAAGTTAGATGATAGACTCCCTCCATAGCAGTGAGGAGAGAAAAGGAGGGACGCGTCTCTTCCACGGCATCCCTCTATTGTATCCTTTCTGTCTACCCTGTCCCATTGGTTTGTACCAGGGAGCTGCTGGTGCAGGGTGGTTAGCTGATGGTTAGCTGTGGACCCCGGTCTCTTACCTCAGGAGCTTCTTCAGGCCATTGTTCTCCTGGATTCTAACTTCAAGCTGCCACTGCTTTGCTTTGGTGCCTATCCCATATTTCATGATTCATTTTGAGACCTGGCTCTCAGCATGAACCCTTGGATTACAGTCTGGTATTTGTTCTTCTGCCAGGTGAGGGGAGTTGAAATTATTTCCGGAGCCTGCTGGGACTGTACGATGTCAGAAACATAGACAAATACCTTTGCTTCTACACAACATCGAAATGTATTCAACAGTAAATTCACAAGGTATATTAGCTTCTTTGGCAGTGATTTGCCAGATTTCCGGGCTCGTCCTGATTGCCCTGACCAAGGAGCACACAGGTTCTGTATTCTAATCTTAATTCCTGATACTAACATAAATCATATAGTAAATACATCTCAATCCATGTGCATATGCTGGTTACAGATCACAGAGAGTTAGGATCCTGCAGAGTTCTAGAAGTTTCAGAAGTCAGAAATGCTGATAGGGTCTGTTGGTCTGCAGGAAACACAGATGAAGAGGCTGCTGGATGGGGCAGAGCTAAACACAAAGCCAGGGTGGTGTCTCCCATGAGTTTAGCAGTAGACTAGGCTACTCTTGGTGATTCGTTGGCAGTTTTGACTCCTTTACACAGAGGAATGGATGTCTGTCCTCAGTCACCACCCCACACCCTATCCCTCAACTTTACTGCTGGCCTAGCGCTCAGGCCTTCCAGCCCCTGCAATCCGTATGTGGAAACCCTGAACCTTTCACTCCATATGTGGAACTTCGGTCGTGGCTGGACAACGTTCTCATCTCTCCCTCACCTGAGGTTTCTCCCACATCTGTAGAGATTCCCACTAAGGTATTTCTGTCTTTCTGGGAAATAATGACATGGCTGTAAAACTCAGAATAAGGCACAATGGAATATTGACAGCACACTGGAAGAGTAGGGTCCTGGGAAAGCATCTGTAACAAGCTACCTGACACTTGAAAGTCCCTAAAAATGCATAGCTCCTAGTTCAGAGGAACTTGATAGTGACCCCAGATTTACAAAAGTATTAACAATAGGCATAAGATTACCATTGCTGAATCATGAAGGTGAACAACCTCTCTAAAACATCCGAGAAGAAAGGCTGCAAGCCGTTCTTCGCTGTAGAATTGAGCTCTGGGTGCAAGTGAGACTCTCGCTTGGTGTATAAGGCAGAGAGAGCATCAGCCTCACCACCCTCCGCATGTGGTGTCTCTTTGGCAGGTTCTTAGCCTCAGAAATAAAAAGATTTAGAAACATGTAGAAGGGAAATTGCAGACAATGTCACCTGAATCAGAGAGAGAGAGACAGAGAGAGAGAGAGACAGAGAGACAAAACATTCTTTGGTGCTGTGGAGGAAAGTCTTGCCTTTGTTAGAAGTCAAGAGGCAGCCTTTGTGAGGGAAGTCTGCAAAAGATTGCTTGTGGTGGGGAGTGTCCTTCAGAGAAAGAGCAAGAAACTGTTGGGGAGGTAGGCTTAGGGTTTGGGATAGTGTCTGAAAACAAGATAGGAAAGAGAAAAACAAGAGCTGTGGAGATGGCCCTGTCAGTAAGGGAACTTGAGTTTGCTACCTAGCAACCACATTAAAAAGTGGAGTGTGGTGGATTGTACCTACAATCCCAGTACTCAGGAGGCAGGGTCAGTAGGATCTTCTGGGCCAGTGACCTCCAGGTTCAGTGACAGACGTAAAAGTAGAGAGTGATAGAGTAGGACATTGGGTGACATCTGGCCTCCACACAAACACACACACAGGAATTCCAGGACAATTAGCATCTGCTAGAGAGAATACTTGCTTCATACGTAGACTTTTGTTAGGCTTAAGATCTGGGTCTATTCAACCTTCAGTAGGGCCTCATTTCAATACCAGACATTTTCTTGGACTATTGACCTAGCTTCTGGCATCCAGATGATCCATGGTGTTATCAACTGCTGTCCTGTCAGGTCTCTGGGGAGCCTAACCTCTGGCTCTTGCTCTACTCAAGGGAAAGAAAATGGCCATTATTTGAGGAGACACGGACCTCATGTCATCCCAAGTGCCCTAGCTCTGAATGAGACACAAAATGTCTGGGATATCTTGTTTTTGAGATGTAGCCCTGACTGGTTGGAACCCACTGTGTAGATCAGGCTAGCCACAAACACAGCTACTAAGCACCAGGATCAAGGCGTGCGTGAGTTGTTATGCCCAGCAAAACCTAAGCTTTTAGACCTTGGTGAGTGAACTAAGGTTTGCTATTAAGTGCCAGTTTTCTCATCTAAAATGTTGTTTTCACAAGGGCTGTCACATGACTTCCTAGAGTGAAGAGACACCAACAGACCAGAGTGCTCTGTCCAGCTTGGCATGTCCATGAATTTATTGGGTTTAATTACAGGGTAAAAGTGCTTTAGAGTCAGCGGCACTATCAGCATGTCCCAGTCCCAGCATGGATGACTCACAAGCAGTGTTCCGCTGTCCCCACCCTCTGTCAACCTTTCACCTCCTGGACGATCAGGCACCACAAGGACCACATGGACCTGGCAGGGAAGAGTCGTGACTAGACTGTCTTGTCAGGATCTGCCCTTCCTCCCAGGAGTGTTAGCAGCCTAGTTACCACATACTTAGCTATTAGCTGCACTACTCTGCGCATGTCATTTCCCAGATAGTGTGCCAGGAGCCCTCCCTTAGGTCACCACAGCAGCTCAGGGGAGCAGTCTGTGGGCTTGGCACAAAGCATTGAGCTACTATGGGGTGTTAGCATTGAGCAAGGGCAGGAGCAAGAGGCACAGCTTCCCATTGTCACCTACAGCAGCCTTCAGCGTTCTCCCAGTCTCTTAGAGGTTTCAGTTTGGGCCTGAGATCTGTGGCTTTGGGTCAGAAAAGGATTTCAGGACTAGCCTGTATGAAGAAGAGTCAGGGTTTAACAAAGATGCTATAATATAGAAAGAAAGACACACAGAAAGCAAACATAGGCATGTGCTGGTCAGAGGGCCACCTCACTGCCTTTACAATAGTCATGTATAGGATTTTTGAGAGTTTGAAGCTATTATGTTTAAAGGGTGCCTAATGAACCTAATTCAATGACAGGCTGGTTCCTGAGGGCCACCTGACAGGATATCATTTGATAACACCATGGATCACCTGAATGCCAGAAGCTAGGAGATCTTTATTGTAAGCAAATTCAACAGTTTGGTTGATATTCCAAGAAAATGTCTGGTAGAAAAATGAGGTCCTGCTGAAGGTTGAATAGACCCAGACCTTAAGCCTAATGAAGGTATACATATGAAGGAGGTATTCTCTCTAGCAGATGCTTATTGTGCTGGAACTCCTGTTTCTTGCACAACAAAATGCTTCATCAAGACTTGGATGAGGGGTTTCTTTTCCTTCTCAAATCCTCTAATTTTTCCTGTCCCCCTGTCTTGCCTCAGTGGGAGTAGAGTTCATGGAGCACCAGTTCACAGCTTTCAGCTCTACCAAGGCTCCTTGATGTCAAAAGATGATGGAAGCAAAGTGAGTTCAAAACAAATCTTTGAGGGAATTGAGGGATGGGTGGCTCAGAGTCTCCATGTTCTGCTCCTAGAATCCACCACTGCCCCTGACTCTCTGTCCTGGTCTCCCTCTCCCTCTCCCTCTCCCTCTCTCTCTCTCTCTCTCTCTCTCTCTCTCTCTCTCTCTCTCTCTCTCTCTCTCACACACACACACACACACACACACACACACACACACACTTAAAAATAAAATATTTTTTAAAAAATAAATCTTTGCAGTCCATTTCTTTCACCCTGTATTGTGACCACTCAGCAGGTTTAACTGATGATATCCTTATCTACTCTAGAAGGCCCTGCCGCAAAGTTGTCTACTGACCTCTTCTTCTGTCTCTCTCAAATGTCACATCATCGTCATCATTGTCATCACTCTGCGTGCATGATGCGTGTCTTGGGGAAGGCATGTTTGTGGAGATCATAGGACAGCTTTGTAGGGTCAGGGCTCTCCCCCCACCTCTACAAGGATCCTAGGGACTGGACTCAGGTCTCTGAGTGTACCTTACATGCTGAGCCATCTTGACCACTCTGCAGCTTTCTAACTCAAAAGTACAACTTTTAATTTTTCCTCCTGGTGTGTATGTGTGTGTGGGGTGGGGGGCAGAGGCATGCAGGTGTGTGTGCACAACACCAGATGGGTCATGAATAGTCTTTATTACATGTGACCCCTCTCCTGAGTGAATTAGTGACTTTCTGATGAGGTGAGAGAGTACACAAGCCTTGTGGATTCTTACTGGCTTGACCTTGGGTGTGATTCAAAAAAAAAAAAAAAAAAAGCTCTGATGCGAAGATCACTTGAACCTGTGAGTTGAGACCAGCTTGGGCATCATAGAGATGCCTGGTGCCAGATTATACCCACAAAACCCAAAGTATTGATTTTATGTTGACAACTCTCCCTATGCAGGAAAATCCCTGATAACTTTTGTAATACACAGCCTCACTCTGTAAGTCTGAGCTTACGAGCTGACTTCCTTTAAAAGCTGTGTGCAAAGAGGGCAGAGAGTAACTTCAAAGATTTACATACTTGTTTTTATGTTTATGGATGTTTTGCCAACATGAATGTATGTGTACTGTGTGCATGCCTGGTGTCCCCAAAGGCCAGAAGAGGATTTCAGATCCCATGGGACTGGAATTGTCAGTTGTGAGCTACTCCGAATAAGTACTGGGAACTGAACCTGTATCCTCTACAGAAGCAAGGGTAACATTACAGTGGGAACTTGACAGATACCTACATCCTTGACAAGATGACCAAGGACAGTGTGGTGGTGTGCACCTCAAGCCCAGCACTAGGAAGATGGGAACTTCAGAGGCAGGCAGGTCTGAGTTTGAGGTTTCACGACAGTCAGAGCTACACAGAGAAACCCTATCTTGAGAGAGAGAGAGAGAGAGAGAGAGAGAGAGAG
>NW_021604569.1:7439191-7464146 GCF_004785775.1 Grammomys surdaster
AGAAACCCTATCTTGAGAGAGAGAGAGAGAGAGAGAGAGAGAGAGAGAGAGAGAGAGAAGGAAAGAAAGAGAAGAGGAAATGAAGGTGATATGCAAATGAGTCATAAATGTTACCTAACCTCTAACCTTTCCCCCAGCCCTGTCTCACTCCCTCTATCCATGCCCAATCTTTCTTTCCAGGATACAAGAACATAGAGATGCTCTCAGGCTCCTCTAGACTCTGGGAAGGAAGGAAGGAAGGAAGGAAGGAAGGAAGGAAGGAAGGAAGGAAAAAAGGAAGAAAGGAAAAAAGGAAGAAGGAAAAAGAAGAGAGAGAAGTGAGCCTCCGTCAGTGTAATGAAAAGACTTTGTTCCAGTGGTTTTCTTCCTTATGGTCCCAGACCTAGTTCTATTGCGAGAAAACTTTGGGCAAATCTCATTTGAAGACTAATCTTAAATTACCTAGCTAAAACTCATCAAAACTATCAAGGTCATAAAAAAATCAGGAAATGGAGACACTGTAGTATCCAAGTGAAGCTAAAGAGACACTGAGCATGGTATTGCATCCTAGCTTGGATCCTGGAACAGAAAAAGATTAGATACAAACCAGGCACTACAATAGAATGTGGACTTTAGTTTATAATAAAAATGCCCCAGTGTGAAGAGTGGGAGAGAGGTCAAGAGTTTTGAAGGGCTTTAAAAATCCTATGACAGAGGCTGGGAGATGGCTCAGAAGTTGACAGCACTTTTCTTGCCAGCAGAGGACCTGGGTTCAGTTCCCAGTGCTCACATGGTGGCTCACAACTGTTTATAACTCCAGTTTCAGGGAATCTAGCCTCTTGGGTAAGAGGCATGCACACACATTCATGCAGACACTCCCACCAACACATAAAATAAAAGAAACTTAGAAAAAAATAATAAAGAAGTGAAGCCTGTGGCAGAGAGGAAGACTGGAACCTCCCTTGGAGGAAATGTTGATTTGCAAATGAATCATGAATGTCACCTAACCTCTGACCTTTCCCCCAGGCCTGGGTGGCTATCCACGTGTGCACACCCTATTTCCCTTTCTAGGACACAAGAACACGTGGCAGGCTCCTCCAGACTCTGGTGTTCACAGTAAACATCGCACTGTTCCTTTAGTTAGGATGACTGTCCTACAACTACGACAGAGAGGAAACTGTACATAGGATATGGGAGCTTTGTATTGTCTTCATTTTTATTTATTAAATTAATTAATTTATTTACATTCCAAATGTTGTCTCCCTTCCCTGTCCCCCTTCCCCCTTCCCTTTGCCTCTGATAGGGTGCTCCCCAACCCCCTCCCTCATGCATCCATCTACTCATCCACACCCAGGATTTGGAGCATCCTCTCCCACTAAGACCAGACAAGGCCGTCCTCTGCTACATGTGCTGTGAGCTGGGGACCAGCCCATGTGTGCTCTTTGGTTGGTGGCTTAGTCTCTGGGAGCTCTGAGGGGTCTGGTTAGTTGATACTGTTGGTCTTCTTCCTATGGGGTTGCAATCCCCTTCAGTCCTTCCCCCTAACTCTTCCATAGGGGTCCCCAACCTCAGTCCAATGATTGGTTGTAAGTATCTGCATTTGTCTTAGTCAGCAGTTGGTAGAGCCTCTCAGAGGACAGCCATTCTAGCCTGCTGTCTGCAAGTACAACATAACATGAATAATAGTATCAGGGTTTGGTGCCCGCCCATGGGATGGCCTTCCCTTCAGTCTCTGCTCCATTTTGTCTCTGCATTTCCTTTAGACAGGAACAATTCTGGGTCAAAAATTTTGAAAAGGGTGCAGGATCAAGTATAGGGGGTGAGGAGACAGGAGAGAAGCCCAGAGGGCCAGGAGAATGAATGGAGATATGCAGCTGTGGGGGTAGAGGGGGGAGGGGAGAGAGACCTGGGATGAGAGAGGCTCCCAGGACTCAATGGACAATGACCTTAGCCAAAATGCCCAACAGTAGGGAGCTGGATCCTGAAGAGAGGGTCTACCTCCAGTAGACAGACAGGGCCCCCAGGGGAGAGATGAGGCCACCCACCCATCTTCAAAATTTTTGACCCAGAGTTACAGTGTTTTCATAATAACTCAAGACTATTTTATAAAAACGGTTTGGAGAGATGGCCCCTCAGTTAAGAGTACTGGCTGTGCTTGCAGGAGACAGATTCTCAGCACCCATGAAGGGAGGGTCACAGCTGTCTACTCCAGTTCCAGGGGAGCTGGCACCTCTTCTGGCCACCTCAGGTAACTGCACAATGTGTTCGTATACATACATACATACATACATACATACATACATACATACGTACATAAAAAACCTTAAATAAATTAGAGTGAGCACATGATTGTAGCGACATGGTGTACAACCCTGATTTTAATTCCACATTGCCATGTGGCCTTTATTCTGTTCTGTCACATGACTCCACCTAAGCGTCCTTCCTACCTGTATAAGGATAGGAGGTATGCAAAGCCACTAATAGTAGTGGCCCGGATCTAGGCACATCCTGTGTGCCAAACACTGTTCAAAAGACTTCCCCCAAACAACTGGTTTAATTCTCCAAACCCCGTGAGGAAGAGGGTTGATTCCTATGTGTGAGACCCCTGTTTCATCATACTTCTTTCTCTTTGTGGTCCAAGCTGGTCTTACACCCACAGTACGGCTAAGTATGACCTGCCTCTACCTCCCAAATCCTGGGAGGACAGGCTCGGCTTCCATGGTGATTGAATAAGAATTGTTCATGTGTTTGAACCCATGAATCCCAGTTGGTAGAACTGTTTAGGAAGGATTAAGACCTATGGTCTTGTTAGAGGTGAGTCACAGGGACAGGCTTTGAGGTCCTAGAAGCCTCTCTCCACTGCCAGGGTGCTTTGCCTCCCTCCACTCCCAGGGTGCTTTATGCTTGAGCATCAAGATCTGTGCTCGCAGCTGCTACTTCAGCTCCCTTCCTTCTGGGACGGCAAGCTCAGCTAAACTCTTTTATAAGTTGCCTCAATGATGTTTTATCACAGCAATAGAAAAGAAGCTCTATGGGCTACTACATCCAGCTTTTTTTTTGTTTTGTTTTAAATCAGGGTTAAGACAGTATCTAACTCTATTTCATCCTGGAACTCACTGTGTAGCCCCTGACTTTGAACTTGCAGTGATCCTCCTGCCTCAGCCTCCTATGCACTGGGATTACAGGCATAAGCCATAATGCCTGACTCAGGTAATTACTGGAAGGAAGTCTCCTGAGTGTGGAAGTCTCACAGCCTCATCTGAATCCCAGTACTGTCACCACTGGCTGAGTGACAAGCACAGTTAGTCCCTCTATGGACTTTGCAACTGGTCTGTGGACAGGATGCTACCCACAAACAGAAAGAACAGAGCAGAAAGCATGCAGGTGGCATGTTTACCTCTGATTTATTATATATATACTGGTCACTCTTACGTATCCTCAAAACAAGCTCTGGGGCTGAGAACCCTGCTACAGAGAGTCTGCTCATGCCCCCTCCATGTCTGGCTGTTCCCCTCTCCTCTCTCTCACTGAGATTTGTTTAGGGGTCAGAAGGTGGGAGAACAGGTCAAGGAGGGAGCTACCTCCAGCAGCCTGGGGTGTGGGATGGTCCTGGAGACCCAAAGCTAATTGCTAACTTGCCATCTGGTCAGTTGGAGAGCAGGGTCAACTTAGCTCTGCTGCCGGAGGTAGAAAGGTACAGGGGCGTGGAGGTGACGGGCCAGTAAAGTGCTTGCTGTGAAGAGTTAGGACGTGAGTTTACATACCAGCACAGGAGCACCAAAGCAAGCCTATAATCCCACAGCCAGAGATGGGGACAGGGACATCCCTGGGGCTTGCTGGCCAGCTCCTAACCAAATTCGTGAACTCCAGCATCAGAGAGATGCTATTTTGTTTTTCATTTGTTTCTTTGTTTTTTTGTTTGTTTGTTTGTTTTTTCCCATTTGTTTCTTTGTTTGTTTTTTAGTGTCCAGGGAGATTAGACTGGTAGACTTGTATTCATATCCCTGGTCACCTTTATAGACCTTAGCTGTCAAATAGGGATACTGTCTAAGGACGATAGGAGCTAGTTAGTTCCTGGCACAGTACCTAGCAGGGGACCTGGCGTGTACTATTCACTTGAACCTTGGATGCCTGATACACGTTGTAACTGCTTGGTCCCATCTATAAAATGATGGTTATGTGTCAGTGTCTTGTCCCTGGTTCAGGTGAGGTGCCAGGGAGAGGAACTACCCCCCCCCACCCCACCCCAAGAACACAGTCATCATGATTGCCCCAGACTCTGATATTTTTATCCCTGTGTTCTCTGACTCTTAGATCAAGGGCCTCTCAATCTAATCTTAGGTCCATTCCTTAGAACTATGTATCTTGGCAGCTGGCCTCTACCCTCCCTAATTTCCTTGGATACTACAGATCAAGGATAACTCTCCAGCCTCCCTGCTGATTAGGCCCCATCCAGGCCACTCCTCAAGGCAGGGCTAGGCCTGCCTTCTTCCCATCATGAACTTGCCCCAGTCACCCCTCTTAGAAGCCTTCACTGACAAAGTGGTTCTGTCCAGTTTAAAGGCTTCACTTTTTTGGAGTTCCCCTAGATAAGCATGCGAGCCATGTTCTGTAGTTCATAACTAGGAAAAGACTGACAAGATGGTCTGAATAGCACATGTGAACTATCAGAGACCACTCAAGTTGGCCCTAACTCTCTGGGAGCACAAATGTTATTCTCAAAGACCAAGGCAACTCCTAGAATCTCCTCGATGTTAAGTACCAAAGCTGGGGCTACCAGGGGAGAAATCTCAGCTGAGCTCCTCTCTTGAAGGGCAAGGTAGACAATGGTGAGCTCCTCCTCTCTTGAAGGGCAAGGTAGACAATGGTTTCTACTTTTGTCAGGAGACAGCAGTAACTGAGGTCCACTATTGGATAGTTGCTGAAACCTAACCCCTACATCCTGAGGGGACAGGACAGGCATCTGGTGATCTCAGGTTCCCTGGACTTGTTCCATCTCTGGGGAAAGTAGACAAGGCACAGAATGTCAGCCTGGCGGAGAGAAGAAAACTGAATCAAGAAGTTTCCATGTGCTTTCCTGAAACTCTGACAAAAATGAGTCATAAGGAGAAAGCAGAAAACCAATGAGATGCAAGACTAAGGATCTCTGCTATGCCACAAGGCGGGGGGAGCGGCAGCCCCTGGTGGGCACGAGGTGTGCTGCGCAGAGTTCCTGCTTGAGAAAACCGTTTACACCCACCACACATCCGGCCCTGCCAGGCTGAGAAGCGAAACACAGCTGCGCAGGGCAGTCAAGACCCTGCAGGAACTGTTTGGTGCAGGTGCCCAAGACAACTGGCAGCTACTCTTTCCTTGAAAGAGGACAGGCCTGGAGAAGACAGGCATACTTGGAGACTGTCAGCTCAAATAAGACACCATTAACATGGACAACAAGAAACATTTGATGGCTCAGCCTTTCTGTGCTCCGGTGGCTTCTGATGGCTCAGCCCCCTCCATCCTCCAGTGGCTTCCCATCTCACTTACTCTGCATCTCAGTGGGACAGGGCAAGGCTGGTGTGATGCTTGATTTCAGTTGTCAACTTGATGACATCGAGAACCATCCGTTGAGGTGGGCATGCCTAAGGAAGATTGCTTTGATTTGGTTTGTTGAGGTGGGAAAATCTGTGTGGGTCCCACTCTTCCTGGGATGGGACCTGGGACTGTATTGAAAGGAAAAATGAGGGGTTGGAGAGATGGCTCAGTGGTTAGGAATGTTTGCTGCTCTTTCACAGGACCTGGGTTCAGTTCCCAGATCCCACCCACATCTAGAATTCCAGTTCTAGGGGATCCAAGGACCTCTTCTGGTTTTCTCAGGTGCCATGCATAAGTGTGGTACATAGACAATCATGCAAGGAATACACTCATAAAATAAAATTAAATAAAAATGAGCATGTGAGCTGAGCACAAGCCTTTGTTCCTCTTTACTTCATGACTGTGAGTGTGCTGTGACCAGCTGCCTCAGGCTCCTGGTGCCCTGTCTCCCCCACCACGATGGACTGTAGCCTCAGACTGTGAGCCAAACCTCTTTCACCATTAAGTTGCTTTTGTCTGTCTTCCTTCCCTCCTTTCTTTTCAGACTATTTTATGTGTTTGAGTGCTTTGCCATTGTGGTGTGCATGGAGAGCCCAAGAAGACCAGAAGGGAGTGTGAGACCCCCTGGAAGTGGAATTAGAGGCAGTTGTGAGCTTCCCCACGTGGGTGTTGGGAGCCAAACCTAGGTACTCTGGAAGAGCAGCCGGTGCTCTTAATGTTGAGCCATCTCTTGAGCCCTGCTTTAAGTTGCTTTTGTGAAGTATTTTCTCACAGCAACAGGAAAAGTAGCTGAAGCATGTTCATACTTGTTTGATGTGTGAGGAACCTGGGGTCCAGAGACATCATTACTTAACTTGCTTAGATGTAGGGCTAAGAGGTAGTTCATTGGCAGAGGAAGGCGGATCTCTGTGAATTCAAGACCAGCCTGGTCTACATAGGAGTTCCAGAACAGCCAGAACCATGTGAGAGGTTCTGCCTAAAAACAACAACAACAACAATGACAACAACAACAGGAGGAAGAGGAGGAGGAGGGAGAGGAGGAGGGAGAGGAAGGGGAGGAGGAGGGACAGGAAGGGGAGGAGGAGGATGGCAGCAGCAGCAATGATGATTCTCACATTCAGTGTGTTGTCCCCACCTTTATTCCAACTCGAGGTGGGGGTGGGGAGGTTGCAAGGAGGATTGCAAGTTTGAGGCCAGCCTGGGGTATATAGTTTAACTCTATCTCTAAAGTTTTTTCCCTTTGTAAATCCTATGCACTCAGGCAGCCATCTTCCAGTTAACTCACCAAAATGACGAACACAAAGGGAAAGAGGAGAGGCACTCGGTATATGAGAGACATGGAGTTGTTCCTTTGGCCACATACATGTGAATTTACAAGAAGGGTGATAATGTAGACATCAAGGGAATGGGTACTGTTCAAATAGGAATACCCCATAAGTGTGACCACGGCAAAACCAGAAGAATCTACAATGTTACCCAGCATGCCTTGGGCATCACTGTAAACAAGCAGGTTAAGGGCAAGATTCTGGGTAAGAGGATCAATGTGTGGATTGAGCACATTAAACACTCGAAGAGCAGAGACAGCTTCCTGAAGCGGGGGAAGGAGAACGATCAGAAGAAAGAGGAAGCCAAGGAGAAGGGCACCTGGGTTCAGCTGAAGCGCCAGCCTGTGCCACCCAGAGAGCACACTTTGTGAGGACTAACGGGAAAGAGCCCGAGCTGCTGGAGCCCATTCCATATGAGTTCATGGCCTAGTGTACAAAAGAGAAATAAAGGACCCTGACTGCAAAGTGTTTTCCTTAGGTTGAAAAAAAAATCCTATGCACTCTTTTACCTTAAGAGTACATGCACTTCTGTGCAAATTGCCGGCCTATCACAGAGGAGAAGGCTCTATGGGGAGGCAGGACCACCTGCAGCTGCAGTCAGTGTGACTAGCCTGCCTCTGACTGACAATTGAATCTAGGACTTTCCCCATGACACCAGCTGGTTGCCTTCCCTCTCACCACATCTGGAAAAAATGATTCAGGTGGCAGTGAGCTAGCTATGTGATCCTGTGTGCTGAAGCACTTCAAAGTGGGGATGTGTGCTCCGGCTTTCCCCAGGTTCTGTTAAGTAAAGGTCATGGTGTTTGTGAAAATGTGTGTGTACACTGGTTGGCTCATGGGAAAGGGTTTCAAAGGCTATGTCTGAGATAAGGTTGGCTCTAGGGACTGTTCTACAGAAGCCTGGTCCCACCCCTGGCCCTCACTGGATGAATGGATCTGAAAAATCTGGTCCTTCCCTTCCTGTCTGGGTTGATGAGCTCTGCCTATGACTGACTGTCACTTTCCTCATTTACCTGAGATTACTTGCTCTAAGACAGCAATCCACCCACACAAGGAGGGCGAGAACAAAGAAAGGTTAGGCCCACGACAGTTTCAGGTCTCTCTCTGTAATAGCAGTTTTTTCTGGCCACATGAGGATGTTTCCGGACCTGTCTCCACAGAGAATACCACATCTTTCTCTCAGTCTCTTCTGAGGTGGCCCACAGCACTCAGCACTAGTGTTTTGGTTTCAATTTCAGCCCAGTGTGGAGGTCAGTAAAGCCTCTCTAACCAGGAACAGAAAGTCCTCCTACATCGCTCTTTCCTGCCCCCATTTTAGTCCAGCAAGTGATATAGAGAGCAAAACTCATAGATGGTTAGGTGCTAGGCTAATGCCTATTTGCCTTTTGCCTTTCCTGTGTTATTAGGATGTCTATAAGCACAAAGAACCAGTTCACATGGAAGGTTGCAGTTCACTTTGAGGCAGAGCTCACCAAGGCTACACAGGCAGGATGCTCCTGGCTGCTCAGTTAACCAGTGGATGGAAATGAGGGTTTCTCTCTGAAGAGCAGCCCCCAGAAGCCAGCCTTATCTAAGGCACTGCCTTGAAGCCCTTTCCTGTGAGCCGTTCATCATGTGCTCATGTTGGAGTGTGTTAGATAGAACTCAAAGCCAGATGTGAGGCAAGTAACCACACTGTTCTCAAGGAAGCCCAGAAAAGGTGCTGGACAGATATAGCCATAGTATAAATAGAACAGGTGCCAACCCTATAGAAAGAACTATAGACAACTGTGGAAAGCTGGATTGGGAGAGATGCTCTTCCCTTGTGAAGAGCATACCATTATCCAGTACCAAACAGCCCTAAAAACATTCATACAAGTAACACTACATGGAGTAAACAGGTTATATTTAGTAATATATATGTATAAACATATATGCATTAATAACAGTTAATGAAAAAAGAGGCCAAGAATTTGAGGAAGAGCAGGAATGTTGTATATGTGAGGGTTTGGAGGGAGGAAAGGGAAGGGGGGGTGTAATTGTAATCTCAAAATAAACAAAACAAACCAAAAGGCAGATATTTTACTAAGTAAAAACTAGGGCTAGAGAAATGGCTCAGCAGGTCAGAGTACTTAACTGTTCTTGCAGAGGACCCAAGTGCTCCTCCCAACACATCAGGTGGCTCTATTTATAATTCTAGTTCTAGGGAATCTACTGCCTCTGGTCATATCCATGGTCACCTATGCTCGCATGCCCATACAGACGCATAAGTAAAAATAGAAAATGCATCTTTAAAATATTAGAAACTAGTAATGTAGTTGTTGAGATAACTACACATGGTCTTATTTGTGCTTTCTAGCCATATAGAGTTTTTGCATCCAGACATTAACATACATTAGAAAAAAACTGGCAGAATACGTATTTAGTCACATGTATGCATTAATGCAGAGTAAACTCAGAATTTTTTCATTTGCTCCTTTTTTGTTTCTTTGCATATTCTAACTTTCTTTTTTTTTTCACAGAATAGATGTAATGGTTTCATTTAAAAAAAAATCACTAAAGAGGCATAATTTAATTTAAAAGCTATGATGTAGGGGAAGTTTTGATGCTAAGGTCCTGTTCCCCAATTGGTTCTTGATCTGTCAGTAAAGACGGTATGGGCAAAATGCTGGTTCGAAAGTATAGATAGGACTTTTAGGTCCTTGGAGAAAAAGAGAGATGCAAGGAAGGGAGAGGGAGTTTGTCATGCTTTGGAGAGAGGAAAACCTGGCAACCATGTGAGGTCTTGGGAGGAGTGGTGGGCTGTGGCTGCGACTATAGGCAGGTAGTTAGAGATGTTTAGCAGGTGTGGAGAACTTTTGGGGCTGCTTGGCAGGAATCTGGCATTGGCCAAGGACAAGGAAATGGGATTTAGGCAGGAATATGACATTGGGCCATGACAAGGAAGTAAATTCAGGCAGGAATCTAATTTTAGGCTAAAACAGAGAAGTAATTTCAGTCAGGAATCTAAGTCTTAGGCTAAAATAAAGAAGTAGGCCTCAGGCATGAATATGACTGTGAGCTAGGACAGGGAAGTAGGCTCAGATATTTTTGTCATCCTGATGAGCCCTTAGAAACAGTGATCATAACCGGGCGGTGGTGGCACACGCCTTTAATCCCAGCACTTGGGAGGCAGAGGCAGGCGGATTTCTGAGTTCGAGAGTTCAAGGCTAGCTTGGTCTACTGAGTGAGTTCCAGGACAGCCAGGGCTACACAGAGAAACCCTGTCTTGAAAAACTAAACCAAAAAAAAAAACAAAAAACAAAAAAACAAAAAACAATAGCTGCAAATAGTCAAGGAACAAACAAGGCAACAAACAAAGTCCCATGATCACTCTCATGATCACTGTTTCTTTTGTTTGTTTGTTTTTCGAGACAGGGTTTCTCTGTGTAGCCCTGGCTGTCCTGGAACTCACTCTGTAGACCAGCCTGGCCTCGAACTCAGAAATCCACCTGCCTCTGCCTCCCAAGTGCTGGGATTAAAGGCGTGCGCCACCACTGCCCAGCCTATTTGCAGCTATTGTATTGCTGGTTCCTCAACCTAGAACTGACCTAAATACTTGCATGTAATTAAAATGGTTTAAAAAAAAATTGAGAAAAAATAAACCTGCCTCAGCTTTCAGCCTCAGAATTGGCTGGGGTCATGCTGCAATATTATCTAACCGGCTCTTTTCTTTTAATCCTCACTCTTGTGCTGGAGAGCCTGTTGACTGATTGAGCTAGCTTGGTCAAGCAGGGACTAGATTTAACTGATTAACTAAAGTTAGGGCAGGTGGGAGGAACAGAGCTCAGAGTAATGATAAGGGCTCACTTTCCAGGCAGGTGATAGTCATGCCCAGCAATCGTGCCATGAAGGCAAGTTGAAAATGAACAACTGTATGTGTGTGTTTTATCTATGAATTCAAGGGAAGCAGGGAGGGGGCTGGTAGTGCAGCCACTTCCTGGAGCTAAATCAGGGTAGCAAAAGGGTACATGCAACACTATGACTCTGTCTGGATGTAGCAGCACAAGGCTGTAATTCCAGTGCTCAAAAAGTAGAGGCAAGAGGATGAGGCATTTAAGGCCAGCCTCAACTATATGGTATAAAGTACAAAGGGCACAGCCTGGGCTACAGAAGACCCTATCTCTTTTTTTGTTTTGTTATTTTGTGTTTTTTTGTTTTGTTTTTTGTTTTTTTGTTTTTCGAGACAGGGTTTCTCTGTGTAGCCCTGGCTGTCCTGGAACTCACTCAGTAGACCAGGCTAGCCTTGAACTCTCGAACTCAGAAATCCGCCTGCCTCTGCCTCCCAAGTGCTGGGATTAAAGGCGTGTGCCACCACCGCCTGGTAAGACCCTATCTCAAAACATATACAGACACACAAACACACTCTTACATGTGCACACAATCAAGTGCACATATGCACTCATGTACACATACTCTCATGTGTGTGCACACACACATTTAGATATGGCTCAGCTTGTGTCACCTGGTGTGAAATAATTCCGAATCAAGCCATAAGAAATTAATGAAATTGTGTTATCACAAGGAAACAGTTAAATACATTTCAAATATATATTTAGAGTATATTTCAAATGGTTTATCTTTATTTAGGCTAGATTTCATAGCAATAAGAATTCCCTTCAAGAACAGCCAGGCATGGTACATATCTTTAATCCCAGCTCTCTGGAGGCAGAGGCAGGTGGATCTCTTATCAGTTTCAGGCCAGTGTGGTCTATAAAGTGAGTTCTAGAACAGCCAGGGCTATGTAGCAAGACCCTTTCTCAGAAAAAGAGAGAGAGGAACATGGTATGTAACACATGCAAAATCATAATGCCCCATGCTCAGAGTTCTAGGTCCTGGTAGCTTCAATCTGTCTCTCCCATGGGGAACTGTGTGAAGTTTCTAGGCAGAGAAATGGGCCCAGGTAAGGCCACTGCAGAGCTCAAATGGTCTAAACCAAGTGTTCTCTAGCCCGCAGCTGTCCACTTGCCCTGCTTATAGTGCCTTAAGAGAATGAGTCACACTACAGTATGAATGGAAATTCCTGTGTTGCCAGAGCCCTGCCCTACAGTCTTCTGATTCCACGTGCAGAGTTCTGCAGCCCAAAGACATTCTATACTTCTATTGATACCACCCTCTCAATCACCATGAACCACCATGGGCAGATCCTTCCTTACATGTTCAAACCACAGCCTTCTACCATAGAATGAACTTGTTGCCCACCCCAGCATACTCTCCAGGGGTTTATCTAGTCTGCTCTCATAGGGCCTGTGGTCAGACCAGTCACACTGCCCATGCACAGCGAGCACTGAGAATCCCTCTTGAGTGTGCCAGTGTGTAGCCTGTGGACCACCTGCACTCCTTAGTGATTACTCACAGTGGATGCTATTTACCTCAAAGCTAACCTAGTCTACAATATGGTGTTCGAATTAAATCAGTAAGCTGCTTTCTTCATATTTGTAATGCATTGAGTTTCTCCAGACAAGAGCATCTTTAAGTGTATGAGTCAGAATAGATTAGGATGGACTCTGCTGTGGTTACAGCCCCCAGAAGTCTTGTGTTGGAAACTTAACCTGGAGCACAGCAAGACTGAAAGTTGGGATTTTAAGAGGTGGTTGGATAACAAGGTTGCTGCCATGGTGAACAGGTCAATTTTATAATGATGGAGTAACTGGTTATTGAAGCTTGGCCACATCTTTCCTTGCTCTGTTCTTCATATATCACCCAGAACTGTTCTCTTGTTAAGATGGCATACAGAAGACTAAGATAACCCCCAGCTGTCGGGTAGCCTATACTTGCATTCACCATGCAGCTTAGTTTCTCCTTGAACTCACAGTCCTCTCTGCCTTAGCCTCCAGAGTGCAGACAGTAACACCACAGTAGCAATAAAGGTATCTGGTTCCCAGATGTTGGCTTTTTGTTATTGGTTCTGGTTATGTATGTCTGTCTGCCTGGGGATTGAACCAATGACTTTGTGCATGTTAGGTAAACACTCTACCACTGAGCTGTATCCCTAGTCTGTCAATTCATTTCTGATCTTAGCTGAGTAATTGCAGTCCCCACACGGTAAGATCTGAGTTCCATAATGCTGTTCATACTTCAAACAGAACCCACAAATGTTAGATTAGTTACACTTCAGAACAACCATGGGAAGTTCTCAGGGACCTTCTTCAAGCTGATGGTTTTCTAGAATGCTTCCCAGAACTAGAAAAGCATTTTATTAATGCTCATTATATACTGGTATTCCAACCAGTGAAGACATGCAGAGGGCAAGGAGTGTGGGAAGAGGCAGAGTGTACATCTCTTTCCATGCATGCCATCCTCCCCTCTCAGTACCTGTTATGTCCAAACCATCAATGGGCAGGTTTCTGTCTCCCCACCCTGACCTTCCCTTACACTGAGGCATCGAGCCTTCACAGGACCAAGAGCTTCTCCTCCCAATGCTGACCGACAAAGCCATCCTCTGCTACATATGTGGCTGGAGCCATGGGTCCCTCCATGTAAATTCTTTGATTTGTGGTTTAGTCCCTGGGAGCTCTGGGGGGTCTTGTTGGTTGATATTGTTGTTCTTCCTATGGGGTTGCATATTGTCAGGATTTAACCAATAAGTTCACCAGCTTTGATATTTTCTCTGGGTGTTGTTTGTCAAGCTGGCTGTTGGCAATCATAAACTCTTATATTCCAATTTTACTACTAATTTTAACTCTCAGATCCCATATTATACTTCATACAATAATATTCAAATGTTCAGGTTATAGAATGTCTACGAGTTTAAGCAGCTGCAGCTCAAGGAATCTGCTAAAGCTAGAGGCCCAGCACTGAAATAGGCCAAAGAGGAGTCTATAGGGGACCAGATAACACATCCTACAAACCACAGAGATAAGGCACTGAGACATCAGGTGCTGGTTGCAGGGACAGTCCATTTGAGTATTTAAAGTGGGGGACAGAGGCAGGAGGCCTTTGCTGTGATGTGGCCCTTGACTGGTGGCCAGTGACTAGTCAGTAGCATGCCTGGCACATTTTGACCTTGGAAGACCTCTTGGCAGTAGTGGCAGGTGAGGAGTATCATATAATATCCACCTGGCAATATGATATGATGCATTTTCAGATGTCATTGTTTATTACTTCCTGGAGTGCTGGCAGCTGGTGGCTGCTGTCTTGTAAACAAGTTACAATAGGAGTCATTCTTTCTTACCACTTCTACTCTAAGGAGAGTATCTTAGGTCAAGTCAGCTTAGAAAATGAAACCATTCAAGGCTGGGCAGAGTCCGGAAGCTGGCGTTCCATTGAGCACACAGGACTCTGGACCAGGTTCAGCCCGGACTCCTCAATCATCAACCCTACCACTCTGACTCCAATGCTTAGGATTTTTGGTTATTTGAAATAGTCTCATCATGTAGCCCTGGCTGGCCCAGAGCTAACTCACTGTGTCATCCAGTCTCCCAGTGGCCTGGCCTCTGCCCCGAGTTCTGGGGTTGCAGATATGTTTCACTGTGCTAGCTCAGCTAGCTTGGTTTGTTTTGGGGTCAGGATATCACTATAGATCGATAGATCCTTGACTGGCTTAGAATTTGTTATGTAGATCAGGTTGTCCTCAGAGGTCTGCCAACCTCTGCCTCCTGAGTCCTGTCTTAAAGGAATGTGCTACTAGGTCTAGCTATAGTTGGAGGCCTTTGCAGAGACTCCTTATACAAACATAAGATGGACATGATTAAATTATTGTCATGTCCCATTAACCCAATAACAGCTCTTCTCCTCTGATCCAACCTTCTGATCCTGCCTTATGCCATCTGGGGACTAGCTCCATCTTAAAGCTATCTAAGGTACCCATTCCCAGTCATTCTGTTACCACATGAAACAGAATGCCTTATCTACCCAGGAGTCTAGAAGATTCCTCATCTCCACACATACAGCTCTCCAAACACACACACACACACACACACACACACACACACACACACACACACCCGAGAGAGAGAGAGAGAGAGAGAGAGAGAGAGAGAGAGAGAGAGAGAGAGAGAGAGAGAGAGAGAGAGAGAGAGAATACCTTTCTTCCAGGCATTCCTGTCTATCAGGAATGAAGAGATTCTAAGGAGATACTTGTGCTGTTATATACTTTGGCTATCAGACTGAAAGAATAGTTCCCGAGGAACTGGAATCTCTCAGGAATCTGTTGGGAGTGGATATAGATGAAGCACCTGGAGGAGGAACTTGTCTATAGGGGAAAGATTTATAACTTGTCAGATAACTTTACAGGAGAGACTTGGAGATGGAAGTGGCAAGCAGGGAACTGCACCTTGACTGAAAGTTTAGTGTGCATGCATGTGTGTGTCTACACACACACACACACACACACACTCACACTCCTTAATTTCTTTGTATTTAAATTCTACTCTCACATTAGGATCCCAAAAATCAGACTTGGGAGAGTCAATGCATACCTTTAGATCTCTTTGCATTGTGACCACACTGAATAAATTTTTTTCTGCTTTTCACTAATAATTTGGCTTCTTTTGTTGTCTTATTGAGGGCAGGTGACCAAACATGACTTATTAGAGCCACAGGCCCTAAGTCTCATACCATAATAGGGTCTGTGGTAATGGTACCTGGCTTATTGGCACTTCCTAGTAGAAGGCAGTAGTGGTGTAACTAGACTCTCATCTAAGATTCTACGTACTACTCCCTCCTATCTCTGGGGTGCATATAATCTTGGAAAGTGCAAATGTGTCTAGCTTGCAGCCTGTGTCTTATGAATGCAGCCCTACATGTTTGTTGATGATAATGTCATATGATTATGTAAACAAGTTGTAAACCCTGGTAGAGTATACAAGATGTGGAAGGTTAAATGAAATGCAATCCCAAGACATGTGGGTCATGGCAACAATGCTCTTGTCTTTGGATCACTCACTACTCTCCTATAAGAAAGTCTTCACTCATGCTCCCATAGCCTGATTAACTTATTGTCTCACCAAGCCTCAATCCTCATTTGGGTGAGATTATTTCGCTGTTCAGTACTCAGTGTCCTATCTGGGGTGAGTAGATATTTGTTCATGTTTCCCCAGGAGAAGTAATGTGAGACACACATATTGAGAAGGCTAGGCTGATTCCATGGCAGGATTCAAATCATCAACTTAGGAGACTAGGCCTAAATCTCTGATTCCAAGATCTGGGTAATTCTAGGCAAGGCCAGGCCTCCGAAGCTGCCCCACCACCTGGCCTGAGACAAGGACAGTGGGTCAACAGCAGTTTCCAGACTTCCTCAGCTACTTCCTCAGCAACAGTTTTCAGACCTCCCCAGCAAGTTTCTAACCCCCACACCCTGGTAATGGAATGACCATAGAGATAGATCTAACATATTAACATAGAGGTCATATACGCCAGAATTTTCTAATGTGCTTTAAATCAGGCCTGCAAGCTCACTTGGTTGTCTAGTCTGGTAATGGAAGACTCCAGCATGCTGGACTTCTGTATTATAAAGCACTCTTAGGGTTTACATACCATTTGAGTCTGGAGTATCACTCTTCGGAGAATCATGGACCCTCACATTTGGGGGCTTGTCTGGGATTCACAGGTGATTCTCCCACCCCTTTCCCCCACCCCAAGTCTAGGTGTCTGGTTGTCTGTCTTTTGTCTTGTTAATAACTGTGTTTCTGTTTTGGGTTTAATTCTGTTTCAAGTTTAATCTGGAGGCCAAGAGGAACAAAGTGGACATGTATTTTGTCACCTGGATAGGAACAATGGAGGACACTCCTGACACCTTATTAGAAGCTGGAGAACTTGCTAGTTCTCATCTGGATTCTGAACTGGCTGTGGGTCTATGGGCCTCCCATGCACAAAGAGGAACACTATCTGAGACAGCTTTTTGGTTTGTTTTTGTTTTCCCAGGAATGTTCATGTCTGTATGCATTATGATTGTCCTTTGTCCTCTTGTACAAATTTTTCTTTGATTCTTAGGATGGGGCAGGCACAAAGCAACTGGGCTTGGTCCTGAATCATGTTAAGGACTTTGGCTGAGTCACAGAAGACTCGGGTCTGGTTGTTCATTCCTGCAAACTAACCATCATTTACAAGAATGAATGGCCTACCTCCCCATCATTTCCAGAGTGAAGCTTAGTTTTTGAGGCCTAGGGCCACCTGGACTAAGTGCCATATATCACCACGTGGCAATACCTTTAGATGAGACCTTTAGATCTCTGTCTCCCTCCTTATGTTCCTGCTCCTGCTGCTGCTACCCTGGTCAAGCCAGCACAGACAGAGGGAGGAGCAGCCCCTGAATCTCTAACTCCCCTAACTCTCCTGACTCCACTTGGAGTCCACCTCACACTCTAGCCCATACTGCCCAGAGGGACAACTCTACTATGGCCTTGATCTTCTGGGCTATGGGACGCCCAGATACTCCAGGGAGACAGTTTATGACATATGTGTCATTTGCCAATAGTGATCCTTACAATTAGAAGTTACAGAACTCCCCATTTTTAGAAAGACCACCAGCTCTCACAGGTCCTCTATATTCAATCATGCTGACTCACCAGCCCACCTGGGACAACTGTCAGCAACCACTCCTGGTCCTCTTTACCACAAAGTGAGAGAGAGAAAGAGAGAGGATCATTGGAGCTGCCCAGAAATTGGTTCCGGAAGCAAACGAGCTACACTCTCAAATTCAGGCTACCCTCCATGCAGCCTTCCCTTGACTCGACCTGGCTGAGATTTTAACACTCCTGATAAAGATAAAGACAGGCTCCTGGTTTACCACCATATTCTGATGGGGGGGGACCTCCAAGAGTCAGCAAGACAGCTCACAAATTTATCTAAGGTGAGCCAGGTGATACAGGGAAAAATGAGAGCCCCAAGGAACATCTAGAAAGACTTTTGAAGCCTATAGTACCCACACTGCTTTTGACACAGAAACCAGAGAGCACCAGTCAACTGTGAACAAGACCTCTGATAACCAAACTGCCTCTGACATCCATTGTAAGCTTCAGCCACTAAAGGGCTTTGCAGCTTGCCTCTGGCACACAAAAGCCAACCTCTATTTGCCTTTGAAAGGCAAGACTCGGAGAGAGGATTCAAGGGACAACTGACTTATACATGCCTGCCTCGAGGATTCAATAACTCACCTACCACCTTTGAGGAGGTACTACATGAGGACTTGGGTGAGTACCAGTGGGCCCACCCACAAATAACTGTGCTCCAGTATGTATTGTGGGCCTCTGACTTGGAGACATGCCAAGAGGCCACAGGAGACCTGCTACAGGAGCTGAGTCAACTTGAGTGTCTACTAAGAAGGCTCAGCTTTGTCAACTTGAAGTTACCTATCTTGGATATATATTCAACGGAGGCTGGCCAACTCATGCTGGTGGACACCCCAGAAGCAAACCATCCTTAACATCCCAGTCCCATCAACCTGAAGACAAGTACTGGGATTTCTGAGATTGGCTGGGTATTGTAGACTTTGTGTGCCAGCATTCACTGGGATAGCCAAACCATTGTATGAAGCCACCAGGGACCAAGAAGACAAAATGGAATGGACTCCTGAGATGGACATGGCCTTTAAGACTCTAGGAAAAGCCTTATTGGAGGTGCCAGCCTTGGCCCTCATGGACATTCACAAACCTTCCACCTCTATGTGGATCAGAAAAAGGGGATGCTCATCCAAACTTTGAGACCATAGAAAAGACCTATGGCTTATTTATCTAAGAAGCTGGACCTGATGGCTCAAGAATGGCCAGCCTGCCTCCAGAGCATAGCTGCCACTGCCCTGCTAGTCAAGGATGCTGATAAAATAGCCATGTGGCAGGAACTTTTTATCACCACCCCCATGCTTCTGAGGGGATTCCCAAGGATCCGCCTTGGATCCAGTTGATGTCCAACGCCATACTGGTGGAGTTTCAGGCTCTACTTTTGAATCCCTTTTGATTTTTTTTTCTTTTTCTTTTTGGTTTTTTGAGACAGGGTTTCTCTGTGTAATTCTGGCTGTCCTGGAACTCACTCTGTAGACCAGGCTGGCCTCGAACTCATAAATCCGCCTGCCTCTGCCTCCCTAGTGCTGGGATTAAAAGCGTGCACCACCACCGCCCGGCCACTTGAATCCCTTTTGAATAAGAGACAACCCATTATCTGCCTTAAACCCAGCCACCCTGCTACCTGAGCAATCCTCAGACATACAGCATGATTGCTCTATAGTTCTGGGGCACAACCAGAACATAATGCCAGACTTGACTGACATATCTTGGCCATACATGGACCATATCTACTTCACAGATGGGAGCAGCTTCATCCAGAATAGAGTCAGGTATGCAGGGGTGGCGATAATGGATGTAGACTCTGTTATTTGGGGAACTGCTTTGCCTACCTAGTAACACAGAGACACAGGACATCAGAGATAGCTCGAGGGAACAGGCTAGCACCTCCAAACAATCAAGTTAAAAGGGTGATCATTTCCGCTGTGTTACTAGTTTCTTTCTCTCCTTAACATAGGCCTGGCTGGAGCCGCTAGTGTCGGGGCTTCAGAAATATCTTAAAGATTCAAGAAGGCCCATTACTGAAAGGGGGAATGAGAAGGCTAGGTTGATTCCATGACAGGCTTCAAATTCGCAGTTAAGGAGACTAGGCCTAAATCTGTTTCCAAGATCCGGGCAAGTCCAGGCCTCAGAAGCTGCCCTGACACCTGGCCTGAGCCAAGGACATTGGGTCAGCAGCAATCTCCAGACTTCTTCAGCAACAGTTTCCAGACCTCTCCAGCAAATTTCCAGCCCTGACATCCCAATAATGGAATGACCATAGAGATGGGCCAAACAGACTAACATAGAGATTATGTACCCTGGAATTCCCTAGTATGCCTTAAATCAGTCTGCAAGCTCACTTGAGTGTCTCTCTATTCTGATAATGGGAGACCCCAGCATGCTGGACTTCTGCAGAATAAAACACTCTTTGGGTTTACATACTATTTGAGTCCTGGTCATCACTCTTTGGAGAATCATAGACCCTTACATTATGTACACACACACACACACACACACACACACACACACACACACACGCTAATAAAGAAGCTTCTATTTACTTTGGAAGATAAAAGCCACATCTTTTGGATGGGCATCCCTCCTGCCATGCCCTTCCCCTTCCTGTGCACCACATTCCTGGGCCCTGTGGCTGAGGCTATTCCTGAGCAGAGAGATGGAAATTTCTTTTATCTCCACTGTGGTACTGTTTTTGTCTGCCACACATCCTAGGCATCAAGAGCAACATTGCTGTCCTTGGGTCCCAAGAAGCCTTACAAACAAGGTAAGGTCCTTCTGCACCTTTGTCCTTTGCATCAACCTGAGATGCTGTGCTGATGAGGGAAGTAGAGGTTTAGAGGCTAGAAGACAATGGGACATCATCCCGCTTGGGTGCTGTGGTGATTTGAGTGAAAATGTCTCCCATTGGCTCATGGGGAGAGGCATAATTGGAGGTGTGGTCTTGCTAGAGGAGGTGTGGTCTTACTGGAAGAGGTGTGGCCTTGCTGGAGGAGGTGTGGCCTTGCTGGAGGAGGTGTGGCCTTGCTGGAGGAGAAGTGCCACTGGTGTGGCTTTGAGGTTTTAGAAGCTCAGGTCAGACCTAGTAGCTTACTCGTTCTTCCTGCTGCCTGCCTATCCAGATGTAGACCTCTCAGTTCCTTCTTCAGCACCATGTCTCCCTACACACTGCAATGTTTCCTGCCATGGTAATAATGGACTAAACCTCTGAAACTGTAAGCCAGCCCGTTAAATGTTGTCCTTTATAAGAGCTGCTATGATCATAGTGTTTCTTCACAGCAATAGAAACCTTAACTAAGACAGATGTTTATGTTTAGTTCAATTATTAGTTACTGCTCCTACAGCTAACCCTATTACTTTCACTGAGAGGTATTTCTAGATCTCACAGCGTCTAAGGATTTTCCTGTACATGTTCTTGTGTCTGATTCAGTGGCTCCTGGAAGCTTTGTCAGGGAGAGCAGGCAACGGATAGTAGGTAGTACAGAGCTGAATTCTGAGACCACAGTCTTGCCCTGGGCTTGACAGAGGAGGATAACTCGGGAATCCTACAGTCCTAGCTGGAAGGTTCATAAATACAGGCACACCCACAGCGTCCCAGTCACCCACCTCCATGTGCATCCTGTCACAGAATGTCTTTCAAGAAGTCAAAAGCATGGTTCTGAAGGGAGGGATTGTTAGAGAGCAAGGGGAGTTGACGTCCTGTTCTGTATCCTTGTTATGGTAGTGTTATGTGAGGGTATGTGGGTCAGAACTTATACAATTATATGAAAAAGTCAGGTTTAATATGGAATTTTTATTTCATACAAATGAACATGCATCAAAAACATACTTAACAAATAAGAGAGCCAGTAGGGTGCAAACATCAGTTCATGTCTGTAATTCCATCACTGGAGGCTGAGGCAGGAAGGTGCTGAGTTCAAGACTAACCTGGGCCACAAAAATTGTTTTTTTGTAAAATATCCTGATTAATAATAATTAGCAAGTTAAAAAGAGGTTGCACAACTTAGAAAATTAGATAATTCCCTAGGCTAGATCTCTTAGTGCCCAAACCTAGCATGATTCAAAGGGGGTACCAAAGTCTCTGTCCTGCTTCCAAGGCTTGGGCAGTTTTTCCTGCTGGTCCAGATGAACATAAATGCGAATGCAGAACTGTGCCCAGAAGGAAACGGTGAGCCACACCATTAGTAAAAAGACCCAAAACCCCAAAACAAGAGCCCAGAGCTGTACCAGGAGCCCAGCCAGCTAGGCTGTCTAATTACAGCAGTGAGGCAGGAGAGTAGCACAGAGAATGAGGTGCCAAAGCCTTGTGGAAAGCTATACAAAATTAGCACATTAAATAAGTCCAGAAAACACGAGAACCTGAGTCCTCAGAACCCATGTTTTAAAGCCCTTGCGTTGGGGAGATAGAAATAAGAGGACCCCTAGGCTCGTTAGCTAACCTAGTCTATTTGGTGAGCTCCAGGCCAGTGGGAGACCCTGTCTCACAAAGACAAGGTGAGCGGCATGTGAAAAATGGCACGGGAGATTTAGGCTGACTTCTGGTCCTCACATACATGTATACACACACCAACAAGTTAGAGGGCTGGGGGTATGCACTGGATTAACACACAGACACACACACACACCCATATACTCGTGTGGTATACACCCATATACACAGGTGTGTACCTGTGATCCCAGCATTCTGGAAGTTGAAACAGGAGGATCAGAAATTCAAGATCAGCTTCAGTTACAAAGTGAGTTTGAACCTATGAGGCTAACCTGGTGTACTGGCTGGTTTAGTGTGTCAACTTGACACAAGCTAGAGTTAACACAGAGAAAGGAGCCTCCCTCAAGGAAATACCATCATGAGATCAAGCTGTAAAATATTTTCTGAATTAGTGATCAAGGGGGAGGAGGGAGCTAGCCCATTGTGGGTGGTGCCATCCCTAGGCTGGTAGTCTTGGGTTCTATAAGAAAGCAAGCTGAGCAAGCCAGGGGAAGCAAGCCAGTAAGTAGCATCCCTCGGTGGCCTTTGTATCAGCTCCTGCCTCCAAGCTGCTGCCCTGTGTGAAATCCTGTCCTGACTTCCCTTGGTGATGAAGAGCAATGTGGAAGTGTAGGCTGAATAAACCCTTTCCTCCCCAACTTGCTTCTTGGTCATGATGTTTTGTGCAGGAATAGAAACCCTGACTAAGACACCTTGGCTACTTGGAACCTTATCTCAAAACAAAACAAAAATCAACAGACGCAGAGGCACTAGTTCCTGGACTGCCAGAAGGCAAGCCACAGCTCATTACTACTGAAAAGCACACCATGGGTGGAAACTTAAGATGCTACAGAAACCTGAAGCAGAGAACTAAATGCAGAACTACAGGTAACAGAGCATGTGTAATAACCCCATGTTACCTGACATAGCCTCCAACTCTGTACAGCACAGTGTCTGAGCAACTCTAGCCTTGCTCCAGCTTGGTCCTTGGAAGTGTATGTACTCTTTCTTAGTACGTTATCTCTGTCTCTGCTAAATTCTTCCTTTGGGGACCCAAGAACCTGGACCTTTTCTGGAAATGTCCACAGAATCCCCATATCAGCCAATATCAATAGGAAATCTGTAATTTCCAGGAATATGAGAAGAGTCTGTAGGAGAGAAAGTCAGGAGGGAGTTAATAGAGGGATCTGTGAACCACTCGATCATCCCCGGGCCACCAGGGTTCTCTTACGGAGCAGTCTAGAAGCACGGCCGGTGCCGGGAGGCTAGAAAGGCTGGCTGGCATCGCTTGCTACTCATTTCATGGCACCATTCTGACCTATGCTCAGGTGGTTCCTCCTGCTCTTCTTTTCCAGACATTGGAAATGAGACTCTGTGTGTGAAGAAGACTCAGAGGAAGAGTGAACCCCAAGCATAATTTGAAATGTTGGGCTCCTTGGAACACCTCCAGATGGTAGGAGGGGCTTCTGTAGTCCACTCTAGAATCTGCTGGTCGGTGGTTCTAAGTTTTGCTTGTGCGAGGGGGCGGGGTGGTGGTGCTGAACTGCAGGTTTCCTTAGGGGGCGGTAGGAAGACTGGAAGGGAGGCAACACAAAGCTACTTTGCTGGATGAAGAATGCTAAAAATGTGTGTGACAAAGCTGAGCCGAGGTAGGTGGAAGTAGGTCCAAGACTGTAAACAAAAGCCCTGAGGTTCTGAAGGGGGAAAGTGGTGTGGGGGGAAGGGCCAGGTGTGGCTGTCCTCACTTGCCCGAGAGGTCTCCTGGTTTACACTTGTGATCACACTGTTGCAGCTGAATTTTCCTTGTGGACTGACTGTCAGCAGAGCAGGGAGGGGCAGATCTGCCCCCCTTGGCACTCACAGAAACCAGTTTCTCTTATAGGCTTAATAATTCAGGCTCCTCAGTCTACTGGGCCCAGGGCCTTTCTCCTACAGAGAACTATGCTTTGTTCCTAGACCTCCCCACATCTGAGCTTAACTGTGCTGCTAGTGACAACCTTCCTTAGCCCTACCCACTTGACTGACCTTTACCTGAGGTGGGTATGGAGCCTGTGCCCATAGCTCTGGTTCTCAGGCTGGGTTCACACTTCACTGAGCACAGTTCAACTGTGTGATGTTCCCATACCCCGCTGTCCTTCACGCCCTGGCAGACACCTGCGTCTTCCACTTTCTGCTCCACTGTCTTCAGACCTGAACTACTTGCTAACAAGGGGACAGCATAGCTGAGGGCAGGACTTCAGCCATGGCCTTTGCTTCAGCACCCAGGCTGTATTCTGCCACTGCATTGAAAGCTCCAGGCCACAGAGATGGTGGTGGGTTGGGGCAGAGAGATAGCTTTCTCTTTGAGTGTAATCAAGGCATTCCTGTCTCAGGCTTGACCAGAAGAGACCCATGGGAGGCTCCTCAGAAGCTAGTGAGTGGTAAATTGTTTCTCTTCTGGTAAAATGAGTCAATTAAAACCAGATAAAAATATATTAAAGGCAGATCTATTGGGAATCTGCTCTCGGTGGTGTTGACTGGACCCAAGGATAGAGGCCAGGGAAGTCACTATGGAAGGGGAAGGGAGAGAAAGGGCACACTTTCACAGAGAGCTGGGGGATAGGTAGGAACTGGGGGATGCTGAGAGAACCTGGAGGCCAGGTCTGCTTTGATATGTAAAATATGTACCTCAGTCCCTTGTTCTGGCATCTGAAACCAAACCAGTGAGGTCTGTTGTTGACCTGGATTCTGGATTTCTCATGATGCACCATACTGGTATAGGCAAAGGTTTGACCAGAGGACAAGTCACTGTGCTGAGGTGTCTACAGGGAGAAGTGAGGCTGTGGCAGAGAGGGCAGCAGCTACAGCCACAGAAGCAACCAGCTGACCAGGGGCTGGTGTTACAGATGTTAGGTTTTAGACCAGAGACAAGGGACTGAGGTGAGTATTTTACATACCAAAGCAGACCTGGCCTCTAGGTTCTCCCAGCATCCTTCAGTCCCTACCTGACATACTCTGCCCCAAACCTTAAACTCTCCAGCCTAAGGGCTGGACTACTCTTCCTCCAGAGGCTTCTCCCTATATAATGCAGACATTTTGCCTCTCTTTCTCTCTCTATC
>NW_021604569.1:7464546-7566126 GCF_004785775.1 Grammomys surdaster
CTCCAGGCCAGTGAACTCGTCCAAAAGCAGCTTCCTGATAAATCTGCCTTTAATATAATCTAATCTGGCTCAAATTGGCCCATTTCACCGTTGGAGAAATAACCTATCAACAGAAGCACTGAAGACCCATTAAATGAAAGTTGTTGCCTCCTAGCAGAAAGAATGGAGACATGTGGTTGTGTCTCCTAACTTCCCTTAAGAGTTAGTACAGTTGGGCAGGTCAACCACATCGGTCAAGGACCTCCCCTAGGGAGGAAGGCCTTTGTACTCTTATGTTATGCTGAAGAGGTAGGAGGAATAATTTAAGAATTTAATGAGATAATATTCTTTTTCTTCCCAGAATTCCTGTCCCCTAGCACAGTCCCCAGAAGCCTCTCTGAGGCTCTGTGGGTTTGCCACCTTTGTGAGTCTTCTCTTAGGCCCTCCTCTCTCAGGTGCCAGCCAGAGCCTAAGTGTACCTTTCCTGGTACTCTGGGCTTCCCACCTTTCCTCTGAAGTCCCCTTTCCCTATCTGACATGCAGGGGAATGTCAGCTGTGTGGCTCATGAATTTCATTCTTTGAGTTCACAAGTGTAAAACCCAAAAGCCTGTTTTGGGGGAGAACTGGTGGTCATCTAGGTTTTGGTGCTCTAGCTCTCTCCAAAAAACTTAGTTCTCACAGATACCCCAGTATTCCCATACCATGACTGCAGGTGAGCGCTAGGCACAGGTGGTAGGCTTGGGGAAGTTGGAGACAGCTTCGCACAGCCAGGAGGATGGGGGCTGCGGAAGAAACAGGTTGTCCCTAGAAGAGCCCCAGAGAGTTCTATATCGAAGTGGCTGAAAATTCCTAAACCTCTTCAGCAATAAAGAGCCTGGAGGGTTGCCTTGCTGACCTTGGCTTCAAAGCCTTCTGCATAAGTGAGGCAGAGAAAACATATCTCATACAACCTTAGTACAGCTTTTCGAAAAGCCTCAGTGTGCCTGTGATCCCTAACGAGATTGCTTTGATGGGGGTGGTGCTGATTCAAAATGGAGTGAGGAAGGTTCCTCGGGGGGTTCCCAGGGGTCACTACTTCTCTCAGGAAGCCTCTTCTCTTTGGGGGGGGGGTGTTCCCTATCCTGAGAAGATCTGCACTGACCCTCGCAGGGCCCACGATGGTCTCATGAGTGGGAGCTGGCACCCTAAGATATGAGGAGCCAGGGTTCAGCAGGCACTCCTAAATGTTCTGTCTCCAGCTGTGTTTCTGTTGGCCTACAGACAATTGTTTGGCTCCTCAACAGCTTGCATCATCACCTGTGGCCATTGTGAGCCAAGTTCAGCTGGCATCATAAAAGGACTGTTCACTACCTACCTCTTCTTTCTTCCTTTTCTCTCTTCTTCCCCCCTCCCCCACTCCTTCTCTCCATGTTCCTACATGTTCCCAGCTGGCTTCTTTTTCTCTCTCTCTGTCTATCTCTGTCCCCACTTTTTCTGCTCTTGTGGCTCTGCCTGCCTCTATTCCATCTCCAGGTCCCTGTCCCTCCCCTTTACCCACAGTAAATCTCTCTTACACCAGGTCTGTGGCATGGTATAGTTTCTCAGGGGGACACGCTGGCATGGGCCTACCAGGTACCCTTACTCCTGCTGGCACCACTGCAATTATATTTCATAACAGTCTCGACAGTTTGTGCAAGCATGAAGACCTGAGTCCAGATCCAAGGTGCAGTGGTGTGATCTAGTCAGTTTTGCACAAGCATGCACATGCATACACATAGGTACATATACTAACTAAATGTAAACACAAGTAAAAATTAAAAATAAATAAGGGAGCAGAAGAGAGAGTTCAGTGGTTAAGAGCATTTGCTGCTCTTGTAGATAGTGGGGGTCTGTTTATCAGCACCCACATGGTAGCTCACAACCATCTCTAACTCGAGTTCAGGGGAGCTGATGCCTTTGACCTTCTTGGGTATCAGTCATGTATGTGTTGTACATATACACTTGTAGGAAAAACATTCATACCTATAAAATTAAATAAATTTAAATAAGTTAAAAGCATATAAGGTAAGACAGGCACAATGGCACATGTCTTTAGTCTCAGCACTCAGGCGGCAGAGACGAGTAGATCTTTGTGAATTTTGAGTCCAGCCTGATCTACATAGCAAGTTGCAGGCCAATTCTATCCTTGCCTCAAAAATATAACAATAATAATGATAATCATGATAGTGATGACAACTGAGGAAGACACTGAACATCAGCCTCTGGCTCCACAGCTCATGGTACATGAGCAGGTCTTAGCTGCAGACTAATCCACTCTATTTGCCCAGTGGGAGCAGAGAGAGTTCCTCACTAACACACACACACACACACACACACACACACACACACACACACATTTAATATGCCTTAAACAACTCAATGACTGGGTACTCCCAAACATCCACATGGCTAAAACACTCTCTCTTCTGATATTCCTGGGTTATTACTTACTAAGCCCATATTCCATCTTGGCCACCCTGGATCCAGACCTGCAGGCCACCTGGGCCATAATCCCCAACTCTTACATGTTGGCAGTCTTTCTGTCTCTCTGTCCTACACTTCTTAGGCCTGGACCTTCTCCTTCCCCTGTGTCTCTTGCCTGGGAATCCTAAAAGTCCCACCTCTTTCTCCCTGCCCAGTCATTGGCCTCTGGCAACTTTATTTACTAATCAAAGTCAACTAGGGGCAGAGACCCTCAACATCCTACATGCAGACATGAGAATTTCCATGTGATTTTGGGAACCCAATTAACATAATACAAGTAATAAACCAAATCCACAACACATACCTGTGCATGCATATGTGAGTCACACATATGTACACACACACACACAGACACACTAAAGGTGAATGACAGCATGGACCATGGTTGCATTTTAATTACATGCTAGGAGTCTGTGAATAAAGGGTCAGTGTTTGCCTGGAGCTGAGAGTGGCAGGAGACTAGTAGCAGATTACAGTTTCATTTTAGGGTGATAGAAATGTTCTGAAGTTGATTGTGAACTCGACCACACAACTTGGAAGCCCCTAGCAACCAGTATGCACATCGTGAGGCCTCGCTTGAGAAGAGGAAGGATGGAGCTCATCGTCTCTCAGCCCAGACCTGGGCACTGAAAGGTGTAGGCCCCTACTTGGCAGGGGTGAGTAAAGGCCGTTATTTCAGAGAAGTCAGTGAGAGACTTCTCATTCTCTCTTCTGTCAGAGTGGGAACATGGGCCTCTGTGTAGTCTCCCCAGGAGTTCAATACCTTAAGATACCATACCTCTCACTGGGTAGAGCTGGGTTGCCCTCAGCTCTGGGGTTGTTCAGTTCAGGCAACAACATGCACTAGGCTCCATTTCCTGTAAGGAAGAGAATTAGCTGCCTAGCCCAGTACCTCCAGCTGTCATCCTGAGACACAGGACACAGGTTTTGGGCCCTTAACATTTGAGGACTCGGAGCAGAGAATGTCTGCCTTATGCCCCATCCCTGTGTGCAGCCTTGGCACTGCATGGCATGCAATGAGCGGAGACTGCTGAATGATGAATAAGTGAAGACCTGGGCTATTTCTTTCCAACTACGGGTCAACCAGGATGTTTGCAAGCTGGTGAGGAGAGAAGGGTGTGGATCCTTCACTTTTGCTCCTTGTCAGCTAAGTCAGGGCTCTGAATCATTAACCATCTCATTTCTTGGGAAGGTATTTGGTTCTTTGACTATCCCCCTGTCTCAGCATCATGGACAAAAGCACTTTCCATCTGATTTCAGAACGGCTCCCTCCTCTACATCATTCTGCCCAGGAAGAAAAAGCAAGAAGCAGTTGGAAGGATATTTTTGCATTTTCAAGTTAAAATGTGTCCAGATTATTATACATCTGGCTCTGAGGAGAACCACTACATCCAGGCCAAGGGTTTCTTAGAAAGCCTGAGGGGGTGTGGCTATACACTAGGCACACACTCTACCCTCCACAATCAGGAGGAGGCCAAGGCTGGGTTCTTAGTGCCTTTCCCTCATTGCTTCTGGGTAAGGGCTGTCTCTGATCCTCTGGCTATCCCTTCCCTCAGATGCCCCAAAGCCAGGGTTTCTTTGACCTCACACCTGAATCACCAGCTGGGTTACCCAATCCTGTGATATGTCTTCTGTAATCACATGTTTTAGATGACCACAAGTTGTCTTTAGATAGGCTAAGTACAATGCCAGAACACCAAGGTATCAGCTGTCATGCTATCTATTGAAGAAGCTGGTGGCTCCCTGCCACTGGCTCTTTCCTTATGAGGGCATATACTTACCTGATAGCTATTAACAGCCTGTTAAGGTCACCACACTCTCTGTGCATGTGCCCTGACTTTCTTATTAGTCTCTGCTGTCTGATACAATAAGCAGGCTAGGAAGCTAATTGTACCTTGTTTTCCGGGTTGTATTCATAATGACAAAATAAAGCATATGTTAGTCAGGGTTTTACTGCTATGAATGGACACCATGACCAAGGCAACTCTTATAAAGAAAAACATTTAATTGGAGCTGGCTTACAGGTTTAGAGGTTTCATCCATTGTCATCATGGTGGGAAGCATGACTGTAAGCAAACAGACATGGTGCAGGAGAAAGCAGAGAGTTCTATATCTGGATCGGCAGGCAGCAGGAAAAGAGAGTGACACTAGGCCTGTTTTGAGCTTCTGAAACCTCAGAGTCCACCCCCAATGACACACTTCCTCCAAAAGGCCACACCTCCTAATAGTGCCACTCCCTATGAGCCTATGGAGACCATTTTTATTCAAACCACCACAAAGCACCTCCCCTCCTTATGGAGAGTCAGAACTATGTCCTGAGGTCTTGGGTTTCCTTTGCCCAACGAGACAGCGTTGTTTCTTCATTTCTTTTTTTAATGATTTGTTTATTTGTATTTTATGTGTGTGTTTGTATCTGGTGCCAGCAGATACCAGAAGAGAGTGGACTTATAGATGGTAGTGAGCAGCTGTGTGGGTGCTGGGAACTAACGCTGGGTCCTCTGAGAGAACAGTGAGTGCTCTTAACCACTGAGGCACAGCTTCAGCTCCAAGGATTTCTTTTCATTCAGTTGGTAAACGCCCAGACCACATCATCACTGATGAGCCCCTTTTAATATGGTTATTTTGATATGTCATTCTCATATCTTCTGCCAAAGAGAGCCTGCCCTCTCTCCCTCTGTCAGACTCAGAATTTTAGATACATTGTTGTGGTTGTTCATTTTGAAGCTAGGCTTTGTTTCAAAAATGACTTCATATCTTTTGAGAAGCGGTGGAGATCACACAGAGTTCCTGTGTACCTTTCCTGGGACCATGATGCCTGGCTCTTTCTGAGCCCTAAGCGCTCCTGGCTCTGCATCTCCCTATTTCACCAAGGAACCTGTGGTTTGACTCCCTGAGCTGAGCTAGCTCTGGGGTCAAGAGAGTGTGATAGCCACCTCAGAGGGGACATTCTGTTTTCAGGCAGGGTGTCAGACAAAGAGGCTGAGGCCCTTTGTCCCTGTTTACAGTGGTTGTGTTTGTTGGGTTTTTGACCTCAGGCTTGTTTCGGTGGAGCAATCCCCTGGGATGATGTTAATACCCTTGGTGGATTCTGTTACTGAGGGCTGTCAAGTGGTCAGATGAGCTGAGGTCAACGCACATCAAAAGGAAAGGAAGAAAACCATTATAGGGAAAATTAACAGAGAAATTGCAAGGTTGCCTTCAAAAAAGTTCCTTCCCCATTAAAGGGAGTGTGACCCACATCAGGCTGCCATTGAGGGGGAAATTGCAGGGCTGGGACAGGACTCTGTGCCTTAGGCAACCTCCTCCTCATGGGTCCCCATTACCATTACAGCCACTGACACACGGCTAGATTAGATCTAGCCCTGCTCTCTTTTCCTCTGTCAGACTCAGAATCTTTCGGCTGTAGTCAGTATCCACCTCTAATGATTTTGGTCCTCCTCCTGCTAACACATGCCACGGCCTCAGCCAGAGCCAGAAAGGCCAGGAAAGGAACTCAGTTGAATGTGAACTCAGAGTGTGTGCTCTGTGTTCCATGGGGTGGCTGAGTGAATGTATTTACTCTTGAAGAACTCCAGAGGAGGCTATTGAGAAGCTACACCCAACTTTATCAAACTCTTTTTGGGGGGTGCGTATGGGAGGTTGGATCGAGACAGAATCTCATGTTGCCCAGGCTGGCCTCAAATTCTCTACGTAGTGGAGGATGATTTTGAACTTCTGATCCTTCTGCCTCCTCCTCCCAAGATCTGGGGTTGCAAGTGTGCACTCCCATGCCCAACTTGTTCTGGTCTTTTATGAGTTGTTTTGCAAGCATCTCTTACTGTTGCATTCATAGCAGACATGTGGAAAAGCAAAAAGGGAAACAACAAAGTCCCATGAACTGTAAGGAGATAGATTAGAGCTGGCCGCCAGAAGGCTCAGTGTGGGAAAGCACTTACTGGCAAGCCTGCTGATCGAGTGATGATCTCTAAAGCCTCATGGAAGAAGAGACTTGACTCAAAGAGGTTGTCCTCTGACCCTTTCTTCTATGCTGTGACACATGTGAGCCTCCATCACACCAAATAGAAAATTTAAATGTAATTAAATAAAACCAAACACACACACAAGGATCTGAGTAGATACTTCTCCAAAGGTCCATAAATGAGCAAAAAGCTCATGAAAAGTGCTTGGCATAATTAGAACTTAAGAAAATGAGATCAGAACCTTAGGGGAGGGGCTGGAAAGATGGCTTAGCAGTTGAGAGGACTGTCTGCTCTTCCATAGGACCTGGGTTCAATTCCCGGCACCCATATGGCAGCTGACAACTGTCTGCAACTCCTGTTTCAGAGGATCTGACACCCTCATTCAGACATATATGCAGGGAAAACACTGATGTACGTAGAATAAAAATAAATGCATTAAAAAATAAATACAAGATTAAAAAAATCTGTGGAGAGATGGGGCCGGGGAGAGGAAGTGGGGAGCCAGCACCAGTGTTGGGGAAGACATAGATGCAGAGATTCTGGACTCATGTGCATCGCTGATAAAGGAAGTTGCTGTGGAGAACAGCAGAGATTACTACAGAGATGATCTGTCATCCCAATACCTGGGGGGCAGAGGCTGGAGGATTAGGAGTGCAAGGCCAGTCTCAATTACAGGAAGTCCTATCTCAAAAAACCAAAGGGGGAAAAATAAATATAACCCAGCAACTCTATTCTTTAAACCCCAAAGAGCTGGGAATTATGTTTGTATAAAAATGGATCAAGCCAACCATGATGGCACCTGTCTGTGACCTTGTACTTAGGAAGCAAAGACAGGAGGATCAAGAGTTTGGTGCTAGTCTGGTCTCTAGAGTGAGACCCCCGTCTCAGACAAACAAAAGTAAATAAGCAAACATCTGTAGTGAAACAACTTAGGTGTGAATCATCTGAAGGACAGATGACCAAATGGTGCCCAGACAATGGCATGTTATTTAAGAATAAAAAGAAAGTTCTGACTCATGCCACAGTGTGGATCAGTCTTGAATACATTAAACCAAAACCAGCCAGACACCAAAGGTCGCACACTGTGTAATCCTATTTACCCCATGCCCAGAACAGGCTCATTTATAGAGAAAGAATGTAGATTAATAGTGTCCAGAGACTAAGGAGAAAGGCAGATGCCTCCTGTTTGAACTTGATTCCCCTCCCTTAAAGATATGATGGCATGATCCCAGGCCTGAGAGAGAAAGTGAGGCAGGGGCGGTAGGGGATGTTGAGTCACAGATGAGCCACGGGTGAGCCATGGGTGAGCCACAGGTGAGCATGACAAGAAAGACTGACTTCTTGGGAGTGAGGCTTCATTGAGCAGCTCATTTAATTGGTGGGTAGGAGACAATGGCTATTTAAAACTTTTTGTGGGGGTGGGGTGGGGTGGGGTGGAGGGGTGAGTAGGGGCTGTGGGGTGAGTGTACATCCTTGGTCCTAGCAGATACTGGGGGTGCCTCATTTGGATAAGGAGGAATTCTAGGTGCTTGCTGAATATGACCTTATAAGGAGAAAGGAAGTTTAACTTGTAATCTGGACACCAGGTTACCTGACTAAGTGTGAGTGGGGGTCATAAGGCTATGTGTGCTTAGATGTATAGGCCCAGAACAGGAAGGGAACGGTCCTACTCCTGCCTCAATAGACTTTCAGTGTTTGGAGATGTCTTGGCCTCACTCTTCTTCCAGGCCTGCTCCTCCCAGTTCCATGGTACCTTTGATCCCACAACTGCTAACGGAGACAGTAGACACAGACTATTTTCTAGGATGAAGATGTTCTGCAGTAAGGTCTGTTGGGATGACAGCTGCAGAACCCTGAGTGTCCTCACACCTGGTCCTGTACATGGTAAACCTGTTACGGTTATGGTTTGTGGATTATATGCTAAAGGCATATCTTATACGTGATCCAGTCATAAGCCATCAATATTTAGTGATGGTGTTGGTCCACTTGCTGCTGCTATAACAGAATATCTCAGATTGGTAATTTATAGGCATGGAGACACATTGGCTCACAGTTCTGGGGCCTGAGATCAAGTCTGATCAAAGAGCTGTCATACTCATGCCTGGCCCCTTGGTCACCTCTCTATTCCCTTTTGATAACGTTTGGATGGACTTCTGAACTTTAAGGTATTTGTCATATGGCCAGTAATTCATGTGATTTACCTGCTCATCCAGAGGGTAGGGGAAGTCCACCCCCAGGCCCCCCTCCACACAGCATCTTTCTCATTTACATTTTTGCTTATCTGTAGATAGAAGGTGGTGCTGTGTTCCTGTTTGACTTCTGAGTGCTTTTGTTGTTGTCCCTTTCCTTCACTATGAGTCACTTTACACTCTCCTGAGCCCCTCCCCCACCACTTATCCCTATTCAAGGTCAGCTGTCTACTTGAATTATTTTATGTATTGAGTCTTTTGATATTTATTTTAAATAACTATGCATCTGTATTATTGTTTCCTAATTTACTCTTCATAGTGTCCTGCGGCGGGTAGAGCTCAGAGATGAGAAACTGAGTCTTAAAGGTCTTTAAAGCCGTAAGTGGCAGCAGCAGAGTTTAAACCCATGACTGTCTTACTCTGAACATCAACTCTTGTAAAGGTCCATGATTCACCAAAGAATGATACCCTGGACTCAAATGGTATGTATTTGATCACCCCTAAGCGGCCAATGTAGAAACAACATTCTTCACCTAAGACTGTGTAGAGTCCTCCCTGCTAGAGGAATAGCAAGTCTAGGCCTCTTCTGTAAGACTACTTCTACCAGGAAGGATAGGGAATCCTGCAGGGCTGTGATGGACTTTTCCATCTTCTATATATTTACATCTTGTTATGGTTTATATATGCAAGGCCCAGGGAGTGGCACTATTAGAAGGTATGAGCCTATTGGAGTAGGTGTGCCACTGTGGGTGTGGGCTATAAGACCCTCATTCTAGCTGCCTGGAAATCAGTATTCTGCTAGCAGCCTTCAGAGGAAGATGTAGAACTTTCAGCTCCTCCTGTACCATGCCTGCCTGGATGATGCCATGTTCCCGCATGGATAATAATGAACTGAACCTCTGAATCTCTAAGCTGGACCCAATTAAATGTTGTCCTTTTAAGAGTTGTCTTGGTCATGGTGTCTGTTCACAGCAGTAAAACCCTAACTAAGATACATCTATTGCTATCCATAGGACTTTGTAATTTTTGACTTGGAGTACTAAGGCTGAGGCCCCCATACTAGCAGCTCCTGCTAGCCCTATGCCAAGGAGAGAACCTAGTAACACAGCAGAAATGGCCACTCTTTTAATCTGATTGTTTGGAGGTGCTAGCTGGTTGAAGACATCCTCCCCAGAGTAATAAGTCACTCTGGGTACAAGCTGTACTAGAACATAAAAATCCTCAGTAGTATTTACAACTAGGCCACAAATGAATGGAGTAAGGCCCAAGGTACAAACCCACTAAACACTCTTTGGGATCAGCATGTATCCTGCAACAGTAGGGGTTACAGAGGTGGGAATAGGCTGGAGGTACCTTACTTCAAATGCAGAGTTCCTATCTGGTAACCAACAGTTCTGTGTTAAGTCTGGGAAGAGAGGAGTTAAAACCAGCAGTCCAGTCAGCCTTCTCACCAGCCACTGTGAATTTGATGACAAGGATGTTGCATCACCCCCTTGGGGTACACAGATAGTAAGGGGCTAGTGGCTGGTGCAGTAAAGTGTAAGCAGCAAGCAAGCAGGATCAGGAGCACTGGAGTCGTAGTTTCAGCAGATCGACAGGGTGTGAGGTAATGACCTTCCATTGTTTCTATGATGGTTTGCCTGGAAGTCTCCTCCACTGGGACCTCAACTTTTGGATCATCTCTCCTGGCAGGCTTAATGTGGGAGTGATGTATCTACATCCTGATCCTGTCCACTTTCGCAGCCATAGGCACAGTCAGGATCAGGGTGTGAGGCCCTTTCCAGCAAGGTTGCAGAGTCTTGTGGCTATGTCTCTTAATCCAATCTGGTGTTGGACAGCCACTAGCTGGGTGGATTCTTAAGTGTCCTCTCAATAGCATGGGGGGCTGTAGCATGGGGGCTTGTGGTAAGTTCCTGCCACATGGCTATTTTGTCAGCATCCTTGACTAGCAGGGCAGTGGGAGCTATGATCTGGAGGCAGGCTGGCCATTCTTGAGTCATCGGGTCCAGCTTCTTAGATAAATATACCATAGGTCTTTTCTATGGTCTCAAAGTTTGGGTGAACACCCCCTTTTTCTGATCCACATAGAGGTGGAAGGTTTGTGAATGTCTATGAGGGCCAAGGCTGGCACCTCCAATAAGGCTTTTCCTAGAGTCTTAAAGGCCATGTCCATCTCAGGAGTCCATTCCATTTTGTCTTCTTGGTCCCTGGTGGCTTCATACAATGGTTTGGCTATCCCAGTGAATGCTGGCACACAAAGTCTACAATACCCAGCCGATCTCAGAAATCCCAGTACTTGTCTTCAGGTTGATGGGACTGGGATGTTAAAGATGGTTTGCTTCTGGGGTGTCCACCAGCATGAGTTTGCTGGCCCCCTTGAATATGTACTCCAGATAGGTGACCTCAAGTTGACAAAGCTAGGCCTTCTTAGTAGACACTCAAGTTGACTCAGCTCCTGTAGCAGGTCTCCTGTGGCCTCTTGGCATGTCTCCAAGTCAGAGGCCCACAATACATACTGGAGCACAGTTATTTGTGGGTGGGCCCACTGGTACTCACCCACATCCACATGTAGTACCTCCTCAAAGGTGGTGGGTGAGTTATTGAATCCTCGAAGCAGGCATGTACAAGTCAGTTGTCCCTTGTGGCTTCTCTCCAAGTCTTGCCATTCAAAGGCAAATAGAGGTTGGCTTTTGTGTGCCAGAGGCAGGCTGCAAAGCCGTTCGATGGCTGAACCCATTTAATGTCATTGTAAGGGTCACTATTGGCAAATGACACATATGTCATGAACTGTCTCCCCGGAGCATCTGGGGGTCTCATAGCCCAGAGGGTCAAGGCCACAGTAGAGCTGTCCCTCTGGGCAGTGTGGGCTGGAGTGTGAGATAGACTCCAAGAGGAGTCAGGAGAGTCAGGGGAGTTAGGGATTCAGGGGCTGCTCCTCCCTCTGCCTATGCTGGCTTGGCTGGGGTAGCAGCCGCAGGAGCAGGAACATAAGGAGGGGGACAGAGATCCTCCTGAGGAGCAGAAAGGGGAAGCAAGGCATGGAGCCGAGGCTGACCCCCCATTAGAGGAAGAAGTGTGGGGAGTGGCGAGGCCTGTAGCAAAAAAGGTTTCATCCAAACAGTTGGGCTTCTCAACCAGGTATTGCCTCTGCTGGGGTGGCTCCAACCCTCATAAACCAAACCTTCCTTCTGTAAATGATGGGAGGATGAAGAGTCCTCTCCTCAGGCCATACATGGGCCATTCATTCCTGAAGAAGATGGTTAGTTTGCAGGGATGAACAACCAGACCGAGTCTTCTGTGACTCAGCCAAAGTCCTTAAAATGGTTCAGGACCAAGTGATGTGCTTTGTGTCTGTCCCATCCTAAGAATCAAAGAAAAGTTTGTGAGAGAGGACAAAAAACACAAACATAACACACACAGACAGACACAGGACATTCCTAGAAAAACAAAAAACAAACCAAAAGGCTGTCTCAGACAGTCTTCCTCCCTGTGCATGGGAGGCCTATAGACCCACAGCCAGTACAGAATTCAGATGAGAACTATCAAGTTCTCCAGCTTCTGTTAGTGGGTTGTGAGCATCCTCCATTTTCCCTGGCCAAATGACAAAATATGTGTCCACTTTGTCCCTCTTGGCCTTAAACCGGAAACAGAATTAAACCCAAATCAGAAACAGATATAGACAAGACAAAAGACAACCAAGTACCTGGACATACCGATCAGAAAAACACTCCACTATTTGGCCAGGGGGTCTCTAGCAAATCCTGGATGAGCCCCCAAATAATTCACTAAAGAGAGATATCCCAGATTCAAATGGTATATAAACACAAAGACTGTTTCATTCTGCAGAAGTCCGGCATTTTGGGGTCTCCCATTATCAAGACAGAGAGACAACCAAGTGAGCTTGTGGGCCCGATTTGAAGGACATTAGGGAATTCCAGGGCTTTGTCTTACTCTATCTCTAAGTATTTCAGAACCATTACCAGGCTGTGGGAGCTGGAAACTGTTGCTGAGGAATCCCAGGGAAGGTGAGCTGTGTCTTACTCAATCTCTAAGGACATTCCGTTACTGGGGGCTGGCTGGAAACTACTGACCCATTGTCCTGGCTTCAGGCCAAGTGGTGGGGCAGTTTCTGACGGCAGGGCAGTTTCTGACTAGCTGCCTGAAGCCTGGGGTTTTAGGCCTCATTTCTTGAACTGCCTATTTGAAGCCTGTCATGGAGTCAGCCTGTCTCATCACTTACGTGAACTACGTAGAAGAGTGAGCTTTCAAAGACACAGGTAGAGTGGTGACCCGGAGAAAGGAATGGGAGTCACTGACCACAGTGGAGAGAGACATCGTGGAAGAGGGAGATGGCAGGGATGATTGCTTAGCATGGATGCACTTAATACCACGAAGTGGCTGCTAAAACATGGTTAAATGGTACATAATTCACTGCAGTTAAAATGTTAGATATTTCCAGTTTGTCCTCAACAAAGCTCGAGCATCTAATCCTCTCATTCCTACTTGACGGGTCTGCGTTCCAGTCTCCCATAATGTTTGGAATCTAGTGTTAGCTCAAGGGTCCCTGAGTGATGGCACAGAGGACACTACCAGAGGCAAGATGGGTAGCAGAGAGAGGACAGTCGGCAAGGACAGGCTAAATGAGTGCCAGAAGTTCCACACTCACTCTTTCAGTTCTCCCAGCTGGGGACAGTAATCAAGTCCCTCACTTCCCCTGCTTAAGATAAAAAAATCCTCAACTCAGTAACTCAGCCAAAAGATTATTGCATGGTGGTTGAAAGCCTCATGACTCAGTGTTATGTAACAACCTGGTCTGCTTTAAAACAAAACACATCTAAACACAAACAGCCCTTTTCTGTTACATTTTAATTTATTGGCATGTCTGTGCATGTGATTGGAAATTAAGGGACAATTTTTCAGGAATCAGTTCTCTGCTTTCATCTCATGGGGTCAATTTGGGTTGAACTTAAGTTCGGCAGGAATCTTGAGCCACTGCCTCCTCATCTTGTATTTTACTTTAAAAAACAAAACAAAACAAAACAAAAAACACTTATACATTCATTTTACTTATGTTTGAGTGTTTTGTCTGCATGCATATGTGTATGCCATGTGTGTGCTTGGTACCTGCCGGGATCAGCAGAGGTCTTGAGATTCTTTGGAACTGGAGTTACAGATGGTTCCAATGACCATGTGGGTGCTGAGAACAAGAACAACAGTGCTCTTAACCACTGAACCATTTCTCCAATCCTTTTGTTAACAATATGTTCTTTTTAACCTATGTTTGTTTGTTTGTTTGTTTGTTTGTTTAGTGTGTCTGTCTGTCTGTGTGCATGCTCTCAAGCGTTTTCATGCACATGGAGGTCAAAGGATAGCACTATGCATCCAATTCTTTCCTACCATGTGTTCTTCCTCACTAGCACCCCTGCCTGCATTTGACCTATTAGCTGCAGGACTCTGTAAAGCTGGGTTTAGTCTGTAAAAGATTTGTAAAGTTAGTTTGATTACTGTGGCTACACATTGACCTGTTCTGTATCTAACTCAGCCATCTCCCAGCATCCCCTGGTACACTGGGAAGGTACCTTTGGGATAGTCTCCCCTGGGCTGGCATTACAAGCAGAGTAGTTCCCAGGGTCTCACTGTATGTTTGTAAGACTGTCATAGTAAGTACAAATTACAGGAAGACATTGTTTTAGACTTGCTTCTGCACAAGGCCCCGTTGGATAAGACTAAAAATCAAGTCATTCATGGTATATCTCCTCCAAAGAAATCATAAGACAAATACAAATTTCCCAAACCATAGTATAATGATGTCCGCCTACTTGTCCTGGCTCTCTGCAATCAACTCCTTCTTCTGTGATTCTGCCTTTGAGCATCTCATTTATTTATTTATTTATTTATTTATTTATTTATTTATTTAGTACACGGTCTCTTTCCTCAGACACACCAGAAGAAGGCATCAGATTCCATTGCAGATGGTTGTGAGACACTATGTGGTTGCTGGGAATTGAACTCAGAACCTCTAGAAAAGCAGTCAATGCTCTTAACTGCTAAGCCACCTCTCCAGCCCATCTTTGTTCATCTTAAACAGAGTGTTGTCTGATTCGAGATTCACAAATTAAGGCAATCCTGACTTAGTGAGACCCAGCCTCAAAACAAACAAAACATCCCTAGATGTTCCCAGGTTGAGGTTTCTATCTACAGGGTAAGGGTGTTTCCTGCTTCATGCCCTGTCTCCAAATGCTGCTGCTGAGGCTACAGTGACCCTCCTGGGCTCCCTTCCTAGCTCTCTACCATCTATATAGACAATGGTGCCTGTTTAGCTGCTAACTTCAAGCTCTCTGCCACCTCCAAAGCCAAGACTATAGAGGCTGGTCACGGTGAGCCCTCTTCCTTCACTAATCCCCTCTCGCCAGGGCTTACACAGGACCTCGTCACTTCCGGAGCCCAACAGTGTCATGTCGTCCTCGATATGTGACTCAGATGTGACAGGCATATCCTTAGCCTTGGGGATTTTTTGTTTTTACCCTATTTGTTTGTTTGTTGTTTATTTGGATTTTGGAGACAGGGTTTCTTGGTGTAGTCCTGGCTGTCCTGGAGTTTACTTTGTAGACCAGGCTGGCCTTAATCTCAGCTCTGCTTCCCAAGCCCTGGGGTTAAAAGCATGTGTTTGCTACCATGCCCTGCCATGCCCAGTGGGGTGCTTTAACCTTTGTACCTTCCTGGACTTTTCATTCAGTGCCCAGCAGTCTCATTTTCCAAAGCCAACACCCAGAACAGCTGTGAGTGGTGGGACTGGCGGGAGAGGGGGTGTCTGCAGTATTCTACAGTCCCATCTCCCCGGGTTCACTGAGACAGTTCAGGCCTTCAACCTTTGAGAGCCTCTTGGTGGGTATGCTCACAGACCTCAGGCTAGGCTACCTGGATTTTTCTCTTTCTTCCATGTCCCTCAGCCAAATTTTCTAGGGCTGTCTCTATGAACTAAAGGTTCTTTCTGCATTTCTAGGCACTCAATACCAGGTCTCCTAGGGGCCCAGAAGCCCTCAACTGGGAACCCCCTCTTTGTGTAGCCTAGACTTGAATGATGCCTCACTTTCCCCTGAGAGGGCAGTGAGGCATTTCCTGTGGTCCCTCCACCACATCCAAAACTACACAGTGCTCTAGGCAGTCGTCTTGGGCTGGGGAGGTGACAGCAGGATGGACACTTGGCCAGCAGTGTGCCTGAGGCTCTCTTCCTGGGAGGTTCACTCCTGATTTCCAGGGCAGCTGTGTGAAACGGATTTTGACCAAGATTAGAATGAAGCCACACCCTCCATCAGCTCCTGTTTTTAAAAATCACAGTTTTTCTTTTCTTTTTTTGTTTTTTGTTTTGTTGTTGTTGTTTTTTGTTTTGTTTTGTTTTTTTTTGGTTTTTTCGAGACAGGGTTTCTCTGTGTAGTCCAGGCTGTCCTCGAACTCAGAAATCCACCTGCCTCTGCCTCCCAAGTGCTGGGATTAAAGGCGTGCACCACCACTGACCCACCAGTTTTTCTTTTCAATTGCACATGGGAAACAACAATAAAAACAGAGTCAACTGGAAGGGGAGAGGGAGAAGAGAGGGACTCTTTTGTGTCATGTGGCTTTCTGAGAAATTGCTCCTAAATTTATCACACACACACACACACACGCACACAATTTTCTTCCTTTTTTCCTTTCTTCCACTCTTCCTTCCTTTGTTTCTTTTCTTCTTCTTCTTCTTCGTTTTTTTTTTTTTTTTTTGGAGACAAGGTCTCTGTAGCCCTGACTTTCCTGAACTCCCTGTGTGACCAGACTGGCTGGGAACATACAGAAATATGTCTGTGTCTGCCTCTCAAATGCTAGGATTAAAGGCACATGCTACAATGCCTGGCTTAAATTTATCATATTTTTAGTTCCTCTTAGACCACTGCATAGCCTAAGAGTTTCCTTTTAGAAGAAAGCCTACTTTCCCAGAGACAGAACAGGCTTCTTCCTACTGACTTGTGTCCTACTTCCTGCTTTCAGCCTAAGGACTCAGGGCCATAAAATGAGGGACCTTGAAGAGTGGTCTCGCAGCAGCTGTAGAAGCTGCCAAGATAGCAATTACTCCTGCACTGCCACCAACTATCTCTACTGTTCAGACAGCAAAGACATCAAAGGACAGTGAAGTTTTGTGTTGCAATTTCTAAAAATAAAATTTCCTAATTCTGAGATACGTTGAGCTTTCCTTTGATTTTACAGAATTGCTCACACATCCTTCTCTTCTGCCTGCTCTCAACGGTCACATTGCTGCCCTTCTCATGGTAGGCTAACCTAAGACAGTTCTCTGCTAACCCTTCTGCCACCTGCCTCTGACTATGGGAGGCCACTTGTCATGTTTCAGTTGGCTGGGCCCATCACAAATACCATAGGTTGAGCGTCTTAACCACAGGCGTTTGTTTCTCACTGTTGATGCTATGTACAAGACAGTTGGACTCATTGTTAGAGGCCCACCATGAGGATACCACCATCACAACCACAGCCACCCAGAGTCATCTCCCAAAAGCCTCAGTGCCAAAGCCAAGGAGTCAGAGTTTCAGCCTGAACTATCAGGGTGCGCAGCAGGGTGGTGTCCCTTCCCAGTCTAGTCCCTCCGGTTCCTACTCATATGATTGCCAGAGGTAACTGAAATGCTACCGGATTTTTTCTTATCTTCAGGACTAGCACCAAGAAAGTGCCTCCTAAAATTATTACCCTGGATGCTAGCGTTTTTTGACAGTGCTTTTTGAAGAACCCCAAGAATATTGGAGTGTGGTGTTCCTTTGTCTTTCAAAGAAGCTTCTGCAGAAAGGCCTTTCCTGGAGGAGAAAGTTCTAAGATGGTGACATCAAGTTACTTTCTGTGCTGTTCTGAAGATATCCCACGCTGCTATGTGTCAAAATACATTAAAATGCACAGTGACTGCCTGTTCTTTGTTCCTCTGCTTCTGAACTATTATTCATAAGCATGTGTTTTCACTAGAAAAGCACTAAATCAAACTTGGCCATGACCTGTTTGATTCCAACCAAGACACAAGGTGGTGAGGTGGCTGCAGGGGAGTCTGTGTTTCAGCTCTGGTCTTTTTAAACTCTTGTCTCTGTTGTTATGATGTTGATGGTTTCATTGTATGCAGGAGTAATAAATAATAACAGCCAACATTTATTGAATTCTTTACTTGTACCCAAACATTCAATCTTTACAGAAGTCTCATGAGGTAGATATTTTGAACTCCCTGGGACTAAGTTACAGATGGTTGTGAACCATCATGTAGGAGCTGGGAACTGAACTCTGATCCTCTGCAAGAGTGGCAATTGCTCTTAATTGCTTAGTCATCTCTCCAGCCCTTTGGTTTGTTGTTGTTTGTTTGTTTGAGACAAGATCTTGGTTTCTGCCTCCTAAAGTTATAGGAATGAACCACCAAATCCAACTAGAAGAAATCTTTATTGTCCTCTAAGGGTTGCCACTGAGACAAGAAAGAGAAGGGAGAATGTGTCATAGAGACAGAGAAAGAGCGAAATCAAAATAAAGATGTGGAGAGAGGTTGGAGAGGAGGAGAGAGTAGGGGAGGAAGAGGAGGCTAAGGAAAAGTAAGGGAGAAAGTGGGGAAAGGTCGGGGGTTGGCAAGTCCTAGTAAGAGGAGAGGAAAATATTTTTCAGCTCTGGTGTGAACCTTACTCTTTGTTTCCCATCCGGGAAAAACTTGGCACAGACTCTGTCATAATTCACCTTGGGTAAGATGCAGTCGGGTGCAAGATATGGTTGGTGACAAGATATTATTTTATGTCTCAGTAAGGAAGATTCAGGAGGAGAAGGGGGCGTGGCAGGGCAGGGTGGGGCGGGGTGAGGGCAAGAAAACCACTGACAAGATGTCCTGGTTTCAGACAAATAGAGCACATCTAGCTTTTCTTTTCTCTCTTTCTTTTTTTTATTTTTATTTTTTATTTTTTCGAGACAGGGTTTCTCTGTGTAGCCCTGGCTGTCCTAGAACTCACTCGGTAGACCAGGCTAGCCTCGAACTCAGAAATCTGCCTGCCTCTGCCTTCCTAGTGCTGGGATTAAAGGCGTGCGCCACCACCGCCCAGCAACATCTAGCTTTTCACAGTCAGGTTTTCATCTTTTTGGTTTGGGTTTTATTTGGTTTATGATCTGAAACTCTCAATCCTTCTAAATGTTGGAATTACAGATCTGTTTCCCCAAGCCTGGTTCTGTTTTGTTTTGAATGCATCAGTATCTCTCAGTTCCAGAGCTGAGTGGATGGGGCTGTACCTCGATGGTCTAGCATTTGCTTAGTAAGTTCAAGGCCCTCAGTTCAACCTCCAGCACTGCAGATACAATTGTTTTATAAAAGAGAAAACTGTCTGAGCATGGTGGCGCATGACTTTTATGCCAGAACTTGGAGTCTGGAGTTAGGAGTGTCTCTGATTTTGAGCCTAGCCTGGTCTACATTGCAAGTCCCAGGCCAGCCAGGGCTGCATAGTGAGACCCTGGTGGGGTGAGAGAGAACAAGCATGAAAGAACATGAACCCACAAGGACTAAGCCCTTGAGAGGTGGCTCAGCATCTAAGAGCACTAGCAGCTATTGCAGAGGGTCCAGATTAGCTTCTTTGGGTTATAGCGGCTCACAACTCTAACTCCAGATCCCAGAGGATTGTAGCCCTCTTCTGGCCTCTTCAGGTACTGCATGATGCATGTGCCGTGCATATAAGCGCACAGATAACTCATACACATACGATAAAAATAAAATTAAAAAAAAAAGAGGAAGGCGCTGGTTATGGTGGCACCTGCCTTGAATCCCAGCACTTGGGAGGCAGAGGCCTTTGGATCTCTGTTTTGAGTTCTACATAGAAGTCTAAATAGCCAAAAGAAAAAGAGGAAGAAGAAACTGGCGAACTGGCAGTTACATGAGCTCTGGCAGTCACACATACTGAACCGAACACGGAGACTCTAGCCCCAGGCAGCCTGAGTCCCAAACAGTGCACTTTACAGAGTCTAGCATTTCTGTTTGACAGAAAAATCACTGGTCAAACAGGATTTTATCAGATTGTGGTTAGTAGTAAAATTACTTTTTTGAGTCAGAGGTTCTGTTGTCCAGACTGGCCTCCAACTCACTTTGTAGCTCACGATCAACTTGAACTCTGGATCACCTGACTCTGCCTCCCAAGTGGCGGGATTAAAAGTGTGGGCCACTGTACCTGACTCCAAAGTGATTTTTGAGTTTAAACATGCAGCTTTGAATACATTACTCTCTAGAACCTGCTGTTCAACCTGGAGAAAACAGAAAATGATGGCCTGGGCCCCACGGTCCTGAATTCCTTTGTTCTCTCTCAAATTATCATGAATCAAATAAAGATAGGAATGCCTCAAAAAGAAAAATCAGATTTGTCACCACCGTGAAACAAGTGTTTTTCTGTATTAACAGAAAGGAAGCTGTTCTGTGACTCACAAAAGTAGAGTGTCAGCCGTGTTCTAAGACCAAGATTAAATATGTAAAATGTCAATAGATCAGCAGACCGTGTTCTTGGGCAACATTATCCAACCTCCTTAATACTTCCAACAGCCCTGACTCTTCAGGCATAGAGCAAACAGTCGCTTTTTTCTTTTCTCTCTCTCTCTCTCTCTCTCTCTCTTTGGATAGGGTCTTTCTATGTACTCCTAACTGTCCTGGAACTTGCTATGTAGACCAGGCTGGCCTGGAACTCACAGAGATCCTCTTGCCTCAGCCTCCTGAGTACTGGGATTAAAATCATGCACCACCAAGACTGGCCTATACTGTCTTTTTAATAAGCTGTCTCATGCTTACAAAGACCTCTCTCCCAGAATGCACCTCCCCCAGAAATCAAAACTCTGCAAGATGGCGTCCAAACAGGTCTGTCATTCTGAGAATCGATCCCTTTTCTCCTAACAGACTTATTGGCTATTTTCTTCTAGAGCCTCATCATAATTCTAATTTTCTTTCCCTTTATTTTGCAAGGAAGAATACATCTTTTAAGTAGACATTTGGCCTTCGGGGGGGGGCAGCTATAATGTACATTATATTATATGCAAATTGTCATATGGTAATTGAACTCATGACATGCTGGTCTGCAAGACTTTCTTCTTTCCCACTTTACACCAAAGCACATTTTTCTCAAAGTGTCCATCCCAAACAAAGTGGCATGCAGAGAAGAAGGCACCAAAACAGCCTGTGTAAAAACACTCTTCTGGAGAAGAGCTGTAAGGGAAATCATGTTTCAGAGGTTACTATTTTGTATCCTTTAGTATAAAAATGCCTGCAGTGGGAACAAGGCACCTGCAGCTCAATATTTGGAAGCTTATCCACAATCGGTAACTCCAGGTCACAGCCCAGGCTTTCTCTAGTCGTTTCCGCTGGATGTTTGTAAGTTTCTGATTTGATGTTATCTTTGTTACTGTGTTTGCATTCTCAGTCTGTCTATTCCAGTCATCTCTGCTGCATGTGCAGATGTTTGCTTCCATGATGTTTTGTTGCTGTCTGTTGCTTCTATTCATCTGCTACTCACCATTTGTTTTTACTTTTGTTTGTTGTAGCCATAATAAACTCACTCATTCAGAACCCCAGAATTATATTATTGATCATTCTCTGGGCTAGACAGAAGAGCAGACCTGAGGCATTGTTTGCTTATTGGCTTTTTAATGAGATAATAGTTTAAAAACTTGACCCAGGACCAGCCCCCACCATGCCACCCCTGGTTAATGCTGGGACTGGACAGGTGAAAACTGTGACTCTGGTCCTCAGTGTGGCCCTAACAATGTGACCCAGCAGGAAATCTTTGTTCCTTTTCTTTGACAGGCTCTCAGGTAGGCCAGGCTGGCATCGAACTGGATATTAGCCAAGATTGGTCTTGGTTTTCTTTTTTTTTTCTTTTCTTTTTTTTTTGGTTTTTCGAAACAAGGTTGGTCTTGGTTTTCTTTTCTTTTCTTCTTCTTCTTTTTTTTTTTTTTTGGTTTTTCGAGACAGGGTTTCTCTGTGTAGCCCTGGGTGTCCTGGAACTCACTCACTTGGTAGACCAGGCTGGCCTCGAACTCAGAAATCCACCTGCCTCTGCCTCCCAAGTGCTGGGATTAAAGGCGTGTGCCACCACCACCCAGCTGGTCTTGGTTTTCTGATCATGCTTCCTCTCCTACCCAGGTCTAGCCGATGATCCTGATAAATTACAGCAACAACAAACAATTTCCCAAAATTGCAGATGCTACTCAGTTTATAATAGAGTCGTGCTCAAAGGAACCCCTTGTAAATAGAAATATTCGTGAGTTAAAAATGCATTCATTGCATTTGGTCCACAACACACTGCAGCTCACAGGCAACATGTGCCTATGATAGCTATAGAATGAGGCTTAACACAGAATTCCAAACTTATTATAAGCATTATAACCTGGGTTATTGATTTATTTTTTTGATAACTCAGTTGTGAAATTCTCAAGTATGAACTTCACAGATGACTGTGCCAAGTCTCAGTATTTGAAAAATACATGTGCTCTATTTGTTCAATATGTTCCAAGTACAGCCAGTTGAATTTGAATGGAGTGATTGCCAATCCAATACCTCTTTAACTTTTACCTTAAAATAGCAATAGACATCTGATGTCATTTAGAAGGCAGGTGTGCACTCCTGATTGTTGAGCAAGATTCCACTATTCCTTCTCACCCACCATACAGTGTCTTCCATGGGGCTCTCTGCTTCCTACTGTGTTAGCCACTTTTGGGACCCAAGCCTGCTTTTTATCTTCCTGACAATTAATTGCTTTTCATGATAAAGTAAAAAATGGTATTATTTTTTAATTCCAGTACATTCTGTAGTGTCTGAGAAACAAAACTCTTGCACCCTCTAAACCTTCAGATGAAGGAAGACTGAAATGAAAACCACTTTGTTGAAGTAGGCTTCAGGCAGGAATGTGACATTAGGCTAGAACAAAGAAGTAATTTCAGGCAGGAATCTAAATATTAGGCTAGAACAAGGAAGTAGGCTTCAGACATGAAAATGACCTTGGGCTAGCACAGGGAAGTAGGCTCAGATACTCTGGTCATCCTGATAAGCCCTTAGAAATACTGATCATGGGGTTGATCACGTAATTGGGTTTAATGCCTTGCTTGTTCTTGGACTACTTGTGTTTATTGTCTTGCTTGTTCCTTGAGTATTTGCATCTATTGTATTGCTATTTCCTCAACCTAGAACTGACCTTAATATATATATGTAATTAAAATGGTATAAAAGCATAAAGGAGGAGGGGGGATGAGATGGGGGCTCTAGGGAGGGGAAATGGGAAAAGGGGAATGACATCTGTATTGTAAATAAATAAAATATCCAATAAAAAATAAAAAAATGAAAACCACTTTGTTGTTGTTGTTTGTAGAGAATTTGTGCAAGTTCTCAAGACAATAGCTGAGACTGCATTGCATGCAAGGACACACAGCCAAATTTATCGTGCACTATGCATGGCCTTTGTTGTCAAGTCAGCAGAACTGAAAACACTTTTTTTTTTTAAAGTTACAACCCAGACTTCTATTGTAAAAGCTAATTATTTGGTAGCAACTTTAATATAAAAAAATCAAAACCATTTCTTTTTGCCTGTGTGTATGTTGGTGCACACACGTATGCATGTGCACATGCCTGTGTGAACAGCACACATGTTACAGATGGCTGTGAGCTGCCAAGTGGGTGCTGAGAATTGAGCCTAGGTCCTCTGGAAGAGCAGTATTCCTAACCATTAAGCCATCTCTCCAGCCCCCAGACCATTTTGGACGGTGACTTTATCAAGCACGGAGAGTGTGGCAGATATAATGGACCCTGAGAGGAAAAAAACGGAGATCAGTCTCATCAGACTATAGCTAGGTGACTCAAACAAACTAGAGAGAGGAACTGCTGGTTTTCAACTGTGTTCTGATGTTGGATGCCAACTCACATGCCAGAAATATGGCCTAATTTGCCATTTTTATTATGGGTATCGATGACAAATATAACTACTCAAGAAAAGACCTTCTTAGTCCCTTTGAGGACACTGGAGAGATGGGTGTGGAGAGATGGCTCAGGTTGAGCAGGCATTGCTCTTGCAGAGGATCTAGGTTTAGTTCCCAGGACCCATGTTCCAGGGAGTTCTGAACTCAGAGGATACCTGTACAGGTATACATCTAGACAAGCAAACACACACATACACATAAATAAACACAAAAGACACAACTAAATCAGACTTGTACAAAGCAGTAAGGACCAAACTAAAGTGACTGTTTTGGTCCTTACTGTGCAATAACAGTTCATTTTCTTAACCTGTCATCATTCAGGAAGATCAGATCTAAGCTACAAAATCTTAGTCACCCTCAGGGTTCCCGCCTAATAAATAAGAGCTAGAGCTAAGGTCCCAGCATAAGCAGTTGTCCAGCTTCTCTCCTCCCTCTTTCCCTCCTTCCTTCCCTCTTCCCTCCATACCTCCCTTTCTCCCTTTGCCTCCCCTCCCCCTCAGTCTGTCTCTCTCTGCTGCAGTTCACCCTGATTCTCTATCCCTCTAGTCAGCTACCATTAGTGACTCAGGTTAAACACCCACAAGTAATATTTCATAGGGCATCCTGTGGAAACATATTGGGCAGGTGTGTGCTGGTGGCTAGTTTGGATTTTATGGATTTTAAAGTTCTGATTGTCAGATGCCTTCCCTCACCATTAATAAATAACTTGCAGAATGGCACTTTGGTTCCCTGGTCTACTATGTTTTTGTTTGTAGCTCTCAGGCTCTGGTCTGGCACAGGCCATTCCCAGTGTGTGGGTGAATACTACCTTCCCCTCTCAGGCTGACTGAGCACGAGCACCCACCTGTCACACAGCTCTGATGAGAATTCTGAAGAATGTGTCTGTAAGTCAGACACGAGGGAGCCTGGGGCAGGTGCTGAGGGCTACAAGCTTTCTTTGCCAAACTTGCCAAGTATGAAGAAGAACTGACTCTTCCTAGAGACCAGTGCTGGAGGCTACTTACGAAGTGTGAGATGCCATAGGGGGATTTTTTTTTTTTTGAGGGGCAAAGGGAAAGCCGAGACACATGTAGTACTCCTCTAAACTCCAAACTAGCCTTGAACTCTTTAGCAATTCTCCTGCCTCAGCCTCCTGAGTAGGAGAATTGCAGGCATGAACCATCATACCAGATTTAAGGGGAGAAATATATAAGACAGGGAGAATATATAAAACTGGTATGTAGATCAGGCTGACTTTGAACTCATAGAGATATGCTTGTCTCTGCCTCCTTAATATTGGAATTAAAGGTTTATACCACCATGCCCTGCAAAGAAAAAAATATTTTTAAAGCTGTCATTTCTATTTTGCAATAATTCAAGGCTAGGAATTGTCTGTGTTTTAGAAAGCCACCCTGTGGGTTAATCAACACTGCAATCTTAAGCAGGAAATGTCCAAGCTCAATTGTGTCATATAATAATTTTCATGGGTGTCTGGGCTTTCCCAGAGTCAAATTTACTCAAGTTTGTCCCCTTAGGAGAAATGTATTTGTGTGTATGCCCATTCGTCCATGTGCAGGTGTGTGGTTCAAAGATTCTGTGCTTGAGAATAGTTAGCAGCCCTGGTGAAGGTGGGGAAGACCCCAGTGACAACCTCTGTCTTCCTCACTGTTATCTCCAGGACATGGTCTGAAGAAAACCTATGGTTGGGGGGAAGAATCCAAGCAGATGGAGCACTGCTCTCAGGAACTAAACCTTAAACATCAAAAGCCCCTGCCCAGTGGCTTTATGCCATCTTATCTGGAAATAAGTCAAGACTCATTCTGACACAGCATGTAAGATGCTGTCACATTATGCACAGCTAAACTCTTGCCCTGAGAGACCACAGTGGTCTTGCTGGCCACAGTGATCATTGAGGTAAAGGACCTGGAAAGAAAGGGTGTCCCTCTCACTGGCAGCTTCCTTAGAGAATAAGAACACTTGTATACACACACACACACACACAAGAATAAGAGCACTTGTATACACACACACATGTACACACACATACACACACAGACACGGACAAACACATACACACACATACACACACATACAAACAGATACACATATACAGATACACACAGACACACAGATACACATATACAGACACACACAAACATATACACAGACATACACAGACATACACAGACACACAGACAGATGTACATAGACATACATATAGGCACACACATACACACAGACACACATACAAATACACACAGATACATAGACATTCACAGACACATAGGCACACACACATACACAACAGAGTAAATATAAGTAGTTAATATCAGAATAAAAGAGCCTGTGTTCACTTGGGCCAGGGCTGTCAAGGAAAGAGGAAATGACTGGGCAGCTGTTGCCTATGAAACCACCATACTTTGTGAACTTAGAACTATCCAGTTAATTGTGATGTTGTAGAAAGATACACATGTCTGTCTACGTTCCTGACAGCATGCTCACAGCCAAAGTAATGGGAGGAGGTATTCGGGTTGGTGCATGGGCCTTGGCAGCCCCAACAAACAGGGCTCCTGTCCTCAATAAGCCAGATAAAGAGACAGTAATAGTGAAAAATAGAGAAAAGATATTTATTCAGTGTAGCAGCATCGGGAAGAGGATCGACGAAAGAGACTTGGTGGTATCCCCCCACCCAGTCTGTCTTCTGGGATACTGATATGAGGTTTAAGATTTAAACAGAGGCATGCATCACTGGCAGTACTGGCCAAGGTGGGCTCTTGCCCACCAATGACCCATGGTCTCTCCAGCGAGGTGGTCTGATAAGCTGTCAGAACTATGTGAAATCTTTCCAAGAGCCAAGCTCCCAAGAGACTCCTGGGAAATTCCATTCTGTGGGGTCCATTGTCTTGGTAGGCTGATAAACAAGTGGAAGGGTACATGTCTCTCTCAAGAATCGCTTCCTGCTGCCAGGAGAGCACAGTATTCCTGCTATGCTTTCAAGAATGTTCTTTGGTGGCAGATGTCTTACTAGGGAGTGATGGATGGCTGGTTTTATGGGTGGTGTGACTCTGTTTTGTTATTTTTTTGAGTGCTGCTATAGTTTGCTTAAATATATTCCAAAGGTTTCCATGGTAAAGGCTTAGTCTCCAGAAAGCTTCAATCTGGAGACAGTGGAAACCATTTGAGATAGAGTCTCACTAGGGAGCCTATTGGCTTTGAAGCTGCAATCCTCCTGGGAGGCAGGCATGCACCATCACACCCAGCAGATGGTGGAAACATTAGAAGGTAGGGCCTAGTGAGGGTGTCTTCACATCATTGGGGGACATGCCCTTAAAAGGGGCTAGTGGGACTCCAGTCCCTTCTTGATGTCCTGTTTGCTTCCTAGCCCTGAAGTGAGCAGTTTTACCACACAGAGCATCCCCAGTCATCCAGTAACTCTGCCACAAATGGTGCACTGGAATCTAAAGTACTCTCCCCTTATAAATTGGTAGTCTAGACATTTGTTACAGTGATAGAAAGCTGACTATATATTTCCAAAGTTCCTTTTACTAAGCAATCACTACTCGACCCTGAACTTGAAAGCATTTCTTGAACCAACAGCACTGTGCTATTGTAGGGACCCAGCCCCTTGTTCCTGTCCTTTTGGTCTGGCTGCTGTGAGGCAATCCCACGGACATTTCCTTTCTGAGCACCACTTTCCCGTCAGCTGATGAAGCCTCGTGGTGTCAGTTCCTGTATTGCCATCTGCTTTGGGGCAGAGGCAATTCCCAGATGGGAAGGAAGTCTCATCTTCCTACTGCCCCGGGGGAGCCACCAGGTCTTAGTAGGAAGTCAGCAGCTTAGGGGAAAGATCTGCAGGGAGGTAGACAACCTCCTGAACAGGTTCACACAAATCACAGAGCCCCTGTGAGCCTCAGTTTCTTCATTTGTAAAATAAACACTACAAGCACAACAACTCCTAGGGTGTTTGTTTGTTTGTGTGTTTGTTTTATTTGAGGACCAAATGTAATATTTTTTCTCAAAAGCATTTGCAAGCTAGGAAGAGCCTAGGAAGTATTCATTTCAGAAAGCACTCAGGTTTGGGAGTGGAGTCGGGTAGGGGCAGGGGACTGGGTCATTTTCACCTCTCATACTTTGGACTCCAAATTGGAAATTATAACAATCTGTATGTGTTCTTTGCCACCAGCCTCTGGTGAAATTTCACTGTGTGGTTGTGGTTACAGGTGCAGGCTGCCACTGTGATCAGAGTCCTTGGAGACAGCCGGTGAGGACGGTCGGGCGGGCACTTCTTCCTTCCTGCTGATCCACCCCGTGGTTGAGCAGGTAGTGATGCGAGGAGAACCTTGATAAGTTAAGTTCCTGTGAAACTAACTTGAGGCTTGGGAGCTGTTTTTCTACTGGCCAGTGTTACCCGTTTTCTTGCAAGAGAGGGGACCATCAAGGGCAGTCACTGGGGTCGTTGGAACTCTATAACCCTGACAGTACAATGCTACCTAGCCTTCCTGCTAGTTTAAGGAAACAGGAGGGGGCTTCCCACTCACTTACACAGGGGCCATGCGGCATCCCTGGACACAGAGACAGCCTTTCCCTGTAGCTCTGGGGACTGCCAGATGGTAAGACCCAAGAGCTTGAGACAACACAGCACAACACGGTTCTGTCTGAGAGAGAGCTGCCCAGGAAGACCAGGCAGGGCGAGGCCAGCAGTCTTGGCTGGTGATGGTGGAGAATTATTTTAAAAGGACATCATTGAGGCTACTTTCTAACAGAGCCTGTCCAACTAGCCAGTCTATTTCTCCCTTCGTGGATTTCTTTTTGGATTGTTAGAGATGTTTTTTTCTTTTATGATAATGTATTCATTTCAAAATTATATACAACCAGTGATTCGTATTTGCATATTTTATATCCATGGATTCTAACTGTGGCCCCCTAATTTTTTTAAATTTATGTCTGGACCTAACCTGTAAGACTTTATTGTTTTTCTCCCCTTAGATTCATTTGTTTTATTTTATGTGTATGAGTATTTAGCTTGCATGCTTGGCTTCGTATCATGTGCATCCTGGGAATGGAGTTATGGATGGTTGAGAGTTGCCATGTGGGTGCTGAGAATCGATCTGGCTCCTCTGCAAGAATATGTGCTCTTAACCACTGAGCAATCCTTCCAAGATTTTATTCTTATTTCCTAATACACAGTATAGACACTTTATAGTTCATATATAGTGTATTAGATATAATCAGACACAATTTAAAGCATGTGAGAGGATTTTGTACATTATGTATAATCATGACTTATGATTTATTTGTTGTTTCTGTTCTTTAGATTTTTGTGGGGGAGTGGTTCTCACCATGTCATCCAGCCTGGACTGGACCTCACACGGGAGAGAAGGACAGAGAAAGAGGTCTGGAAGATTTTATACAAACTGAAAAATTATCAAATGAGAAAAATCTGTTGGCAAATAGGAAGACTGGACCCTCCCTACTACTACCCACACAGATACACAAACACACACATACACAGACACATACACAGAGACACACACATACGCACACATAGACACACACACAGACATACACAAACATACACACACAGACACACACATACACACATATAGACACACACAGATATATACAGACACACACAAAGAGACACATAAACATAAACACATACACAGAGACACACACAGACACACAGACACACACATTACACACACAGACACACACAGAGACACACAGATATACACAGACACACACACACAGACACACATACACACATATAGACACACACAGATATATACAGATACACACACACAGACACACACAAACATAAACACACACAGAGACACACACAGACACACAGACACTCAGACACACACATTACACACACACATTACACACACAGACACACACACAGACACACTCACAGAGATACACAGATATACACAGACACACACACAGACACACACATACACACATATAGACACACACAGATATACACAGACATATACACAGACACACACAAACATAAACACACACACAGAGACACACACAGACACACAGACACACATATTACACACACAGACACACACACACAGACACACACTCACACACACACACAGAGACACACAGATATACACAGACACACACACAAAGAGACACACACCCACAGACACACACAGACACACACAGACACACACAGATATACACAGATACACACACACATACACACAGACACACATACAGAGACAACCAGATACACAGACATACAGATACACACACACACACTCCCCTAGAACTGCCTGGAGCCTCTGATATAGCTAATGTAACACTCAATAGAGTTTGAAAATGACTGGTAACTCATTGTAAAGCACACACCTCTGGGTAGAGATGCAAGATGGTAATGAGACATGAATGGCACATACCCGATGCAGTATATGCAGAAAAGCCTGCACTATACAAAGGACTCTCAAAGCCCCAAACATGACGTCAAAGCAACATCCTTTGCATGGCATCTGCTGTTTGCTCAGGCCAGTTTCCTTCCTCGGAAGTGTCTCTCTGTTTCCTGACAAATTGCCTGTGTTTCTGTTATCATCCACATGTTTCTGTCCAATTCCTTGTTCTAGGACATAAAAAAAATGTCAATCCCAGAAGATGCCTACTGAACCCCAATATCAGTGTCATCAAGACCCCCTGCCTCAGCCCTCTGAGAGCTTCATTCAGTGTGCACCACCGTGCCCTGTTAAAACTTCAACAACTGGGTCATGATAAGAGGCCTGGAGGAGGAGAGGTCCTGAGCACCTGAAGAGAGAAACAGGAATTCAAAGGGAAAAAAGTTGTTGGGAGAAGTACAGAAACTCAGTAAATGATCAAAGAAAATGCCTCTAAGGTTCAGAAAAATTTGTATCAGAAAATGACTTACTAAGTTCTAGGCCCAACAGAAAAAAAGACATACATTAAGAGTATCTGATAAAATTTCTTAGCCGTCAAGCTAAAGAAAAATTTGTACAAGCTTCCAGACAAAAAGAACAAGTAAATTACGAAGGAATTTGATGTCCACCAGCCTTTCCATGTGTGGAGGGAAGCCAGATGCTATGGAACTCTCCTCAACAACAGGAGAGGAGGCCTCACACTCAGCCAAGTCTGTCAGGTGAGAGAGTGATTTTGTGTGGACATAGCATACACACTGTACAGGAAGGGCCTCTGTCCAAGCAACACAGGAAGTGAGAACCATAACCTAATGAGGTGCCCTCTGGACAGAGGTGAGAGGGCCGGGTTTTCCTGAAGAGGATGGCTCCTACCATTTCACCCACACCAAGTCCACCTCACTGAAAACATTCTGCAGTCAGCTCACTACATCAAAATGAACCCCTGCGCTCCTGTGAGCTGAAGCTTTGCCCTGGGTTTAAAGACCCGAGTCTTGGAAATACTTTAAGCTGTGGCAGTCACCTGCTGTGTAGAGAGGAGAAGGGCAGTCTGCCATGGAGACATGGGGTTTGAGATGTGTGTTTTCAGCAGTGCATGCCTGCTGCTGTGCCTGCTGTGCTTGCCTGCTGTGCATGCCTGGTGCTGTGCCTGCTGCTGTGCATGCCTGGTGCTGTGCCTGCTGTGCTTGCCTGCTGTGCTTGCCTGCTGCTGTTCCTGCTGCTGTTCCTGCTGCTGTGCCTGCTGCTGTGCATACCTGCTGTGCCTGCCTGCCCGCCTGCCATTCTTTCCCACCTTGATGGTGATGGACTTAACTCTGGAATTGTAAGCCTAAATAAACCCTTTCTTCTCTAAGGTTACAGCACAGAAAATTAACTAATACAAGGGTCAAAGGCAAAGAGAAATTTACTGAACTGCACTGCACAGGGTATTCCTCCCTGGGAATCCTTCCCATTCTTAGACGTTCTTTTTCATTTTTCCATAGTAGATCTGCATTCTTTCTGCTCAAAACAAAAAGACTGCAAAAGCGACATCAGTGGACCAATTCCCAGGGGAAGAGTGGCTGAGGAAAGCCAAAGCCCTGGACAGCAGGTAGAAGAGGAAGTGATTGGGCCTCTTTGTGTTGGCCATTTTGGGATGGGCAGGTGGGTGAAGGTATCGGCTCTGGATAGATAGGTTGGTGCCTTGCTATGTTGTTAAGTAGCGAGTTTTGCCGGGCGGTGGTGGCACATGCCTTTAATCCCAGCACTTGGGAGGCAGAGGCAGGCAGATTTCTGAGTTCGAGGCTAGCCTGGTCTACAGAGTGAGTTCCAGGACAGCCAGGGCTACACAGAGAAACCCTGTCTCGAAAAACCAAAAAAAAAAAAAAAAAAGTAGTGAGTTTTACTGCAGGCTTAGGAGTTAGGCTCTGGATGTTTGGCTAAGATATCATGTGTCACTTGGGGATGAGCCGTGAGTTGCCATGGCATAGCTGTTAAAGTGGAGGAGCTCCACTTTTATTTTTGGCCTCTGTCTCTATGGATTTCCCCAGGGGACATTTGCTGGCAAATTCCTTCCTGAGAAGGGGGATTTGTTGTTATTGTTTTGCTTATTTGTTTATTTATTTATTTAGAGATAGGATCTTGCTTTGAAACTCAGGCTGCCATCAAACTATGTGGTCCAGGCTAGCCTTGAGCTCATGATGATCCTCCTGCTTCAGCCTTTCAAATGCTGTAGCTGAGGAGAGCTTCAATAAGGAATAGATATAAGAAAGTCTGAATTCAAGAAAAGAGTGCTTGAGAGCGTGACAGAGATGGTGAGTTAGTCAGGTTTCTGTCACTATAATAAAATACCTTACATAATTAACATATGAAGGAAAAAGGCTTATTTTGAAAATTATTTTTAGTAAATAAATATATATATGTGTGTGTGTGTGTGCACGCACACATGTTGTGGTGGGCTTTTGAAAGTCAGAGGATAGCTTTTGAGAGTCAGTTCTTTTCTTCCAGTGTGGGTTCCAGGATCAATCTCAGGAGCCTCCAGCTCACTGAGCCAGCTCACACCGGCTCACCAGGCTGAAAAGCTTCTTTTCATTCATAGCTCTCTTGGTTCCAGTCTGAGATCAGCTGGCCTGGTATTCTGGCTTGTGCTAAGATGGCACATAAGCTAAGGCAGCACATAATGGCAAGAATGTGACACAGTGCAGCTATTGTTCACCTGAGGGCAGAGGCAGAGCAAATGGAAGGTCTGGAGTCCTCCACAAGGACCTGTAGGGGAGCACTGAGCCAACCACAGAAGGAGAGGCTAGAACCTAGGGTGTTAAAAGTTCTGACTCACCTCCCGCCAGCTTGTCTGCCTCCCAGGCTGGCTACAGACGTCTGGCCCCATCCCCAGCATGTCCTATGTCACCGTTGCATGCCAGGGGCACACTTGTGTCTGTCCTGCCGGGATCAAAGCTCACCCAACACCTCACGTCTGGAGCATAATTAAGTGTGACTTTTAGCTATGAAAAAAAAAGTCTGAATTTTAATTGGTGAGCGTCTGAGTAGGCAGTGTCCTTGACATTTGAGGACTCAAACCTTATCTTGGGGCAGCCCTTGGGAGGCTAACAGACACTGGAGAACTTGAGCAGTTTCAGAATCCGCCCTGGGCTCATTTCTTATTCCTGTTTTCCATTACATAGAAGATATTCAATTAGCACATAAAAGCTTTTGTTTTTTTAATCCAGAGGACCAAATTAAAGCTTAAGAGGCCATGTTTTGCAGAGAATATAGCAGCAGAGATACTGCCTCACCTTTCTGTGGCTGTCTTATTTTCACTTTATTGATGACCAGGAAATCTAACAAGCCTGACGCCTCCAAGCTTTTTAGGGTGTCTTGCTTTATAGCTCCTCTACCCGGCTGTGACCTGGGAAGGCCTGTTTTTGCCGAACTGGACCTGCTTCCAGCTCTGCTGCATCTGTATACTTTACAAGAGTGACCTCACTGTGAAGGGCAGTATTTTTCCATTATAAAAATTACTCCAGGACCAGGGAGATGCCCAGTGGCTAAAGGTGCTTACCGCCAAGCCTCATGGCTTGTTAGGTCCTTGGGACCCACATAATGGAGGGAAGGGACCAACTCCCCACAAGTCGTCCTTTGACACCCACAGATGTACAGTGATATTGCATATGTGTGTATACACACTAAACAAATAAGCAAATGGATAAAAATGTAATTAATTAAAATTACTCAGTTTTGGCACACTAATACATTGTTTTTATTACAAACAACAGGTGCAACAGTACCTTGTAAATATTTTACAGACATTTTTCTTATGCAGCCATGTAATGATATTCCCATTTCTCAGATGGCATTCTGGTTATCTATCACTGTGTTACCCGCCACCACAAACTTCTGTGGCTTAAAACAAGCTTACTAATGCTTCCGAGGTAGCTCAGCGGTAGAGGCTCTGAGCTCAGTCCTTGCACCCCCACCACAACTGTCCCGGACATCTAAAGGGCTTCTCTGCTCATGTTTCATGTCTTAGTTGTGGTAACTGGGATCGAGGAGGCTGCCCAGCATCTGGAGGCAGACAGAACTCTCTGTACAAGACACCAAGGCATTGACTTACTGCTACTGTGTCCCATTGGTTACAGCTGCAGCTCAGAATAATGGAGAAAGGAATTAGGAAGAAGTGTGGGTGAGGCCACGGATGAGTGGAGGACATTTCTGTAAAGTAGCTACTGGAAGTAAGAAATTACAGCTTTCACAGTGCGTTCAAGATTACAGTGGCAAGAGGATATGTGTGTTAGTCTCTCTCTCTCTCTCTCTCTCTCTCTCTCTCTTTCTCTCTCTCTCTCTCTCCCTCTTTCTTTCTTTCTTGACAAGGTCTCTCTCTGACATCCATGTTACCTGGAATCATCATGCACCTCAGGCTGACCTCACACTCACAAATTCTCCTGCCTCAAGCTCCCAAGTGCTGGTGTTACAGACACAAGCCACCACTCCCCAACGAGGAAGTGAGTATATTGACATATGGATGCAAGAGGTCTGTCTGTCCCATCACAACTGCAATCTTCTCTACTGCACCATTTGGCTTCTTGTGAATGGTGACTTGGGTTACTCCTAAAATGTCCTTTCAAAACTTTTTCCTGGGTGCTGGCTATATCAAGAAGTGTGTGGGGGTGGGGGTGGGGGACTGGCAAGATCAGTCAATGGGCAAAGATGCCTGCCACCAAGCCTGACAGCCTGAGTCCAATCCTTGGGATCCACATGGTAGAACGGGGAACTGTCTCCCATTGATTGTCCTCTGACCTCCACATGGCATGCACATCTACACACATAAACCCTATAAAAAAAAATGTAATACATCTGTGTGTGAGTGTGAGTGTGTATATGAGAAAGTGTATGTGTGTATGTGAGTGTGTATATGTGTGTGAGAGAATGTGTGTGTGTGGGTTGTATGTATATGTGTGTATGTGAGCGTGTGTGGAGGAGAAAATGTGTGTATGTGTGTGTGAGTGTGTGTTGAGAGATAATTTGTGTGTGTGTGTATTTATTTTGAGTCTATGAGAAAGCAATCAGGGAAAATAACTGGCACACCTTCTTAGAACTCCCCTTTGAGGCCACATCTGTAAAATGAAACAGGCCAAGTCTCCTTCAAAGCTAAGGTTGGAAATCTGGATTAAGCCAGTAGTGGTGGAATCATCATGCACCTTTAATCCCAGCACTTGAGAGGCAGAGGCAGGCGTATTTCTGAGTTCCAGGCCAGCCTGGTCTACAGAGTGAGTTCCAGGACAGCCAGGGCTACACAGAGAAACTCTGTCTCAAAAACAAACAAACAAACAAACAAACAAACAAACAACAACAAAAACACAAACCAACAAAAAAAGGAAGTATCAGTACAAGTGGAGACTACCTGGAGGCCAGTATTATTAAGTTGATGTTTCTTATGAATCTATGTCTAAATTACATCCAGTTGAGCATGAAATAGCCAGTAGGTGCGATAGTTGAGTGGAGGAACTCAAAGGCAGCTGTGTCATCTTCAGAAGCAGCAAGTAGTTTCCTTTGTAGACAGGAGATATGGGAAGCTGTGCCCACTGCTCCCCATGTGCACACATGCCTCTCTCTGGCCGGCCTTAGATTTCCAGCATGGCCAGCCCTCATCCTTGCTTTCTGTTCTGGGCAAGCTCCTGCTGAGAATCCAGGGTCCGAGACTTGAGCAGGTGGGCTGCCCAACAGGCCAGACAAATCCAAATGATCAGTCCTGAAGGATGCAGAAACCCACTCCCATGGCCTTTCCAGGTTTCTGGAGTGGCAGCCACCTGTGGTGGAGAACTGCTGTGGCTACAGCCATCATCTGTAAACCTGACTTACTGACTTCCTTCTGTGGAGAGCAAGCCAAGACTAACCTCTCCCTGTTAATCTCAAGGGGACTGAAAACCAGAAGAACTAGGTAAACTTTACAAGGAAGCAGTGTGAACTGACAGCAGTACTGGGCTTGGTCTCCTGGCTCCCTGCCCCATGTTGCTTCTTATACAATGTCACATGCTTTCCTTTGCTGCTGCTGCAAATTACCACAAGCAACACATGCATTATTGTGGGGAGCAGAGGAGCCCTGAGAGAGTATGTGCTGTTGCCATGGGCACAGCCATTTCAAGGTCGTCCACCTAGTGACTTAAACCCTTGGGTAAAGCCTCCCCTCCTGGTCCAAGTTCAAATGTTGATAGCATGGGCAGAATATGTTCACTACAGCTCTCCCCTGGATATTTATGGCCTGAAGACTGTGTCCCTACAGTCCCTGTTCCTGCTGAGATTAGCTAACCCTGTCTCCCTGCTCAGCTGTGTATGATAAACATTGCCTCTTTGATTTAGCTGTATGCAATGGTCCTGCTATCTCCTTCAGTTGTGTATAAATAAACACTCTGAGTGAGGAGGGGTTGATGTGTGGATTTCCTGTTCCCCCAACCGAGAGCCCAGTTCAGACAATCCCAGCTTTTCTGTCTACCTGTGTCCATGTATCTGTCTTTTCTTCATTCCTTCCATGTTCCAATCAAGTTAGTCCCTGGAGCCATGCAGGTGTTTGTGTTTGTGTGTGTGTGTGTGTGTGTGTGTGTGTGTGTAGGTGGAGGTTCCCTAATTGCCTCTTGACTGGGTCAATAAAGACTGCAGAAGCCAATTGCTAGGTGAAGGATAAGTCAGGATTTCTGGGCCAAACAGGAAGAGAAGGGACAGAGGGAGGATTGGGATTCGGATCGGGCTATGGAATGGTAGGAAACTGCAGACATGTAGGTCTCTGGGGGCACCAATAGTCTGTAGCCTCTGCAGGCAGCTGGGGAGGCCAAGGAAGATGGAGCAGGGTATTCTTTGCCCAGCCTTTGAGTTATCTGGTCAGTTTTAACATATAAAAGTCTCTAGTGTTTTCCTTCCTCGGGGCTAAAGGGAACTAGGTGAGATGGCTGGCCGTTGCTGGCACCAGGCAAGGAGGAACGGAGGTGCTCTCAAGAATACAGGCAATACAGGTGGCAGCTGTTCTTAGATTCTCAGAGCATAGCTAGAATCTCAGGAAAGCGTTAGCTGGCCATGGGGGCTGACTAGACAGCAGCTGAGCAGCTGCTAGTCCCAGAGCCAAGCCAGAGCAAGTGTGCAGTTTTAAAATTACATGCAACATGTGTGTGTATGGATGTATGTGTATGATCGAGTGTGCAAATGTGTGTGTGTATGAATGTGTGTGTGTATCTCATTGGGCTAAAACTTAGGTGTCTGCAGGGCTGTATCCTTCTGGAGGCTCGTGCATGTTCAGTCTCTGGACACCCTCGAGCCATGGCTGATCCAGGTCACTTCATACCTCATCACTGAGTCCCCACTAATCCCCTCTTCGGTCTGCACTTAAGGACTGCAGTGATTACAGTGAGCCCATCTCGATAATCCAGGATAATCTCCTGTTTAAGGCCAGTTGATTAGCGGCCTTAATTCCCCCTTGCAGTATTGTAACACGTTCACAGGCCTCAATTAGGATGTAGACACTCTGTGGCCGGGGCTACTGTTCTGCTGGCTGGGGACCTGAAGGAGACGTTGGTAATAACTGTGACATGTGGTAGTGGGGGCCATAACCTAGGTGAGTCTCGCCTCCTGGTCAGGGACAGTGAGGTGCCTCAGAGGGTAGAGGTGTTTGTGAGAGTGGAAACTCACAGTGGAAGACAAGAACAGATTCCCAAACGCCCACCTCTCAGCTCCACATATGTACCACGGCATGCCTGCCTGCACTCACAGACACGTGTCACACCACCACCACCACCACAACAGTCAGATCTCTGTGAGTTCAAGGCCAGTCTGGTCTATAGAGTGAAACTAGCAAGTTTCAGGACAGCCAGGGCTACATAATAGACTCTGTCTCCAAGAAAATTTATGAAATTAAATTAAAATATTTAAAGTTATGTGTTTTCACTCTCCTAATTATCTTTTTTAAAGATTTATTTTATCCAGCTAGGCAATGGTGGCCCATGCCTTTAAACCCAGCACTTGGGAGGCAGAGGCAGGAAGATTTCTGAGTTCGAGGCCAGCCTGGTCTACAGAGTGAGTTCCAGGACAGCCAGGAGTATACAGAGAAACCCTGTCTCACTCCCCCCCCCAAAAAAAAAAAAACAGCACTTGAGAGGCAGAAGCAGCCAGATCTCTGAGTTTGAGGCCAGCCTGGTCAACAGAGTTCACAGCCTGTCTCAAAAAACCAAAATTGTAAATAAATAAACAGATAAATATTATATTGTTATATATATTATGTATATATAATTATAATTTTATTTATATGAGTGTTTTTTTGCTTGCATGTCTGTGCACCATGTGTGTGCTTGGTGCCCATAGAGGCCAGAAGAGGGCATTTGATCCCCTGGACCTGGAGTTATGAATAGTTGTAAGTTGTAAGTTGAAAGTTTCTCCAGCTAAAGTTCACTTAAATATTCAAAGAAAAGAGCCTTTCCTGAGGTCAGAGGTTTCAATCACTCCTAGATATCACCAAGGAACCTGGTGCCCATCCACCCTCATTGCTACGTGGTTTGAACATGTCCTCAAGAAAGCATATGTCAGAAACGTAATTCCCTGATAATAGTAGTGGATGAGCATGGATTTAAAAGGCTATGGGGCTTCCACTTCGGTCTGGTTGATGTTGATTTCTCTCTTTCCACCACACTCTTGCTGAGTGGTGTTACCATGACACAGAAGAAATGTCCTGACTAGAGATGGCCTTTCATCTTGGACTTCCGAGGATCAATAGCCAAACAGATTTCTCTTAGTTATAAATAAGCCAGTCTTGGATTTTGCTAAAGCCAGGAAGAATGGTTGGGGAGATGCTCAGTGAAGAACAGCTGCCATTTGAGGGTGAGGGCCTGATCTTGAGTCTGTAGCACCCGAATAAGAAGCTGGCTGTGAGCCGAGGTGTGTGTGTGTGGGGGGGGGGGCCGGTGGGTTGTGAGGGGGGGTGGCACATGCTTTTAGCCCAGTGCTTGGAGTCATAGGTAAGCAGATCTCTCAGAATTTAAGGCCAGCTTTGTCTACATAGTGAATTCCAGGCCAGGTAGTGCTACATAGTGAGACCATGTCTTTCTATAAACAAACAAAAACAAACAAGCCAAGCATGGCTCTGTGTAGCTTGAATCCCAGCATTAGGTAGCAGGGTGGATGTGGGTGGGTAACTAGGGTGGAGATGGGTGATTCCTGAAAACTCACTGGGTAGCAGGCCATCCAAAATGGTAGTCCTCCAGGTTAGTGGAAAACCCTATGAGTGGACGTTCGAGTCTACGCAGCAAATCTTGCCAGTCCTGGTTTACTGCAGTGTCTGGGCGTCTGGGAGTCTGTGTCTCCTTTGTGACCTGCCTTTCCAAGCCCATCTTTGTTTCCCTGAGAAGCTGCTGTCTGAAGCTTTAGCCTCTTGGTTCTTTTGGTTCCCATGAGCTCCTGCATCCTTTTCATTATTAACTTTTATCAGGACCTATTAAGGAAAATTGAGAACTCCTAAGACTGAGAGGGACCTCAAGGAAGGAGGAACATTCTTTATAGAACTCAAGTCAGCCTTGAGCATGGGATCCTTGTGTCTCAGGGTCCTGAGAGCTGGATTGTAGACCTAAACCACGTTAGGCTTGAGTGTGTATAGTGACCAGTGTCTGGATGAGTGACCTATTACTATAGCTCCAACTACTCTGGAGGCTAAGGCAAGAGGATGGCTTGAATTTAGGCATTCAAGGACAGTCTGAATTAATAGGCTTTATATATATGTATACATATTAATAATATTATTATACAATTATGGCTTAGTATATATTATAAAACACAGTGTTTTATATTATTTATATATTATATATTAGAAAGTATAGTATTATATATTCACACACATACATATAATATATATATATATATATATATATATATATATATATGGGGGAAGTGGATGGGTGGTTGTGATCTCAGCAGCACTGGGGAGACAGAGGCAGGTAGGTCTCTGAGTCTGAGGCCCGCCTGAGTTCCAGGACAGTCAGGGGTACACAGAAAGGCTATTTTAAAACAACACCACTAACTAACTAACTAACTAACTAACTAAACCAACTCCTTCTCCCCAATTTTATATATGTAATGTAATATCTCTGTGTGTGTGTATATGTCTTTATAGTATATGCGTGTATGTGGGTGCATGTGGAGGTCAGAGGCCAACCTCAGCTGTCTCTCCTCAGTCGACATCCACTTTTTGCTGTTGGTGTTTGTTGTAGAGCCTCTCACTAGCCTGAACCTTCTCAATCGGCTTGGCTGACTGGCTATTGAGCCTCAAGGATTCTGTCTCCACCTGTCTCTGCATCACCCAAGGCTGAGATGACAAGTGTATACCACCATGCCTGACTTAATGTTTTGGTTTTTTGTTGTTTGTTTAGTCTAGAAACTTCCGGGTTGTTCCTTTTTTTCTTGGTCATTTTTCTGGGGGGTAAGACCTGGCTGAGAAAATAGATTAGTACAGGGACTGGTTTTACCCTTTTCCTTCCTATGCCCACTGATATTTCCCTCTTTCATGGCTGTTGTTGCTAGCTTGTGAGCTGCACTTTAAAAATATTACCCTCCATAGAACACTCCTGTCTTTTTCCTATGGGCCTAAGATGAGCATTTGTGTAATGCTTTAATTCCTGCAAAGCAGGTTTGAAAGCATTCATTATCCTACTTAATCCTTATGCAATCCCCAAATGGAAATGAGAACAGGCCTCTCTGCGGAGAGATGAAGGAAACTCCATCCCAAACACGCCAGCCTGGTGTGCTGATTCCCTTGAACTGGGGCACTTAGGAGGCCAGATGCAGGCAGGGCCTTTGTGTGAGCTGCTCTTATCTGCCTAAAGAGAGGGCCACCACAAGGATCACCATTGTGTGAATCCTCTCTGGGATTGGCCAAGGAAGATTAACTAGCATAACAGGAGGAAACCTGAACTTGACACCGGCCCAGACAGTCACTACTTCTGAGGGCTAGAAGAAGATTCTTTTATTGTTGATGATAACGAGACCTTTCTACATGACACAATTCCCCCTCTCTTCCCCAAATTTGGACTATTGACACAACCCAGGAAAACAAGCTTTGATTTTGACCCCCTGTGGCCCAGGAAGCTGCATAAATCTTAGCCAGCCCTTCTGTGAGCCCGGTATCTTGTGGGACTTCTGTGCATCTGAGCATAATTAAATACAGGGTTTCTCTTGCCAATCTGTATTGGGTTCATTTAGTTTGTAGCCTAGGCAAAGAACCTGGGTGGGCAGAGAGACACCATTCTCCACCTTACTCTCTGGGAAAACAAGATAGCAACGGCAGGGCAGCTTGGCCCACCACGTGGGGGTGGGCGGGAAGTGAGTCCTACAGACCTCCAATCTAAACACAGGGTACTTGGACCAGATCCTGGCTCCTAGCCCCACTGTGTCAACACCCTCAAAGCTACCCAAGACAAGCTTGTCCTGTGTTTGCTGGATTACTCTGCTCACAAATTCTCAGCATTCTTTCCTTTGTTGGAATAGTTGTCGCCTCAGCCACCCTTTTCAAGCCCAGGTGGCTAGGCAGAGGTGGAAAAGTCTGTGTTAAAAGAAATTTTAAGTTATAAGTCTGACCACCAATAACCCTAGCAAGTTTGGCTTGACCACTTGCCCCCAATAGGGAAACTAAAGACACAAATAGTGGTGAAAGTCAGGCAAGAAAGATTTATTCAGAGGCCACCCTGGGAAGAAGACCCAAGAAAGAGGTCCAGTGATTCCCAAGTCTCATGTTTGGGGTCTACATGGGGTTTAGGTTTAAATAGAGGGCGAAAAGAAGTACGCATCACGCTGGGCGGTGGTGGCGCACGCCTTTAATCCCAGCACTTGGGAGGCAGAGGCAGGCGGATTTCTGAGTTCGAGAGTTCGAGGCTAGCCTGGTCTACAGAGTGAGTTCCAGGACAGCCAGGGCTACACAGAGAAACCCTGTCTCGAAACAAACAAACAAAAAACAAACAAACAAACAAAAAGTACGCATCACTGAGCAGTCCTGGTGAAGGTGTGGCTCTACTCCTTATAGACCTGTTGCATGTAATTTTAAAACATGCTACCTCCTTTGCCGGGACTATGGCCCGCGCTCCTGGCTTGGCTCCCGGCTGCTATCAGCCCCACTCTGGATTTGTCCATTCCTTCTGGCTAAGCTCCACCAACGGCCAGCTACCACCTTTCCTGGGAGCTGCGATCTCACTCCAAGACCCTCCCAGTATAGCTTCACCAAGCCGCTATCAGCGATTGGGCTCTGCCCGAGCTCTGACCTCTCCTGGTCTCCTTTGCCCCATCCTGCTTAGCTCAAGATCCAGCGAGCGCAACCATCCTGCAACCCAGAAAAGCCAGGGGCTGCTGTCCCGCTCTGCTCTACTGGCTCCTCCTTGGCTCCTCTTTTGTTCCTCCCAAGCTAGTTTCACCAAACTGACAGCTACCACCCCAGCTACTCTCTCTGTCCACCTTTGCTCTGCGGATGAAAAAAAAACTCAGAACTTGCCAGATAACACAATTGCTGGGTGCAGAATCTCCTGCCCTAACCTTTTTAGCTAGCCTATCTCAGCCATCTGCCTGTTTTAGCTACCTCAAGATCTTACATGGTTGTTACCTACTTCTTGTTCCAAATCCTGGCTGGAAAAAGACTCTTCTCTTTCCCTGCGTCTACTTTACCTCCTGGGACCCAGAAGTCTCACTTGTTTCTTCCACCCTGCAATTGGCTCCCACCTCCTTTATTGACCAAATCAAGAACCAATTAGGGAACCAGATCTTACTAACAGCACCTCCCCCTACACAGACCCATTGTTGTCTTGGTTCCAATCTCTTCTACAAAGTGGTCTGAGAAGTTGTCAGAACTATGAAGTGTCTTCCTGAGTGTTCTGAGCAACTGTCCTCCCATCAAGGGACAGATAATCTTGGGGACTTCAGCTTCAATTCTTTGCAAGAGGTATCATCCCATCTGGTTTTGTTGACTATTGACACCACAGGGAAGGGTGGGGAGGGTCAGGAGATCCTTATCTCGTGTCTAACCATGGCGCCAAACTCTGCTGTTATTGCTTGTGGCCTTGGGGAGGGGCTAGAGTACATCACCTGGGGAATACTAGGGAAGGGACCCTCAGGTAGGCAACTGTGAGGAAACCCCCATCCTTGCTGGTATAGGCTCTTCAGACTCAGGCTTTTGTGGGAGGAGCGCCATACCTGTGCTCTGAAGGAAGCCCAATAAACTCAGTGGTTCTCCAGAGTGGACTTTAACGTTTCTCTGGGACCTCAGGAGAAGGGGTAGATATGGCTGACACATCAGCACAGGGAGGAATTTTAGCGACACTGAGACACAGATTCCTGTGGAAAATTTAATTTCTTTGAGGCTTATTGTTTCAATAGTCTGATAGCCAAAGGGAAGGACATACCTGTCTCTATAATGTCTCTTCTCTTCCAGCTAGCCAGTTCTATCTGCAGGTACAAGGTGCATCTTCTAGGTGGACTTAGCTGGAAAGATCATTGGTGGGTACATGATGCACCTGTACCCAAGACAAGAGGTCCACGCACTGCTTCTGTCTTTGTGGTGTTTGGATGCTGCATCTGAAGGCAGCATGGCAGTTGGGAGGGTGGGCCCTGACCTGGGCTGAGGGTGGAAGAGGCTTGGCTTACTTTGTCTCATTCTGTTCCAGCTGAAATATAAAAGCATCATCAACTGAATGGCTTACAAACAACACAAGCACATTTCTTATAGCTATGGAGGCTGGACACTATAAGACCATGGTTGGGGAGGAATCTGTGTGGTGGGAGACTGCCTCCTGGTTCACGGATGGAGCCTTCCTGCTGTGCTCCCATGTGTTGGAAGGGGCAAGGCTACTTGATGAGTCTTTTATTAGGACATCAGTCCCACTCACCAGCTCTGTCACAGCAGCTACCCTAGTGAGAGTGAAGCTGTCCTAAAGCCAGGTTCATAGTCCTCCCACGGGCTATCAGACTATTGAAACAGTGAACTCCCACATTGTGAGAAACAGCTGAGGTTCTGGAATGAGCCATGGGGGAAGACTGTTTCTCAGGAAGAATCCATGTAGGTCTGACTTGTCAGACCACATCGCAGGAGAGACACTGCTAAGGAAGGGTCATGGAGAGGACACCTCTCGACCGGGACTCCTTAGTTACACATACCTCCTGCTCTCTAGTCAAACCCCCAGTTCCCCGAAGATGGACTTGGAGGGTGTGATTGTTAGCAATCTGTTAAACTCCACCTCCACAGTCACCTGGCAACAGCCAGGTACGCTCCGCCCCACAGTTACCTGGCAACAGGCAGGTAACCCTGCCCACTATAAAAGGGGCTGCTTGGCCCCTCCTCTCTCTCTTGCTCCTCAACCCTGAGCACCTGCAGGTTGTCCTCTCCCCTCTCCCCTTCTCTTCCCCCTCTCTCCACGTGGTCATGGCCGGCCTCTACTCTTCTCTACTTCTCTCTCTCTCTCCTCTTGCTCTCCCACTCTCTTAATAAACCTCCCCTCGTGGAACCATCTTGGCCTGCTGTGATCTGTCCCAAGCTGCGCCGTGGAAATCCTTTCAGTGATGGTTAGTGATTATAAACTTCAAAGGATGCCGAGTCACCTAGGAGACGGGACTCTGGGTGTGCCTGTGAGGGATTATGATGCATTAAGACCTACTGTAAATGTGGGCTTCACTGTCCATGGACTGGAGCCCTGGTCTGAATAAGAAGCAGAAAAAGAACATGGATAAATTCATCATTCTTGGCCTTCTAACTGTGGACATACTGTGGCTAGCTGCCTCTAGCTCCACCATCATGGCTTGCCTCCTTAAACTCTGGATAAAATAAACATTTTTCTCCTTAAGTTCCTTATCTCCAGGTATTAAGTTTCAGCAACGGGAAAACTAATTAATACAGGGTCCCTGAACCTCTTTGCCCCTCTTTCCACTGTGGCCACACTGGATATCTCCTCTCTTTGCTTTTCACTATTAGTAACTAGCCTGTACTCAGCCGTTGAGGCTGAGTGGCCCAGCCTAGCTTGTTAGAACACCAGGGCTCTGGCTTTGATCCTAACAGATTCAGGTAACTTCACCTTCCAAAGGTCTTACTTCATTACAGCTTTGCCTTGGAGATTTCATAAGCCTGGTCCTGGGTTCTATAATAAGCAGGCTGAGGAATCCATGAAGAGCAAGCCAGTAAGCAGCACCCTTCCACGGCCTCTGCATCAACTTCTGCCTCCAGGTTCCTGCCCTGTGTGAGTTCTTGTCCTGGCTTCCCTCAACGATGACTATTATTGACTATTAATGGTGATACAAAAGCCAAATACAGCCTTCCCCTGGAAGTTGCTTTGGTCATGATATTTCATCACAGCAATAGTAACCCTAAGTAGGACAATGAGACTCTATTGTGTTTTTACTAAGTTCAGCAGAGACTATGTTCTTAACACTAGTCAGGTAAATATTGACCAAAAAGTAAATAATTAAAACAAGGATTCTTTCATAACAAGGCTGTAAAATTTTCTAAAAACCATATAATCTTATTCAGTTTTATTTGTAACTATATAACAAGTTAATAACAAAAGCTAAAATTAAAAGCACATCAATAAAGAGTATTTTATTTCTTTTAGACCAGACACATAGGTTAATCCACCTAAAATAGTTTTAAAGAGTTGCTTAATATATACTCTGATTTATATGCTGAAAACCAAAAAAAATCATTTTAATAATTTTCACATATTGATAGGGCATTTTACAAATTAATTGACTTTTCAGTAATTAGGTCATAAAAATAAATTACAAAAGGAATAGACATTATTCTCTTCTCATAATGTAATAGAAAGATCAGTTGAGAATTTATAACTCTCTCTTATTTTTGAGACAGGGTTTCTCTGTGTAGCCTTAGCTGTCCTGAAACTTGATCTGTAGACCAGGCTGGACTCAAAACTCACAGAGATCCACCTGCCTCTGCCTCTCTGAGTGCTGGGTTTAAAGGTGTGCACTGTCACTGCCCAGCTGAATAAAGTACCATCTGGCCACACCTCTCTTACCATTTAAGTCAGAGAAAAAAGCAAGTAGAATGTATGAATGAAAAGGAACAGAGCACGCTGTCCCAAATCATACCACTTCGGATTAAAGAATTTTTAAATTTAATTTTACCTGTTAGTGGGGATGGGGAGGTGGGGGTGGAGATGCATGTATGGAGATCAGAGGACAGCCTGCGGGAGTCTGTCCTTCCATTTGGGCTCCAGGAATCTAATCCAGGATGCCAGGCTTGCTTTTAACTTGCTGGGTCATCTCATGTGCCTAAGGATTGTTTCAGGTTGACAACAACTAAGAGAGAGCCTCTCCCTGGATGAACTGAGTCTGAAATTTTCTCCCACGGGCTCGTGCTTCAGACACGTCTCTGAAGCTTCCAGCACTGCTCTGAAGGCGTAGCCAAGCTCCAAAGCCATTAGAGCAGTGCTGGAAGCTTCAAAGGCCTTTGAAGGTCAGACCTGCTTCCAGTCTCTACCAGTGAGTGCCCTTTGCAGCCCAGTTCAATATTGATTCAGCCTAAGGATCTAGACCAGGGTTGTTTTCTATAAATTAAAGAATTAAAAGACAGCAAGGTAGGAGGGAGAACCCTGAGAAATAAGGACAGAGTCAGCAGTGGAGGAAAACCATTTATCAGGGACAAGGAAACACACGTGCAGCAGACATACAGAGAAAGAAAGGAGGGAGGACCCAGGAAGTCCTAAAAAGTTCCATCTCTTCTGGAGGGTTGGGCCTTTAAAGTCTCTGAAGAGTTTCTACCTCCTACTATACGGTTGGTCAGTTTGAAGAGAGGCAGGTGATTGGCTCACAATTATTGTGCGACAAGTCCCGACTGGGTTGAAACAGTCTGAGTCAGTCCATCAGTATACTGGCAAGATCTTTGTTTTAAGATTCTGGCTTTTGTCTCAGGTCAGGAAGGCAAGGAAGAAGCTAACCATTTTTGCAAGCCATGTCCCCTTTCCCTGTATGCCTGCCTTTGTTTTTGTATCTTGTTATAGTTTGGAACTAGCTTTTAAAGACACATGAGTAAGGAAATAGTTGGCCACTGTGGGAGTTACTTTGCTTGTCATAACAAAACACTTGACAGGAGCCACTCAGACTTGGGAGATTATTTTAGCTCACAGTTTCATGGTGTGGGAATGGCATGGTTGTGATCATGGCCACCAGGAAGTCCCACCTTTTTCCTTTTGCTCACCAATTGGCTTCCACCTTTTTTATTGACACAATCAAGAACCAGTTAGGGAAACAACACCTCCCTCTACATTAGACTGGTAATATAGAACCTCTCCTGAATCCAAAACTTAGAACCCATGAGAGGGATTAGGTAGCAATGAGGAAGAGAGTGACCTAAAACAGCAGAGGAAGCCCTAAGGTGTAACTTCTAATAGAGAGAAAGGGGAAAAAAAATTATGACTCAGCTTTTAACAATGGTACAGTGTGAGAGAATATTTGGTAATCAGAAAGCATTCAGTGCTACAGCTGCTAGGATCAAGGGAGACTTTCTAGTGTTGGACTGTAAGATCCAACCCAGGGACGTGGTTCCACAGAACCGCACATGGACAAGACTCGCTGCAATCACATGACATTTGGTTTAATGAAACTAGTGCACTAGGACTCTCTCGCATGCAGGCAAGAGAGAGAGCCCCGAACAAGAGCTGAGTACAGTATTTATGGGTACAGTACAGTTCACGAGGGCAAACCACAAAGTCTGACTTTTCTAGGTTCAGTCCCTAGGTGACTCAGATTATGACAAGGAATGTCCTCCGTTTGTCCAGGTTTATTACGTTAAGGGCTCAGCTTCTTGATTCCTAGAATGTATCCTGGAATGTGCTCTGGGCCCTCCTTACCCGCAGGTGGGTTCCCTCCCCTGTGGTCTGAGGAATGTTAATCAGCCTCTCCCTTCCTCCTCTGAATGTTAATCCAGTAAGTGTCCTCTGACTAAGGAATGTGCCCCTCCCGGGATGTGTCCTGGGACAGTGGGGTTCTTTTAATCTTAAATTCAAAACAGAGACCTGAAAATCCTACATTTAGACCCAAAAGTCTTACACTAGCAGTGAAAGAACCCTTTGCCATCTAGCTTATGAGGCTTCGGGGCATGGGGGCCAATAGAATCAGCTTGAGAACAGAGAAGCAACACTGAGCAATACAACCATCTATCTATCCCCTCCTTGAGACAAAGGCTTCACCCATAAGGCAATAAGAGAGGAATCAGTTTCTGATGGATTGGCTCACCAGAGCAATTAGGGAAAGATGGTGATCTTCAGGTAAGGTCCCCATGAATATCTAGGTCTGAAAAACAATACCAGGGTGGGCACTACTGAGGGAACTGACCATGTAGGAAGCCCAGACAGGACTGTGTCTATGGGAAACATAAGAAAGAAGTGACTTGTGGTGGTGGCGCACGCCTTTAATCCCAGCACTTGGGAGGCAGAGGCAGGCAGATTTCTGAGTTCGAGGCCAGCCTGGTCTACAGAGTGAGTTCCAGGACAGCCAGGGCTACACAGAGAAACCCTATCTCGAAAAAACAAAAACAAAAAAGAAGAAGAAGAAGTGACTTAGCAAGGTCAGAGACTGGTATGCAATCTTGGTGTTCTGGCATGACCTGTACAAAGTGAGTGAGGCTTTGGCAGGCCTAAGTGATTTAGACCAGCATGTAGGCATGCAAATTAGGTTTGGAAGATGCTGAGACCACCAGTAATAGCAAGTGAGAGGCAAGAGATACAAGAGAAAGGGTTTTGAATGGATCTGGATAGACTTGTGCAGAGCTGGAGCCTCTAAGGACATAGCTGATGGGCAGCCAAATGCTGGGTTACTGAGAGCTTTAAGGCCAGACAAGCATTCAGCATAGCAGTAATAGGAACAGGCAACTGTGAGTGATTTCCATTGCACTACCTGCCACAGAGGAAGAAGGTTGCCTGCAGGTGAGTACCATACATGGCCACTTGAAGCCTCATGTTGATTAAATTGAATGTGGTTTGAGTGAGAGTGGCCCTCATAGGCTCCTATGTTTGAATGCTTAATCTCCAGGGAGTGCAACTGAGGAGTAGATGGATTAGGTGGTATGGCTTTAATGGCAGAAGTGTATCATTGGGGGTTGGTTTTGAGGTTTCAGGCCTGATGCCTGCAAGTCAGGATGTAAAGCTTCCAGCTGTTGTCTTAGCACCATGCCTGCCTTCTTCCTGACACAATGAAAATGGACTAATCCTCTGAAACCATAAGCAATCCCCCAAGTAAGAGTTGCCTTGGTCATGATGTCTCTTCATAGCGATAGAACAGTAACTAAGACAGTTCCCCACCAATATGCAGTCTCTGGGGATACTAGAATGGAATGTTCTGCTTCACAGTAATCCCCCAAAACACTAGGACTAGTGGGTGACAGTGTATAGTTATTGGGAGAAAAACATAGGTGTTTAGGTGGACTCACCTTAGTTACAGGTCTCATTGCTCTCTGCGCTGCCCCTGCCCCAATCCAAGTAGCCCTCCAGGAACAACGAAACTCATGCTGTGGGTGGGTGGGTAATTATTCTCCCCCAGAAGTACAATGTGTGCGTCTCTCCTGAAGTGGAAATGTGGGAATTTCTAGGTTTTTTTTTTTTTTTTTTTTGGATACTTGGTTGTGTCATATGATATTTTTCTAGAAGCTGTCTTATGAGAGGATGTTTTGCTGAAGCAGACATGTGAGAGCATGTTTTCCTGAGAACAGACATGTGGTGTTTTTCTGGAAGTTGTCTGGTGAAAGGGCATGTGATGTTTTGCTGGGGTGGATGCTTGAAAGAACATGTGGTGTTTGAAAGAGTATAAATATAACCTAACAGACAGTGGATGACACCCTTGCATTGGTTCACCTTGTAACTCTTTGCTAGTCTTCATTGGCTTTTACTGAGGCTGCTCTTGGCTGACAACACTCTTGCATTGGTTTGCCTTGCTTTCTTAGCTGGTCTTTGCTTGCCATTACTTTGTAGAAAGAAATGCATCAAAGGACTTCTGATGGTGTTCTGGCTGCTTCTTGCCACTTCTGAGGACTTGTGTTGATCAGCGGAGCCTTGTGGATTCTTCTGGGTCAAGGTACTGCTACTGATTCATGTTTGGTGTTTGCCGAGTGGACTGCACTGCTGACAATGAAGACTAGAATTTCCCCAAAGAACTACTTCTGAACAGGTCCATGCCCCGCTTGTCCTATTAGCCATCTTCCTCCCCTGACTTTGGTTGATGGGCTATAAGGGAGGTTGCAGTCTTTCAGAACCCTTATTAAAGTGGGTTAAAAAAAATCTAAGCCTACGCTCTCCCTTATGAGCGAACATTCTGGGGGTGAATGTTCTATTCTAGGATACATCCTTCAGACTACTGTCATGCAGTTCTGGCTGAGAGTGCAAATGGTAAAGTCAATTCCATGGGTGTAGATGATGTGGTAAACCGTAAGGTTACCTACCCCATGAAGGGTGGTGAATCTCAAAACAGTTGACTGCTTAGGGATCAGGACAAAATTACAGAAACCATCCAGGAGCTAGAAAGGTAGAGATTTTTCTGCCCAGCCCAGGGCCCCTTCAACAGTCCTATGTGGCAAATGAGGAAGCCAGATGGTTTTTAGAGAATGACTTTGAGGTAAAGAAGGCAGTGTGCCTCCCATTTATGCAGCTGTGTCTAACATTTTCCTTCTAACTAAATAGCGGTGCAAAGCAAATGTCCTTGTGGTTGTGGACCTTGCTCACTCATTTTTCAGTTCCCCTTAGCCAGACCAGCTTGCATTTTCGTGGAATGGACAACAGTAAACTTTCAGAGTATTGTCCCAAGGTTATCTTCACAGCCCCAACATTTGTCATGGGATGGTAGCCCGGGACCTGGCTCTATTATGCTGCCCATTTTCTATAAAGAGGTTACACTATATAGATGATATGTTGCTAGCTTCTGAGTGCTCTACAGACTTGGAAGCCCATTTGAGGAACTTATAAGTGAACCTGAGGGAACATGGATGGGTCCCATAAGGTGCAGAGGTCTGCCATGGTAGTAAAAGTGTTCGGAATATTGAGGTCAGGTAGAACATTCATGATGCCTTACAAGGCTATGAAAAAATATCTTTTAACACTCTGTGTAGGTAAATGCAATTACAGCCATTCTTGGGGATACTGACAAATGTTTATCCCTCCCCTTGACCAGGTCACCTGTCCTCTGTATAATCTGATAAAAAGAAGTGCTGTGTGGGATTAGGATGGTGTCCTAGTTAGGGTTTCTATGGCTATGATGAGACACCATGACCAAAAACTGGTTGAGGAGGAAAGGGTTTATTTGGTTTATACTTACACTTCATAGTCCATCATTGAATAAAGCCAGGACAGGAACGCAAATAAGGCAGGAACCTGGAGGCAGGAGCTGATGCAGAGGCTATGAAGGAGTGCTGCTTACTGGTTTTCTGCCCATGGCTTGCTCTGCCTGCTTTCTTATGAAAACCCAGGACCACCATCCCAGGGATGACTCCACACACCATGGGCCTTTCCCCATTGGTCACTAAGAAACACCCTACAGCCCTATTGCTGGATATTATGGAGGTATTTTCTCTACTGAGGCTCCATCTTCTCCAGTGACTATAACTTATATCAAGTTGACATAAAACTAGCCAGCTCTGCCGGGTGGTGGAGGTGCACGCCTTTAATCCCAGCACTTGGGAGGTAGAGGCAGGTGAATTTCTGAGTTCGAGGCCAGCCATCTACAGAGTGAGTTCCAGGACAGCCAGGGCTACACAGAGAGACCCTGTCTCGAAAAACAAAACAAAACAAACAAACAAAAAAAACTAGCCAGCTCAGATGGAAAGCCTTTCTCAAGAGGCCTTTGAGAATGCCAAGATACTCATAGAACATGCTAAATAGCTGTGTGCCCTAGTATCCCAATATCCTTTGCTACTATAAGTCATAAGAAGACCTGAAGACTGTGGTTGGGGCCTATGGCAATGACAACTGGAGAAGACAGTCATGATTGGGTTTGGGTCCCAGTCATGGAAAAGTGTGGAAGCTCAGTATACAGTCCTAGAACAGCTGCTGGCTTTATATAAGACACTGCTACAGATGTAGTTCATCACTGGCTTTCCATCAGTTTCCATGACAACTACATATCCTACAAAGGGTGTGGGCCAAAGGTCTTTTGGTCAACCCTCTTTCTGGGGTGGTACAAACTCAAATGCTACAAAAGTGGCATGTGTATTTATAGCAGGGAGGAGTGGTGTCAGCCAACTCTGTCCCCAGTGCCATGTAGGCAGTCCTGGGGCCAAGGTCATATCAAGCTACAGAGCCTCTCCTTTTATTTCTTGTAATTGATCCTTTACCCAAACCTAACTGTGGTGGTTTTAATGAGAAAAAGCCTCCATATGTTCATATACTTGGCTGTTTAGTTCCCAGTTGGTGGACTGTTTAGGAGGGATTAGAAGGATTGGTGTGGCCTTGAGGGAGGAGGTGTGTTACTGGCGGTGGGCTTTGAGGTTTCAATAGCCCACACTAAGCCCAGTCTGTCTCTCTCAACCTCCTGTCTTCAGATCAGGATGTAGCTGTCAACTCCTTCTCCAGTGCCATGCCTGCTTGTCACCATGAAGCCTTCGATGATGATCATGGATTAACACTTTGAAACTGTAAGCAAGCCTCTAATTAAATGCTTTCTTCTATAAGCTGCCTCAAAGTGTTTCTTCACAGTGAGAGAAAGTAACTAAGACACTAACTAAATATTAGAAGGGTTACCCTAATTCCTGCTGATGCCTTGCATGTGGTATGGATAGAACCAGCAAGGGCACCAAACAAGAGTGGGTAATGGAGCCAGGCATGGTGACATATGCCTTTGATCCCAGCACTCAGGAGGCAGAGGGCGTCAAGAACCTTGCTCAATGTGTAGCCACCTGCGGCCTCAGATCAACTGGGTTCACCTGAAAGTGGGGCTGGAAATGAAGAAAGGGATGGAGGGTGAGAAAAGATGAAGCCAAGACAAAGTTCTCTGATCAAGGCTTGAAGCTTAATGTTCAGCTCTCAATTTAAAGGGAAAGCCCCACCAAAACCCTTTCTTGTTTCGGCTGGAGATGAGTGAAGGAACTCATCCTTTGTCACAGCCGGAGATATCTCAAGGCAAGCTCGGCGGGCAGTTATTCTTCTAAGTTCCTGTAGCAGACTGTACGTGCAGCCAAGGTGGTTAACTCCACCTAGGTGTTTATTGTGTGCAGCCATGGTGGGTAACTCCACCTAAGTCCTATTATTTTTGGTCTATTGTGGTAAACAAGGTCTTCCAGGTCTGCTCAAGGTTGGGAGAAGGACACACAATGTAGTGTCATACATTGTTGCCCACAGAGAATCAATAGTGGGACATTCATTTCAAGAGCTCTGGTGCGCAAACCTGGGCTGAGGACAGCCAGGTACATACCCTAGGGAGTGTGGTTAGTGGAGAGAAAATGGGCTGTTGATACTACACCTGAAAGTGTTACGAACAGAAGGAACCCTGTGTAGGTGGAAGAAGGCCTGCCTAGAAGCTATACTATTGTTAAATGAGAATTCCAGAAGTCCCCAAAACACTAAAGGCCATTGTCTCTGATGTTGGCCATGTTAAAACTAGATGCTAAGACCCTAATTGCTAAAGACATTTTATTCTGTGAGTGTGGAAAAGGGAGCTATCAAGCTGGGGTTAAGCTGGAAACTGTCCCATTGACTGGTGTCAATAGAGCCAGAAGATGCTCTGCGGATCCTGGGGGAGAACTGTGCCAACAGTCCTACTTAATGATGGGCCCCTCGGTGCTGCACCATCAACCGCCAAGCAGGATGTGCCTGCATGCACAGGATGTTCAGTGGCTCGACTAGTCTATGGACAACCAACAACATCCCAATTGGATTTAAGACCCGTTCTTTGGGAACAGGGAAGACATACATCTGGTACTGCAGGCCAGGACAAATCCAGTTGGTGGAGGAAGTGATAAGCCCCAGCAGAGAAGCCACTGCAATTGTCCTGTTGGATGGAGTTGGTGCCAAGGTGCCTCCTGAGCACCCATAAGTTATCCTTTTCATCAGGGTCTGTTTGCACGTTTCCCCATTTCCTTCCCTTTCGTTTGTGTTTGGTAGTAGAGTAGATAACACTGAGTTTTACTGACAGACATGTTCTAGAGATAGGGGGACAAATAAGAGGGCATAAGGATTCAGTGGCTCTGGCTGGAGTGGAAGAAAAAAGACAAATACCTATGTCACTTCCTCCAAGGCTCAGGGACCATAGTGGACAAGGGGGATGGAAAGAACATAAGACCAGGAGGAAGGGGTGGAGCTGGAGGAAGGGGTGGGGCATGTTGCCAAGCAACTCTGAGCCTAATAACGCCATCTTTGGAGTTCAGCTTTGAATGCTTGCAGATTGTCGATCTAGCTGGCCTGTTGACTATTGACATCCTTTCAGAGAAGGAGGGTCAGGGAGGGTAGGCACCTCACCTGAGTATCTGGCCCCTCCATATATCACCTGTTGTATGTAATTCTGCCCTAATTGCACATGACCTTGGGAAGGGGCTAGAGTGTGTAGGCAAGGGAAACTAGGGGAGGAGCTCTATTTATGTGGCCATGGGGAAGCCATCATCTCTGCTGGGTAAAGACTCTCCAGTGCAGTCCATTGGGGAGGGGAGAAACATCCGTGCCCCTTTATGTAACCCTCACTAATGCTCTGTTAGTAAGCCCAGTAAACTCGTGGGTGCCCAGGATGAACTTGGGGGTAGCATGCCTTTGTTGTTGATATCTTAGGGAGGTGGATAAGGAATTTTAACAAACTTGTTAATGATATCACAAGTGTGTGATCACTGGGACAGACTATAACAAGCACACAACACCAAAGCCGTGGGATCTATGAAGAGGCACACCACATAATCCCCCTTCCTGTAAGCATCCCCACTACCAACCAGCTGTGAGGAGATACACACTTACGGTTCTTGTCTTGTCAGTCAGCCACACAGTAAGCCTTTCTTTACACAAAAGCCTTAGTCCCTTGGCATCGTGCGTGTCCAGCACTGTGTCCTCACTCAATGACAGTTTCTGGCAGCCCAGGTAGGACTCTGAGTCCTCTGGCTGCCTGTGGGTCTGGTCCTTAGGTGGGACCACCTGGACTTCTATGAGGCCAGAAGTTAGCTCCCTGCCTCAGTGCTGTGGGTATCCTGTGCCAACTTTCTTTTTGAGAGAAAACGAAAAAAAGAAAAAGAAAAAGAAAAAGAAAAAGAAAAGAGCTTGCTCTGGGAACGAATCATCAGGTCTCTAGGCCAGTGAGCCTGGAAAGGCAGCTGTGGCTCTCTGGTCCAGGGACAGATGTCAGCCCTCTGATTTTCACATTTTTGTGGGGGGAGGGTAGAACGATATGTGAAATAACTAAGCTCCAGATGAGTTCAGTCTCTGGTATCTGACTTAAACACAGAATAATAAGGGCTGCTTAATGCATTATTTTGTTGCTACTTTATTAGTCTGTGTTTTGGTCATTGGCTTTGTCATTAGCTTAAACCCTGAAATTACTGGCTGTCCTGTTGAAGACCTCCGCAGAGGGGAGACCCTTTCTCAAGTCTCAGAAAGTCGCGACCACCCAGTAATCTGCTCGAGACACCATGTACCGGAGCAATTGTGAGGTTGTTTATTAGAGCGTGACAACTAGCTGCCGGTCAATTCGTATGCCCACGCAGGAGCTGAATTGACCCCGACTGCCAGTTTGAAAGGGGTTTTTAAAGGGAAAAACCACAAACCAAGGAATGGGAAGGGGGTGAGGGGTTGTTAGGGTGGTGTAACATAAAAATAGTGGAACATTCCAAAGGAACCCAACCTACGGGAGTCAGGGTCAGGTGAAAACTCTCTGTACGTTTATCTTTCTCAAGAATGTGGTCCTGCCCTGTTACTTTGGCCTTGCCCTGTCACTGCGGTTCCCAGCTTGGTTCTCAACTTGGTTTTCAGCTTGGTTCCACCTAGTTCACTTGCATTCTTTCCTAACTCTTTGCAGATAGGCCAGTTCCAGTAATGGTGACTGGTCTTTCCACATTCCTAACTTGCTTCATGCCTCGGTTTCTCCATGTCTTTATAAAGAAAGCCTAAAGAATACTTTATATGTCTAAAAAGAATTCTATATACCCAGTATCTATAATTTTTCACTCTACACTGTCATCAGATGCCACTTGTTCCCTAAAGCCACGTGCTCCCAGCTCCCTGCCACCAAATTATCTTATCATATACTCCCAGTTACCAGTAAGGGGCCAGTAGGGCCAGTAGGGGGCAGTAGTGAGTCAGTAGGGGGCAGTAAGGGCCAATAGGGAGCCAGTAGTGGGAAAGTAGGGCACTAGTATGGTCTGGTCCAGATGCCATGCTCATCCATTCATAAGTGACTGGGCCTTGGGCTAATTATAATCTCATCATAGTGATAAAAACATATCTACAGGTGCTATGACAGATTTGACCACACTCAAATGAGAAAGAATGGGATCCTGACTTGGGAAATTTTCCTATTGTGAGAGAAACTAAGGTGATAGTACACACACCTCCCCCAACCCCATCCGAGTCCTGCCCTACCAGGAAGCCAGATCCCAGAACTGCTCAGACAGAAGGTATGTTTTGGCCATGGCTCCCCTTATCTATTTCTTGGCCATTAATAAGATTTCTTATGTCTTCCTGGAACTGTTTGGTTACTTCTGAGTGAAACTGAGCAGAATAGGGATTGGCAGATTTGGGGAGCAGCTTGAGAAAGGCTACGGAATTGGTGGATGTAGCAATTGTCTTACTGGAGGGTCCTCATAGTCCTAAGACACAGATGGTCCTTCTAGCCCATGTTAGGTGCCCAGTGGTGACTAGGATCTTCAGACAGGTGTCAGGGTGACTTACTCATGGTGTGAAGTGTTTCACAGGAAGCTTCCTCAGAAGAGCATGGATTGAAAGGAGCTCTAATAGCCCACTGGGAAGTGCAGTAAAGGAGCTCACCAGGCCTTGAACTATCTTCCATACACTGTGTTGGGGATTTTCTAAGACACAGGAAGAGTGTCTCTGTGGACATTCCCTATGTACCTTCCTCATCTGGTCACCAGAAAAGCCTTTCACAGAAATGAGTCCTAGAGATGACACTGAACAGACCTTAATTAGAAGCCATGGAGACAAACTGTCCTTGGGAAGTCCAAGGACACTTTAGGCAAATGTTCCAACAGTCACTTTCCCCATTTAGGGGAAAAATGTGTTCCTCATGTACTTTTAAAACTTAAAACATAGTTATGTTTTTGATAATATCTTGTGGTCTTTTTGCTAAACTTGTTTTAGGCTCTCCATATATAGTTAAATATTTTGTTTGATTAATATGGCTAATTTAAAAGTTTCTTGTAACACCAATCACAAATAAGCTTCAAAAAGGGTTCGGCATACCTAAGTCACGGGGAAATACAAGTTAAAACTACTTTGAGATATCACCTTGCTCCAGTCAGTGTGGCTATGAAGCAATCTGTCTGTGACGGTTTGAATGAAAATGTCTCCCATAGGCCCATAGGGAGTGGCACTATTAGGAGGTGTGGCCTTGTTGGAGGAAGTGTGTCATTAGGGGTGGGGTTTTGAGGTTTCAGATGCTCAATCCAGGTCCAGTGTCACCCTCTCTTCCTGCTGCCTGTTGATCCGGAAGTAGAACTCTCGGCTTCTTCTCTAGTACCATGTCTGCCTGTGTGCTTCCATGCTATGAAGATAATGAACTAAAACTCATAATTGTAAGCCAGGCCTAATTAAATGCTTTCCCTTATAAGAGTTGCTATGGTCATGGTGTTTCTTTAGAGGATTAATGGTCACTCTCACTAAGACACTGACAAAACGACCAAGTACAAGTTAGAGTTAACATGAATGACTTTTAGGTTCCTGACTAGTTTTCTTTCTCTGCCTCTAACAATAAATAAAATTTGAGACAGGGTCTCTTGTGTCCCAGGCTGGCCTTGAACTCAACAAACTCTTTTTCCATGATGTGCATGGTGGGAAGAGCCAAGCTCTGTAAGTTGTCCTCCACCTCCTCATGTGCTGTGGAGCTTGTGTCCCACATCCCTAACCTCACACAAAGTCAATAAGTAAAAGCAATAAAGTTATCTTTTTTTTAAAAAAATCAATGTTTTTAAAAGTAAAAACTAAGAATCAAATATTACTGATGGTGGAAAAAAAATCAAAGGTCCAATGTGAATAACTAAAATATATTGCACAGCAGAAAGCAACTAAATAGTAAAGAGGTGCTGCACATGCTACAGTGTGGATGTACCTTAAAACATGCTACATGAAAGAGCCAGGTACTGTAGTACCAGGGAATTGTTTGTTCCTGAAAGACCAGTCAGGAGCTGATACGATGTAATTATTGCAGGGTCTTTATTTACAAGCTTGAGCTCAGGTTTAACTCACTGCTGGCCCAAAGGACAGTTTCAGTGGAGAAAAGCCCCAACACTCAATTGGGACAAGGTTTTATTGGAAATGACAAGTGAAGGGTGAATGTTTCTAGCCTGGCAAGCAACTAACTAGGAGGCTAACTGTGGCCTTTAGCATAATTGGCTGGTGTTGGGAACCAAACCATAAACTTAACTTCTAATTTTTTTTTTCTAATTGGTGATTGTTAGGCAGGGGTGGGCTTGTAACCTGGAGGTGAAGATTTGTTGGGGAATTGTCTTAGTTAGGGTTTTGCTGCTGTGAACAGATACCATGACCAAGCAACTCTTATAAGGACATCACTTAATTGGGGCTGGCTTACAGGTTCAGAGGTTCAGTCCACTATCATCAAAGGAGGAACATGACAGCATCCAGGAGGGCATGGTACAGTAGGAACTGAGAGTTCTACAGCCTCATCTGAAGGCTGCTAGCAGAATACTGACTTCAGGCAGCTAGGATGAGGATCTTAAGCCGACGCCCATAGCGACACACCTACTCCAAGGCCACACCTCCTTATAGTGCCACTCCCAAGGCCAAGCATATACAAATCATCACAGGAATAACCTGGAAACTGGTGCTAGACGATGGATTTGTTAGAGGAGAATAACCTGGAGACACAAGTCTTGTTGAGGGGTAACCTAGGGACTGAAGCTAGGTTAGTTTACTTGAGTGTAAACTTAGGCCAAGTTCCTTAAGATGGAGTCTGAAATTTGGTCTGTTAATATAAAAGATTACACATTAGATGCCACCATTCATGTAATGTCAAAACAGGCAACTTTATGGAGGCAGAGAACAGATGAGTGTCTGCCTAGGACAATGGACGTCAAGTGCTTGGTCTTGATGTGGATGAAGTAAGTCATATTTGGTCTGGTACAGTCTATCTGCTTTGTTGAGTCTCGACATGCTACTATAAATGAGCATTAATGCTGAGGAAAGTTTCAGGCGTCAAGCTGAGCCTGTCCAAGGGAGGCTACATGTGCGATTATATTTTGCATTATAGATAAACATGAGACGATTGTCTGAAGTCTTGCATTTCACTGTCAAGTTGACATGGGGTAGCCTTGTGGTGGCTAATTCTGACTGTCATCTTGATTGGATTAAATTGAGTTTGCCTTAGGCTTGTCCTGAAAGGATTAACTGAGGGGGAAGACCTGCCAAGGACCTGGGCAGCACCATCCTGGGAGGGTGGTCCCAGGCCAAATAAAAAGGGCAAAAGGGGAAAGCCTATTGGACACCTGCATTCATGTTTGTCTGTGGGGAAAGCCAATTAGACACCCAAATTCGCGACTGTCTGCTGTCTGATCCACTACATGTGAGCAAGCAGCTTCCATGTCAAGTCACAACAAGAAAAGTAACTCATAATTCTAACTCTATGCGCAACCCCTGAAAACCGTTCACTGGCTTGGGGCCACGATGATGGCTGCTGTGGTCACTCACACAGGATGCCTGCTCCGACCTGTGCACAGCTCCCTTCACACAGGATGCCCCGCTCCGACCTGTGTGTGCACAGCTCCCCTCACATGGGATGCCTGTTCCAGCTTGTGCATAGCTCCCTCCCTCCAGGCTTTGCCAAGTCTTTCTCTCACAGCTGTCAGAGAAGAAAATAATGTTCTCTTTAATTCTTGTAGAATCTTAGTTGGGGCAGAGTTTCCCAACACTCAGTAGGCTAGCAGGAGAAAAACAAAATCTAGAAGTTTATTAACGTGTTAATATGTATTTCATATGTACATGGGCGACACTCACAGGATGAGCAGTTCAGATGCAGGTCTTTGAACTCTGGCTTGTATGCATCTTCCCCAAGAACAGTACACCTCTAGATGAGTTACGAGACAAATTTTGTGCCTCCAGGAAAAAACAGCATGTAAGAGCAAATCAAAAGCAGACATAGTCTGGTTAGCAAAGCTGGTTCCTGGGGATTCCGCTGGTGCTATCTCTGAGCCAGCAGGAACCAAAGCTGTCTTTCCCTCCAGCTGGTGGACAGGAGCAGGATATCTGTTTTCATAAATCCGTGTTCTTTTAGGCGAATAGAGGGAAGGCAGAGAATGCTTCTTTGTCTGCAGCTCCTTGACTGTCTTCAACTGGACAAGCCTTAACATTTGGGTCACACACTAGTCTCCCTTACCACTCTAGATACACAGCAAGAGCCACGTACTCCCCACCCTCTGTCCTTGAGCTGCTTTTCTCCATGGCTTTTACCATACAGTCCCATGTGTTTCTTTTAAAATTTATTTTCACAGAATATATGACTCCAGGATGAAGAGAAAATTAGCTATTTTGTTCTTTGCTAATTCTTAATGGTCAATAGTGCCTGACACATCATAGATGCTCAGCAAACGCAGCTGTGTGTTCAGTGAAAAAGTAAGGTACTGAGCAGTGGGTTCCAATCCTTTCTCAGCAGGGTCTCATTATATAACCCTGGCTGGCCTCGAATTTGCTATTTAGACCAGGCTGGCCTCAGACTTCTGGGGAGCTGCCTGCCTCTGCCTCCTGAATTCTGGAGGCAGTTCTGAGTTAGTTTTTAGGTGAGAAGAGACTGTGAATGAATGTCTCATGTGTGCATAAAACAGCTTTAAAAATGTTAGAGGAAAACTAGGTCACACTGGTTTGTCACACCTTGCCTATGGCAAGGTGAACTTGGTGACTAAGAATCAGCATGAGTAGGAGGGAGGGGAGGCGAAGGGGAGGGAGAGGGAAGGGAGAGGAAGAGAAAGAAGGAGAGGGAGGGGGAAGGGAGAAGGTAAAGAGGGAAGGGGGGAAGGAAGGGGGAAAGAAAGGGAGGGGGAGGGAGAGAGAAGTCACTTGTTCATTGTATTCTATTTGTAGATCACTAACTTTCTGAACAATTCTTCAATTTAAAAATAAAAAGGAAGCTCTTTTTTCCAGCTGTAAATACCTATGACAGACCACCCATCAGCCCTTTTTAAATTGACAAATTTTTCTAAGTGTTTGCTGTTAGAAATAGCTGGGACGTCTACTTTGTAGGACAATAACTGACTTGGTCTTTTTAGGCTCTTTCACGTTGGTTATAATTCTTTGCCAAATAAAATGTAGCCAACACTTCAAACTAAACAGGAGTTTCCAATTGTTAATGTAGAGCTGTATTTGAATAGCTGTGAGTGGGATTGCTCAGGAAGCAGGGGATGCTGGGAAAGGCAGATTTCAATCACCTCATGTAACATTTTTATATTCTCATTGGCTAGCTCACCCTGTCCTTGACCGGTGGCTGCTTACTGATTTTCCAGGACAAGGCTTTTATAAAGGAAAGAGTAAAACTTGGTAGCATGTTCCTATAGGATGTGAACACAGGCTGAGTATGCTAAGTCATGCAACGGGAAACAACCTGAACAGGAAATGAATCCTTCATCTGCTCAGAAGGTGCTGTGTGACCTCAGTGAGATCACTACTCGTATCTGGCCTGGGCCTTCCTCACCTCATTCATGGAATTATTGATGTCTGTCCCTCCCTTTATCCTGCAGCACAAACAGATGTGTGGCAGCTGCCAGGCTGCAGCTCTGAAGGCCGTGGTTCTTATTATAGGCGAAGAGGGCTCTGAGCAGAGGGAAAGACAAACAGAAAAGCAGTTGCCTGCCCTTGTGGAAGTGACGCCATCAGCCTTAGGTTAATGAGCTAGCAAAAACTGCAGGCTCCGGTGTGTAGCAGCCATCACCTGGGCCCAGGCAGGACTCTGCGGCAATGTCAGGACTTATATCTCCCTGGGATGCTTTTTTTTTTCTTAGCTTTTAAGGGCCCAAGGTGTACTGTGAGACTCCCAGACCCAAGCCTTCCTCAACCCCCAAGGCTTTAGATTCTGACAGGCTTCCTTGAGTGTATCCTCTCTTCCTTGGTCTCCTGCCAGACTTGAGAACAGTCTCCTTCCTGGGCTCAGACTGGATGATGGACACCCCTTCCTCTTTCAGTGCTGGCCAATGAGTGGCTTCATATCCTTTGGGGCTGTAGTCAGACCTCACTTCAGAAAACATGTGCTGGTACAGGACTGTATCCAACCCACTCCAGTTATTACGGGAGCAATGCTCTCATCTTCTGTTTTCATCCATAATTAAGACTTAATTTAAAAAAAAGCCTTGTTCAATAGAAGCTTACACGCTTTCAGTTTCCAGATTTAGATTATGTGTAAGTGTGGGACTGGAAAAATGGACTAACATTAAGAACACTGGCTACTCTCCAGAGGACCTGGATTTGCCTCTCTGTAGCCAAGTGGCAGCTCACAACCCACCAGTAATTGTAGTTCAACACCCTCTCTGGTTTCAGTGGGTACTAGTCTGAGAATAAAATGTATTTTTATTTTATGTGTATCAGTTGCTTGCATATATATCTGTGTACAATGTGTGTACCTAGTGCCCATGAAAACCAGAAGAGGGTGTTGGATCCCATGAAACTGGAGTTATAGATGGTTATGAGCTGCCATGTTGGTTCTGGAAATCGAACCTGGGTCCTCTGCAAGAGCAGTGGTTTTTGTTGTTCTTGTTGTTTGTTTTGTTCTTGTTTTTTTTTGAGACAGGGTTTCTCTATATAGCCCTGGCTGTCCTGGAACTCACTCTGTAGACCAGGCTGGCCTCGAACTCAGAAATCCGCCTGCCTCTGCCTCCCGAGTGCTGGGATTAAAGGCATGCACCACCACTGCCCGGCTGCTATATTTTCTAAATTGATTCCAATTTAAAGTGCATCCATTATTAATGATCTAAGAGTTTTCATAATAAAGTTGTTTTGTTCAAAATTATTGATACTACACTGCAAAATGCACAATTTAATTAATAAATACAAACTTTAAATCTGGTTACTTGAGTAAAGCAGAATGACTTCTAAAACCTAATTAAAAAAAATTATATTATTGTTGTTTTATGTGAAGAAAGATGAGAGCCCCCTCACCCCAGTGAACCATGAGGATCCAGAGACTGATGCAAAAGCAGGAAGAGTTTATTTTTCTAGCATGCTGGGCTTGTCCTGCATCCAAAGGAGAAGTGACGACCCCAGGCAGCCTGTTCGGCCAGTGTTTATACAGTTTTCAGGAGTAGAATAGAGCAACAGCCACTAGGCACAATGTGATTGGCAGAACAGTGTGACTTTTAAACTGATTGGTCCTTAGGGAATGAGGTCGGAGGTCGGGAGCCCAAGGGTCCCACCCTGAGGAATGTGTCTACTGCTCTGTTCTGCCTGTGGTCTTCCAGAGGAATGTAATTCAATCTCTCCCTTCAGGAGAGGAGGGTTGCCTACTGTTCTATGACCTCTCTCTTCCAGGGGGTAAGGGATGCCTATGTGCTTCCAAAGACCTCTCCCCTCTGGGAAGGGAGGGAGTCTGGTGAAATTCTCCAAAGGCTCTGGGTTTACCTCTTCACTGTGCCATCTCTCAGCCCCCAGGTATTTGTATGTATACGTGTGTGTACATAATATATATTTTATATAATTATATATAATTTTGAAAATATATTATTGTCTTTTTATTTGAAATAAGTTTTTTTATTGTTAATTATCTATATGCATTGTGTCTGTGTGGGTATGTGCACATGCCTGCTAGTGCTGACTAAGGCCAGAGAGCATCAGTTTCTGAGGCTGGTGGTGTTGCTGGAAACCAAACTCCAATCCACAAAGGCAGTATGCACTTTTAACTGCTGAGCCATCTTTCCCTCTTCCAAACTTTCGGACACTCACTGTTTGGCTGTTTTACTTATGTATACAATGTATCTGCAGCGTCTTCATTGTTGCTCCCAGACAGAGCTTTTAGAGTTTCCACTTCCACCTTTAATGTCTTCCTATTTTGTATAATCCACTGAGTCTAAGTAGGCTGCCAGCATGCCCGTGGGTATGAGGCAATCCACTGGAGCGTGGGCAACCTACAGCCCTTCCATCCTCAGAGAAGAAGTACTCTCCCTGCCCTAGCAGCCCTCAGTTGGTGTCAGTTGCTAACTGTTTTACAGCTAGGGGTGGAGCAGCATGAATTCCCCCCCCCCCCCATGCAGGAATGCTGATTGGCTTGATCTTGTGCAGGTCTTGTGCAGGTATCTATGGCTGCAGTGAGTTCATGAGCACAGAAACCATCTCTTGTCCAGAAGACAGTGTGTCATGTTGCTCCTCCTCATCCTTCGTCTCTTCCGGTCTTTTCACCTGCTCTTCTGCAATGTTCAATGAGTCCTTTGGGGATGATATTGAGGTCCCATTTAGAGCCAATCCCTCAGCCACTTCTCAGCACTTTAACAAGTTATGACTGCTACATTATTGTTGTCAGTAAATGGATGTGTGTGTGTGTTAGTTTTGGACACAGTCTCACTAAGTAGCTCCAGCTGGGCCTAGAACTGTGCCCTTCCCGCAGCCTTGAGCAAGCCTGAGAGACCTTGTTTAGCACAACAGACCAAATAATAGGACCTAGGTGGAACTAGCCACTTTGGCTGCATGTCAATAGACACCTAGGTGGAGTCACCCACCTTGGCTGCATGTACATCCTGCTATAGAAACTTGAAAGAAGAACTGCCCCTGGGCTTGCCTTGAGACATCTCTGGCTGTGACCCATAACCAAGAATGGATTATCCCCAACTCTCCAGGCTGAAACTAGAAGAGTTTGGGCGGGGTCTTCCCCTTTAAATTGAAAGCTTAACATTAAAGCATTGAGCCTTGATCAGAGAACTTTGTCTTGGCTTCATCTCTTCTTGCCCTCCATCCTCCTTTCGTTCCCAGCCCTCTTTTCAGGTGAACCTGTTTGACTCGTGGCCACAGGCAGCTACATGGAACCAGAGACCATGCTGGCTGTGAACTTAAGAGGTCTACTTGTTTCTGTCTCCTGAGTGCTTGGATTAAATGCCACACTCCGACCATAAATCAATCTTTGCTGTTTTATCTACCTAACGTGGCAGACAGCTGGTTTTAGGCTCCCAGAATCCATGATGAACAGTCAATATACAGTTTAGAACCAAGAACTGCTGTGGGGAACGTGGACGAAGCCTTCCTCTACAGAGCCACGCTATCTAAATCTCCTGCAAAAGGCCCCTCTGTGCTCCTGGACTTGCCGCTGCTGAGCTAAGCCAGAGTTCTCCTCCTCTACCCCCGTCCCCACCCTGGGCTCATTGTCCTCGGCCCATGGGCCCCCCTCTGTTCCTGACTCTACATGGTTTCCAACAGCGATTGGATACCCAAGAGTCAGGGAAGTCCAGCTTCAGCCTATGTCATTTCTCACTTTGGTTGAGGTCCCCACTCCAGGCTCCCACACCCTGAGTGTTAGTGCTTCCCACAAGCCCAGTACCCAGTGGCGGCGTAGGGTAAATGTAGTGTAGCATCTCCCATGTCACCTGTCCAAGTGGAGCTCCCACACCCCAATGACAAGGCAAACCACTAGATCACAGGGTTGCATATGTATCATTGACTGAAAGCTGGGGCCCTGCCCAGTGTCGAGTGTCCATCAGGTACTGGCGAGTGGAGGCACTAGCCTTGACTCCTGTATTTTGCAACACTCATTCACTGAGAGCTTGCTAATTGCCCCAGAAGGGGATGAGAAATATCTCCCTTTCACTCTGAATGCTCCAGGGATAAACTAACAAAGGTTAAAAGGGAGAAAGGCATATAAATTAGCATGCAAATTGCGTTATGGTTTGCCTGTGGAAAGTCACTGGTAGTGCAGCTGACCCCTAAGCCCAGCATTATTGGCGAGCTGGTGTGTCCCTTTGAGTTAGGTGAGGGTAGAATAAGGGATTAGAAACTGGTTTATTTGGTGATGGTGGTGGTAGGAGTTGGAAATTATTATTGGGAGAAATGATGTTTTTGACAAAGAAGAGATTGTAAAGAAATTCTCTTTTGGGGGTGTGGTGACCCACCTGTAATCCCAGTACTCAGAGGCAAGGTCAGCCTGTCTCAAAACAACAAACTAAAACACATTCTGTTGAGATTTGCTTGAGCCCAAGTAACATCTGTCTTGTCAAGGAGGTCCTGCCAGGTGTGGCTGTCTTCTTGCCTCCTGTTCTGATGTAGCTGGGAATAGAGGCAGGGCATGCTGTCCCTTTCACAGCCCATTCTTCAAGGATGCCCTCAAGCAGGGATGCTCCCTAGCTTGAGTATAGAAATAACAAAAAATTCCGTTAGTTTTGCTAAATACCATACCTTGAGGGCACTGGGCTCAATGTTAAGACCCACAGACCTTCCCTCCTGGTGCTCCAGGGCACTATGAAGTGAACTCACATGCTGAGCCCTGTGTGGGAGGAGGGCCTGTTTACTGAAGCTGGAGATCTGGACAAGAAGTTGGAAGCAGTGTGGTTATTTAGCACAGGAATAAAGTAGATGTTAAACTGTTCTCCTGGCTTTGTGTAAGGAATAACTCACATCTCACTAATTAAAGAGCCCTGAGAATAACAGGCATTAGATGGAGTGTGTGCTGTTTCTGCTCTGTTCAGGCACTTGCATGAGGTACCATGGGCACAGGAACCTGCTTCCAGATCACTGGGACCTACTTGGGAGCATATTAAATGACAGGGCCAGCACCTGGTGCTGTCATGTAATTCCGAGGACCAGCCTCAGCTTGGAGAGGGGTTCTGAGGAAGAGGTGTCTGGGAGCTGTGGAACAACCGACTTGAAGTAAAATCATAGGTTACAAACTGACAGCCTATATTCTGCTTGAGACATCCTTCCAGATTGTTCTCTTTCTTTCTATGTTCTGCAGGAGACAGCTTTTGAAGGAATCTCAGGTCTCAGTTTAAACTTAAAAATTAACTTCTCCAGAGACACATCCCAGGAGAAGCACATTCCAAAGACTTACATATTCCAGGAGAAGGGCCCAATATAAGAGGATTAAAGGTTATCAGGAAGCTGGACCCTTAGCATAATAAACCTGGGTAAACAGGAGCTACTTACCTAACATTCATCGTTATAAGATAATGTGCAAATCTGAGTTACCTAGAAACCAGGCGTGGGAGTGGCTGTTAGAGGTCAGCCTTTATGGTTATTGTCTAAGAGGTGATTGTAAAACTGCCCTTGTGAACCCTGTGAAAATGGTACAAAAACTGCTCTTAGCTTTAGCTCAGGGTTCCTCTAGCCTGCGTGTGGGGGGGAACCCCAGTGCACTGGTTATCAATAAACCTCTTGCTTTTGCATCGGATCCCCTGTCCGTGAGTATTTCTGCAGGAGCACATTCCCCAGTTTGGATCTTAGGGTCCAACACTTTCTCTTGCTATTCTAAAAGCTCTCTGGATAGCTCATCTCTTGAACGTCAAAACTCCAGTCTTTTATTTACATATCAATTCAGTCATTACCCCAGGTTCCCTTTTGATTATCACATGAGTCAGCATTCCATTACCCAGACCCCTGGTTCTTAGAAGACTGCAAACACATTGTTTCATATATATATATATATATATATAATTATTATTATTTTGCAAAAGAATTCAGAGATCTGCCTGCCTTTATTAAGCACAGACAACAAGCTAGCTGGGTAGGACACTCACTGCCCTGAAATTACCATTCCTATCATGCCTGGGCCTTGAATCTAAATTCGATTGGTCCCTGGCTAACCTTGAATTCAGGAATCTACCTGCCTTTGTAAGCATAACAAAAAACTTAGATGGGTGATATCTTGCCCTACAACCACCACTCCCCAAATCTCTTTATCTCCTTCCTTAGCCTCTCTCTGACAAGCTGGCTCAGAGTGCAGCTGCCTCTGTTCTTTTAGGTCTGTGAAGCTCCTTACACAATTCATAGTGCATCCTTATATTTTGTACATAGTTGAGAAATGAGTATTTTTGAACTCATATTTTCAGAGTTTCTTTTCACAGCCTTAAGGACTTTCCTGCTGGCCTAGCATTTGCCATTTTGCTGAGACATTTGCCACATCCTTGACTCCCGGACTTGTACTGTCTCTGATTATCATGGAGTCATTAATCTTGGCAGAGAGGACATTCCTCAAAGGAAGAACATAAAAGTATGTACATTATTATACAAACAAGCTTTACCCCTACAGCAACCACGTGGAGGTCCATTGTTCCAGGGGTAGAAACCATGTCACAATGTACCTACCATGGCCAAGCCAGACTCAGCAATGTAGCCCCCAAAAAGCTTCCCTGCCTCAGTTTGAGCATCTTCAGACATTTTGGCTTAAATTTAATTCCTTCTTTTAGAGAAAGTCTTCATTACCAGAGGTTGTTCTAAAATTATTTTAATACACAGAAATTCAAAAGAACCTGAATCTTGAGGCCAGGCCTAATGATTTTGGAGAATGTTCTAGGGTTTTGATTCCCAGATCTGAATACCCAGACTCCCTTCCCTACCTAGGTTGGCTCTCATGCCCCATGTTATCTGGGTGTTACCTGGGTGATGATTTTCAGCTTCTAGATCTGAATGGCTCATGTAAATGTGTTGGACCCTAAGATCCAAACCGGGGGACGATCTCCCACAGAAGCACTCATGGACAGCGGATTCGATGCAATAACATGAGGTTTATTGATAACCAGTGCACTGGGGTTCCCTTGCATGCAGGCTAGAGGAACCCCAAGCCAAAGCTAAGAGCAGTTTTTATATAATTTTCACAGAGTTCACGAGGGCAGTTTTACAATCATCTCTTAAACAATAACCACAAAGGCTGACCTCAAACAGCCACTCCCACACCCAGTTTCTAGGTAACTCAGATTTACACATTATCTTTATAACAATGAGTGATAGCTAAGTGGCTTCTGTTTGCCCAGGTTTATTAGATTAAGGGCCCAGCTGCCTGATAACCTTTAATCCTCTTATCTTGGGCCATTCTCCTGGAATGTGTGTAAGTCTTTGGAATGTGCTCCTCCCAGGATGTGTCCTGGGGCAGTTAATTTTTGAGTTTAAACTGAAACCTGAGATTCTTTCAATTTTAAGTTTAAACTGAGACCTGAAATTCCTGCACATGCAATCAACCAATCCCTATGAGAACAAGATTTGTGATTTGTAGAGATGGCTCAGAGGTTGAGAGCACTGGCTACTCTTCTAAAACACCCAGTTTGATTCTTGGCACCCATATGATAACTCACAGCTGCCTGTAATTACAGTTCCAAGGGATCTGACATCCTTTTCTGTCACAAGACACACAAGTGGTGCACAGATATACATGTAAGCAAAATACTCATACCCATACAATAAAAATAAAACCAGAACCAAAACACAAGTTTTGCAACCACTAATGTTGGTTGTCAGCTTGACTGGGCTGAGGGATGCTAGAAAATGATATAGCACTGATCTTGGTGTGTCCGTGGTTATCTCTGAGAGGACTGGCCTATGGGTGAGAACAGAGTGGGAAGACCCTTTGTAACATGGGCAGTACCACGTAATAGGCCCAGAGAGAAAGAGCAAGAAGAAAGTGAGATCTAACTCCTGAGCTCAGGTCTTCCTTAGCAGGCTCAATTCTCTACTGCTCTCACTCACAGACAGCAAACTCCCAGGCATTTCAGCTTTTGAACAAGATTTGGACCCAAAGCTCTCTGAGCGTTCTCAAATGTAAGCTTGGGTATGTATCTTAGATGTCTCTTGAATGCTGAGATTTCTGGCTTCTTGGACTGAGCAGCTACCAATATCCCTGCTTTAATCTAGAAACATCACTGTGGGACCATTCACACTCAGATGGTCTGAATCAATCTAATAAATCCATTCCTGTTTATATTCTATTAGTTTTACTCCTTTGAAGACCCCTGACTAGGGAGGGACCAGGGATGTAGTTCTATTGGTAAAATGCTCCAGGATTTGAACCGCAGTACTACACAAATTATACATCCATGATGTAGGCAGAAGGATCAGGAGTTCAAGGCCATCCTTGACTACACGGTGAGGACACAGACTAGCAAAGCCCTTGAGATCACAGGAGAGGAACTCAGAAGAGGACTGGGCAGGCAGAATGATGGATTAAAGGTTGTCTGACTGTGGAGGATGAGTTTAGGGCTAAAGCCTGGGATACTAGAGAGAAATCTAGGTCAGTTGGTAAGACTTCACACATGCTAGGAGGGTGCTTTACCATGGAGTCATAGTTCAAGGCCAAGTTCACATGCATCTATACTCATATCCATTACCTAATTTGTTGCTTTTTTGAAGCAGAGGAGAAAAAAAGGAGAGAGAGAGAGAGAGAGAGAGAGAGAGAGAGAGAGTCTGCTTGCCAGGCAGAGTCAAGGCAGGTCGGGTCTGTTGGCAGATTTCCTGGCCTGCTAAGGCATGGAATGAGAAGAGCAGGTGCACTTGAGCTCAAGGCAAGGGGCTAAAGATTCCACTGACTTCGATGGAAGGAACAGGGAGGTTTTAGGTGATAACGAATGTCTTATGCATACATTTCTGTTAGCTTGTGGCTTTGTTTCCCATGGTACTGTAATATAAAAAGGCTTTGAGAAATATACTCATGGCCAGTGTGGTAATGACCTGCAGCCCTTCCATTATTACTCTGTATGTACTTCTGGGTAATACTCTACTGTCATGGAGGGAATTCAGGGAGGCAACCAGAGGTAGGAGCTGATGCAGAGGCCATGGAGGGCACTGGCTCGTTCCTTATGGTTTGCTCAGTCTGCTCTCTCATAGACCCCAGAAACATCAGCCCAGGCCAGTATCACCCACAGTGGACTGTGCCCTCCCACATCAGCCAGTAATTAAGAAAATGCCTTACAACTTGATCTTATGGTGGCATTTTCTCTTTCCCTTTTGGTTTTCCAAGACAAGGTCCCTCTGTGTAGTCATGGCTGTTTTAGAACTTACTCTGTAGACCAGACTGGCCTTGAACTCATAAAGATCCACCTGCCTCTGCCACTGCATTCTGGGATTTAAAGTGTACACCATCATGCACCCAGCAGCCTTTTCTCAGTTGAGGCTCCTTCCTCTCAAGTGACTGTAGCTTGTGTCAAGTTGATGGAGAAGTAGGCAGAACAGTCAAGAATCCAAATAATGATTCTGAGAAAGAAGAACTCTCTCCACCCACCTGAGGGGTGGAGGAGGATACATGGAGGAAGGAGTGCAGGTGAGAACCATGTTTCTCAAAGTTATTACTGGGGGAATGAGAGGGAGCAACCAAGTCTGTCAGCTATGACAAAATTAGAGATGTCACCTAAGGAAAACCTGAGAGACTTCCTTGGAAAAGCTGTTTTATAGCAGACTAGAGGAAGCTTTCCATAAATACACTAATGTGAGTCCTACAGCTCCCAAGGGAGAGGCCTTAATGGAGCAAAATTGCATCACCCTGCCTGTCTGATAAGAGAAGGAAACATCAGACATTACAAATAGGAATCCAGTTCCATCTAAACCAACTGCTAGATATAGTTTTCCAAAATTTGAGATGTCCTTGGTCGAACCTAAAAGGTCCAGAAAAAGCCTGAGGTGGCTTGCTTTAAATGCAAGAAAAATGGACACTGGGTAAAAGTTCATATCAACTCTCCACAGGCCCCTTTTACATCTTAAAAACAAACTGGCTCAGACCTCTGACATTGGAGAATCAACTGCCAGGGTTTCAAAGAGGAGGCAAGGGAAACAAAAGACTATGGTAGTAATAGAAAAGACAGATGACTACTGAAGCCTGAGCAGATCCTCACTGTCCACACCCGGAGAGCATCCACATCACTCCTGAGAACCTCAAGTAACTTGGGCATTATGGGTAAGCAAACTCATCTTCTTGTAGAATTTACCTTATTCAATTATAAATGCATTGAGGTTAATCCACAGTTCTTTCTGGAATGGATGGTCAAATGGATGCAGTTGATGTTCCTAGACAAGTGAGGTGACTGACAGATATGTGATGAAGAGTTGCCTGAAGTAGGACAACGGAAGGCTACAAAGGCGTCACATGACATGGATGCCAGGATGGCTCTTAAGAAGCTCTTTAAAGGAGCAGAACAGGCACATTGTGAAATACTGTGTCAGGCTTATACTGTAGGACACACACCTCCACTGTTTAATTCTGCTCAGGAGAGAGGCAGTCCCCTAAGTTCCCAGCATCAGGAAGACTCTGACCCTTAGATCTCCCACACATGCCAGTCTGTACCGATGGAAGCTCCTGGTGGCACTGATAGACACCTTAAAGGGTGTGTAGTAGAGGTTTCACATTAGAACTTAGAGAGCTACAGAAGTAACATGAATCTATTAAAAGAAATTATCTCCTGATTTGAGTTGCCTCAGATACTACAAAGTGAAAATGGACCCCTTTACTTCACAAATAACCCAAGCAGTGGCTAAGGCGTTAGATATTATTTTTGTCTGGAGACCTCAGTCCTCTGAAAAAGTAGAAAGACCCATCAAATCTTGAAGTATGTCTTTTTTTTTTTTTTTTTTGAGACAGGGTTTCTCTGTGTAGCCTGGGCTGTCCTGGAACTCACTTTGAAGACCAGGCTGGCCTCAAACTCAGAAATCTGCCTGCCTCTGCCTCCCAAGTGCTGGGATTAAAGGCTTGCGCCACCACCGCCCGGCTTGAAGTATGTCTTAATCAAGCTTTGACAAGACACTTCAGAGAAATACCCCTACTGCCCCATAGCAATACAAACTACCTCAAGAACAAATATTAAAATGACCCCTTTTTAAAGGCTTTTGTGAGACAATTTTTTATAGGAAGGCTTGATAGCAGACCTTGAGACAGGACAGATAATAAAATATCTTACTAATTGGGGAGAATTTCAGAGGACAATTAGAGAATTTGGCTTTCTCTGCCCCAGAACACAGCCCAATTGATCTCAAGATCAAACCTAGGGAACAGGTCCTAATAACTTCACAGAAAGTCTCTCTGTCAGATTAATTTACTCCAAAATAGAATGGGCCCTGCATTGTAATCTAGGCTACTCCGATGACAATGAATGTCCTTGGGGGTGTACATCTAGAGTCATCTTCCCAGGGTTAAACCTGTCCCACTGACTCCAGAACATGCAGGCAAGAGAATACTCATGTGACTTAACTGAAGATCTAATTGAAGAACTCATTGGATGCTCTTCCAAAAACAACCCAAGGTAAGTGGAACATCTGATTATAACAGCATCAACCAGGTCCCTAACCTCAGTAACTATTCTAAGCTTCCTGCTTATTCTGCTCATGGAAACAGCTGCCTGGGGGGCCTGGTACATGGGGTTGATTAATTAAGCCATATTTTGAGTTTCATTAAACCCTGCTGGTTGACTTTCCATTTCGGAGGGGCTTGTGTGCAGCCAGGACTCATACAGGACTCACACTAACAGAAACTGACTTGCAGGGAGCATACTAGTGATCAGCCCAGAAGGAGGAACTTGGAAAACTCAGATGCACAATCATCTCCTGAATAAATTCAAAATGGCAACATCTTCCCTCCCACCTGGCCCTTGTTCTCGAATTTAAGCTGGGACTCAGCTACTAAATCACCTTTTTGCATATGTTATGAGAAGGACTCAGGTCCCCGGGGAAAGTCTGCTTGACATTTACAGTAGGTCTACCTTCCTTGCAGAAGCTCTGAGCTGGTTACTCATCCTGCAGGAACTATATCCATTCGTGGACTTTCTCTGTTCCTTGTTCTCATCTCCTATTATACCTAAACACACCCCACCACACCTCACCCTCACCCCTGCTCCCTCCCGACTTATCTTATAGGCAGCTCATCTCAGATTTTTCCGAGAAAGCCATTTCTGGATCAATTCAAACTCTCTTCTTACAAAAATCAACTAAGGATAGTTGTTTCCTTCTCATTAAGTATATTAACAAATGTTCTTGGCTCTCAAGGAATCATAGAAGAGGCACCTTTTATATATACCTACAAAGTCTAGACAATTGAACCCAGCCCAAAAAACCCAGGATTTCCCCATTGGCTGGTGCCAATTTGGCAGCACATGGAATGACTGTCCAAGGCCAAGCCTGGAGTCATGTACTTTGACCCACTTCAGTCCCTAACTGGCCTCAGAAGTATTGGCCACATACAGCATACCCTCAGATAACCACACTCTGCATTTCACACCCTCAAGCCAAGCTGCCGGATTCAAAATATCTCTGTTGGATTGTGGGACAAGTGGAACTGTGTCACCAGACAAAAACTGGGAAGGTTGAGCTTAGGGAAGACAAAAACCTTTCATGGAGCAGAAGGGGCCAGAGGAGGTTTTCCCCTCCTTCTAGGAGACTGAATGTGTATTAATTTAGCATAATGAGAAGTATTTTTAAGTTTACATTTAAAAGACAATCAAAGGAAACTCAAAATTTTGATGACCTTGTGAATATTATAATTGATCATATTAGTTATGATAGTAGTTCAGCATGAGAGACACCTTAAGTCTATAGTTAACAGACAACCAAAGGAAACTGAACTTGTGATTATAAAAGTTCGATTGTATAGTGGAATGTTTTATTAGAGCTAGGCTAATTTATTATTTATTTATTTATTTATTTATTTATTGGTTTTTTGAGACAGGGTTTCTCTGTGTAGCCCTGGCTGTCCTGGATCTCACTCTGTAGACCAGGCTGGCCTTGAACTCAGAAATCCACGTGCCTCTGCCTCCCAAGTGCTGGGTTTAAAGGCATGCGCCACCACTGCCCAGCTAGGATAATTTATAAGAACTCTATTGGTTAAAGTTAGGATTTTAAACTCTTGAAGTCTCAATATAACAGTGGCATAGCAAGGGTAGGAAATACTAAGCTTTTAGGCACTGGATGGATACTGAGTTTAGATAAGGGAGTAGCAGAAGGTTACATCTGTGAAAGGTTATATCTGAACTTGTGGATCCTTTATTATGAAGTCTGTGAGCAAGGTAAACTTGTCTGTCTTTTTGAAAAGAGATCTGGTAGTCTTAACTAGTTAACAAATTGACTAATGAGCTAATAAGGAGGTGATTATCCTAGGGCAAGAAGCTAGTTGTCTGTTTTTCTAGCTGTCAGGCTGCAGTAGCTTAGCTGTCAATGTTATCATAAATCTGGGAAGAATAAATTATAATCTAGATGTCATATATTAATTAAAATGACAGAGGTTGGTCTATAGTCCACTACCGACAGTTCTCCCAGGTCCCTGTGGTCTCCATCTCAACTTGAGTGGAGTCAGTCTGGTCACCAGGCCCAGAAGATGAGAAGCTTTTTCCTTTGGAGGAGGAACATGGGATAAATGACTCACCGTGTCTTAGGCAATATGAGACATTTAATTCTCCGGTGTCCTCTGTTTGTCCACAGCATAGGCCATGCTCTGACAGCCGGCAAGGCGATTGAACAGTCTTTCTCAGTGGTTATCATACCACAATCCAGGTACTCTTTTTGCTGTGTCCATATCTTCTTGGAGACTTTGTGTGTATCAGGGGTCACTGTTAGGATTTGAGAGTCTCTGTCTGTCATAATAAGCTTAAACATTTAACTTTATATTTAGCAGATTTCTGACAAGATTGAGAACTAGTATCTATTAAGCATATCTGGGCCGGGCAGTGGTGGCGCACGCCTTTAATCCTAGCACTTGGGAGGCAGAGGCAGGCGGATTTCTGAGTTCGAGGCCAGCCTGGTCTACAGAGTGAGTTCCAGGACAGCCAGGCAGCCAGGGCTATACAGAGAAACCCTGTCTTGAAAAACCAAAAAAAAAAAGCATATCTGGGCTAGACAATTTGTGTCTATTTTAATTACTTGCTTTACATTGTATCTAGCAAACAAAGAGGTTACGTTGTAACTTAATAACAGTAATGACAGTAGCAAAACCAAGGCTAAACATATCTTTAAGTCAGTGATCTTTAACCTTTTTAATGTTATAAATCTTTAAGTCAATATTAAATTAAGTTACTATAAACATATAAAAACCTTATCTGCCCATAACAAAGCTGGCAGATAGTCATGAGACTGCCTTCAACTAAGATGGCACTAATGCTATAGCCAGCTATGTGACTGCCCTTAGCTAAGATGGTGCTGGAACTATAGCTCTGCCTGTGGTGGAAAGTCACATATTTGCTATACCTTAGAGTGGAATAGCAGAAGCATGGCTGTGGCAAACATACAAAGAGACAAACAGACAATGCCTGGCAGGCAGGGCGTTATGTGCATGTGAGGAGATCTCTCCCTGTCACCACAGGTAGCCTCTGCCACCTTGTGGGTCTGAGCAGCGGTGTGGTGGGTCTGTGCAGTGCATGGAGCTGCTCAGCTGCTTGTGTGGTGCACAGGAATCCCTTCTCCCTTCACAGCTGGCTTGGAGCTGGTGTGGACCAGATTGGAAAGAAATCAGAGATAAAAATTTCCCAGGAAGTAGAAGTTTAAGACTGCCTGCTACAGCAAATAGCTGGCATTGGAGGTGGCTGCAGAGCAAGTTAAGTCTGAAACAAAATCTGGAGAGTGCTGTTAGAGTCAAAGGAGCAGGGAGTGGAGAGTGGAGAGTGAGCTAGATAGATCAAGGAATAAAATGGTTGGAGTGAAGATGGGGAAAAGCCTGTACATAGGAAACCTTCCATTTTAAGTGGCCATTTAGAGTTATTATCTAGTGGGTATTGGGGCCAAATTTAATGGGTGAATTTGGCAGCTTTTAAGACCTGGAGGTGTCCCATTAGGGAGCCTGGAAGTAGTGGCAAAGACATTCCCGTTGAGTGAGAGTAGGAACAGGCAGCCAGGCTAGATTACCAGGTTGTTATGAGGTGAACTAGAGGCTGAGGTGTGGGTCAGCGTGCAAGCTGTGGGAGAACTGTTTACCTAGGCCTACCTCTGGCTCTTTTCAGGCTAGGAGCCCTTCCCAAGCGACCTCTCCTCATTTCACCTTTTGAACTCATGTATGGACGTCCAGTCCTAACTCCTGGTCTTTCACCTAAATGCTCTCCCCTCCCAGACCATTTGCTCACCCCATTACTTTGTCGCCTCTGTTCTCTTTTGTGGAACTTTGCTGACCACCATCTACCTCGACCGTACACTGTCTCCTGTCCACTGCCTGTCAACATCAGAGACCAAGTGCTTCTCTCCCCTCCAGATCATCGGCCCTTACCTCTCTCTCCCAAATGGCAGGGTCCTTTTAGGGTAATCCTCGTGACCCCTACAGCTGCTAAACTTGAAGGACCCACTGGGTCCACTTATCTCACCTTAAGACTTTACTTCCCCATCTAAAATCGACTCCCCTTCAAACACGTCGACTCTAAGAGGACCATGCTCTATTAAGCTCCAGAGGACGTCGAGATCACCCACCTTGTTCTCAATCCACTCCGGCAGCTGAGCCTGACCTCACTGGACTAGACATGTGTTTCTCGTCTTCCCGTTGCTGTTTGTTTCTATCCGGGTCAGCCCTTACATCTGGATGTACGAGGTTCAAGAGACACCCACAGACAACAAACAGGGTCAGGAAACTGCTCCATAGCCGGATGCCAAGAACCAATCCAAATTGCATCCAAGAACCATCCCTATATCTGATATCCCATCTAAATATTATGTTCTCTATACTTGCTTTCTTTTGCCCAGATAGAAGAGTACTGGTCTTTTCAGATATATATGCTAGGTTCATGGACCAACCACTTCTTCTACCAACACTGCAAGACACTCGTTTCTATATACAAGACCCGAGAGATTCCAGCTGTGGTGCTTCAGAACTGACAGATGCCAGGTGTCCTGACAGCTAAAGAAGATGGTCTTCGCCAGTTCTCCCAAGGAATACCATTTTTGGGGAATGTGAGACCTCTAGTTCAGATACTCTCCTGTAACACCCTTCTTGCCATCCTCCTGGTATTATTTCTAACCAGTTTATTAATCGGTTCTTGTTATAGGATTACCAGTTGCTGACCACAGAAGAGCCTGATACACACATCCACGGGATGCGCCCTGATGGTGAAAAAGCCAGCTCCTCCCCCCAACGGACTACGCCCCTACACAGCAGGAAGTAGTTTAAGAGACATGGCGCCCTGACTCCTCTTTCACCATCAGCTTCCCCTCTCCTTTTTTCTTTTTTATAATAAGAAAAAGTGGGGTATGTTAGTATAAGTCTGAACTCAGTGACGTCACATTCAGGTGCCAGACGTTGCTGAGGCAACCAAGATAATCACTCCCAGAATTCACCTGTCTTGCTCACCTGCACCTGGGAAGTTACACGCCATCACCAGCTCAAATAGTTGGGACCACCCCAACCTCTTCCTCTCCTTCCTCTCTTCGCTTCCTCCGCCACCTCTCCCGCTCCTCTCTCCTGCTCCCCTCCCTAAATAAACCACTTCCCGTGGAACCGGGTCAACCTCGTGTTGTCTGTCCAAACCACGCCGGAATCTTACAGTGTGTACAAAGGGCAAGAGCTTAATCAATGCAAGCTTAGGACCTGCACTTACTGGGAGCTCCTCATTCACGGGGAATAATTGCCATCCCTAATCCCCATCATGAATGGGGTTCAACGGGTTATCAGTGTAGGGAAGGCACATGCTGAACCAGTCAGTGTAGAGCTAGTGCAGCCTGGGACATCTAACGGCATCACAGACCTGGTGCTGCTCAATCTAGGATGGCTGAAGGACATTTGTCCGTGTCTCAATTTCGGTCTACTGAACAAATAATTGGTTCAATAATCCCTTGTCTTCCTAGCCCTCACCTCTCGTTACCCACCCTGGCTTGTGTTGTGTTTTATTTTACACCTCACACAAACTTTTACTACAAGTAACCTAGAAGATGGTCACTCAAATGATACCTCCCCTTTAAAAAGGGAAAAAGGCAGAGTTGTGGGGTAAGTCGAGTTTGTGTCACCAGACAAAAACTGGGAAGGTTGAGCAGATTCAGAAACCCCAGAAATTATCATATCTGAGAAGAGTAGGCATTCCTCCCGACCCAGTTCCTGTCCTGGAGCATGTGACCAAGTGAAGAGTGTAACAACTAGTCACATAGCATAGAGCACAGAGTTCTCTATGCTAATGAGGTACCTAGAAGGGCCCTGAGGGTTTAGCCAATAAGCTGCCATTACTGGATATTCCTTCCTGAAAAAGCTATTTAACCTCTGGTCCACCCCAAGTAAGTTGCATACATCCATTTTCCACTACCAATAAACAGTTTGGACAAGTAAGAACCGTCTCTCATCAAGATCTTCCATGGGGGAAGCCTTTATCATACAGAGCAGTGCCACCTAAGTTTCTCACAGAAGGCCCCTCTGCCCTCCGGATGGACACTCACCCGAGCTAAACTGATATCCCCCCAGCCCTGGGCTTTTCCCCAAGCTATGGCCCTGGCACCCCTGCAATCCCCTACACTTCTCAATTCCTTGTGCTCCCCTTCCCCCAGCCCTTGGCTTGTCACCATCCTGGTTCCTGAATCCTCTCAATTCCCAGCAGTGTCTGGGTGTCTGGGAGTTTGGGAACCCCACCGTTGGCCCCAGCCTGCATCCTTTCTCACTCAGGCTGGGACCCCATCTTAGGCTGCGTTCCACTACTCCCGCAACCCTGAGGACAGTGAGGATGCCTGGTGCCTCTACGTTTTGTCTACTGAAGTGGTGTTCACATACACCAGCTGTGAGGCAGAACACTGACCCACATCAGATTCCTGGAAAACAGCCCCTTTTGATGTGTCCCCCTCGTTTGAGAGACACTTGCTCTCTGGACAATGTGACCACAGATAGTCCTAAGGTCTCTGAAAGCACCTCCCACAGTGTCACAACACGTCTATGCTCACATCCACTGACAACTGCTGACAGGCTTGCCTGGGGCAGAGGGCCTATTAGCTGGGAATCTATTATACGTCTAGCAACAGTTAATCTGCCAGAACCAAGAAAGAAACTGTAGAGTGTAGACGAAGGTCAAGATGAAATAAGCTCCCTTTCAGGGATGGTCTAAGAAAGCACGTGAAAGAAAAATAAGAACTCCAATGATTCTATCACTGTGGTAGAAAGTTAGGAGGAATGGTAGCCTGGTTTTCCAGAGTAGAAGGTTTTCTCAGGACACTGAGCTTCCACACTGCCGGGTGGGAAGTTCCAGGGAAATTTGGGTGACTGACTTATTCCACAGGGAAAAACCCAAAACGACAAATAAGTCTTTTTATAAAGTAGCTTGGCCTTGAGTGGTTGCCCAGGCTATGGAGTGTTGTATTTGTGTACATGAGTGTGAGAGTACACTGAATCCTATCAGTGAGGTTGGAATGTGTGCATGAGTGTGAGGGTACACTGAATCCTATCAGTGAGGGTTGGAATGTGTGCATGAGTGTGAGGGTACACTGAATCCTATCAGTGAGGGTTGGAATGTGTGCATGAGTGTGAGGGTACACTGAATCCTATCAGTGAGGGTTGGAAGAGAGTGCAGGGTTGAGGGTGGAGCAGGGTTTGAAGGGTAGGTTAGAGACAAGAAGACATGTGTGTAATAGTTGGACCTAGGATGGGGATAGAGGGAAGAAAGCCTGGTGCCTGAGGGGATATTGAAGAGAATGGGATGAGTAGACAGCTCATGGATCATGGGAAGAGATTTTGTTAGCTCTGGAATAATTAGGTCAGTAGCATCTGGAACCTATAGGCAAGGAGACCACCACCACATAACAAAATGCCATTGTTTAAAAAGTTATGCCGTGGGATTGTGAGTATCTCCTGCTAGATGTCAGAGGAGAGCTGGGGCCTGGTCCTGATTAACTTAGAGGAACAGAAAGAAGGGTTTGGCACTACCACTCTTAAAAAACAAGATTAGTAAAATGACTCTGAATGATATTCTGCTATACTCAATGATCAGTTATCAGGGAAGCTTCCTTCTGCAGCCGACAGGAATAGACACTAAGACCCACAGCCAGACATTACATGAAGAAGAGTCCTTGGAACACATGGCTCTAAATGAGATATCTCCATCAAATTTCTCCCCTCAGAGCTCAGGTAATCCCAGGGAAGAGGAGGCAGAAAGATTGTAAGAGCCAGAGGGGATGCAGGACACCAGGAGAACAAGGCCCTCTGGATCACCTAAGCAAGGCTTGTATGAGCCACAGAGATGGAAGCAGCAGGCATAGGGGCAACATCAGTCTGCAGCAGGTCCTGTGCATATATATTATAACTTCCAGCTTAGTGTTTTCATAGGATTCCTGAGTGTGCGAATGAGTGTGTCTCTGACTCTTAGGTCGGCTCTTGGACCCTTTTCCTTCTAATGGGTTACCTGGTCCAACCTTGATGTGATAGTTTTAATTTTATCTTATTATAGTTTACTTTTTCGTGTTTGGTTGTTATCTCTTAGAAACTTGTTCTTTTTCTAATAAGAGACATAAAGGGAGTAGAATTGGAGGGGTGAGAGGAGGAAATGGAAGGAGGAGAGAGAGAGGAAACTGTAATCATACATTGTATGAGAGAAGAATCTATCTTCAATAAAAAGAAAAAATGGTAAAAAAAAGAAGTGTTTGATAAGGTTGGGTAGTGACGGGGTAGATGCTTTAGTGAAGGCTTGAGTGACTGAATTAGTGAGGAGGGATGGAGGAGTGGTTCCTCCAAAGAGCCTTCGGTAACCTCATGTGGGGGCTGGGTGGTGAGGGAGAAGTTGGGTATTCACATGTGAGAGAAGTTGAAAAGACCTAACAGGGACAGGAGCACTCTCTTGATGGTTGACGTGGGGTAGTTAAAAGGGTCTTTATTGGTGTGTGCATGTGTGTGTGCGCGTGTGCATGCGTGTGTGAGGTTGGTGGGTCTGATGTGAAAGGGAGAGGCTGAGGTGGCTCACATCTGGCATATTGGGCTTTATCTTTTTGAGGCCTGGTAACCCCAGATGGCTAAGGCTGCAAGGAGAGCAATGACATGTGCAGACACTATCTTTTGAAGGACTCCGTAAGAGGAGGCCATCTACGTACTGTAAGAGGCGGTGGGATGGAGATTCGGGTTGAGAGGTCCCATTGTAGGGCTGGCCCAAAGTGTTACAGAATGTCTCAGAAGCCATGGGACAGGATTATTCAGGTTCACTGTTGTGCATAGAGGGAGGGTGTCGAGGTCTGCCCAGATGAAGGCAAAGAGGAGTTCTGATTGTGGGTGGAGTGGGATCGTGACAAAGGTGTATTTAAGGTCTAGGACAGTCATTTGGGCCACCATCAGTGGGATGGAGGAGAGGTGTAAGGATTTGGGACAATAGGGTAGGTGGGTCTGGTGGCTTCAGGACCTTGCAGAGATCTTGGATTAGGTGGAAGTTCCTTTGGGGTTTTAAAGTCTAAGGGTGGAGGGATTGTGATGGGAGCTGGTAGCTGTTAGATGAGCTTTCAGGAGGCAGGTGATGATAGTCTGGGCTAAAGGGTGTTGGTTTTGAGCAACTAGGACAAAGGGTCCTTTAGGGTAACAATAATGGGGTTGTGGTGTAGGGCAATCGGGAGGGAGGTGTTCCAAATTCCAGACAGGAGAGTTTATAGGGATGAGGGTGGATGGGGGAATGGAGGGAAGGGAAGGCTCACCAACGCTTAATTGAACATAAAACACTGTAGTGACGTTGTGTGTGGGAATAGTAACAGCTTCGAGTTTGGCTAAGAGGTCTCTACCTAGGAGGGGCATGGGACACTCAGACATAACTAAAATAGTGTAAGTGAAAACTAGGCTTCTGAATTGGCAAGGCAAGGATGGGATGTTCCTGGAATTAGAGGGAGTTCCCAAGACCCCCAGGACTGTGATCTTAGATTCAGTGGTTGGTTCCTTCCAGGAAGTAAGAAGAGAAAATGAAGACCTTTTGTCCAGAATGAAGGAGAGGTTGTGCCCAGCCACCGTCCTCAGTGGATGAATTGGGATTTTCAGCTGGGCTCTGTGAATCTGGGACTCTTCATTACAATAGTAGCAGTGGAGTGGGTTAGGAGTTGGGAGTTCTCAGAGGGTGCCAGGGTGTCCCTGAGGGCAATGTGTCCTCCAGTGTCACTACTGACTGAAAGTGGGACAGGCCTGTGCCCACCATCCTGGTTGGTTGTATCTGAAGCAGGTCCCAGAGGGCTTAGTCCACAGATAACTATTTTTCTTAGTGGGTGAGGGACTCGGCAGTGGGTAATTATGGAGGACTGAAGCCATAAACTGGTATTTGGTCCTTTTCTTTGTTGTTTTTTTTTTTTTTTCCTCTTCTTCTCTATTGTTAAATACTCTAAAGGTTACATCTAGGAGGTTCTTCTGGGGAGTGTCAAGGACCTTTTCCAATTGCCAGAGTTTTTGCCTAATATCTGGAGCAAACTGGCTACTACAGTGAGCATGAATCCAGAGGGTCCAAGTAGAGGAATCTAGATTAGTGTATTTGGTAATGGCTTCAGTGAATGGCTTGGCCAGGAATAGGGCAGGTTTCCTTGTGGGCCATGTAATTTTCTTTTCTTTTGTTTTTTTGTTTTTTGTTTTTGTTTTTTGTTTTTGGTTTTTGGAGACAGGGTTTCTCTGTGTAGCCCTGGCTGTCCTGGAACTCACTCTATAGACCAGGCTGGCCTCGAACTCAGAAATCCACCTGCCTCTGCCTCCCAAGTGCTGGGATTAAAGGAGTGCGCCACCACCGCCCGGCCAAACCACCACCTGTTCTTAACAAGGTTTTAATTAGTGTAAGAGTAGGCAGTTTCTTGTTTGTTTGTTTTGCATGCCTCTAAGAGACAGTAACTCTTTGGTTGGGCAGAGAAGCAGACAATCTCCAGACCTCCCGACTGGTAAGTGAAGTCTGGTTCAATGGTGGGAAACTTTCTCTGATGCTGTGTTGCCATGGCTTTGTTCAGGGAGGTGGTCTACATGGGGTCAGGGAGGCGGTCTGCATGGGGTCAGGGAGGCAGTCTGCATGGGGTCAGGCTGAGCACCAGATGCAATCTTTCTGCTCTGAGATTATGGAGACATAAAGATGTACTACTCATCTCCCTGGTTTAAGAGGTGGGGCTGAGGAAGGTAGAGAAATTCCTTTCTATATTTTTCATGAAAAGAACCCAATTTGTCTTCTACTTGGCTCATGTCAGAGTAGAAAAAGAGGATATGTACCCCAGTAGGGTCTTCAGGACCCCTCAAGGGGATCCATGGACAGGGTTGTGGGCATTGGGGGAGGACAATGGGCATGGGGTTGGGTAAGAGGGGATGATGGGATAGGAGTAAGAGTCATAGGTGATTGATAAGTCATGGGAGGGCCAAGGAAGTTGGCGTGAGTGTGGGTGGTCCTTTGGGATGGGGTTAGAGTTGGATACGAACTGTGGCGGGGGGGAGGGGAGGGGGCGGGAGAGGGTAGATGGTAGGGAAAGGGGAAGAGTGGACATGCCCCTCTGATCCTGATTTTACTCATAGACACTCCTCTGTCTCAGTGTCAAAGAGCTGGACTTATTGCCTTGAGGCACCACACCTGGCTAAGTCCCACTTTCTGGCCTGTAAAATCAGGATGATGGTGGCACTTGTACCACAGATGGGTGCAGAGGTTGGGCTAAGGGAATGCCTGCTATCTACTGAGGTGGGGACTGTTAGGGAATCAGGCTTAGCACCTGTGTCGCTGACCTAGTGGTACTTGTCTCCACAAGTTACCGGAACAATTCTGAGCTCTTAGGATGCTGGATGGCTCAGTGAGCATGATCTAACCCCTCCATCCTTCCTCAGACTCCCCAAGGGCACTGTGCTACCACCAGAGATGCTCAGAGAATGTGGAGGAGTGGGCATGATGGTGTCTGCAGTGAGGGGAACCTCCAAGATGGCTTAGCTGCTCAGGGTGTAAGGGGAGAGCACCACTTGAAGAGGGCCCTCAGCTTGGGCCTCTATGTCCTCATCTGGGAAGAAAGGGGGAGCCAGTAGCCCTTGGAGTACAAGTCAGGCTTACAGACAGCATTGTCCCATGTTGTTAGAGCACCTCCCCCTGCCCTGAGGTTCTGGGTCTGGGCCCTGTGGATTTTCATTTAGAACAATTAAATAATGCTTGTAGGTAAGTGAGGCTTGCTGAGGTTGAGAATGGCTGAGATTCCAGGCCTCAATCAGAACAGCGCTGCTTTAGTAGGCCTCATGGGTACTGTCTCCCAGCTCACCCATTAGAGTTTAGAAGCTGCTGGGCTTTGGGAGAGCCTGCTTTCTGGCTAGTGGAGTCCACTGCAAAATGAAACTGAAGGGCTCCTGTTTAAAGCAGAAGACTTTTTCCTTTCTTGTCTCTCTTGTGACCTGTCACATGACTGCTGTTTTTGTTTGTTTGCTTGATTTAAATTTGCAACTTAGGCTCGCTCCTCTGTCAGGTACAAAGGTGAGTATGGACCCCCAGACTCCCACTGGCTTCTGGGATCTTCCCTACACTGCATCCAGAGTCCCATAGTGAACCTGCAGCTCACTGGGGTCCTGTGAGCTGTGGCTGGATTGTTACCTGCAGCTCACTGGGGTCCTCTGAGCTGTGGCTGGTTTGTTACTTGCAGCTCACTGGGGCCCTCTGGACTGTGGCTGGGTTGTTCGTGCTTGCAGTAGTCAGGAGGCACAGGCAGCTACTCTGTCCCTTTAATGATTGTGTTTCTTTCTTTCTTGGCTTCAGCCTGCACCTGAGCTGTGGTCCATGTGGTGGTGCCTTTCTGTCTAATCTGTTTTGACAGCTAGGAGGGGGTGAACCCACAGGACTAACCCAATTACAGAAGCAGCTCTTAGTCCCTGCAGCCCTGGTGAACACAAGGGCTCTATGGTGCTTTGGGACCAGCAGGCTGCCAGCACAGAAAGTACTCTCTGGCTCCAGCATCCTGGGGTATTTTTGTTTCATGACAAATGGTGTCTGTCATTCCTGGGCTGTGTCAATTAGTGTGGTGTGAAGGGAGCCGGGTGGGTTGGACTCCTTACATCTCTGTAGTTAGGCTTGTGATATTTCAGCCAGGAAGAAATGTGCAAAGGCAGAAGTCGTGCAGAGCTATCAGGAGGCTGCCAGCTAGCATCCTCTCTCACGGCGTGGCCTTGAGCAGAGCAGCCAGCTTCCCACAGCCTCAGCATCTTCTTCTGTAACATCAAGAGATCACTGTCTGTCATCCCTCAGCCACTCTTCCCGCTTAATGTTCCACGTGGGTAGCACTTAAAAGAGGTGTTTCAGACTAGACTGTTAATTTTACAGGAAGAGCAGTAAGAACAGAGTGAGGGTGTAGGCTGAAGAGTGTGATGTACTTCTATCGCAAAAGGCTGAGTCCATCTGTGGGGAGCGGGCATCTGTGGCTGGCATCTAATGATAGAAAGGGGCTGCAGAGAAGGCCCAGCAGCTAGGAGTAGCTGCTGCTCTTGAAGAAGACCCAGGTTCTGTTCCCAGGACCCATGCCAGGCAGTTTATAACTGCCTCTAAGTACCATGCTAGGAGGTCTACTGCCCTCTTTTGGCCTCTGCCAGCACCTGCACACATACGGTACACATAGACAAGCACACACACACATTCACAGCAGAAAGGCGTGTTCAGAGCTGACCCTTAGAAGACTGAGACTAAGAAGGACGCCAGTTAGCACTTCCTTGAGCAAGCAGCACCAGGCAGTCTTCCATAAGGCCAGTCTGACCTACAGAGGGAGTTCCAAGGTAGCCAAGCTTAGGCAGTAAAGGAAACCATCAAAAACAGAAAAGCTGGCAAAGATGTATTTGAACAATGGGACCATGTTCCCACCTCAGCAGGCTGCAGACCTTGACAGCTTAAACCCCATGACTCTGTCTTTAGACCTGAAGATACAAGTAAGGAATTGTGGAATATCCCTCCACAGCTAAGAAAAGCTGTTGTGGCCAGGCATGTGTTGGGGGTGTCTCTGCGTGGAGGCCTAGAGAGGCTGACCAGGTAGCTCAGTCAACAGGGTCTGAGGATTGAAAGGAAAAAGACAATTAGACAAACATTATAACATGACTCTAGCCATTGCTGAGGCTGAAGTGGTTTTAATTTTTCCCAGCCAGCTTTTATACCATTCTAGGTACTAGCAGAGAGTAGAGTCAGTTCTTAGATCAAAGACAAAGTAGTCAAATAAGACAAAGAACGAAGAGATCACACCAGATAGTAATCAAACAAAGCAATAAACAAAGTCCCCAAATCAGTGGGTCTGGGGGGCTTATCAGATTAACAAGACAAAAGGAAAGTCACACATTCCTTGGCTGTGTTTACCATGATCCTTACATTAGCTCAAAAGTGAATACTCTTATCTGAGCCTACTTCTGTGAGCCCAGTGACAAGTACTTGGCAAATTTCTATAAGCAGCAACTTTCTGTAATAGCCACCAAAGACTCTCCACAAGAGGCCATTGCATGAAGCCGTGAAGGTGAAGCCTGGATTGCCTTGGAGACCCTAAGATGCCAGAGCCATGGGATACCTGCTGAGAAAAACTAGAGAGAGGAGTGTGTTAAACTGCTAACAGCCCAAGAGAGAGGATTGTGTTGCAGTCAACAAAGCTGAGAGGAGTTGGAGATCTGAAGAGTGCTTTGACATCAGAAATTGGGGATGCAGAGTTTGGAGTTTGCCCAGCTGGTTTTTGGTCTTGCTTTGTCCAGCATTTGTTTACCATCCTCCCTTTCCTTTCTTTTTGAACCATGATGTATATCCTGTGACATTGTATGGTGAAAGTGTAAGAATGTAATTCCAAATCTCATCGAGAACTTAAAAATTAAATGTAAAAATGTAGTTTCAGGTCTACATCCTGGGAAGAGTACATCCTGAAGGCTCGAACAAACATTCCAGAGGAAAGGGCCCAAGATAAGGGAGATAAGCCCTTAAAACAATACACATGGGTAAACAGAAGCCACTTGGACGAATTCCCCTGGGTTATAAAGATAAAGGTGTAAATTTGAGTTCCTTAGGAACCGAGCCTGGGAACGGAAACTAGAGAATGAATGTTTGAAATCTTTTTAAATATTGTCCAAGAAGCAATTAACTGTCTTTGTGAATTCTGTATATAAACCACCCTTTGCCTCAATTCGGGGTTTCCTCTTGCCTGCGAGCAGAGGGGCCCCAGTGCACCGGCCATTATCAATTCTTCAATAAACCTCATGCAAATTTCAGCGAGTCCTGTCTGTGAGTATCTCTGGGGAGTGTGTCCCATGGGTTTGGATCTTTAGCATCTAACAAAAGTATGTGATTTATTTATTTATTTTTTATTTTAAAAAGATGATTACAGTTAAGAGATTGCGTGAGTCTCAGAAGAGACTTTGAACTTTGTTAAACAGTGCTGATATTGTGATGGACTGTGGATGGGAACTTTGAAGTTGGACTGAACGAGGTTTTGTGTTATGATATGCTACAAGGCCAGCATAAGGGTGGGACAAGCAATCCCAGCTCTCTAGCAGGGATGCAAGCTCATGGCTGACTGCACAGGAACCTTCCTAAACTTAAACTCTCCTGGCCTTCTGCAGTGCTCCTCTCTGTGAGCCCCACACATAGCAGGAAGGTTCTTTTTGCCCTAGATAACCCCCAAAACACAGGCGAGTTTTGGTCTTTTGCCCAGGAATGTGGTTTCTGACACAGTCTTTGTGAAAGATGAGGATACTGGAATCTCCCTTTCAGCTCTGAGTCTAGATGAAAGAGTGCATTCATCTTGGGGAGGGGGCCTTTGCCCTAGTGTGCGGGTAGAGGCTTCCCAGTATTGGAAGGCTCCCATGCTGGGCAGAAGGCTGGAACACTCTGTTGTCATGAGTGGAGCCCTTGTGGCCAGACACTTGTAGACTCTTTCTCCTGCCTTCTTCACAGAATGTGAGAGGTACTCAGAGCCGTCCACAGCTTTAAACCTTTCACAGGTGTGGAATTGGATGATACAGAAAAGTTCAGTTATGTAATTCTTGAAACTGACCAAACTGTGCAGATGCATCTGGGAGAAAATAAAAACTGTAACCCCCTACACACACACACACACACACACACACACACACACATACTGCTCATCTCCCGTTTTAATCCCTAAGGGCCCTCACCTCAGGTTGTGAAGCCTCTGCTAATTCTGGTTTATAACGATTTAACCATACCATTCTGCTTTCCTGGTGCTTGTTTGAGAGGATTATCTTCAAACAAATCAGGGAGTTTTGCTATCAATGATGCTAACAGAAGATTCCTTTTAAATTCATTTGCCTGGTATGTAAAAGCCACACTGTGTGTGTATTTGGGTAAAGAGATGTAGAAAAAGGTGCTGCTTAAAAATTCTTTGAGTTGCTTAACATTTTTATTTTTTATGATGAATATGTTCATTATATAATCAGAATTGATATAATACATATGTATAATACATATCTAAAGGTATATACACACACACACACATATATATAAATATATACACATATATACTTATCTAAAGGAACATTAAAGGAATAATAATGCAACAGTTATATAGTTCTCAATGTCTTGACAAAGTTAGGAAACTTAACTCAGAGACTTGTGGGATTCAGGGGCTTACATTTGGGAACCTGTGGGGAATGGGGTGAAGCCTGTTGAACCCCCACATGGGGAAGCAGGAGGACTCTGGATTCATGTCCTGGGAAATTCTGGCAGTCCCCCCTGAGGTAGGCTTCTGTGATTTCAGTCTTGTCCAGGAGGTTCCATTTTAGAGTCTGAGGTCTTTTTCTTTGTAACTGGGGTCACCCTCGGAGCTTTGCTGAGTTTCCGTGACATGAAGTCTTCGTGCTGCTTGCATATCCCCAACCCAGGTTGGGTAGGCAACACAGAACATCTTAGGATCTTGATGGCTCTGATCTGGGAGAGCTATATCTGGGCTGACAGAGAATAGCCTTCTCTTCACTGAGACATCCTCTCTGAGTGAACTATTGCTAGGTACCAAGTTCATGGTGCTGACTATCCCACAGGGAGGCCGTAATTTGACAGGAGTCCTGGGGGTGGGGGGAGGAGTTCTGATGTGTAGGAACTCTGGCCTCACTGTCCTCAGAAGACTTTTTCAAATCATTCTCAAGTTGCCTGCTTGAGCATGAGTACTACAAGCATCTGTAGAAGGGCCAACCATCTCTATCAAGATTCATAGACACTTAATCTCCTTCCCTAGGGACTGATTCGCCCACCATTCTTCACACTTTGGTCTTGTCTTGATTGATTGATGTGGTGCAGGGGAAGATTGGGCAGCAATGTCTACCCATTGCACAATGCCAGAGGCACAGCTCCTAAGAAGTGAGTCTGTGGTTAGGCCGTTATGAAGAGGGCTGTACAGAGGATCAGGCTGCAGCGGCGTAGGCAGAGAGGGGTGGTGGTGTGAGAGAGTAGGGGGTGGTGTGCGGGGGTAGGGATAAGTGGGAAACATTTGACTCAGACACAGGAACCAATTCTAGGTGACAAGAGGTAGAGAGGTGGAGGGACAGTGAGCTCACTTTTCACCCCTAAGGTAGTGGAGAAGAAAGCACAGGATGAGACAGTAGCCAGACCCAGATCCTGGAGGCTCTCTCAGAACAGGGCATCTCAGTTGAGTACAATTCTTCCCTCTAGGGATGTTCAGCAGAATGTTGTAAGTATGTGTGGGTCGGGGTGAGTCACTGTAAGGAAAATGAAAGTCCCAGCAATGCACAGGGCAGCCCTTGGCCACAGAGGACCACCTGGCTCAGATGCTAAGGTTGAAAGAACTTCTTCTAGGACTTTCTTTGTTCCCTTTCTAAAGCATAGGGGAATCATGAAGGGGCTTTACACAGGAGAGTGTCAAGTTAGACTTATATTTATAGCCAAGCCTGGCTGCTCTGAGAAAGGTCTGTGGCTTAGCTGTGGTTGTGTGGAGTCATTTTCTTTCATGGTTCTGAAGCCGTGCTTCAGATGGGAGTTCCCACCTATGACATTGCCACCTTAGTATTTACCTTGTGGCTGGCCTCTGACCATCGAGTCATCTCCCCAGGGCAGAGACCTAAGAGCTAAGCAGCGCAGGCGCTTTTTCCTGAGCTATGCAACAAGAGTCACAGCACCAGGGCTTGCCAATATTTCAACATCTGTAGTAGGCAGAAAAATACCTCGGAGATGTCCATGATGCTAATCCCCCAGATCTGTGAATACGTCCTGTTACAAGCAAAGGGGGCTTTTGCAGAGGTGATTAGTTATGGATTTTGAGATGTGAGAAGATTATACTGGATTACGTGGGTAAACTCAGTGCCATCAAAAGGATTCTTATGAGAGGAATGCAGGCATGCGCGTGATCAAGGGGAGGGAGATGTGAGGTTGGGGTTGGGTCAGATTCAGATGATGGAAACAGGCCAGAGATAGACTGGAAAATGCTATGTTGACAACTTTAAAGATGAAGGAGCTGTCACTGTGATCCTGTGTTGACACCTGGCTATAGAAACTGTATTCTAAAAAGAAACATTTGTGACTCTTCTTTCTATATTCAAACTATTGAAACAGTTGACCCTAAAGAATTAAAATTTCTCCATGCTAGTAAAAGAGTTACAGCTCTTGGGCCAGGCAGGGGAGAGATTTGCCTCAGATGAGGAGATTCCACACGACTCCTGGACAAACCTCACAGCTAACTTAGCATAAGTACGTTTATAGCTTTTGTTTAGTCTTTTCTCTAAAATTATAACATGTACCAGAAAGGCAGGGGGAGACCAGGAGTCTGTCTACTGTTTGGAAAAACTGTAAATAAGTCCATTATTCTTTATCAATTTTGGTTTCTTAATTTATTCTGAAATACAACTTGGGGACTAGAGACACAGCTCATTGATTAAGAGTATTGGATGCTTTTCCTAGAGTATTAGGGTTCGATTCTGAGCACCTACACCATGACGCACAGATACCTGTAACTCTAGTTCCAGGGAATCTGACACTATCTTCTGGCCTCTGTGGGTACTAGGCATGCACACGGTACACAGACATGCATACAGGCAAAACAATTATACATAAAAAATAAATTAAATAATTTTAAAAATTAAAATGCAGAAGTATATGCAATAGGTTTGTGAATCTAATTGCTCTGTCATAGGGCCCAAGTGACTAGATAATAAATCTGTGTAGTGCTAACTTTCGGCCAAGTTGTTATCCAGCAATGAGAACCTAATTTGAGAGGAAAACTGGAAACTAGAAGTTAATGTATGTTGTTTATTTTTAAACTTGGTTTTTATCATATTTAATAAATAAAAATAAGACTAATAATACATCCAGGTGTGGTACTACATACCTATAATACTAGCATATAAGGGAGGCAGGAGGATCATGAGTTCAAACTCAGCCTGCTAGCATAGAGAGATCCTGGTTAAAAAACCAACACAACAACAACAACAGAACAAAACAAAAACCAAAGAAGAATGAGCTGGGTATGGTGGCACACAACTTTAGTTTTAGCACTTGGGAGGCAGAGGCAGGTGGATCTCCAGGTTTAAGGCCAGCCTTGTCTATAGAGCAAGTTCTAGGACAGCCAGGATGACACAGAGAAATCTTCCCCTTCTTGCTAACAAAACAAAACAAAACAAGAATGAATGAATGTAACACAGAACCAATACAGCCACGCAATTCATAAGCAGAGTTTTTCTTTCTTTTCTTTTTTCTTTTTGCCATGTTGGATGGAACCCCAGGCCATGAATGTACTGGGCAAGTCTTCTGCCATTGAGTCTCACCCCCAACACAAAGCTAATTTTGTAGCACTGACCCTGATTCATTCTCCTCTTTTCCTTATAGAGGTAAGCAGTATCCTAAACTTGGTACTTTTTATTGTGATATGAGAAAAAAATTATTTTATTTTATTTTGACTTATGTATCAATCAGTGTGTCTGTATTTGCCATGTGTGTGGTCTATGGAGGTCAGAGGATCAGAGCCCCCGGATCTGGAGACACAGGCAGTTGTAAGCACCTAATGTGGTGCTGGAATTGAACTTCCTCTGGAAGAACCACAAGCTCACTAGCCAGTGAGCAAGCTCTGTGGTCCTCTCACGTATTATTTTACACGGCTCCTCAAACATTGTGTGCTATAGCTGCTCTTTAATTTACATTGGTGAACATTCAGTAAAACCTCCATAGGTTAAAATATCACAACTTGAAAGTGTCTTTAATGGATTTAACCTAATAAATATGATAGTGTGATCCTATTTACCCAAATATGCTCAGAACACTTAAATCAGTCTAGTAGAATCACCGAACACAACCTGTTTTATAACACAGTGCTAACTATCTTGGATGTAAAGCACTCTGACAACACAGTGCACCGAGGGGTCCCTGTTCAGCCTCATGACTAAGGAGCTGTGCACGACATCAGACTAATGACAACTCGAAAACTCACTAGCCTGGGAAAAGACTCAAGTTTATACTGTATTGGCATTGCTCTGCCTCAGCCTTCTGAGTGAGGGATTATGAGCATATACCACCAGGCCCAGCTGTTGATGTGTGATTTTCTTGAATGTCTGCTGCTTTTGCACTACTGTCAAATCAAAAGCACTGTGAACTAAACCATTGTGATCCAGGAGCCGAGTGCATAGTTCTATGTGAGCCAGGGGCCGTGTGCATAGCTCTGTGTTGAATATAGCTGTCATTGCTGTGTGTTTTCTTAATGTAGGTTACTTTTTGTGTCTAACGTGCTTTGAGAATCATTTCTACTGACCCTGCAACAGTTCTAAGTTACCCTTGTATATAAACACATCACGGTTCCTTCTCCCTATGAATGACTCGGTGCTCCTGGTTTGGGGACTCTTAAGCAATGTGGCCATAAGCACGTGTATCTTCTCACGAATTGACATCTCTTGCACCTTTTCTATAGGATTAGGATTCTGTTTCTTACTGGTCTACAGCAAGTCTTTGTATTCATTTAGACACTGCTCCTTTATATCTGCACGTGTTGTAAACATTTCCCATTTGTGTCTTGTGAAAATATGGTGTGTTGGTCAGATATTTGCCGTTTGGACTAAATACCCAGCAAAGATTATTTTGGGTTATGGATTCAGAGGTTTAAGTACACTGTGGTTTGGTCCCAAGGACCAGTGGCTGCCTACAGTGGAGCAAAGCTGAGCATGCCATGGGAGTAGGGGACATTGGGTATAAAACACACATTCCCAGCGACCCGCTAGCTCCAAGGCGGCTCCTAAGGCTTCAAGTGTTATAATATTCTTGAAAGGAATAAAGATATTCTAGAGACAGATGTCTCTCTCTTTGGATATTGAATTAGTGTCAAACAACAGATCCCAAGAAATTAGAATTTCTTTAGGACTCTCATACTGGGAGGGGAAAAAAAAAAAAAGGCCAGAAGCCTATCCTGACAGAGGGCGCTTGTCTCCCAGAAAGAAATTTCACACTGTTTGACACACTACCTCACAGGAACTTCTGGAGCTGAGAATGGTGGGCAGGACCAGACTTTGACTAGGACCAGTTAGCTGTGCGGGTCTAGTGCTGCCCATTTAAATCAAAACCTTATGTTAGGAACACAGATATAGACTGGACCTCTTTGTTCTTCTTGACTGTTTTTTTTTTCTGTTTTCTATTATTTGTGGCTTTAATTGTCCAATTGAGGAGAGAGATCAACAGAGGCCAGGCTGTTAGAGCCAGGGCCCAGGCTCTAACCACAACAATGCCATTATCCAAAAAGCCTATAAAGGTATGAATTTAAAAGTGGAATCCATGATACAATCACTTTTCAAAAGCCCTATATCTCAATACCACTGCATTGGGATCCAAGACTTCAATCTATCAATTTTGGTGAGATACTTAAGATTTAAGCCAAAGTATCTCACCTAATCCCCAAAGACTCACGGCTGTCTCAGAATACAAAATGTATCCAGTCGTCTCCAAAAATTTCCATAATTCATATTAACAGTTTCAGCATAGCTTAAAAGTCCATGTCCAAAGTTTTGTCGAGACTCAGAAAATTCAGCATCAAGGACCTTGTAAAAATCAAAGTTGCATATTTCTAAGATATAAATGGCATATGGTATGCATTCCCTCTCCAAAAGAGAAAAGCAGGAAAATATCAAGGAAAAACCAGACCAATGCAAGCCTGAAACCCCAAAACAAACTAAATCATGTAGCTGTGGCCAACAGTGGGCCACACAGAGCTCCAGCAGGCTTGGGTGGTCCCAATGGCTGAAGCCTATGAGATCATTCTCTTGGCTGACTCTCCTTGTTACCTGAGGCATGCCCATTCTCCTAGGGTTTCCATCTCGGCTTCGGCTTCTCTTGGACTTTGTTAGGTTTTATCCTTGCTGTGGCTCCTTGCAGGGAATCTGCTCTTGCTGCACACTGTCTGGCCTCCCAGGCTTTCCCTTGAAATCTTGGGATGCCTCTGTGGCCCCATGGGTCTTTTATTGTGGATGCCTGGAAAGTCAGCACCACATGGATAGCATCCAGGTGTATCACCAGGAGGAGCAGAATATGGACCCTTTGGATCAAGGCTAGAGTGACTTGTGAATGAATGTCTGAATGCAGAGGAACAAAGTCCAGGAGACAATGTGGTCCTGTGGCAGCTGAATGAAACTGAAGGATTTAGGCCGTTATACTTGGAGGCCACAGGGGGTAGGGTCTTGCCAGTGTTAAGTCTACTGTGTCTCATGTAGTCCAGGCTGACCTCAAACTCATTATATAGCTGAGTATGATTTTACACTGTAATCCAACTTTCCTGGCTTTACTTCCAGAGTGCTGGGTACCAATCCCAGGGCCTCAAGCATGCTCGGCAAACACTCAGCCAGCTGAGTGGCCTTTTTTTTTTTTTTTTTTTTTTTTTTTAATGGCATTAATCTCTTTCACAACAATATCCACCACTTTGGTTCCAACTTCGCATGCATTGCTTTTATGGGAAAATTTTTCAAATCTTTGTTTTGTTTTTTGTTCTGGTTCCCATTGTAAATTGAGTAAAAGCACCTGGTGATACTTATGTCACAGCCTGAATGTTGTTCTGCTTAAAATTTTCTCCACCAAATAAATCAGACCGTCACTCTTAAACTTGACCTTGAATAAAGGCTCAGGAAATAGACAGAATGCACACAAGTTCTGTGGTGGTTTTTTTTTTTTTTTTTTTTTTTTGTCAACTTGATACAAACCTAGACATATTTGGGAATAAGTAATTTTAACTGAGAAAATGTCTCCGTAAGACTGATTATAGACAAGTTTGTGGACATTTTCTTGATTAATGATTGATATAGGAGAACCCAGCCCACCATGGGAGGTGCCACCCTTAGAAAGATGGTTCTGAGGTGTATAAGGAAGTAAACTAAGCCAGGCAGTGGTGGCACATGCATTTAATCCCAGCACTCAGGAGACAGAGGCAGGCAGATCTTTGAGTTTGAGATTAACCTGGTCGACAGAGAGAGTTCCAGGACAGCCAGGGATACACAAAGACTCTGACTCAAAAATAAATAAATGAATGAATAAATAAATAAATAAAGTTAAGCAAGCCTGGGGGAGCAAGCAGAGCTCCTCCATGGCCTCTGCTTCAGTTCCCACCAACAAGTTCCTGCCTTGGCTTTCCTCAATGGGCAGTGACTCAGGACATGTGAGCCAAATAAACCCTATCTTTATCAAACTGCTTTTGATGTTGGTATTTTATCACTGCAATAGAAACTCTAATCAGGACAAGATCTTTGCCAGACTGTAACATAATAACCTCTAGTTCATGTCTTAACAGCCCTCATTTTTCTCTGAAACCTCGCTGACCTGACCTTTACTGCCCATGTTCGTGCCAGCATCTGGTCTTCTGACATGGCCTTAGAATTGCCCTCTGAGCTCTGCTCATGACTGTATGCAATTGTCTGCTTCTCTAAACTCTGTGAACTCTTCTGTGAACTGTTCCCAAGGCTTCTGAACACATCAGGCATAGTCACAGCGACCTTGTTTCTTAGTGCCAGTTTTTCTTGTCACTCAGGGCCACCTTTCTGTCACTACAACAAAACACTAGAGATGAACAGCTTAAAAGAGGAAAGCTTCTCTTGCCTCTTGGTTTTATCCCTTAGCGTCTTGGCCTATTGCTGTTCCTTGGGTCTGGTACAATATCATGCTGGGGAGACTAGAGCAGAAAGGTGCTCCTTTATCTCATGGCGGCAGAGACATACTGAAGGAAAAAGGACAGGGCAGTGTATTCTAAATAGGCCTACACCATCCAAAGAGGCCCCACCACATATGGTTCCCACAGGCTCCAAAGGTCCCGCCCATGAACACTGATGGTCTGGATACCATGCCTCAACACATGAACTTTAGGGGGATGTCTAAGTTCTAAACTGTGGCACATAACATTTTACTGTTTTTATTTATTTACATTTATTATTAATTATTATTTTTATTTACATTATTTATTTACATTTGTATTTAAATAAACTCTCAGCTGGGTGATGGCTGCACACACCTTTAATCCCAAGCACTCAGGAGCCAGACGTAGAGGCAGAGAGACAGAGGCAGAGGTAGAGAAGCAGAGGCAGAGGCAGGCAGATTTCTGGGTTCGAGGCCAGCCTGGACTACAGAGTGAGTTTCAGGACAGAAAGGGATATACAGGGAAATTCTGTCTCAAAAAAGCAATAACAAACAAAATAAGACAAAACAAAACAACCATCACAAAACCAAACCAATCAAATAAACAGCAACAACAAAAACCAAACTCTCAGTTCAATCAGTACACTCCAGGGTGATTCTGAATTTATTATGCAGCCAGTGTTGGCCTCAAATTCTCAATCTTCCTGCCTCAACCTCTTAAGCCTGGGATTACAAGAATGTGCCACCATGCCCAGCGTTACCATCCAAGAATATAATATAATATAATATAATATAATATAATATAATATAATATACCCACCAAGAATATCAGCTAGCATATCACCAGAACGGCCATCCTCTGTAGCCCATGCAAGTGCCTAAGTCATCTGTGTTTATTCTGGTAATTAGTAGGCTACAGATCAAAAATGGACTTTTTTCTGGTGTAATTGATGGCTTTGTGGTTAACGTGATAATAGAAATGACTCTCACTGATGAAATTAAAGACAGTTGAGGTACGCGGACGAGCATATTATTTGAGTATCTCCAAATGCACATTGGAACAGTGTATCAGAATGTATTGAGAGCAGAGTATAGTGGCTCATGCTGTGATTCCAGCATTAGGAAGATGGAGACAGGAGAATGGTGAGTTCAAGGCCAGCCTGGATACTTGGTTTTTATTTATTTATTTTTATTTATTTTTCTTTTTTTTTGTGGCTTTTCGAGACAGGGTTTCTCTGTGTAGCTCTGGCTGTCCTGGAACTCACTCTGTAGACCAGGCTAGCCTCGAACTCTCGAGCTCAGAAATCCACCTGCCTCTGCCTCCCAAGTGCTGGGATTAAAGGCGTGCGCCACCACCGCCCGGCAACACTTGGTCTTTAAAAAAGAAAGAAAGAGAGGGTTATGGCATGCACTTGCAAAAATAATATATTACTTTTGATCTTAAATTCAACTGGCATCTGGGGGTCGTGTCCATATAGGGTTTCTGGTGTTATGATTGAAATGTTTGAGTGTGCCCTCTAAGATTTCACATGTTAGAGGGTTGGTCTTTTGTGCAGCAATTTTTAGATTTTAGATTTATTTTTATTTTATGTGAATAAGTGCTTTGTATGCATATATGTGTATGGACCACATGCATTTCTTGGTACCTATAAAGGACAGAAGAAAGTGTTGGATCCCCTTGAACTGGAGTTATAGTCAATTGTTTGCCATTATGTGGGTGCTGGGAACCTATTCCAGGCCCTTGGCAGCAGGTACACATCCTCTTAACTATTGAGTTCCAGACTCTTGTATTGCAATCTTGTGAGGCACCGTGGCCTTTAAGAGGTAAAGTTTGGTAGGGGTGTCATGTCACTGGGAGCATGTCCTCAGGAGAGGTCACAGGACCTATGCTTCATAGCTTCCTGTTTGGTGATGTTATCTTGTCCTCCTGTCCATGTGAGTGAATCTCTCTCTCTCTCTCTCTCTCTCTCTCTCTCTCTCTCTCTCTCTCCCTCCCTCCCTCCCTCCCTCCCTCTCTCTCTCTCTCTCTCTCTCTCTCTTTCTCTCTCTCTCTCAAATAACGTCAGCCCACTATATGTATATTGTTGAAGTAATAGGAGAACATACTGATACACTGATGTGTACCACAAAGATAACAAAATACTTCCGCTAATATGTTGACTCCCCTTCAGTGAGCCATTCATGCCATGTAATAGCTGTGTCCTTAAAAGGACACAAAGACTTCACAGAGCCCACAAAGTGGATCTTTTAATGTTCTGTTCTTGACTGCTCATAAACTTTTATTTAATAAATGGCAAGAATGTGTGTGTGTCTGTGTGTGTGTGCAAGTGTGAATTTTCTTTTTATATAAAGTATGATTTATTTCTATTTTTAGTAATTTGGAAACATGTTTACAAGTTCTTTAATACTTTCCACTTCTAAAGTGGAACCAAATTCCCCCTAGAGAGTGAGAATAAGCTGTCTTTTTCACAGCATAGCCTGTGGAAGAATTAACAGCATTTGCTTTTAGGACTCCCGATACAGTCCTGGAAGGCTTTCCTGCCTTCTCTCTTTCTTATTCACCAGGGAATTGGGCAGGGGTAGGGGAAACAGCAGTTGTCATCTTGTGAGGATACTCAAGCAGTTCCTTGGGGAGGTCTGTGTGAAAAGGAACTGAGACCTCCTGTCAGAAGCCATGTGGTGAGCCATCTTAAAAAGGTCTTCTGATGACAGCAACCTCAGCTGACTTTCTGGGTGCACAAGGACCACAACTGAGCAGTCACTCAGCTAAATCACTACCTGATGGGAACCATGAGGCAACAATGCAAGTAGTGCTACTGCTTTTGTTGATGATTTGTTACACAGTAGCAGATAATAAGTTATCCTTTGAGTAAAACCATTCTTGTTGGTGGTTTGTTACACAGTAACTGATAATAAACAGATTATCCTTTGAGTAACCTTACCTTTGAGGGATTTTGAGAATTTGATAAAAATTATAAACCTCTTTTGGAAAAAATATTACAAACACACCAGCATGCCGGGTGGTGGTGGCTCACGCCTTTAATCCCAGCACTTGGGAGGCAGAGGCAGGCGGATTTCTGAGTTCAAGAGTTCGAGGCTAGCCTGGTCTACAGAGTGAGTTCCAGGACAGCCAGGGCTACACAGAGAAACCCTGTCTCGATAAAACCAAAAACAAACAAACAAACAAACAAACAAACACCAGCATATAACCCAATAGCTTCTGGGAAGGCATAATGATGTGTAAAGGCTCACTCAGTGGTCTTATATTTAAAGCTCCATCCTGAAATACGAGAACATTCCAAGTATGACTCCTTCCTGAGGGTTACTAACAAAACATTTATGTAATTCTGAGTTTTGGTTTATTTTTCTTTGACATGAAAGAAGCAGTTAAGAGGCACTGACTTCCTCTCCTTGCCCCAGGTTCTTGCCTCTGCTCATCTCAGAGGACAAAGTAGTCAAACTAGCTTTTCTCATGCTTCTATTTTAGTGACAGTCCTTGTGGAAGAGAATCAGGGGTTTCCAGAGAAGACTGAAATAGTGCTTACTAGAAGTACAGGAAGGAACTGTGCTCTTAAAGATTAAAACTCCAAAGCAGACTGCTCAATGAGTTGGCTTCATTTATGTTCTCAGAGCACTTGAGAAAGTTTGGGGGCGCTCTCTCTGACTGAATTCACTCTTCAGACCCCCGTGCTCTCTGCTCTTCCCACTCAAGGTCGGCATCATATATTCAAAGGAGAAGCAGCATTTCTCTGTTTTCTATTTGGGGAGACAAAGGCTTCTGAAAGGACAGTCTGAAGGGAGAGCAGTCAGATTTCCTCTCTGAGTACAGTGTCTTCTGAATCTCTTGACACCATGATTTCTAGGCAAATCAAAAAAGTCCTATAAGGCTAGGGTCAGTTTCCTCTTCGGGAAAACCCAGGGTGACATCACTTCCATTAGTACCACCACCATGGGACTTCATCAGACAGGAAATGTAACCCAGGCAGAGAAACAGGGCTTAACAGCAAGACAGTGTCTTCAATTTGGAGCAAATCTACTTTGAGAAACTTCTATTTATTTATTTCCAGCCCCACACACTCCAGTGGTGTGAGCCTGGGCTTTGTGTGTGCCAGACGTGTGCTTTACTGCTGAGCTGCACTCCAGGAAACTTTGAAGACCTATTGTACTGGGATTCAGAATAAGGTTTGGATGTGGTAACACTTGAAAGCAAAAACACGAGGATGAAAATCCTTGTTTGCTAAGGATGGACCACTCTAACCTCAGAAACGGGGAGAGTAAAGCTCATCAAGAAATGAAGGAAAATGATAGAGCCAGTGACAGACAGGTCAGAGAGGTGTGAAAGAGGATGAACACAGGTGACAGGGGAGAAAAATGTGAGAGAAGATGAATGGTGTTTAAACATAAGGCTGGCATTAATTTTACCTGTGAACATAAGCAGAGACATGGAGAACTGACAGTTAAAACCTGTTACTGTTTTTTGTTTGTTTGTTTATTTGTTTGTTTGCTTGTTTTTCCAAGACAGCCTTTCTCTGTGCAGCCCTGGATGCTCTGAAGCTCACTCTTTATAGACCAGGCTGGCCTCAAAATCAGAGCTCTGCCTGCCTCTGCCTGCCTCTGCCTGCCTCTGCCTGCCTCTGCC